>NC_088852.1:16516470-17116470 GCF_904066995.2 Poecilia reticulata | reverse complement strand
TCCTCAGTTTTGTCCATCATGGTTGTTTTTCTTCCCACTTGCGCGTATCAGGAAGCAGAATTTGTTGAGTATCAGTGACGTTCAGTTCGGATGAATGCGACTTGGACGTTAGGTCGCATTTGAATCTGATAAGTATCGGATATGGTCGCATTCGAAAAGAATCCGACCTGTGCTGTTCAGACTGTCATGAAAAGATCAGATACAGGACGCATTACGTCAAAAAAAAAAAAAAATTGGGTCACTTTAGGCTGCAGTGTGAATGCATCCTAAGTTTAGTCCACTTGGCGTCCCACGTTTTATAGAAGTCTTTAGCCAGCTAGCAACGTATGGAGAACGTCTCGACGCGTGACGTCATTACGACTTCTACTTGTCACCACAGCGCGGCGGATGACGAGCTGCCCAGTAGCAGTCGCCTTTCTCTGCGTTTGATCGTAGCATTTGTTAACAGGAGAAAGTACCGGAATGGCGACTGCAGGGAAGGGAAACTGATACAGGACTAGTCCATCATCCGCCACACTATTGTTACAAGCTTAGTGTGCATGAAGTCAGTGCAGTTTAGCCTAGCATCGAATGTCAGCCATGACGAGGAACGGTGGGCGGGACTTCCTTCAGAGGTCACTGGTGTTCATCCTGCAGAGTTTCAAATAGGACTGTACAGTCAACGCATCTGTCAAACAATAAAAATATTGTTTCATGATAAAAAATATTGTAAAGGTATGTACCTAATAATTAAAATGGCTCATTTATCATTATTAATATATTTATTGTAATCTGAACTAATTTCATTCAGAGTTGCATAATGCAAATACTTGCACAAAATTGACTATTTCTACAATTATACCTGAATTCTGGTACTCTAATAGTATGTTAATACTGATATTACTTGTTTTCATTCCTTAGATTCTTAGTGTTGCTAAAAAGCTTCAAAGACAAAATCAGAAAAAAACTTTTGGAATTTTGATCACATGTTGCCATTTTAATGTAGAAGACTTAACTAAAAATTTAGTTATTAATATCACAAGGTAGTAAATCCCATTGATCTGTTTCTGTGGATCCCTGACGTGTCCTTTATTCAGATCACAATTATGGACTATTATTGGTCTTAATTTTTACTCTGATTTGTCGTCTGCCAATGAATATGGACAATCTCATCTGGGCCCAGTTTTCTACCCATTTTCTTCCCAGATCAACACCACATGTACATTTTAGCCAGATGGATCTTAATTTGTTCCTAGAATAGTTAATTACCTTTATTTAAACCATTTATTTACTGAACTTTGTAATGTAATATGTATTTTTATGGGGGGAATAACTAAAACAATGCTGTTTCCATGAACCTCAGCTGTATGTTCAGTGTTAACCACTCGTGTTTTTAAGTGAATGTTTCAAATTAAAGACTCAGTAACTTTTAAAAGTCTTGAGTCACTGTGGTATTTGTTTTCTCTATTCTGACTCATGTGTTGAAGCTAAAAGCAGGCAGTCATAATACAGGCTATTGACAAAGCCCTGCTGTTAGCATGTTGGCAAGATTGGACGAGCTATAAACAGATTTAATGGCGTAGTTTTTGCATAAATTAAGCATGTAGAAAAATGTTAGTCAATTTTCTTCTAAAATAGCACAAAGAATCCTTTTATTGTTCTTGCTAAATCTAAGCCCTCTGTGTCTGACGGTAAGGAAGATAACTCTGTTACTGGAACAGCCTTCAAGCAAGCAGGTGCATCACAGACAGATTTCTGTATACTTTTCACTGTTTTTTATTTCATGCTCTTGACCAGTGTAGAGGATACCCGAATTTTTTAAGAAGCCAAAAAAAAAAATAATAAAACTGGAGTTCTCACCAGTTACTTGAAATCCGCTAACGGTCATGTTCTAAAACCATGGAAAAAGTGAGTCATTTCTTTTCCTACTTGCCAGGTATTGTGGACGTTGTAGTGAAATTTGAGCTCGACTTCAACAAAACAAACACAGATATTTTAAGGTTGTTTTGTGCAGTATGGACTTTGTAGTGCAGGAAGGTTGGGACCAGATACACACGCGCTATTTTTTTTTTCTTGCTGTGTGTAACTAAACAGGAAGGGCTTAGTCTGATTTAATGTCAAAGTGACTCAAGTGCAACAAAGTCATAAGTCTCAGATCTCAGAAAATTTACAAGCAGAGTTGAAAAGTTGTGTGAGAGCAAAGGGCCCGGGCCCTTCAAATCTGACTCAGTTCCGGCCCGATTCGACCGGAACCTAAAGCGGACTGACTAAGGTCTACTCCACCCTGCATGGTTCTAGTTGTTTTCCATTATGACAGAGTGTTGCGCAACAAGCACAAAAATGTCTGCACCTCATTATTATACTATGGTGTCAGTTTTAGTGTTACTTTCCTTTAAGCTCCAAATACACTAAATCTCCGTCGTGACCGCAGACCAACCAGTCTAACCAATCAATGATGGCGGTCTTCTGACGTCCTGTTTTGAGCCCAACTTGGCAAAATTCCAGCAAACTGTTGAGAAACTTGTGAAAGGAAAACCGTTGGGAAGTCATTGGATTTAAACTGCAATTCCACCAAGTTCTAAAATGAATGTAAATGTTTGACATTTAAGTTTTAGAAACTCTCTATAATGAAACCCTGTCATTAGTAATGACCTAAAGCAGGTAAGGTGTGCTAATGCCAAACAGTGAGAGAAGAAATAGACCCTTTTTTTGTGCAGTGTTTGGTAATGATGCGTCATGTGTTGGGCGTCCCGCTCTTCGATGTTTCATCAAACCCTTTTCTGTTGTTCTTCCATGCAGGGCCAAGTATTTTCGGGGAAAGAAGCTGGACGGAGAATATGAGATTCGAGTTGAGCAGGTAGAGTAAATTTCATATGAACTCTTTTGATTGCTCTTAATTAGTATTTAGCCTGCAGGCAACATGTTCTTTAAAGAATTAAACAATTTGTGTTCATCCATTTGAACCGTTTTACTTGAATACTTAACTATGAAAACAACACTTTAGAAAATAATAATAATAAAAAAAACAACTCCTTCCCATGTATTTAACAGCAAGATGTTTGCTGCTGTTGGTGTATATAACGGAGAAGTAGAAAACAAAGAATGCATCATTTTTTTCTTCAAATGTCTGAAATGCGTGTGTTCTTGTATTAAGCCAACTTAAAGTGATACATATTTAGAACTATTCCCTACACTAATGGGCCTGACACAACAACAGACGACATGTAGAGGCAAAAGTTTCTGCCACACGGAACGTGATAACAGCAACAAAAGTTGAACATTTTTCAACTTTTCTGTCTCACTGGCATATCTGTGTGTACGAGTTTAAAATGTCAAAGATTTCGCCGGTCGCTTGGCTGAAAAAGGGAAAGTGGATGTCGCCTCATTTTGCAAATTTCGTAGTAAATGAATGGAGAAGGAGAGACGCTGCTTCCTGTGTGTTGAGCTTTTAAAAGCAGCAAGGCTTTGGGTTATGTCTCCATCATTTGTACTAGAAACTAAAATTCACAATAAACGGTTTAAACTCTGTCAGACTGAATGGAAAATGTAAGTGAAGACAAAATTCTATTCTGACTTTCCCATTTTAATACATCAACATACTTTTATCTACACCGTTCCATTGTAACACTACTTGGACGGTTTGGGCTACTGTTTTGCTAGAAGATGAACCTTCACTTCATTCTCAAATCTTCTGCAGCCTCTAACAGTTTCTTTTCAAGGATTCTCTGTCCGTCTTCATCCATAAGCCTTACCTGCTAGCTTGACTCCCAAATGAGAATTCCTTCCCAATTCTCAAAGCTGAGATCACCTCGACGGCCGTCCACTGCAGCTCTTGATAAGTTCCCCACCAACTTCACTTACCGACCAGAAGCATCCAGTTTTTCACATCAAAGTGATGCTTCCTCAGATGTTGCTCTGCACGCTGTAAAAAAAATTCCATCTAAACAAGCAGTATTTGAAACTAAATCCACAGGAACATGTTTATATGTCTAGACTTGCAGCATCGACAGTGTGAACAGCATCAGCTCTACCCCGGAGGATTGTTGGCCTACCCATTGTTGGGACTGAAGCCGTCTTTGAAACACGCTGGTGGAGTGTTTACGGGGGAAGAAGAAAAGAACCGCAGAAAGCTGGACGAGTGATTTTTTAAATTTTTTTTATTGGCCACTTGCTCAGCTCTCCACTGTTGTGGTCACATCTTCAGACGAGGACGACTTGAGAGACTTCTCTGTGAAATCAGTCGTCTTTCTTTGAATATCCATACAGCTGTGGTTATTAAGCTGAGTGATGACTTGACAGACTTATTTGGGCCTGTTAAGTCGATAATTTGGGGACCAAACGATCACTCTGGTACCCAGCCCAGACAGACCTACTTAGATCTTGTTGGACCCAGCACCCTTTCCCTAAAGCCCTCTGCACTTTGGATAAAAGGTCAGTTTGCTAATTGCTAATCCTTAGCCAGAATCTTCATTGACTTTGAGGCTTTCGCTGAGCCTTAGGAAGACTGTGTGAAAAGCGAGCGACATGCAACATGACAACCAAAGCCGTTCTGCTCTGTCTCCAGCCCGTCTCTTTTCACCTTCGTCAGCACCCATCCAGAGCCAAACTGCAGCTTGAAGCTGTTCAAGTCGACCCCAAAAGCTGTTTTTTTCATCACGTCTTTACACCTTGTGATTATCCCATTTATGTCTTCCATGGATTGACATTTGACTCCGAAATCATACGCTATCTCCCATCTGTCATGTTAATAATGTGTGGTAAGCTCCCTGAAGCAGCCCCACATCATTACCAAACCTCTTCAGTGTGCTCGCCTCCTTATAAGGTCTAATCTCCATGCTTAAACACAGAGCTACCACAGTAAGGGATGCTGCAGATGGGCGAAATGCAAGCCTGATTTTATATGTAAATAAATAAAGTTTCACCATAGCTAACAGTTTTCCCCTTTTTGCACAACCTACGTTGAAGTTTCAGTTCTGGAATCTCGTTTTGACCAGAAAACGTCTGTTTGTGGGACCACAGGCGGTCACCACAAGACAAAGCAGTGACTGGGACAAAAGGCTGTACAAAGTTCTCCATATATATTAAATTGTGAGGACATCTCTTATCCACTGCTTTCTGAGAACCTTACAGGTTTTCTGTCTGATTTAGTCCTGGATTATCCAAAAATTTAATTTTACCTTCATAAAATTGTTGGTTTTGCTGATTTGGACATGTGCTCGGTCTCTTTTTCTAGTCCTGGGGTCTAAAACTGAATGGTGATCGTATTTTAATTCACCTTCATAAAAACCCTAGTTCCATCATATCGAAAAAATAACCCCAGATCACAATGCTGTGGCTACCATGTTTCCATCCATCTTTGTACCCATGGTCGCAAATGCAAAGAGGTTTAGGAGGGCGACCCAGACATCCGCTTCCCTAGCGATATCCTCCAGCTCATTCTGGGGGATCCCAAGGTGTCAGATGGGATAAATGGTCCCTGTAACGACTTCTGGGTCTTTCTGGGGGGGTTTCGTTCCAGTGAGATGTGCCCAGAAAACCTCCGTAGGGAGATGCCCAGGGGCCCTCTTGATCCTCATCAACTGACTTCTTTGACACAGAGAACCAGTGGCTTTACTTTGAGTTGGCCCCCGGCTGTTGGAGCTCATCAACCAATTGATAAGGCTGAATCCTTCTACCCTTCAGAGAAAGCTTTTGGCTGTCTGCAGAACGGCGTGGCGTTTGAAACGCTCTGTGAGCGCCACGCCGTTCTGCAGACAGCCTCCTTCATGGACAACAAGGTTGCAATTTGTCCAGGAGCTTTTAGCCATTTGACGGAAGAAATTCTCAAAAGTAATCTATGGGGTATACAAAAACAGGAGAGTGGAAGCAGACTAGTTCATGCAAAATATCGTTGCAATCACACAATACACAAATGGTTCGACCCAGGCCTTGTGCCACGAAGGGAAGGTGGACGCTTCCCTCAAACAAGGTCATGCAGTTTTTGTCACACGTCTGAGAACCAATTTCATCACTTCGGGTCAAGCGGAGCACCTTTGGATTAGCCGACTCTCATCCCAGCAGCTCAACGCTCAGCAGTGAACAACAACAGGACCACGTGAAGTCCTGAGGTTCCCAAACTAGACGCACTTGTCTCCATGGTTACGCTTTATTTGCTCATTTGCAGTAAAATGCCTTTGTCTTGCAGTCCTCCATAGCCCACATACACGAAGAAACACTACAGGAGTTTGACAGAAATTAAATAATGTTTTCATCAGTTTTTGAGAACCCTTTGGCTCTTGTAAGGTCTGAAATTCTTGAAGTCTAGTTAGAAAATGGAAGAAATGAAATGCTTTTTCTTTCCTAAGGCGTTTGGACCGCCTTAGGCCAAACAGAAAAACTGCATGGACTTGTCAAAACTGAACTGAGCTATTCTACACCAACTAGAAATAAAATTTTAGACCCGTTATTGTACCAGTGAAAACAAAAGTCTCATTCTTGTGAATCTGGCGTTTCACATTGTCTTCACTTGTACCATCATTAGTTTTTAGTTTGTGATATCCGAACCAGATTTTGTGTCATTGCTACTTTCTCATCATCTCTACCGTTTTCTGTTTGTGTTTGGTACCTCAATCCCAGCTGGAACAAGGGACACCTCTGTTGTGTAGGATCCTGTGGGACAACATCTGCTCAGCAGCTGTGTGACCTCAGTTATTGATGCTTGTTTTGGTGTCAGCCATGCCAGCTCCCAGGCAGCTAGCTGGATGTTATCAGTAGCCCCTTTACTCCAGCTGGTCTTCACCTCTGATAAAAGGAATCCGTGCAGAGCGAGCTCCTGACAGATGATTTGTTACTGATTGCAGATATTTGATTTATCCAATTGCCCTCACTCCCCTAGAGTGAAATTCTATAATTTAGGGCTTTGGAAAACGTAATATTCACAGTACTTGGCAAAGATTAGTCGATAATAATTTGGATCATGTGAGTAATTTACTGTAATCCTGACTTTACAGTTGAAGTGGTCTGTGATTTAACCCAGGTTATTTAGAAATAACAAAAAATACAGATCTAGTGACAGATACTGCAGCCCAAGCTGCCGCTGTGTGACCCATGTGCTAAATCATTTTGATGTATTCAGTGCTGCAGAAAACTCCTTTTATTTTATTTAATTTTTTAACAGAGATACAAAAGGTATCTGGAATTTATTAAAATTCATAGTCATATAGTGTTTTTTTATTTACAGTGTTAATTTAGTTTCATATTTAAGTAATGTGAGACTAAATAATTCAATATTTAGTTTATCAAAAATATGTAGTTCCAAACTAAATATCTGGAGCTAAGCAATATGGACAAACATTTCACAATATACTCTTGTGCATTGAGCTGTTTGATCATTAATTAATGTAGCATAATATAGTTTCAAATTAAAAGCTTAGTTTCAAAAATAGTATCTATTTCAGTACAAATTTAAAGAACAAAAGAAAAATAAATTGTAAAACATAATAACTCGACTTAAAAAATCTTCATAAGTCGAACATTGAATTTCCCTTAAGAGTTGAAGGAATTAATAGTAACACACTTTATCAAATAACAATATATTGATGTACAAATCCTATTTAACTACTGTTTATTTGGTCTGGAAATCCACTCCACGGCTATGAGTTTGGCTGTTCCCTCAGGATAAAGACATTTGCCTGTCTGCACTGTCGAGTACAACGTTTGGTGTGGAGGGAATTTTGGTGTGAGGCTTTCTGTCAGGAGTTAAACTTAGACCGTTAGCATACCAGGACATTTTAGGACAATTTCATGTCCCTGACTTTCTAGGAAGAGTTTAGGGAAAACCTCTTGCTGTTGGACCCTGACAGCACACCACTGCACAAAGCAAGGTGCATAAAGATATGGACAAATGTGTTTGTGGAATAATTTGACCAGCCTTCACAGTCCTGACCTCAACTCAATGGAAGACCTTTGGGATGAATTAAAGCTTAAACTTTGTGCAAATCATCGTAATCCAACATCGGTGTCTTAACAATTATTCAGGAATAAGATACAATTGCTCTTAAATTTTTTCCCTTTATTTCTCTAATTGGTGTTACAGCAGTAGACATATTGTCTTATCTGTTTCTGTTGAGTTCAAATTGAGTTAAACTTGTTCATAACTCCGAAGCCAAACCTTTGCTCTTATTAGCAGCAGATCCAAAAGCCGTTCTGAATCGGCCGTGGATGGAGCTCAGCACATAACAGTCAGGTCTGAAAGCATTTCTTCGATGTATCACTTCCTGTTTTCCTTTCCCAGGGCGAGAGCTGCTCCGAGACTAGTGTCTGAATGAGTAACCATGTTGGTATCCATGGTGCTGAGGAAAACCTCTCCTCCTGGCTCCTGGGCCTTCTGGGCACCAACCACTTCATCTGTTACTGCCCAATGACAATGGCTGTTAAGTCTCCTCTCATCCTTAACCAACCAATCAGAGAAGCCATGAAGTTGCCCACTCTCTTGTTTTGTTTTGCTGCAGCCAAAGTCAGCGTAGGTCTCCATGTTTGGGATAGGATTAGCTAAGAAGGAAGAATTGACTTAGGTGTGCAAATTTGCTTGGGAGTGTCTGAGTATATTCATACATTCACTAGATAGAAGTGGGACTTTATCTTTTTTTAAATAAAAATTCCAGTGGAAAAAGGATTAACATTTGCATATATATTTCAGCTCCCACCTCCACATAGTGTTTAAATAGGTTAAAGCACTATGTGATTGGGTGTTGTAGAGAAAATTGGAGATAATGCTTCCTCTTTATATGAATTCAAGGCCGTCCAAGGTTGGACAAAACTGTCTTAAAATATCAAATGCCAATCAAAGCACAGAAATGTGTAGAAAGTAAGTGACTGGACTTGCTGTTGGAGGATAAAAGAAGGGTTAAGAAGGGTTAAAGAATAGTTTCAATCTTCATTATGTTTAAAAGCGAGCTTCCAGTTTCAGCTTGACTTTGTCTTGTTATTAATGTACCGCCTTTATATGCAAATCAAAGTCATTTCAATGGATTTTGGATATATCCGGCACATGTTGGCTGATCACATGGACGAAAACCGATGCACAGCAAGGCAATCACGCTCTCATTTCATTTATTTAAATGTCTCAAATTAATTTCAAATGAACATTTTAGTATTATGAGAAACAATCAGAAAAAAAAAACAAAACACAAATCTGGAGAAACACAACGGCCAAGATCTGAACTGGCAACCTCCTAGAAGTAAAAGATGAGTCATTTGGTATCAGGTTAGGTCTTAAGTCTGTCGTATGTTTGGGATGGCACACTTTCAATCTGTTAATAAGAAGCATGACTAAGCGAGAAGTCCTTGCCGCCATCATGACTACAAGCCTTATGGACACAGAGCAAGAAGAGCCTGTTGTCATGGCTATTAGCCTTAAAGGCTTAAAGGCAAAGAGGCATTGATCACATCATGACCATTAGTCTTACAGACAAAAAACAAGGAGAACTTGTTGGTGTCATGTCTGTTGGTCTTAAGGACACAAAGCAAAAAGGATTTGTTGGAGTTTTGTCTGTGCACATTTTGGACATAAACTAAGTATTTGTCACTGGAATTCCACTTTAAGACCTAAAGCAAGTTGTCCTTGTTTGTGTCATGACCTGATGTGTTGGATAAGGAAGGAAGAGTCGGCATACGGCTCCTTTACCTGCAACTTTTCATGCAGTTAACTGGATTGCTTAATAATACTCATGATGAGTTTGTTGGCACTGCAAGGCCAATCGTGAAAGGCCAAGAAACCTTTTGGATACCTGGATCACAACAAGCTGAAAGAATCAATCTAGGACCAACCAATAGGGCAGAGGTCATGCAGGTGTGATTCTATTCTCTGTTGCTGCGTTCTGATTGACAGTACGGTTGGGACAGGTTGTGAACAGAGTCTAAACAGCATAATGAAAAGATACTGAGGCCCTTGATAAATCTGGCGTTACATAATCTCAACGCACTTTTGTGACCCTGCATGAGTATCAAAAGGAAATGACGGAAAACAAATTGACTAGAGCAGCTTTTATGTTTTATGTCGACCCAATGATTTTCCCGTCAAAGAAAATTAAGTCTGAAGTTCTTTCCGATGCTTCATGCAAATGTTTCCAATACAATTCGGCCACAGAACGTTTCTCCCTCATGCATTTAGCTATTTATTTAGCGAGGCAGTCCAGAGCTTAATCCATCAAGCCTTAAATCGTAAACCTATTTCTTTGATTAGTGGAGTGCCAAATACCGTTAGCCATGTGCGGTTTATGTGTGCAGAGGCCTACTCCAATACGCTAATTTTGCTTTCGAGACTTCCCCATAGACTCGGTGGGAAAAGTTTCAATAGAGAGGAGAAAAATTGAGTTTGTAAAACGTTGCATAATTTATGAGTGATTTCTTTAAAAACCAAAAAACGATTCATGTTCATTGGCAGAGCGCTGTTGTTTGGCATTAACAGCAAAGCAGATAACTCTTCGCTCCGGGTTTTGACACTTCTATGGCTTATAATGTCACTTGATTATTTATCTGTTGAGATATTTTGATATTTTATGGCTGCACCCAGCAGAATTAAGAGTCAGTAAGAGACTCTCAGTCCAACGCTTACTCAGGCTTCTCGCGCTCACTTTTAAATGAAATGCAGCTGTGCTTTCTGCACGGTGTTCTGCTGGAGCGTTGACCGGGACCTGCCCATCTGAATTTTTGTTTTTCCACACATGGTCAGCAGGCTATTTGTGCAGGGTCCATTTATTGCGCCATTTGTGTCATGTCTCATGCTTTGAAGGAATGTAAAGACCAACAAACACCAGCTATTCTTGTGTGAGGTCAACCTGCTGCCGTTCAGCGTACCTCCAGGGAAAACTCTACCTGGTGCAAAGGAATGATGGAAGGAATGCCATCCAGCTGCATCCAGAAAACTTGTGTTGTGTGGAAAGCCAGAGAAAAAAGGGAGTTTAAAGTGGTTTAGAAATGGGAAAAAGAATGATCTGCTTTCCGATGCCAGTGCCCTGTTGGCATCATCCTGGTGTGCGGAGCCACCAGGGATGGCTGATCAATAGACCTCAGGGAGTGAGATGGAATGTAAGGCGCGGTGAAGCACAAACACATCTGTTTGCCAGAAGGAGAACTTTAACATTTCCACTTGTCTCTACATCTATTCAACTCTGACAAATCACACAAGAATAGTTTAAATAGTTTAATGACTTTCTAATTCAATTTCAAAGCGAGTAGTGGAGTCTTGCTTTAAAAATGATTCAATCCATCCTATGTGAAATATACGGCTAAATCAAGAAAACCATCTGAAAAGTTTAGAAAAAAACAGCAGATCAGTGTTTTGCATGCAAAGGTAAAAGGATCCTAAAAGAAAACAACCCTGAGGTTTCAGTTTTCACAGTTTGATACTGAACACTCCAGCGCTCTGTGCCTGACCACTACTGACACCGGGTCCAGATTGCTCCCAATTGTACGTGTTGATGCCAAAAAAGGGTTTGAGGATTTTGCTCAGTGGAACGATGAAATGAAACTGCAGCCGAACTCAAGATGGGGTCAATCTAGTATCAGGAAACTCTGGCAGAATGTGTCACTGTCTGCAAGGACGGAAGCTGCAGCTTCTGTCATGCGGCCGGGTGCCATTAAACCTTCAAACAGGAAGAGAATCCCCAGCTTGTGTCAAAGTTCACCAAGTTCTACAGATACCAGAGTGGCTGTCATGGTGGTAGAGACTACTGAAAAATCACTGGCCAGTTTGATTATCAGCAGGGGGAAATTGGGACACTTTTTTTGCTTGCAAAGTTTTTTGAGGGGTTTCTTGATATTTTTTTTTAGATTTGTTGGGTCTGGTTTGAATAGCAGGACATGTCCGATGTGTGTTGAAGATGTGAATGACTTTTGGAAACTGAGTTCCACATACAGTGAGCTTTTGTCTGTAGACTTAAGCTGGTAAAATAGACTGTACATTACAGCATCCTGCATGTATATTAAACTTGTATTTCTTGAATTTTCCCTTCATGAAAATATTTTTTGGGAAAAAACGAACCTTAATGTGTCTTGCTGTGTTTTTTTAGTCTCCACTTTGATTAATACCATCTATACATTTCTGGAATTTTCAAATGGTTTACTTTTTTTTTTTTTTTGCTTGTTGGTCCCACACATCCTAAGATTCCTTTCCCAGAAGTGGAGTTGTTGTCCCTTCCTTTTGAGAATCTCTGGGAGTCTGACTGAGTCATTAAGTAGCCAAGTTACGGCCTTTCACAAGGCCCTCACTGTCCTGGAGGCCAGAGACTGGGGATAACTCAATTTGCCTTCTCTGACCAGATCACTCTGTCTCTCCCAGTCTTGTCTTCTGCTCAACTCCATGCAAATGCAGAAAGGCACGGTGACGTAAGAAAGCAATTTACTTTAACGTTATGTAGGCGTATTGCTGTCAACAGGCCAAAAGAAATAGCGTTGAGTCAAGGGGTTCATCCGCGGCACGTACATGTGACCTCATGCTTCATGTCACTGTAAAAATCTAAACTTGGGTTTTGCTTTTCGGTTTCCCAGGCGGAGTTCTCAGAGATCAACCTGGCCTCTTACGTCAACTCAGGATGCATGGTGGACATGCAGGTCAACAAAGGCGGCTCCAAAGTCGTCAGGTGAGTTATTGGAGGTAACGCTCAGGAGAGAAGGTGCAGTTTTGTCGAGGAAAACAACAAAAGCAAACAAAAGAACAAAAACAACTGAAAAATCACAGTTGGAGAATGAACTTTGTCGAGTTTCTGACGGCACAAATTATTTCTTCACTGTATCCAGTCATTTTAATATTAATAAGTGACTTGTCAGACTTTCTGGTCCAGGACTTGACTGGTTCAGGTACCTAAAGAACAGGGACTTCTTTGTGTCAGTAGGTAACTTCTCATCAGAGCAGACAGAAGTCACTACAAGGTTCAGTCCTGGGATGTCTCTCATTCAACATCCACACTGGCTCAGGTTATCATAAGAAATTAGAGTAGTTACCATAGCTACACAGATGATGCCAGCTCTACATTACGAGAGCTGTGTTCAACCATCACTGAACAGATGCTTAGAGCAGATAAATGTGGATGTGCCAAAACTTTCTTCAGCTGAACAGAAACAGAACCAAAGTTATTGTCTTTGGAACTAAAGAGAACAATCTAGAGTCAATGCACACCACAACACATTGAAGATCTGCTGTTGTTGTATCAACCTTCCAGATCTCTCAGGTCTTCTGGTTCTGGTTCTGCTCTGCATCCAGAGCCAGAACCAAACATGGAGAAGCAGCATTCAGCTTCTATGCACCACAAATCTGGAACAAACTTCTAGAAAACTGAACAGCTGAAACACTGAGTGCCTTTAAATCAAGGGCTAAAACCCGTTTGCTTAGAGCTGCCTTTGATTAATAATAACCGGAATATTGATTAAGTCTTCTCTACATTATTGATGATTTTGAGAATAGCATTTGAGAAAATGTAATGTTTGCTTCTCATTTGCTGTTAATTCTCACCATATACAATTGTTATGTTATGTAAAGCACTTAACTTTCCTTATGGCTCAAATGTTCCGTACAAACAAACTTGTAATGGAATGAAAAAGCGACCAGGCATGAGCGCCATGCAGCCAGGAGAGGGACTGCTTTGTTTGGTGAGGTAACTGCTGAGAGAATCACAGATAAACAACAGATTCTGGTTGGAAAGATGACCTCATGGTGCTGCTTTATCTGAACGAGTGCAGCACAATATGCCAAACTGCAGTCGTCATGGCAATATCAGGGGTGTGCATTATCGCAGTTGTAAGTGGCCTGCTTGAAGAACCATGAAAGTTTATCCTAAATTTTAGGATAAACTTTTAGTGCCTTCCATTTCTCCACACTTAACGTATATTTTTAGTGTTTGGGTTAATTGGTTTGTGTTTTACTGACGTGCATCATAACTTTAAAAAAAGGTGGAATAAGTGCTGTCTTTGCAATTAGTTGTAGGTGACGTAGTTCTTCTTGTGCTAGCTGGTCTCTTTAAAACATGATGAGATGAAACAATATTGGCTGAAATGACACATAGTACAGGGTTCTGTTCAGTTGGGCCGAAATCGGTTCTAGTTGAAGCAGTTGTGTTGACAGAAGTTGTGTCTTTTTTTTTTCTCAGCCTCAGGTCGTTCATCCCTTCCTGTCACAGTCTACCTGGTGAACGTTTCGCAACCCTCTACATGTGAAACTATTGTGAGTTTGGTCAGAATTTTGTGGGATGTTTGTTTATGTGGAAAACAGACCAAACTACTCAACTTCCTAAATCCGTTTTTTCAGCCACAGAGCAGGATGGATAGTTTAGAGGAACAATTGTCTGAGGCTGAGAGGAAGTAAGTACTGTTGGACTAAAACACTGAACTCCTCCCGCTCTGTTCTGGTCCGATATGGCGGGTAAACATCCCACTAACACCTTCCATTTGTTTCCTTTGGGATTCCAGTAACATGGAAAATAAAATGTTGCAGCTCATCAATCATTATTTCCTCCTCCGAATTTGTGAACTCGTAATATTGGTTCCTCTCTGTTGTGATCGCTGCGTTTACTGATGTAAAACACCATTATGACCAAACTCCGTGATGTAAACCGCAGTGGGAGGGGCTTCACAGGAGCTCGGCTCGGTGTGTTTTGACGATAAAAGGTGTGTGAAAAACAAACGTCCTGAAATCATGTGATTGATAATTGACGTTTGACTGAAGTTTGACCGAAGTCGAACAATTTCCTTAAGGGAACAGATTCCTGACGGGAACTGTTGACTGTTGTTTGGACCAATTTACTCAATGACATTATAACATGATGTCAAGCTCAAAAAAGTCTATTTAACATAATACTGCCCCTTTAAGCAGTTAATCTTTCAGGGTTGGACTGTATTAGGTCTACTGTAACTAGCTTCCCTGCTCTAGCTAAAGTAGAGCATCCCTCTCAAATATGTTTGCAACACATTATATCTCCACAACAGTTAATAAAGTTGGAGCAATGCTTCTGCTAATTTTTAGGAGATTGCCTCAGTGGAAACATTTTAGCTTTTAGAAATATTGCTTAAATGTTGGATCTCAGCCCCAGAACCACCCAGTGACAGGAAGGGACCTGACTGTGTCCTGAGGACAGTCGTCAGCTCGGGGAATGCAACCTGTTTCCAGCCCTGACACTGAGGTTATTGTGTGAGTTTGAAATATTTTTGCGTAAAATCTCAGTAACGATAGAATGGCCAAATTGTATTCAGATGGTGTGACTGCCGCCTCGCTCACAAACACTGACGTTCACTGCCAAACTAGTTTGCTTATCACTTATGACTCTGAACTGGTCTACAAATAGAATAATGGTCAATTCAAGCAGCCGGTCCCACTGGGACATGACTAATAACACGTAGTGGTCCCACAGCTATAAAGTCAGAAGTTCAACTTCTAGAAGTTGCTTTTGTTTCCGTTTCCTCCCAGAAAGGACCGCAGGGGAACAGCTTGGATAAAAGAATTGGCTAAAAACTCAGCAGACCCTTCAGAACCTTCCCATTTCATAGATTATGTCCTAATTATGTCTGCGACAGCCGCGCGTTTCATTCTGCGCCAGAGGAATGCATAAACACCAGCTTCCCAAGCACAAATTAAACACACGCCATGTGATTGAGTTTTCCTTGAGTGCATGTGATCATTCTAGGATGGCACTCACACACTCACACACACACATGCTGGGTTTATTTTTTAAGCCATATTTAAAGCAGGTTCCTACTTTTCCACGTGTCTCCTGGCCGATGTGACCCTTGACCTCTCTGTGCAGACATGCTGCCCTGCGCTGGCTCCACGAAGCAGCTCTTGTTCTCACAGTTCTGTGGTTTCACTGCTCTCACACTTGTCCATGTGCTATGCATTGTAAAAAAAAATGTATGTAGTGTCAGAATAGATTAGGGAGCAACCAGGGTGGTAAGTAAGCATTTGTTCTGTTAAGAATGATTAAAAGTTATCAACAAGAAAACTGCATTAAGTGAAAATATTATTTACTGTTGATTTTTTATGAAATTGCACTTTTGGTTTCAGTGTCACTAGACAAACTCGCACTCTGATGTGGAGAATGGGGGACAAAAATACTGAAACCCAACCTGTCTGACAACATGAAGCAAGCTAAAAGAAGTCCAAACTCAAAAAGTGATACATTTTGCTTTAATGTAAAGAAATCCATGTGAAGTCAGAAACTTCTGCCAATCTGGAAGGTATTTCTAATGCTAATGCCAGCGAATCCACAGATGGTGGAAAAATGAAACAATGGAGAACCTTCCCAAGAATCTATCAAGAATGCTCCAAGAGATCAGAGCAGACCCATCCTGGAGGTCCCAAAGAGCCAAGAGCATCTGAAACACTGCAGGCCTTACGCCAGCTCTGAGTTTATCACTCAAAAATAAGAAAGAGGTTTTTACTCATGAGATTTTCGAGGTCAGAACTGCTGCTGAGCAAAAAGTAGACAAAGGCCTAGCTCACATCTGTCAAAAAAAACAAACTTTTTAAAGAAAAGAGCATCCTACTGACAGCCATGGTGGTTGCATTGTCTTGGTATTATGCATTATGTATTTTCCAGGCACATAGTGCCATTTTATAGCACTATATGCAATAAAGTATCGAGTATCTGCAGCTATAAAAATGCTGCATACATCAAATATGACAAAAAAATGTGACTTTGTAATTTAACGCCTTAAAATCAGGCCTCTGTCTCTTTAAAACACTCCTGTTCTTTCTAACACTCTGCCTTCAGGAAGTCATTACAACATGGCTCCTTTATTAACCCTCCAACTACATTTTAACTAGAGCTGAACAGAGAAGTAGCTCCTGTAATGAGATCAGCTGATACTCAGTTCCACCAGGTGTTTGCTAATTGCTGCTGGCTAGTCTGAAGGAGACGAGTGGTGGGAGCTGTGAGGGGGGACTGCTCTGTGAGGTTGATGGTTTGAAGCATGGAAACAGCAGCTTCAACATGCATGAAACGCATGAAGCAACACGCCAGCTTTGTTTTTAATGAGGGAATGACATTATAACATGATTATAAAGCTAAAGAAAATCTATTTTACATCATACTGCCCCATCAGGTGATGGTTTCCAACACAAGACAATTAGATGGTAAATAGTGTCACCTGGGCAGTTTGGAGAGCCCTTACCTTACCCCTCTTTTCTCAAATTTGAAAGTGCACCAACCATAATGCCAGATCATTTCCTCTAGTTATTGTGGATTTTTTTACCCAAAAATAAAAAATGTAATATCCTCCTGGGTTAATCTGGGTTTTTATGTGAGGGTCTGATGATTATTTAGGGTGTGTGAATGTGCTTTCTTCAAGATGCATGTGAACATAATGACAGACTAGAGGAGCTTTGAGACCCACATTTATCATAATACATGTCAAACATCACTGAACCAGCTATTGGAAGGAAAAATATCCTTCAATGCGAATGTCCCTTCAGATTTACTCAGTGACTTTTCAGCTTTATTACTCAGTTTTCATCTGATCGCTCCAACTTCAGCAGGTATAGACAACATCAGCCTTTCCTAAGGCAGAGTGTGACTGACACAGACTCGGTTTTACCTGTGGAATATGAAAACAAGCAAATACCTGTTGTCAAAACCATCTGTAACAATTTGCTGAATGTGCTACGTGGCATGTGTAGCGTAGCAGAACGGTATGCCACAAAGTACAGTAGTTGTGGCATGTTGTTTCCAGATGAAATTCTGCAGTCAGCCCTTTGGCTTCTCTGGCTCTTGCTGCCAAAACCTCCATCAAGCGTCTCCGCTCAGAGTGGGAATGCTGATCTGGCCAAACAGCAGATGACAGCAGCCAAAGTATGAGAAGCCTCAGAGCAGCCTGTCTCCTTTCTGCCATAACCACAGATTCCCAGCTGTACTAAAAAAAGAATGCACAACAAACAATTAGCCAGCACTGATCGGTGTCTCTCACTTGATTGGTAAACTTTTGACGAGGAAGTGGTTTGCTAAGATAATTGAACCGTAAGTATCTTGGGCTGTCACCAGATCCCCAAACTAAAAATGGGGTCGGGGGGATGAAATGTGAGGCGAAAGTTGTAAAACTGTCGGGAACATTCTCTTTACTGCTCTTAGAGGGCTTAATTAATGCTGCTGCAGCACACGTTACGGCGCCCGCGAGGACCCTAACACCCGCAATAATACCGAAAGTCAAAAAATCTAACTTCCTTTTAGTAGGTTCAGCTGGGTTTTTATGTGAGGGTCTGATGATTGAGCCAACAGACGATTATTGTAATGACCTTTATGAACATCGTTAACCCATTCAGCCCACACTGGTAGTGCAATGGTTTTCATTACATGTGTTACTCGACTGCCAAACCGATCATTGTGGTAATCTTAATGTAGAAACTTCCAATTTATTTTGGCGTCAGGGCATTGGGGTATAACCCAAGTACCCAAAGTCAAAAGCACAGCATGGAAGGAGAAACTCATATTAACTAATTTAAGGTACATGCTCACCCAGGCAACCTCACCAAAGGTCATGAGAAGATGTGGGAAATGAATTTGGAAACTATCCATCCACTGTCTGTACAAGCTTACAGACTGAATTGTTGCTTTAAAGGTGGAACTTTTGCATAGACCTCTCCTCAGGCTGTTGGAGGGACAAATGCATTAACAGGCTCCCCTCAGGAGGCTGTTGCAGAACCAGAGGGGTAAACATGGGGTGTCCAGCAGAACCACCTCAGAGACTAGAACTGCACAGTAAATCATCAGGAACCATGTTGGCTTTGGTGAGCAACTTCCATTTACTCGGCAACAGTCAATGAGAGATTTTAGCAGAAATTCTCATAGATGGGTAAGTCTTTGTGCTAGTTGGAGTATGATTCATTCGAGGGAAAATTTCTGAAAGCTGAAAGAACTTCTGCTTTCCCAGCGTTCTTGTCAATTCAACATTGTTTCGTAATGGTGCAAAAGAGCTGCTGGAGATGCTTACGAAATGTAATGCCTTGCTGCCGATCATTTGGTTGCCTCAGGAATTCCTGCGCTCTCAAACAATCATTCCTTTTTCTGCATAGTCTATCTTATAAAGATTTGCTATAGTCTGAAGAAATCAACCCGAAAAATCACAACTCCATAGAAAGATAAGTTATTTCAAAAAGTCGTTTCATTTGAGCAAATTTCCCCTTGAAAGGGGAATGATCAGATTGAAACGAAATTAAGTTTCTTTTTTCTTGTGTAACGCCAAGGCTCAAGTGGTATAAATATTTTCTTCAAAGTACTGACCTTTTAAGTCCAAAATGTCTCAAAACAAACCTAGCTATAATTTTGGTGTCATGCGGCGGCATCTACCCTCGTTAACAGGAAAGCAGAGAGTTTTCTCTGTAAGGTGCATTTCCCTGTGACGCCATAGAGCCCCCGCAGCACAATGCAGCATTGTGTATCCACCCTGGACTGAGCCTCGGTATGTACTGTTTGACATTTGTGGCATTCCCGCTGAGTTTTACCGCGATTAGTCTTATCAACGTGAGACAGGCTGATGGAGGAAGATAAGGCCTTCATCAGCTTCTGAGACGAGCACAAGGTCTTTACGGCGAAAAATGCTCTCTGGAACACACATATTCCTTCAGAGCTTATTAGAAGGTCAGAGATTCTTCGTGATAATGGGATCTGGAGACCAAATGGCAACACATTGTCCCAAGTATGAATAGCTTCCAGGCTAAGGAATGTTGATTTAAAAAAAAATAAAAATACAACAACATCTTTTGGCACAGATTGTACTGTAGAAAAGTCACAGACATGTCAGTCCTGGGGTATGTTCATAGCTGTTCCTTCTCCTCCTTTCTTCACATTTTTCACTTCTGATACCGATATCTGAGATTTAGTATCGGCTGATGCCGATCCGGTACAGAAAAACCGATGAACTGACTTGAAACATTTCACTTAAATACAACAATAGCTTCACAACTTTGGTCCAACATATAAAAACAACACAGCTTAGATTTGTTCAATCAGTGCAGTTAGGAATAGAACAACCCATGTAAAAATAAATAATGTAGAAACTGAAAAAGACAAAAACAACAATGTTGAATACCTTGGTCAAACATGAAAACAATAAACTGCAACAAACCTTGTTCAAATGGTTCAGAACGAGCAAATATGAATGATGAATAAATGTAAAATATAATGAGAAACAGAGAGCATTATACATGGGACACATGCTGCCTGTTTCCCATGTGGCTTGTAGGGAAGTACTAACAGGACTACGTCTGAATCTCTTTCAAGGATCAATAGCAGTTTTTCTTCCACACGGCCAGACTTCTGTAGCGTTGTCCTGTCAACAGATTCTCCCACCTGAGCTGCACATCGCTACAGCTTCTCCAGAGCTACCCTGGGTCTCTCTGCTGCCTCTCTGATTAATGCTTCATTGACTGAGCCTTTCAGTTTGGTGACATGAAAAGGAGAGCCGGCATGACCTTTGCTCAGCCAGTTAATTAATCCCCAAAGAGAGATGACATAACCTGCTCATCTCATCAGTTCATGAAATCTAAGGAAAGCAAAACAGAAAACAAGTTATTGAAGGGAAAAAAAACAAAAGTATGTGAGTCTAATTTTGTTCTGATAAATGTAAAACAGTTGAGGACTTCAGGTTCTTCGTGAAACACTTGGATTCATTCCCAGAACAGTTTGTAAAGGAAGGATCAGGCTGCTAATTGGATCGATGAGAAGTTCTTCACCTTTCAGCCCGACAGTCTGAGACTAATGAAGCTCATGACCATCAACACACACACACACACAGCCCAGCCGGTGTGTGTTCATATGCTGACAGAGCTTGAGAAGTGCTGGAGACTTCTGTCCCCAACACAGTCAGGTCTCAATAGGATGTTCACTAAGGAAAGATGTCACTCTTGATGATTGCATACTAAGATGCATCCAGTCTGTCACTTATTATAGGAAACTGTAAGCAGCCCTGAGGTTTCAACATATAAACGATCTGGTCTGTTCCACCTTCCGATTAACGGAAACGTTAATCAGCTGTGATGCAGCTGAGTGGATTCTTCCTGATGTCTTAGGACTTTAGAGGAACATGATCTGCACAATGCTAAAGATGAACAATATCAGCAATGGGCCTGCTGCTGCCAAACAACATGGGAAGGGTTGAAAAGTCACTTCCAAAGAATCTGAGGTCCAGATTGATAAAAATTGAGTCAGAAGTCAGATTGCTGTAAATGTCAGAGAAATTGCAAATGAAAACAAAAGCTCCATCTCATTCTTCAGTTAGCATGTTCAATGTTCAAGTTCATAATAGAACCACCATTGGATAAAAGTTTGAACCGGTACGGTTTGTTTGAAGAGATTACTGGTCGTAAGCCTTGTATTAAAACAAATGTGGATGCAAAAAGAAATGCAGCAAGCACATCAACACAAACTACACACCAACTGTCACGCATCATTGTGGGCGGATGAGGATTTGGGCTGGGACTTGTGGTCTTTGCGGCCTTTAAGTTGATCATAAACTGAGTTGCATAAAAGTTTTTTAGGTTCGGTGACGGTGTGAACACGGATCCTGTTCAGCGTCTGTTTCTGGGAATGTTGCTTCATGTTGTCTTTGGTGATCAGCCAGAGTCAACAGAGCAGGTTGTTATGAGATCAAGTTGAATTTTCACAACTTCAGTCTAGGTTTTAATAAAACATGACATTCTTAACTTATTGAATGAACACAGTAGTTACACAATGTAATTTGATGCATTCTTAAAATCTTTTTTTGAATGTTAGTCGGACTTAAGGAATTTGAGGACAGTGAGACGAGTCCTGGAGTGTGTCTTTGTTGTTCTGTACCTTTTGTACTTTTGGTTGATTTTCACCCAAAGTCATTGTGCCAACCTTTTATCAATACCTAACTCAAAATGGGGTTAGGGTGCAACCAGGTGCTGTTATTTAAACAGATAATGTCAGCTCATGTTATCCTCTAAGTTTATTCCAAATTCACAAAAAGCCTTTAGTGGAGTCTGGTAATCTTACATTGCCGCTATAACAAACAAGCATAGATTTTCAGTTTCTTTTTTGCTAACTGTAGCATAACCTTAACCACCTATGCGATGAAGATTCACACCAGCCTTGTTTAGTCCACTTCAATCAAACTCTGGTTTGTTTGCCTATAAAGATCAGAAGATCAGTTCGTTTGGGGAGGTGTGGATGCCCAATCACACCAAAAAAGCAAACTCTGGTCTGACTAAAAACCGGCTTGGTTGAAGTAAATGCAGTTTGGATGTGAATGTGAATGCCAAGCAGACTGGAGATCACTCCAGAAGCAGTCTGTGGACAACAGTGCAGGGCATTCTGGGTAAATACAATCAAAACAATCTTCTGAGTCTAGCGGTAGTGAGAGAAATGGCTTTTGGTCCTTCAACGTTTAAAATCTCACACTACTCCATTTTTGTTTACATCTCTTGAAGAAGGAGGTTGAGCTCAGTGTCTCCAGAGGTTTTTATGTCGCTTCCTTCAACGTAGCAAATGTTGCAATTTCTGTCCCCAGTCAAACCCAGTCTACCAGACTATCGGGTGTGCAGACGCCCTTATTGACAAATAAAAAACAGTTTCTGACATGGTGCTCTTTTGTCCACCACCCACCTCAAGAAATTCCCACAACTCTTTGGCGTCTGGTTTTGAAATCCGCAATTCGATCAGTTGAGCCAAATGGTTTTTCCTCAATGCTGAGGCCTTTCACCTAATGCATTTTAAATTTGACCTATCTGTACACGTTCATGGTTCCTTTGATGTCTGTCTGCAGGTCTTTTAAGCCAGACTTCGTCCTGATTCGTCAACACGCCTACAGCATGATTCCCGGCGAGGACTTCAGGAACATTGTGATCGGCCTGCATTTTGGTGGCGTGCCGAGTGTCAACTCCCTCTTCTCTCTATATAATTTCTGCAGCAAACCTTGGGTGGTAAGTAGTCTTAAACAGCTCTCTCTGCTCTGCTTTAACCTCCATAGGGTGCTCAGACTTACCCTCTCAGCAGCTGCCTCTGGCTGATTTATAAGGGCCATTACACGGAGCAGGAACACCTGTGCCTGGAGCAGGAGGTCTTTGTCACTGTACTCATTAGTAGCTTTGTAGGAAATGAAAAGCCAGAAATCTCCGGTGAAAAACATGTAAATGCTTAGCTCTGTGTGACTTCATGAATGCGGTGTTGTCGGGTACAATTGGAGTTTAAAGTATGTTTCACCAGGACTGACACTTTTATGCTTATTGGTCTGTAGAGGTACTTTTGCTTCCCGTTTTATCATTCAGTTATTTTATTTCATGAGGCATGCAAAACGTCCCAGTGGTCAAATCACTGCGTAGTATTCCTAGAGTCTGGATCTGCCCATACAAATTAATTACAATGAAAGATAAGTTCAACCCAATGCCTGTGTGGTGCCCAGTGTTTCTAGAAGCGATCATGGATGTTGCCTTAACACACTGTTTGAACAATGGCTGCTAGAACCAGCTCTGACTGGGTGGACCTCAACTGTTTCAGTCCTATTTCCTTAAATTTCCAGACAATAAAAAGCTTTTATTATCCCAGTGCCAGATGGTGACTTCAAGATGAACCGTCAACCAGCTGACATCCTAATCATAAATGTCCTTGAGTATACAGCGCTAACTCCATTGCTCTCTTACAGATTTGTTTCTAAAATTTTTTGTCACTCTCAGATCATCATGCTAATTTTATATCCATTAATCTTCCTGCGATCATAAGAGACTGGGTCATTTGGATCCTGTGTGCGGTCCGGCAGGGCCGCATTGACCCCACGTTTTACAAGTTTTTTTTGGGGGGGGGGTTTGTGGTTTCGGGAACCGATTGCCGCACTCGTCCTGAGGGTCACCAAGACTGCAGGAGAGTGATAGAAAACCTTAGTAAAATACTGAATGCAATTTTGAACTGGTTATTTGAGTAGTTTTTTTCACCTTATTAATGAAACCATCTAATTTTGGACTTATTAATGTTATCTCCATCTGATTTTAAAGTTTTTTTTCATTAAAAAACAATATTTAAGGGTGAATAAAGCTAAATTAAGAGAAATCTCTAAATGCTTTTTCTTACAGCTGTAGGTTCTACCTAACAGCTTTTGTCCTCTTGTTTATTTCTCTTCACAGTTTTCTCAAATGATTAAGCTCTACCACTCCCTCGGCCCTGAGAAGTTCCCCCTAAACGAACAAACCTTCTACCCAAACCACACACAAATGGTGAGTGATTTCTGAAGTTATTCCCTAGAAACCCCCTGAAATGCACAAGAGATCACAAAAAGCATTGTTTGGTCCGTTTTTCATTGACTCTTTATTATAAAAATATAAAACACAGAAATTAAGTCAAACATTTATCTACCCTTACACGGTAACACCCCCACCCACCCCACACAATTCAGGAATCAGTGCTTACACACAGACTGTACACAGCTTTCTTGTTTTCAGTTTTTCCTCTTTTTTTTCCATTTTAGTTTTAACTTGACCAATTGTTTCTGTGTTAAGCAGAAAGTATATTTACACAAACAGAAACCACAGAAATAATGACACAGAAATGCCACAACTGGAGGAGGAACCCTATGGACGCTAATGAAGACAATTCGGCCCACAGAAGAAAATGAAATTTGTGTTGCTTGAAGAAGTCGAGGCTTCCTATTTGCTAGCTTATAATCAACAGTTGGTTAGCTTAGTTTAAGATTGTCAAGAAATTTGGGTAAAAGCTTTCGCAAGAATCTAAAGCTTTATTTAAATGTAGTTTCAAAAATGTTTTTTGCTTTATGTAAAAATTCGAGGCTAAATGTTGAAAAACAAATGGTTGCATTTTAGCTAACAGGTGTTAGCAAAGCTAACGTTTAGCATCATATCCAACTGGCAGAACTTAGTAATGTTGGTTCTTAGGCCTTCAATAGAAACTTTGCTGATTTTAAAAAAAGGGTTGTTGATCCATTTGAGGCAAATCAGCATCCGCTAATGGAATGGACTGAAAGGAAGCTAACAAGAAAAAAAAAATCCAGACTGGAGCAGATGAAAAAGAATGATCTTAGTGACAATAAAATTACTTTCTTTTTTATATATTTATATATAATGTTCATTTAAAATAGTTAAATACAAAAGATTGAATATACACTTAGAAAATATCTCATACTGTGAGACCTGTTTAAACTGAACTATCAGCGGGTTGTTGAATAGTACCAGCCAAGGGAAATATGATCAAACAGAAAAAAAAGTACCTTAAAATTTCGATGCGTGTCTTTCACACTGACTGATTTGATGTGTTGTACATTTTTTAAATTCTGTCTTTGCATGTATACCAGGGTTACTGTGTAATCCAATAAACATAAATAAATGCATTATAGAGATTTCAGCATTTCTTTAGCTTATTTTTATATACAGCATAAAATAAAATATCACAACTCAAAAGAAAAAAGAACTCCTGCCTCTGTTGGCACTGAATCAGTGTTAACGTTTGATCATCTGTGCACAACAAAGGAGGAAGTGTACGGGGCTGAGGTGCAACTGTAGGTGAGTTGCACTAGAAACATTCAGGGAAGCCGAGGTAAAGACGGATGCTGCAGTAAAACTCAACATGGCTGATCTGAATCTACATTTTCAGAATTTGAATCTATAAGAAGTATAATTCTCATACCTCAATATTGGCACAAAATCATTATTGAGAAGTGTTTTGGCAGTCCTGCTAGCAGGTGTACTATTGTGAACAGATTTCACCTCAATCTTTAATTTGGTGTGTGTCACTTAAGATGGTCTGTGTTACTGGCAAGATATCAATCAAATCATCAGTAGATTAGCTGCTTAAGGTTGGTGCCACTTTTTCAATTTTACGATCCCAACTGAGGTTGATAACGGTCTTCCCGTATAAACGTCTGATAAACTTCTACTGTTTCTACCACAAATTAAAACATGATGGTAGCTGGCTGACGTGGGAAAACTTTACAAGGCTAAAGGGCAACCTTTACAACGACACTTTGTTTTATGTTGTTTTTTTCTATCAGAAGTGCTACAGACAGGCACTGTAATATATCTGCTCTTTTCTGCCTTTTTAAAGAAGGCTGTCACGAGTCCAGTAAGAGGAATCCGAGATGGGGGACAGAATCGGGGCGGGAGAGCGTTGGTTTCTGGGCATGGTGTGCCTGGAATCAGGGATCAGTGGCGTTGATGATGGTTTTATCGCGGGAGGTCATGCCTCGGTACCAGCTGCAGTAGCCCTCTTTCTGCTGGATGCAGGCGTAGTGTCGGGACTGGTAGCCGGGATAGCCGAAGTGGGACAGCATGTCCGTCCACAGGCACTCGTTCTTCGAAGTCACAAAGCAGGGCAGGTAGTGGCAGGGCTTAATCTACCGACAGAGAAAAACACAACTAAATACAGAGCCCTGAAACAAACAAACTGGTTTGACCTATTCAGATAAAGCTCTTAAATAGTTTAAAGAAAATTCATTCAAAAATTGCTTGGCATTTAAAGCAATTGGGGTAAAAGAGAAACCACTAAAAATAGAACAACCTCTAAATCCATATGCTAAAGCTAGTTCTTTCAGGATGCTAGTGAATGTAGCATAGCGACGAAAGGCTTTCATTCTCATTTAAAACAGTAAATTTAAGTTGTTGTTTTTTCTACTGTTCAGTCTATTTACAACTTCTGTTTTATTATTACGACAGAGACAAGCTAGGCTCCTGCTGACAGGAATAAATAAAGGCTAACACACTTAGCCTTAGCAAAATGGAGACCACTTTCTTTCTTGATTTATTCTTATTATTATTTATTAAAACATCACCAGAGACTCCATGATTTTATGCTTTAGTAAAAATATTGACTCTCTGTAAATAATGCCACAATTACTCAGAAGATGTTTTTATTGCTACTATTTCATTAATAGTCAAATCACAAGGTTCATAAATGAACCATTGTCTTTTTAAAAAGACATAATCCATAATTGGGCCTAATTATTCAAACTAAAAAAGCCAATATAATATAAATACATAACATTAGATGGCATCTTTAAAGCCGTTTATAAGCTCTTAGATCTTCCATGTTGGCTTTTTAAAAACACCTTAATCCTGATAAAATACAAATTCATCTTGTAAGTGCAGTCCAATCTATGTTGGTCATGTTTGAACATATCAAAGACTTTAATCATCACTCTGTCTCCGTAATAAGTAATACTTTAACTGGCATTAAGGAGGTTGGAATCATGTAAATGATTGAATGTTTGGTGGGGAAACCTTTACAAATAGATCCAAGTAGATTTTATGCATTCATATTTTCTATGAAGATGAAGAGACTGTAGAATGTGTCAATACTTTAAAGCATCCGAGAAAGAGAAAGACACTGGATTTCATGTAAGGAGTTAAAAGCAACTTCAGAATTGGATTCAGCAAAATATTCCAACATGTCCCATTTCATCTATCCAGCTGTGGTGATCAGGTGGTTCAGTAAAAGGAAACCGTTTAGAGAGTGGAGCTGCCAACTTCACCCTGATGCTTGTATGCTTTGTGCTGAGGAATGTGAAACGAAGCGTCTTCCTAATGCACTCAACTTTTGGGTAGTTTAAGGATTTAGTCGGGCTCCACTCTGCCTTGAAATGTGCGTCATTATGCCAGGTGCTTACACAAAAAAAAGAGGGGGGGGAAATGCCGCTCCCCGAATGAATGAATGGCACCGACTGACGGGAAGGATTCATGCTGCCGCTCGTAGAGGTGACGAACAGAAAAGAGGCTAGATGTGGTGGGAGGAAAAGTGAATCACTTGCTGCAAAGAGCTGCACTCGTCTCAGAAATGAATGCACTGGCAAATTCAGTCGACACATTTTAGAGAGAGAACTTCCCATTTTTGTTATTCAGTGTTAAACTGTCATCCGAATGCTTGGTACGAGCGCTACGACTCATTTCCTGCTCTTTAAAGGCATCAAGTCAAAGGTGGAGCTAACATGGAATCATGTTCTATCATTCTCGGTCATCTTTGCTCTGAGTGACGGGGCGGCTGACGCCCTGACCCGCATGGCCAACAAAAGGCTCCCTCTGCTAATCCACTTATCGCTGATAGTGGCTGAGTGTGTTAGCAGATGTCCAGGACGGCGCCCAGCGGCAGGGTCAGCAGCTGCACGCTGCAGCGAGGAGAAGCTGGGAATGAAGACCGGAGCCGCTTCCAGGGCTGTTAATTAATTCCCAGCGATCGCAGTAAAACTCGCTCTTTTCTGCATTTCTGCTACTATTCAACATCCATGAAATCTGCAAGTGGAAACTAGGCCGTAAAAATGTTCATAAAAATATCTTAGTTTCTTGGCTTGTGGAGGTCAAACGGGTAATTTAATAGATGGAAACTGTGAAAGTGGCTCCATGAATACTAAATCTCCCCTCTAGTAGTGGCTAACGGAGTTTCCGGCCTGGCTTTCCGTCCTCCCTCCTGCCTGCTCGCCTCATTCCCGTCAGCTCTACGTAATTTTCACTCACCCTGCAGTTGCAGCCCAGCTGGTAGCGGTGGTTGAAGCCCTTCTTCTGCGCCAGCGACAGTCGTTCCCACCGCTCATTGAAGTTGCAGAGCCCCGTGTAAACTTTGTCGTCGTACACCCGACCTGGGGAGCAAAAGGAGGTGAGCAGAGCGTTCCTCCAGAGATACAACCTCAAACCGCAAAGGATTTTATAAAGGGTTTTATCTCTGGCAAACAAAAGTCGAGAAAATCGAGACATGTTTGGCATCAACTGCATGGTGAAATGCAGTTTAACGTGGTGTAAACAGAGACAACTTACAATGTCACCACAGCGGGTGGGGACAGACAAAAAGGATTTAAAATGTTAACACAATGTTTGGTAACACTTTATTTGAAGGGGGGTGAATAAGACTGACATGACACTGTCATAAACATGACAGCTGACATGAACATGAATAAGCCTTCATGAATATTTATGACTGTTGTCATAAAGCGTCATTCTGTAAATTATGACACTTTTAATACAAAGTTGACATCATTCAAAATGTCTTTGTTATGACAACTTGACATTAACCAAGAAATCATTACTGGTATAAATTTGTTCTAAAAGTATTACTGATTGCACTTTAAAAATTAGGTAACTTTATGTTATTAAAGGAAAAGTTTAAACAGTAATGATGTCTTGGTTAATGTCAATTTGTCGTAACACAGACATTTTGAATAATGTCAACTTTGTATTAAAAGTGTCATAATTTACCGAATGACGCTTTATGACAACAGTCATAAATATTCATGAAGGCTTATTCATGTTCATGTCAGGTGTTATGTCATGTTTTTTGACAGTGTCATGACAGTCTTATTCATCCCCCTTCAAATAAAATGTTACCCAATGTTTTGTAGTGTTTATTGTGATAATAGTAAAATTTATGATTTACAATTTCTTTACCATTTTTGTCCATGTAACTGTGACTGCATGGATTTCTGAAGGTGACAAATTACATGAAGTGTGATTTGTATATTTGTATCACCAACCTGCACATATTTTCAAATGCATTTCAATAATTGGAATTTAGCAATAAATTCAAATTATTGCAACTAGAAAACAACATAAAAGGGTGCACCGATAAATCAGCCCAGATAACCTTAATTTTGGGAGATCTGACCGGTCAGTCTGCACAAAGGTTTGAGAATCAGTCACCAGGTCAAGTCTCCAGATGCTATGTTAACAACAACAACCCCACTGTTGCCCACTTAGCAACGTTATCAATATATCTGATAAAGTTTTCAGACAAACAAAGAAAATCGGCCAAATTGAAATCTGCAAGTTGGGCTTTTTAAGGATCGGTGATCACTGCACTCCAAACAATAAACTACTCAATAAATATCCACCCTGATACAGGCTCTTATTACTGCTGTTATAAAAGTATATGCCTCCACACTTGGATAGAGACAACATAGATTTAACTTTCAGATGAGATGTTCTATGAGAAAACCATGAAGGCTAGACTAAAGTTTACCAGAGAAAACATCGAGAAAGATCAGAGCCTCTGGAATAACTTTCACTGGACAGATGAGTTGAAAATGGACTTAAATCTGTTAGTCCAGAACTAGCAAATAGTGTGTCTACTTGCACACCTTAACTTACTTTGGGTAAGGTAAACTATAAAGTGAGCTTTATAGTTCAGCTCATTTTTAATCTCCTGAGTGTAAGTTAGGATTCTGCCAACATTTCTCTCCAGAATCCCGACTCGTTTACCAACAGAAAGACAATCCCATAATAAACCAACACCCCCATTTTGGAATATCTGGAGGTCATCAGATGTCTATGTTTAGCAGCGGACCACTTCCAGCGCTGTGAGCCCCCAGGAGCGACAATATTTGTCACCATTTGTCTCCTTCACAGTGCTGTCGGTATGTGGCATTTCAACAGGTCACAAATTTGTCCCGTTTAGCCCGTCCTCTGAAGCTGCGGTACCGGACCGTGGAGTTGTGGTCAGAGTGCAACTCGCTCCTAAAACTCTAATCAGTACGGAGCCCCCTAAAGCCTGATCAAATCAGGTTCCAATAGCTCATCCCGCAGGCCTCCCGTGTTCCAGCGGAGGCTATAGGCTCGACTTATTATAGCCGCCCCGAGGGCAGAGAGAGAGAAAGAGACATCCACTGATGTCACCCGTGCCCGGACTGGGTAAACATAGCTGTAGTTGCCTGGCAACGCCGGCTCGTTGGCTTACGCCGTGCGGTGGAGTTACAGTATTTACAGGTTGGGGACTCACTGACACTTATATAAGTTGAGTGCTGCAGGGTCCAAAGTAAACAGCATCCTTGTTGGAAATAGCAACTCATAAAGTGCTTGTGTTGGAAAATGCCAGCCACTTCCTGCTGGCTGGTAATTATAAGCTGTGAGGGAAAGAAAACTGCTGAGACGCAAAGGGAAGTCTTAAAAAAAAAAAAAACGCCTCTGTACAGTAGCAAAGGGTCTAATAATAGAGGGAAAAGTTTTTGTCAGTAGACAAATGAAGTCCTGTGGGACAGGACGAGTGGGGGTCAAACAGTCGTCATGCCGGTAGCTGGACTCTGGAAGGAAAGCAGCTTTTCCTGGCAACATGGAGCCGACCAGAATGTTCTCTACATCTCATCGCACTGAATGGATCTGATCTACTGGGGGGGTGCAGTGCAGAACTCTGTCATGTGTTTCTTACATTACAACCAAATTCTTTGGTGTATTTTACTGAGTTGAATAAAAATGTTATGCCTTCATTCTATCAAATTCGATCAAAGACAGCTCAATGACAAGCTGCGTTTTCATGACAATTGTGTGCAAAAGTTTGTCAGTATTACGTTAAGGTTGAAAAAACACAATTTCGCAATTTGCAGTGTTTCTATTAACCAAGAAATGCAATTACAGTCATACTTTTGTAAACGAGTATGTTTACGCGATAAGTCATTAAAAAACATGAAACGCCATGATCCTGCTACCACTCCCTGTCATTTTCTTTATGGTTTGCGCCAGTGGTGTCATCTGGTTATTGATCGTGTGACTCGTGTGATGCAAAAAAAGGTTTTCCATTGCAATTTTGCACAATGACTGAATTTCAATTCGGTCCCCCAAAAAAACTACACATCATCCTAATGACAAAAAGTCTCATTTAAAAATTTGTTTTTTTCGAAATCGACACTTTTTCATTAAGCACATTTATTTTCAATATGTCAAATTGAGCAATTATATGGTCGATTAAAATGCAGCATTCTTTTTTCAAAGTATGACTTCGACAGCTCACCTGTGATCAGGTACTGGTACTTGTTGATCTCAAACTTGACGCCGCACAAACTCTCGGAGGCGTCCGTGTAGATGTGCTGCACGTGCTGAACTTTCTCGAATCCTTTGTACATCTGAAAAAAAAAAAAAGGGAGATGGAATCAAGGCACTGGAAAAACAGTGCTAGAGTTCTCTCAGCGACACTCAAAAGTCCCCACATGAACAACAAGGAAAAGGAAACAACACTCCTGCTTTATCAGATGACTATTTTAAGGGAGTACCGCGAGGGAATGAGAATCTGAAGGTTCGGCTTTTGGTGAAATCCGAGATAACGTGGTGCAACTGTGATAGGTACACAGCCTAAAGTCTGTTTTCAGAGGACTGCTTCCTTCTCTGTTTTTTTTAAGGGTGTAATGTATTTTTCTGAGAACAACAGGAAATCCCTGTTTAGACGCGGCGCTCCCAGAAAAACGGAACAAACTATTACCTCAGCCAGAAGCTGTGGAGCTTTATGGAGGCCAAAGGGATCCGTCTCATAGGATTTGTGGAAATCTGGAGAATGCTTTGCTTTTTATATAAGCTCAAACAGTCGTAATACATAACAAAAAGACCACTGTTGTACAGATGCTGGTGCGTGACTCTGACGAAATGTTTACTCTCGGTGTGAGGAGTTTGGTTGAGCTGTAATACCCGTAAGCCTACTAATCCTTCGGCCTGGCTCCTGTCAAAGCAGCGGGCCGATGTCAGCATCTGTCAGAAATATGGAGCGTTATGTAAGGATCCGGAGAAAAGGAGGGATTGCCTTTCAGGACTAGAATTCCAGTCTTCGTTTAGTTATAGGCTGGAGAGACACTGGTGTAAGTTTCTTAAACCTATATCATAGTTTCATCATTGCTTTTAAATGGGTTTCTACATTAAAAGCCCAGCATTAAGAGCTGGAGTTTAACAATAACAGTAAGACTTGATGTCATCAGTTTAGAGACCATTAATCATGTGGCTGTTAACATCAAATTAGCTCAAACTAGCAATGATTCAATTACAGATTTGTATCATAAGAGTGCTCTGTATCTCAAAAGTGAAGGTTTTCATCTAATAACCTCAATTTTTCAAAATGAGTCTTAAATGTACAACTTCTCTTCTAGCAACTCTTAATTTAGAAATTTGCTTCTGGTCTTAATTGGATCTATGGCTTTAAAATGAGGTTACAAACTTCTCTATCATCGGCAGAGCATCAGACAAAGTTTGGCAAAAAGAATGTTGATTTCAGTAGGTTACCAAAAAGGGCCAACCTTGGGTGAAGATTAGGTTTATAATTCACCTAAACAAACAAAGGCTTGGTTCAAATTGGGGGCATTTCATGCAATTCAGTAGATCTTGACATTGAGTTATAATGAACTTAAAATTATTAAATTTAACATACAGAAAAGTTATTTTATTTTTTCCCTAAAAATGTTGTATTTTCTGTGAGCTAAGCACCAGTTGCCTTCATTTACAATTTTCAGAATCTATTTGATAACCTTTAGATGACTGTACTAGGTGGTAGAATAGCTGGGCAGCTAAATAATAATATAAAAACTTTCATAACACAAAACCATAGAGTTTTTATCAATCTACCAGTTGCATTCCTTTTTCTGACAGTCTGTCAGAGAGCTTTACCTACTATATTAGAAAAAAAACAGCAGTGGGTATTTTTTCTGGTTTCTGTAGAGAACTGGAATTGCATACATTTTATTAGAAATCAAATGTGTTCATATTACAATACATGCTTTTACAATATGAATTCTAATTTCAAGTATTTTCAGTACAACATTACAACATTGTTTTAGTTATAATTCCAATAACCAATGTAGCTTAATTTAGTTGATGGCAAGACAGTGGATTTTTTCACTTGTACATCATTATTCTTATGTTGGTGTGTTCAGTATTAAACATGTAAAGAAGTCTTTGGAATGCAGAACTTGCTGCGATTCGTTTTCGGTTATGCTGAGGTCACTGAGATAGATGCTCAGACCCGACACAGACCAGAAGAGGTAGACACTGCTAACAAAGTTAGTTGTGCTAACCCCTAAAGTACTAATTAGAGGCACTAGTTTTGCTCACTCTTCCGGCACTACACAAACACAGTATTTAGTGGACATTAATGCTAAGGTGCTAATCATAAACATTAGTGCTAAAGGATGCTAAAGGAATATACCAAAATGGTATTTAGCAGACGCTAATGCTAAAGTGATAACTTTTATATCTGCCCTTGAATCACTTCAACATTTGCATTTGCATTTTGACATTATAATGTACATGTTGTATGATGACCTCAGATATTGTTAAATCTTATTCTCTACTGTCCGTATTTTATTTTGACCCAGTACGTTTCTTGTTTGAAATAAAGTTATTGGCGGGGAAGAGAGAACATGAGAGGAAACGGAATCGCTGCATAAACAGTCTTCAATCACTTCAAAAAAAGAGCATGAAGATAAACGTCTACTTGAAGGATTCATAACTATCAACACACATAGCTCAGATTAGCGGAAGTGTGCCGACCACTGCAGATGATAAAGGCCATGGAGAGTTGGAGCAGTTAAGATAAAGATTTCTATTACAAATGGTGCAAAAATGATTGCAATCGTATGATTTAATACCATGTAGTCTTAGCTGAAAGGTTCTCAAAGTTTCTGTTTAGCTTCAATGCTCAAAGATGAACATTAAGGACTAAAGGGAATGTAAGATCCTCACCTTCATCTGCTTGATGGTGTAGCGCATTGTTCCAAAAGGTCCGTCTCTTAGCAGCTTCTTGCCGACCACCTTAGCTCTGATCACTGTAAAGAAAGAAACGGACATGTTTGTTAGAACTCAAAAGTGTGCTTTTGCTTTTAATCCTAGATTAGCTTGCGCCCTGGTGAGAGCGGGCATTTCTAAACCCCTCCTGAATAGCGCATTAGAACCAGGTTAGCTACACTGGTAAGCTGTTTATCCAATTTCCTGCATCATTGCATTGTTCGCCCCAGAAGGAACACCGCTTCGGAATTCTCATGGAAAAGTTAAATGAGAATTGGAGAAGAAGACATATACCAAGAAAGAACATTTTGGGGGGGAAGTGTACTATCAGTGCGGAGGACCCTCATGCACATAAACGAGCTGAAAACACCTGGAAGTGACCGATTGCTTTAACTGATTCTGACATAATGGATCTTACTGAGCAACGTCTGGAACGGAGTGTAGAAATGAGCGTTTATTTGAGCTGCTGGATGGGGCCTAATGCGGGTCCTGCATAAGCCATCAGCCCTCTGAAGTTCACCTGCTGCCCCAAACCCCAGCAGCCGCAGACACAACTAACACTGGTCTTGTTTGTTATCTTCTCTCCATGGAATTTCCTTCCCACATTCTTCGGGGAGCTTGCATTCCACATAAAGGGGAGAAAATAATCAGGATTCTTTTTTTATTGGCCGCAGAGAGGCAAACGAGGGATGTGTCGCCTTCTGTTCTGCTTTCAATTTGTCAAGCTAGCACATGAGAAGTGGGCACCTTGTACAGGAAGTAGTTATATTGTGGTCACCGCAAATTTATTCTGGATGTGAAGGCCCCAATTTGAAATGAGTTTGTTTTAACTTTTTTGTTAGAGAGCATGAACCGATTGAAAATGAAGGAAATTCTTGAGTACCCTTTGTGGACGGATGGATGGATGGAGTGAAGTTGACGGATGTAACTTTTATGGGAAATCGGGATAGGAAAATACTAAAATCTAGTTTGAATGTTTTTCAGCTATTTTCTGAACAGTTTCTGACCATTAATGAGTCTTTTTGAAGTTAATCATCATCTTAAAAGCAATAGATTTTAGAATGCACACCCATCTAAAACCAACATTGTTCATGTCAGGATTAGTGCACAACAACTTCCTACCCACCACATGCTTCCTGACCTTTCACTAGAACTTTCCTTGATCCATTAATCTATCAACTCTTTTAATTTCATCCAAAAGCACTCCATTACAAACTGACCTCTGCTAAATGTACCCAAACTCTGTTTGACAGAAGTCTGCTGCGAACAATTACTAAGGAATTTGCAGACATAACGGGACCCTTTTGCCTCAGTTAAATACACCTCCCATCATTATTTAAGCGTTTCATTGCAGAACCATTTTTCCTACTCTGGTCTGACCTCGAAAACAAATGTTCTAGCTGGAAGAACCTCCGATAAATCAACCGACGCATGTCCATATAAGATCCTTCTTATTGGCCGGCAGCGACGGTGCCATTTCCAATGGGAATCTGTGAAAGGCCCCAGCTGTTCTGGACAGAAGAGCAGTACTACAAGCACTTGTTTGAGTTTTAGAGGGGTTGCATTTTCGGTTTGGTGGACCTGCTTCTGCTGGGTACAGATGTCACAGTGAACCAATATGATCCCAGGATAGTTGTCATCTTGCTCTGTGTTGTAAAGAGTATTCCCTAATGTTGTATAATTAAACAATGCATTATTCTGGCTGAAGCCAATGCAGTAAAAAAACAAAAAAGGGTTTCAAAAATTTTCAATTTTTATCGTTCCTACAATAAGCTTTATTGAGAAACAAACGTTGAATGACCAGGAATTTTGTTTCTGTCTGAATGAAGCGTTAAAGTTATACAGGGTTGCCTTTCCATTGGATGTGGCAGTGCGCTGCTGGTCAGCTGCCTGAAATTGCAACGTTCTGGATTTTTGTTTTTGTAGAGCACATCTGAAATATTCAAAAGAAAATGCTACATTGATACCTGACATGCTATAGGCTGCAAAGAAGCCAATCCAAAAGCAGCATTCAGTTTCCTTGGTGCTGATTGGCTGTACCTTCAAGCGTAAATAAGGAAGACTGAAGATGTTAACTTCTGTGGTACTGCCAAGATGGGTTCCATTGTGTATATTAATGCATCAATGTATTTTTTGCCATTTGAACAATTAAAATAGGCAGTTATAGATTATTTCATAAGGAGTTTTGAGTACTAGCTGTTTTAGCTACTTGAGGACCGTCATGACCCTTTACCCCATCGAATACTGGGGGTCCACTGTACTTGTTAGTTGCTGTGAAATTCTCATAGTTTATTTGACATGGAGTAACATAACAATACAGATTATGAGCAAATTAAAGAGTCTAAAAAATTACATATGACGGTTCTTTAAATAGCATCAAGAAGCTAAAGCATTCCTCCGCTTTTTGCTAATACGATAGCTTACAACATTTAGCAAAACCGGATGTAGTGATTAGTTTTTTCACAAACTTTGTAGATAAAATAACTCAAAAATCAACACCAAAACTACATCTAGCTGCAGCTGAATGCAATAAATGTATCTCCTAGCAAGCCAAAAAAACTAGCCACATGATGGTCAAAGCCAACCCAGCTAATGGTGCTTCTGAATCCATTTTGCTTAACATTTAAGCTAGTTTTTTTTTTTTTTTTTTTCAAAGACAGAATTTTATTAATTCTTTAAGCCTTTTATTGTGCTTAATGTTAGATTGGTAGGAATTTATTATTTAAGTCAGTATTTAAGTTATAAATTAGCTGCTACATAAAAATATTTCCCCTTCCCAGTTTAAAATTCTAGGTTTCTGTGGTGATCCTCTTCTGCAGAGGAATCTTTATGCAGTCTCATGAGTGGGAGGCTTTTCATAGTGAGAAAGGTAACCAGGATGTGACAGAAATAAAGTGAATCCATTTTTCACTCAGCCTCCATTGCCTAGAGCATGGGATTATAAAAAAGATTGAATGTGAATGCTAAACATTCAATTCAGCCTACGTAGTGTGACAAAATGCAGCCATAACAAGGATTGAGTTACTGTGTAACATAGGTGCATGCCTGTGTGGAAAAAGAGGAATAATAATAAGAAGAAAGTGACACAAGGAGAAGTTATTGAGTTCAGTCTGCAGGAAGTTGTCCGAGTATGAGGAGGTAAGTGGGAGGAAGAGGATTTCTCACACTTTATCACACTCAAAAATAAACGGTGTCCTCTGGCTGTAGGACCTCATCTCAGAAAGAAACCACAAGACAAAGAAAAATATATATAATGCATTTATGCAGGATGTCTAAATATGTCAAGTCTTTTCTAAAAACTATGTATCACCATCTCATTTCCTCCTGCTTATGTTCTATGCATTCATAAAACCATAATTATTGCTTCTTCTGGCAGCTATTCTCTAGCCATTTTTCATATTTCCGTTTCCTACTCATGGCTGGATGGGTTATTTTCCTGACCAGAACAGATCCAGAGGTAAAGTCAGAGGTTTCACCTCACTTGGCCATCATGCATCATCGTTCTTGGACTACCATAAAAGAAAAATTATACGGCAAGAATGGTATAGCGGAATTGATTTTTAGTTTTGAAGCTGTTCAAAAGTCACAGCCCACCTTGACACACTAGCTCATACAATCCTCAATCCCCTAGTATCAAGCAGCAAACACCGTCAGACAGCAGGACACACAACAACAACAATGGTTCAACACACACAAGTAATCTGAATACTCCTACAGGTCTCCCCAAATTAAACTCAACACTCAGTTCAGCTAGTATCTACCCACTAGGACAGTTATTATTACAGCCATATCAATGAATTTAGCTTTCTCATGAAAGTTTTCCAATAATCTACAGTTGCCATTCTTGTGGTCACTGCCCAAGAAATAACTTGTCAAACACCTGATATTTTCTTTGCTTCTCAGGCACCCAGTTTGCATTTACATCGTACATTTTTTTATTTTTTGCACTCACTTGCCATTTGCTGACTGGCTGACTACCTTTCAGATTCTCCTTTCAGGCTGGTTGGTTAGATGTGCAGCTGGTTAGATGTGCAGCTCTAATTCAGAAATGCTTTATTCATTTCAAAGGGATATTCAATGTTGTAACTCATCAGACAAGTATCTTCAAAGAGTTGTGGATGGTGATGCTGTGGGAGGGAGGATCAACATTGTAATGAATCTGACAAAAGCCTCAGACTGTCATGACATGCTAATCGCATAAGTGACGATATTCCACATTTTACGTCATGAGTAACACTATCAGTTGCTGGCAAGATCTGTTAATCCGCCTCATTTGATTTTTCTGTGGTCCTGCTTTGCATCTATAAAGCCTTCTTTCAGCTCCTCTGGAATTAGGAGTTTGTAGTTCAGGTATTAATTGAGTTTTTGAGGTACTAATCAGACATTCCCAGTAACAAAAACAATACCTTGTTGCCATGGTTGCATATCATGGCTTTCTAAAAGTAAGAGTGAAAGACCTTCCAGATGAACAGCATTCAAAAGCATAGGAAATATGGACAAAAGTCTACAAAAAGAACAAATGAGAACTAACGTAACAGAGGAACTCCAACATGCTTTCGCAATGACAGCGGTATCATACATCGGAGTAACTTCATTTTTTGAGATTTGCAAGTGGATGTTTCTTAAACCTCCCAAACGTGATCAGCTCTTTGCTTTGTGTCATATTATAGTGCTGTGATGAGTGTCTGTTGGGTCATTGTCTTCAGCCCCCCATACTGGCCTCCACAAGTGCGTGGTCATTGCAGAAGGGAGGGGGCTGTGGGCTGGAGATTTGATACGCTCAGCTCAGGAGACAAACATCTCAGACTTGTCCGGAATCCCGACTCTGACATCTCGTCGTATTTCAACTGACTTTTGGGAAAACTCTGGAAGCCGTCCGCCCTTACATAATGCCTCTCGCCACAGGAGTCTAGACTGCCTGCGCTTTATCAAGCTATCACCTGTTCTGCTGCAGATAGGGAGGCGAGGACTGACTGCCAGAATAAATGCAAAGCAAAATACATTTTGGCTCTAGATGTTTTCTCTACAAAATTGACTTCTTTACAACTACACCAGGTTTGCAACCTTGTAGCACCTTTTACCTGCATTGATGCGTCAATCTTCTCTGATCTGGCTTAGGGAAGACCTTGTTGAGAGAATAATTGCCACACCTTTAGACAAGTGAATGACCTGCTTTAACAGAGCCAATTAGCTGTCTGAATGGCTCCATTAAGCAACATTAAGAAATGATATTTTTTGTGGCCAAAGTCTCTTAAGACAGTTGGTTACCTAAATGTTTGTCAAAACATCTTCTGCTTCTTCAAGGATATAGTGTTTTTCTACATTTCAGTTGAAATATTTCTCAGCATAAAGAGAGAGGCTTCAGCAACCCAGTTTCCAGGGCTTTATCCTCGCCGTTCTTTTTCAGCGGTGTGCTTGTGGGCGATTATGGGTTAGGGCCAAGAAAACAAGAGCAAGATGCTTTGAACTCCCCTTCAGGTCTGAAACTGGGAAGATCCAGGCTTGTTGCCTTTGATGTCGACAGAGTAAATTACAGCATTTCTCTCTCGTCACCTTAATGTTTGCACCACTTATGGTTGCCAGCCACTGTGTTTTAGAAGCAGAAGACATTCATGTATGAAAATAATGACTTGTGGATATAAAAATAGGACTGTTTATCTCATAAAAACTTTATTATGGCATTCTTTATGTCCAAGCTTGACCCAGATCATCCAGTCGCAGCAGCTACATGCTTTGGAGTTTCTCAAGGAACTCGGAAGCACATCTCAAGCCAAGCCATGACCTTGGAAATGGGATTTGTGGACTGTCCCCATTGAAGTCAGTTCCAGATTCTACTCAGCTGAGTCTCAGCAGGGGCCAGCAGCATGAGCCATCCAAACTGCTAAAAAGGTGGTGGATTAGTGTTTGAGGAAGCTGCATTTTGACTCGGTCCAACTGGGTCACTGGCTGGATGTGTATCTACTCTCCTGGAGATTTGAAGTATCTTAAGTTAAGAAGTTAAGACTTTCTCTTTTTAAATGCGGAGTCCTTAAAGGCTTTATGGGTAAACGTCTATTTGAAGAGCTGTTAAAAGGTTGGGTACCGCCCATTTCAGGGCTAGACAAAACTGTCATCTACATCTAAACACCTCTACTGTGGTATACTGCTGTTGATCTGGCATTTGGAAAGAGTGTTGGTTTGCTTGTTTGCACGTTAGAATAAAATTTAAAAACTTTAAAAAGTACTACTAATGTACAAACTGATAGCTTGACATTATATTATACAGTGTAATAATCAAGTGTTAATCTTTAGTTTTAAATAAAAGCAAACAGATCATCTCAAGGTAAGCATACTGATAGAATCTCTGGTTTCATGCCTGAAAGGAATAAATCTTCAGGTGAAATGTGAGAGTGTGTCCTATCTGAATTACCTCAGTTCCCTCACACAGCTCCCGCCTCCCCGCCCACCTAAACACGGCCTCATTCCCCTCAGGGTTCAATCGCCTAATCCTAGTGCTAAGCCAGATCCCGAGTTCATATTATTCTGGGCTGCCAGGGTAAGCATATCCAGGTAGTAAAACCAGCTGTGTGACCCCCCCATTGTACCACTGCTCGGCGATATCTGGCTACCCATCACAGAAATACCACCCTGTGCAGACAAATAAGGATCTTGTAAAAACATGAAAGCAGCCTATAGGTGCAATTTTAAACCTTAAACTCAGAGCGGATTCTTGCATAATCAGCACCCCTCCACGGAAAGCAGTTTCCTAGTCTTCCTTTGTATACTCCCCCAAACTAACCTCTCTCTGCTAAAACAAACAGCAACGTTTTTACTGTCGGGTCCAATAATAGCAAGGATATTATTACTCAAAAATATAAATGTTTGATATTAAGCAAAAAAAGAAAAAGTCTTATAAACATTTTTGTCACAAACCCCTTGACACCTGTGAAACAGATTAATCAAATTTAGCAGCCAATCAGAAGCTGACTGCAGAAGAGCAAATCATAAAAATAGGGGTGCACAATATATTAGCACTAACATCGATATCGGCTGACATATCGGTATCAGTCCGATAAATGAAAGAAGACCAGTATTAACAACAAGCATTTATTTGAAAGGTAGATATTATACATTCAATATCTGTAAATATCAGTTGTCTGCCATAATGGCAATATTAATATCAGATGGTCATGTCGCCACACATGTTCATATCGGAGCATCCCTAACCCCCCACCACCACCCCGGCATTTTATGCCGCCCTGGGTAGAGAGCCATACTCATTTTTTAAAAACATGACTTATGAAGTTATCTGCGTCGTTTAATGCAATATAGCTCCCGTGAATAGTAAAATTACTACATGCTATAGAGACAAATGCACAGTAACAAGCTGCACAGTAGCAAGCTATATGCTCTGATACTCGACCTGCAAGTTTTTTACTGTGTACCAAAGCTCACGTGCGTTCTGTCCTCCTCGCGGTGACATGCGTCACTTTGACCTGAGCGTTTCCTCGCGCTAATATGAAACGAAAGCGAGCAACAAGGCCACGTAATTAATGACTCACCTATGTCGGAGTTACAGAAGGCATCTTGCGGGTGCGTGAGCGCGCACGAGCAGCCCTCGGTCAGCTGAGGGACCTGCAGGCTGCTGAAGACGAACAGCAGGCTGATGAGGTGCTGGTACACAGACTGCATGTCTCCAAAGTTCCGCTCCTCTCTGTGCTGCTGCTGGAAGAAATAAACTGTGTTGGAGTCCGAGAGGGTCCGCTGCGGCAGAAGAAGCGGAAGTGGCTCTCTGTTAGTGTATAACCTCCAGGAGGGAGCTGCTACTGCTGCTGCTGTTGCTGCGCACTGCTTTATGTGAGCGTTTCCTTCTGACGGTGGACAGGAGGACAGCGGCTCATATACGGCGCCCCAGACACGCCCCCCTCTCTCGGACTCTGGAGCTCGCGGCCGCAGCGGCCAATCAGAGCCCGGTGATGCCATTCAGTTTTTAAAAATGACGTCGCTCTTGAAACTTTCCTACTTCCCCCTCGCAGTTTAACCAAATAAAAAAAAAGTGACGGTCAAAACACTGAATGACTGGCGGAGGGGGGAAAAAAATACCATCACCTAAGAAGGGTAACGGAAAGAGTGTTTGAATAAAAAAAGCAACAAAAAAACAAATATTGAAAGGTAAACTTCCCTTTCAATATTTAGTTATTTTTAATTAGATATTTATGTCTGATTAAATCAGATAAAATGTATTTATAACCATATTTTGAGATAGACATGGCAAAACCCGTGTTTTGCCATGTCTAGTTATGTCTGCATAAAACTATTAAAAACAAGCAAAAACACTGCACTTCCCTTAGTTTAATTTTCCCATATATATATATATATATATATATATGTAATTTAACTGGAAATTCCAAATATAGCCCATTACATTAAAGTGGCTGCAGGTCACAGGAGATAGTTTAAGTCCCATATAAAGCAATTTAGTGAATTTAAAGTGAGTACAGTAAATCCAAGGAAATTACACTCATATTAAAATGCCTATTCTGTTTTTGTTAAAAGAAATTAGACGTCAAATGATTTTCTATGTTTTTTTGTTTTTTTTTTTACCTTTAATCTGATATGTATCATGAGCAATTTAAGAAACAAAGGAAAATTGTAAAATAAATAAATACAAGTTAAAAATCCATTGTTTATACCCCATGTCCTTGCAGTGTTGCCTGGGGCTTTGTATGGAGGACCAAAACAAACATAATTAAAAATAGAAGCAGAAATGTATAAGTGACTCGGTAAATAGAAATGCACCAATTAATTAAAAATATTGAGAACTTTACTTCATGTTTTATAATTTGACACATTTTCATTTTTTCAGCAGTTGCATCAAATTATATTTTTAACCACATAATTTAAAATTTCCAGGGTTTTTTTTTTTTTTAATGTTTTTTTGTTTTTTCTTCTACTCAAAGGTGCATTTGTGTCTCTTCAATTCATTTCTTTTTTTGCCACCACTCCTTTTATTTCCATTTGTTGTTTTTACATTCTTCCGTCTCCTCTTTTTACTTTACCTATGCATTTCTGCATCATTATGCAAATGAAGACTGTGGTGTCTTAAGATTTCAACTTCTTCTTATTGGTTGGTTAGCATTACACCATATGTAGCTCCAGTCTGCTCTACCAGCCACAACAAACATAGCAACCTTTGACCAGTTCATCAATGAAATGATGTTCAAAGACTTAATTAGAAAATAATGCTGTAACTCCTGACTTCACGGACGCTCGGTTAGTGTTTCAGTTAGCGGCTCTCATGGACACAGGTGTCCACTGTCTGGTTATTCATAGTTTGGACAAAGCGGCCGCTGAAGTTGGTTTCCCTTATTTGCCTTTGTTAATAGTTCAAACACCGAATATACTTTAATATTCATTAATATGTTCAGTGGAAACTGTCTAAACACTTTGCTACAGAAGCCAACATTCATGGTCTGGTCTCGGCTGTTGGTGATGCAGCCAATCAGTGCTTGGGAAAATGAATGTCGCTCCTGGATTGGCTTCTTTGCAAACACAAGTTAGTCAAGTACCACTGTGTCTAGGTTGCTTTAACTTCCCAAACTGCATATTCTGTCAAATATTTTAGAAAGAAATATGTGGAAAGGAAATTTTTTTGTGAATACTCAACCACAAATAGGCTGTCCACTCTCCATATTTTAAATTCCATTTTTTGTTTGAACTAGACCGGATGTGTATCCTCCACCCTTCCTAAGTAGTAATAAACTACACAGTCCAAAACAGCTTTGAAATTTAACTCATCTTCAAAACTGCTGACTCAATGCAAAGGCAGCCGAAGCCCAGTTAATCAGCTTTTAAATTAGTTTTCGTGTTATTTTTTTCTGTATTTAATGAGCCATTAAAGTTCTGAATCTTCAATAAAGGCACTGAATACTCAGTTGCTTTGACCAAGCCCGTTATTTTATTTTATTTTTTCTCTGATCAGACTTCATTCAAGTTCCTCTCAGTACAAATGAGCCAATTAAGCTCCCATCCCTCCCTGCGGTGGCGGCCTTGAGCGGAGCGGCGTTATCACTGCAGAGGCTTATCTGGAGCGGGACAGAGGGAGCCGTGTCAGGAGTCGGAGCTTCTCGCGGTTATGTAAGCGACCAGAAATAATCAGGTTGGGGAACTCTGACCCTTAATGTGCTTTCATTAACGCTTATCTGAGTTTAGGGAGGCTGCACCGCCAGATGGACACTTCCTTTTGTAGTTAGAAAGGCGCAGATAAGCCTCAGGTCCAAGTTTCTGTTTTGAAATCGAGCTTAATTCCACAATAACCGTTAAAGGTGAACGTTTGTAAAAGATTACACGTTTTCTAGTCACTGACTCGTATGTAAATATTAAAAAGACTGAGTTTCCTTTTGATTTTGTGCATATGCTTCATTCTGGATTCAGACCAGCAGATAAAGAAGCAGGACCTTCACCATCTGTGGAAATTCCACATCTTCATCATCATAATCTTGGTTTATCAGAGTCATGGCCTTTTTGATGGTCCAGAGCCGCTTTGACACTCATCAGCTGCTGTTAACCGTTAATGGAACTCCTTACGTTTCATTTCATCCTCCAGCCTTCGCTCTGAGACATTCCTGAGTTAGACATTGTGAAAATTAAACTAAAAAGAGCCATGCTTACAGGAAGTTAAGACTGATTCATTAAACGTAATATGACATCACTCCTGTATGAAGAGGTGAAGCCGTGTTCCTGACGTACATCTCTAATGAACCAGATTACTTCTGCTTTTAATGGGAAAAAGCAGAACATGTATTTTTATTGATTAAGCTGCCTTGGTGAATAGTTTTGTTACAACAGCAGAGTTGTACATTGTTAATTAGGAGAAAACTTGTGAACTTGAGATATTTTTCTGTTGGACCGAATTGGGATCAAAGTAGGTTTTAAATGAAGGTGATAATTTCCCCAATCTGAAAATGTATCTTTGCTGAAACAAGAGCAGTTACTATATGAATGTAAAGTGAAACTGATATTAAGGGGGCAGTATTACGTAAAATCAACTTCTTTGAGCTTTATATCATGTTATAATATTATTCCCTCATAAAAAAACACACCCTTATTGATTCTTTCTTTCATGCATGTTTGAGAAATCCTTTAATCTCCATGGCAACCATTCAGCTGTGCAAAAGGCCTGGGTAGACCTAGCTCCGCCTTCGAGACGTAGCTCCTCCTCAAAGCTGCAGTTTCCGAGCTTCAGTCTCGCATAGCAGCCCTCTCCTGCAACTCCCCACTCAGCTCCTTCAGACTAGCCAGCAGCAATTAGCAAACACCTGATGGAACAGCGCATCTGCTGAGATAATTATAGGAGCAACTTTTTTGTGCAATGCTGATAAAAACGTTGTTAAAGAGGAGCCATGTTTAATATATACAGCATTTCTACAACTACTGAAGGTAATATAGTTACTTAATTGTGCTGTAAAATGGCACTATGTGGCTGGAAAACACACAATACTCCCCTTTTAATGGAATAAGCAATTGTTCTGACTACATCTGACTACATCACAGTGACAGACATCATCAGCTGTTGGTTAACACTGCTAATCCACCTCATTTGCTGTTGCTGCTCCTCACTAAATCTCTCTTTGGCTGTATTGTTAAGAGTATGTTAATGTGATGAAATGTAAAAAAAAACAAAAAAGATAAAAAAAATTCAGTGGGTGTGGAGACTTTTGCAATGCGTTGAATAACCTTCTCTTTGATACAAGTGCTGTAGATGAACTTGAACTTGCACCGCCTCCCTTGGTCTATCTGCTCTGTTTATGTTCCCTCTAATCTGGACAGAAAAGCAACGAGTTAAGCTCGTCGTCTGGTTTGTGTCAACAGGAATTGTGAGAAGTCAAGAGAAGGGCTCTGTGACGGCTTAGGAGGGCAAACTGCCGGGAAATGGCTATAAGATAAAAGACAAACTTCATTAAAACTGATTTGTTGGACTGGAGCAGGCAGCAACAAGTGATTTACAATCCTTTACTAGATTTCACCTTGACCGTTTGCTTGTATTTACCAACAAGCCTCCCCAGAATTCAGGCTAAATATTTGACCCATTTTCTTTTTGAGTGTCCAATCGTTTTATGCGGTCTCCTGCCACACACTCAATTTTTAATAATGATCCACAAATGTGTAAAAGAGGTTAGATCTAGGGTTGGACTAGGCCATGGGTCTGCAACCACATGTGGACAGCAGCCTGCTCTACCAGCCACAACAGGTAGCCATTCAGGAAGTTTAATATATTCCACGTAAAACGTCTAAGTGTCTGTTTTTAAGATTCAACTATCAAGTTGTTGCTATTTGATGAATTTGAAGTTTTTGTAGGTACACAGCTTTTGCAGCTCATCAGCATCATGCTACCACCAACATGTCTTATATCTGGTGCAGAATCCTCCAAATATACTGTACATCTTGAATTTGATGTTTGTCTCACCTGACCACAAAACCTTTGGCAAGTTTGGGTCAGGTGTTTGAAACTTGAACACGTATTGCTGTTTGAATGGAGGAAGCATGCTAACGCTAACCTCCGACCTCAACCCTGCTGAAAAGTTGAGGACAGAATCTGAAGCAGGAAACAAAGAAATTTAGATGAACTCCGAAAAGTCCGACAGAAACATTGTCATGTATTCGTCCCCAATTACACCAGAACCTTGTTGATGTTCACGCCGTTGCCGAATGCATGTAACCTGATTATTAGAACGCCACGTTCCACTTAAACTCAACAGTTGGAAATGGGTTAGTGGTCTGGCTATGTGTGCCTCTCACAGCTTGCCACTGCCACTTGAAACTCGTAGCAGAAATAAAAAATAAAAAAAAGACCCTGTGGAAATTATGTCGCCGAACTAGGCCAGCATACGGTAAGCATAATGCAGTCCAGTTTTATAGAGAGGAAAAGGCTTGAATTAAGAGTGGCCAGCTGTCATTGTGTCCCACAGGTCTTTAAGGCCTGGGTTGACTAAAAGAGAGCAGAGCGGTGACTCAGAGGAAATACCTTTCATTCCACTGACAAAGCGCCACAGGAAGAGTTGGATGTTGAAAAGATGGCACCACCGGGAGCGACGGTCACCGGGGGGACGCCGCCCGGGCCGGACTAACTCATCTCCTGGTAAACAACCCACATGTCTTTCCTGATAACTAGGACAGATGGGTTGACCCATGCTGCAGAGCTCAGTGGAGGTAGTGGAAGTCCTCCCACAAGGACAAACCGTGACCAGATATTTATAGGCATATGAATACGTAGCATAGCCCTTAGGAGAAACATAAAAAGATTCATTGACTCTATATTGGTCCCCATCCAGTAATAGTGGAGATTTTGGGCTGCTTAGTTCTGAAATGAACCGTTTTAAGGAGGTTCACGCTACGTTATTGTTTTTCCCAATTTATCTTTGACTGAAAGAGTGAATGAGGAAAACCACGGAAATGTATACACACTATAAATTACAGTTGCTGCAGTTATGGTTTCATCTTCTGAACAGGACAGTGATAAACCTGGCAGTAATTATTGTGATGATGATGATGATGGTGATGATGTAGGCTAACAAACCAACTGTACTTCTGTTTTTACTCTCTTTTGAGTAAAGCTTTATACTAACTTCCTGCAGTTTCAACTGTAATCTGGTACAGGTTTTAATTATTCATAAATTGGGTTTGAGGTCACACTTTATTGTAAGTACTTCTGCAATAATCTGTTGGAATAATAACAAAAAAAGATTTTTTGCAATATGCAAAATATTTTCTACTATGAGGTTTGGACAGTCGATCTACCCAGACAAATACAATGAAGTGACAAATTAGATAAAAAATGATCCAAATATGATTAGGGATTGTCATATATTTTTTAGGAATAATCATAAAACATCAGAAAACATCAGAAAGGTAAGAAAACATCTGAAAATATCCTGGAATATTAAGGAATTAGCTTACCTTGTATTTGAGCTAGCCAAATGGCATTCTTAAGGCTTCCAGTGTCTAGACCAATCAAAACGCTGGAAAGAATATGTTGCGACAGTCGGCTACTGATGGGCTCTTATGTATTGATGTAAGAAATGATGTGTTCTTTGAAAAATAAGTTGACTTAGCAGGGAGTTTTAGGGATATTTGCAGGGATGCAGAGTCAAACGACACAGAAATGACACAATGACAACATTACTTTATCTTATGCTAAGCTATGCAAACATTTTGCAATAATGAAGACTGACAAACTGTTGGTTGCTGAATTGTCCAGTTGACATCAGTCACACGTATTTTCTGATTACTTCAGCTCATAATTGTTTTAACTCTTGGTTCCCATGGTTCATGAACTGGAATCCTCAGCTGATCGTTGTGAATTTTACGTCCATGGTATTAATTGGGCTGGCCAATACAGCCCAATACACAATACAACTACAGAAATGCACAAATAACAAGGTTTTGGTTTGGAGGAAAATATATACCATGTATCCAACTGTTCATCTTTTGCTCAACCAAATTCATTATGATAAAAAAAATAAAACCCACAATAATAAGATGATCAGATTTTGGTCCCTGTTTCAAATGAGAAAAAATGGGCCAGTTCACCACTTCACTTCATCCTGATATCTAGAAAGACCTTACGATGTCAGAAAAGCCGCCAAGTGCTCTCCGAAATATCCGTATCTTTGTTGTAAAGCTTGTCGTCTGAATTGTTAGAAATGAACTCAAAGTTCATTATCTGAGAACTTTCAGCACACTTTGATGGTGATTATTGTTCTTGTCCACACCCTGCTCATTGAATAGCACAAAAATGTCAAGGCCTGGTGGAGACCTTGTCCGCAGTGCCTGAGCAGTCCAGCAGATGTTCACCGGTTTCCAACGCCGGCATGTCATTCATCTGTCTCAAAGTTAAGACATCAGACAGGGAAACACAAACCCGGTCCTAACCCACGATCCCTCTCACAGCCGGACTGCCCCTGCAATAAAATATGATGAACGGTCAGCAGTTTGCCACTCAGGCGGGCCAAGTGTAACCGCAGCGTTCGCTGTTCAGACGCAGGGTCCCCCACCATACTCCACTGTCCATATTTGGTGTGTGTGTGTGGTCAGGAAACCCCACAAAATGACTACGTTATATTACAGCATGAGACAATGAGACACCAGGCCTGACCATAAACATGGACTCATGACAGCATGGAAATAGTTTTCTGGAATTCCTCAACGGTGAGGGAATGCTTCCATGGGTACAATGCTGAGTACAGTAAAGCAGGAAAACAAAGCTGGAAGTTAGCGTAGCTTCTGCAAAGAAGCAGTGTTCAGAACTCATTGTTATCTACAAAACACATTTTCCCATTAAGTCAAAACAGTTTTTGTTAAGGAACTTGACTTGTTATAATGGTAAATCTATGATCTAAAACAATATGTTTCCAGAAGTGTAAAATTACATTAGTTATGACATATTGATATTTAGCTGACTAACTTAGGACCAGCTGTGGAACAACAGACACGCATTAATAGTCTCCAATGTGAATTTGAGATAATTCTAGTTTAATTTCTAGCATTGAGTCATGTATGAAGAAGAGGTGAAACAACTTATTTTTCTGGTGGGAGATGAATGTAGAACTGCTGCTTCTTCAAATCAGAAGGAATCAGGCCTGATTTGGGCTTATGATCAGGATTATCGTCCGTATAAGGTGATTTGATTAATAACAGCTCCCAAGTTATCTTTCTATCAGTAGCTGGCTTTGGAATGGCACCGCTGAGTGCCCAATAATATGCCCAAAGGGTGCCTCCTCGTGGGGGTGTCCTGGGCACAGCCTAATGGAAGGGGACCCTGGAAAAGACCCAGAACTCACAGAAGGGACAATTCTTCACCTCTGACCTGGGAACACCTGGAGAATTTTGCTGGGCAGAGGGATCTCTGAGGTTCCCTCCTAAACCTGACCCAATCTCCGATAAGCAGAAGAGGATGGATGGATGGAATTCATCTTTGTGCAGTAAACATTCATGTTTGAAAGTTACTTTTTAAAAAAGGTTTTAAAAAAGACCAGCAGTTTGATAGGAAAGAGAGTGAAAACATTCAGCAAATGGCCAAAGACCAGGAATCAAACCCAGGACAACAGCGTCCAGGACTGTAGCATCTGCACACGGTGCATCTGCTCTACCAACCGAGCTACCCAGAGGCCCAAGACATGGCATTTTTGGCAAAAATCATTTCAAAGCAGATTCAAGGTGGATCAATCCCCACATTGGCATACAGCCACCACCATGTCTCAATATAGGGATGGTGTGCTGATGATGATGCAGCATTTATTTTTTGTCAAACCTTAAAATACAAATTTGAATTTTGCCATCGACACAGAAAAGTGCCTGGTGGGCCCAACTCAGACAAGACTTTTCCAGTGACAGCCTGGTGTTTAAATGGAGCCCCAAATGTCTTAAGTTTAAGGTTGATGTCCTAATGAAAGGTGACCAATTCTTTTTCAGCCACTTATTTTTGCACCAAAATATTGCCTATGCTGACTGGCAGATTAGTCCCAGACAAGTGGTGAATCATTGAAGACGGGCTTCCAAAGCAATTAAGGGCCCATTTTGAAAACGAGACATTGGCCGATAAGCCTGTTTAGCTTTTCTGCTTCTCTATAAAGCGTGTCCCGTTACCTACACCAACTGGAAGCCATCTGGACAACGCAGTAAATTTATACGGGTGTCTTCCGCTCTGAAAACGGTAAAGAATCGGTGTTTCCCAGAAACCCGAGCATTGTCAGGAAGGTGTGCGTGGGGAAAAAGATCATTTAAAGATGCTCAAGTGAGTCACAACCAGGTCAGAGGTTGGCAAGTGAATGGGAGTGGAATAGGGAGGGGGGTGACACAAAGCTGACAGTTCAGTCTGTCAGAGAGGTGGGTTGATTTTAGAGCTGATATCCCTCATTACCTCCCCCCACCCTGATTTAAACAAGCTTTGCTGTATGTTAAGTTTCAGTTTGACCCAATAGCTACACTGCGTGTAACAGGAAACGACTCATTTCACTTTTGGTATAGGAAAGCTATTATTTTGAAAGCAACATGTATTTGCAGTCTCTGTGGGTGGTGAAGAAGTCCAGAAGTATCTGCTTCCCATCGAAATAAATGAATCCTCTGGTTCCAGGGAAAAAGCTCTTAATTCAGGCTATAAATAGAATCCGTGTTACATTCAAACTACATTTAATCAACAGAACGTTTGCTTATATAAAGGACTTAATCATTTTCTGCTGTCTCTGATTAACCCTGCTTGGAGCCAAGCAAATGTCCTTACTCACCTCATGACAGCAGCAACACACGCCTAAAGTATAAAAAACAAAAGATGAGCCTAATTTCCAAGTTAATAAAGCAAAAAAAAACAAAAACGGAAGAAAACATATTCATCTGTCTACTAATAAAATTGTGTGTATTTTAAATTTTTTTTTTTATCTTTAATCCATTTGTCCTAATTCTGACGTTACATTTATGTGAATACCTGGACATCTGGAGAGCCTAACGTTTAGGTTCCAACCAGAGTGTGAGAAGTGCAGAATGCCATGGATGCAGCTCTATGTTCTTAGAAATATATTTAATCAGTGGAAATAATCAACTATTTTCTGCTAAAATTCTCCACTGTGAAAGCCAAATTGTGATGTTGCTGTTCCTATGGCAGCGCAGCAAACTGTTAGAGGAAAATAGAAAAGCATCAGTTTAGAATAAGGCATTGGGCATTGCTGCAAATCTTTTCTATGGTAATCATTTTGAAGATGCATAAGGCTCATGAGACGATACATGGTGATTTGTACATGAGATTGGGGCAAGGTTTCAGCAATATTTTGTGGAAAACTAGGACTTTGCTTTCTTGGGGTTTTTTTGTTTTGTTTTTTTATGGTTTAGTCAAACCTGAACTGGATTATAGTTTCTTTAGTCTATATACGTCATTCTTAAACTTGTCTAATTCTAATCTGGTCCATATTTCAACAAAGCATTCAAAATACTCCCTTTTTGCTTTCACAAACTCTATAAAGGTCCATTAAACCACAATTTAAAAAAACAATTGTGTGTATTCTACAATCTATGAATAAATGGGTTTTCTGCAAATAATTTGCAATTACATTCCTCAGAAAAATCTGCGAATCGGTGAATCTGTGATTATAATTTTGTTATTAGCATGTAGCGGTTAGCCGGCGCTGACATTCTCACGGTCCATGCTAATAATTTCTATGTTGTCTGTTACTCTGCAAGTTCAGTTTGTAAACACCGAATACTTAAAATGCTGCCACAGAAACAATATAAAGTGCTGAAGGCATCTGTAGTACTAGCATGACGGTGTTGCTAGCTTGATTCTTTTTAAGGTTTTGATGGCTATAGTGGCCTTTATTTGAAAGTAGTTTGACAGCAAAGAAAGTAATGAGAGAGGAGGAAGACATGCAGCAAATGTCGCCAGGCCGGGAAGCGAGCCTGCGACCACCACCACCAGGACTAAGGCCTCCATACGTGGGTCGTGCTTGATTCTTAAACATAGATACAGAGTGTTGAGTCTCAATACCTCAGCCTCATATCTGTAGGTTCAGAATAATTACTTCATGAGGCCGAAGGAAGCATTGACCACATCTAGATTGTGCAAAGTATGAGCAGCGTTTCCGTTCTCATTCCACCATTACACTGCATACTTTCCCAGATTGTCCATTAATAGCCGCGGTGATGATGATTCATTTGGTAAATCGCTTAGAAGTTAAAGCAGTGGCAGTATGCTCTAAGTAGCAAGTACTTAATACTGTTTTTACAGAGTATGAGTACCCTCCCCCTCCATTTCTTGTAACTAGGCTGTTGTACTCCCAAACATACATACAATGTGCTCTTAGATGAATATCAAAGAACTCTTCTATGAAACATCTTGCGTATTCCAGTACTATTTGTTTGGACTAAGTGGTTGTTGGGAGTTTTCCTTCTCTTTCGGATGTGTCACTCTTTCTGTGGGCAGTGATCAGCCATCCTGTGGTCAGACCAGAGTGTGTGGGTTCTGTTGTCCATTGCTGACCACGCTTTGCTGTACAAACCACAGCAGGAGGCAAGTCAACCAGCATTTATTTATGTTACTGGAATCCCCCATTAGGCTGACATGGGACTGCAGAAACATTTATCCACAGCGTAGTAACAGGGTCGCCTTACGCAATTATTATTTTAGCTGTTAGGAGACTCATAATGGTGTTTGGACAGCTTCTAAAACACAGACTTTGTCAGGCATGTCGGGGTATCTGCCTGTTATCTCAGTTTTACCACACACAATCAGCCTCTTGGTGTTTCTCCTCATTAGTTGTGCATGGGTTGGTCATTTCATGGATATTTGTGTCAGTTTTGTTAGCCTCACTGTGCTTTTCATCTGGATTTTGGGACTTATGAAAGGAATGTTTCAGTTTGGATTTCTGGCTCTAGGATAACTGAATTACAGTGCCTTGAAAATGTGTTTGCTCCTTTAAAGGCAGAAATAATACGACAGAGTATTAGAGCCAGGCTAAGAATTGTTTTGTTTTTAAATTGTGAGAATTTATGTGGATGGAGTCACACATTGACGTCTCTAGGACATGGACCACAACTCACATTTGTCAAACCCAGAATAGATTTCATCTGAGGTTTCCGATTCTTGAAACACTTTGAACACATGTCATATTATTTTTAGATGGATAAATCCCTAAATTGTTTTATTTCCATTCTCAAAATGATCTTTTCTTCCCATGAAGAGGACTTTAAGCTGATCTGAATGACTTTTCATGTAATGTAGTGGCCCACTGCAGTGCACTGTACTATACAGCCCCTCCCATTTATCCCTGCTGCTCACACAGCCGGAATAAATAGAGACTAGCTTCGCCGCATCCAGCTGTTCCCAAACATCTTCCTCCTTGATGTTTCCCCGTTATCGTCCCTGTGTGCTGTGTCTTAATTGAAAGCAGCGCCAGCGCTAACATTTGGGCTCAGTCAAAAAAATCTCAACCGCCCTTTCTTTGCTGTCAAAGAAAAAAAAAAAAAAAGTTGCTGACTCTTGTTGCCTCGTGTATCGACTCTTTTCTTTTTTCGGCACCGCAAAAATCAGCAACGCAAAAAAGGAAACGTCATTTTCTAACGCATTGTGCTTGCGCCCATCACAGTTTTGTTGCTACACCTTTTAATTCTGCGAATGGATTCAGGGCTTGGGCTGCAGTCGGCGTAACATTCGGAGCTGTAAACACCTGGAACACTGCGACGAAAATGTTGTAAAGCCTCAAATTGAAAGTGGAGAGGAAAGATCCGAACGCTGTTTATCCTGACTGCCGCGAGATTGGCATTAGATGGTTTTGTAGGGGAAGTCGGCTGGATGAGTTTGCTCTTTAAACAGCATGTGACTTCCCTCTGTTCCTGCCTGTTGTTGCATTTGAAAATAGCTCCTCACCAGCTCAGAGGGTTGTGATTTATGCCCTGGCGAGCTGTGATCTTCCGGACAGTGCTGCACAAAGCTGTGGCGAACCTCGCAAGTTTAGAGCCTCGTGAAAACGTAGTTAAGTCAGCAATCCGTCCACTCCATCAAATCCAGACTCCTTCTGTCTGTTTTATGTCTTGGATGTTACAGTAAAGCTGCATGTTGAGAGTTTTCCTAATTCAATGTCTTTTCTGGAAACTGGATGTGAAGCAGGAAAAGGGTGGGGGGAAGATGGGAAACCAGGAGGTTTTCTTGGAAATCGCATAATTGGGAAGGTTGGTTGCAGCTGAGGGATGGCAACAACTGTCAACAGTTGGTCGCTGTGACCTCTGATCTTTGTTTGTGTGAACACACAGGGTAGTGTTTGGAAAAAGCACATCTAACCTTGTTCATGTGCTTGGGTAGTTGTCCCCAGCATCACAGGTGCAATGTCTGAACTGGTGATTGTTTTTGCCAGCTAAAGTCACTAAGCTGAAAGGATTGACGGAATAATTCCATTCCCTCCATGGATAATGGGAGTGGGAATCCTACGCTGGCCAGACCGATTCTTTCTCCACTGCTTTCTTTTCCGAGGCCTAATATAGTCTGGAAAATGGGAAAGACATTTCACTTTTCCTCTTGATTGAGAGGAATGTGGGACGTATGGCCTTTCCAGGGCCGGGTCACTGGAAGCCCAGCTGTTCTTTCTCTTCATATAAAAAGAAAAAATATGTCGTTGAATTGATTAGTGCTGGTAGGACCTGCTCAGATTCCTGTTAAAGCAAAACCACAGGGAAGCAGGATATAAATAGCAAAACTTAACAATCTGGACATCTACGTTGCATTGACTTTTAGACATACCTTTGTTTAGTTAAATGAAATGTGCTGGGCTGCTTGGATTTGAAAACATACTAGCTGATCATTTACATTGGCGTTAAGGTTTTAGACTGAGTGTTTTCACACCTGACAGTCCGGTAGACTCGGTTCAATTGGTGAAAATTGCAACATTTGTTAAATTTTCAGCCGCTGCGTATCAATCTATCCAAACCCTTTGAAAAAACTATTTACTCCCTTACCTGTGGTGCCACTGAAGGAAACAAGACAAAAACCACTGAAGAAGACACTGAGTGCAACTTCCTACTTCATAAAAGGTAAACAAAAATAGAGTAGTGTCAGATCTTAGAGGTTGTAGGATTTTTGTTTTATCATCACAAGTTATTTTCCTGCTAGTGATAGACTCACCATTTACCCAGAATACCCTGCTCTACAGTCCGCTTCCTGCTTTTGGAGCAGTCTCTGGTCCACATGGTGTTCACATTCGAGCAGCTCCAGAGTTTACTTCGATCAAACCGAGAGACCTAGGACCAGACTTCACTGTTTTGGTCCGCATCAGAGTTCGCTTGCGTAAACACTCCTCCCTCAAATGAATCAGACTTTCTAGGCAAATCTGAAAATTCTATCAAAGTGGACTACACTGGGCAGTTGTGAATGCACCCTATTATTAGTTCCTCCCTTAAAATATCATATGCTAACTTGCCTAAAGTATTCAAAATCATTTAATTCTAGTATTTCGATCACTTCCATAGCTACAGGTGGATAAGTATTCCTTAGTCAACTGGATAGGGTTATTGACTCGGTCATAAAGTGGTAGCCTCAGAAGTCACTAACTTTTTGCAGTCACCCGCTTACAGACCTCCAAACAACATGTGGCCTTCAGATTAACTCAAGAACAGTGAATAGACAGCTTCATGGTATAGGTTTACATAGCATCTGAGCATAGTATCAGCAGGTAGAATGCCAATATGGCACCTTCAGGTGGTTTTATTGTTGATCCCTCTGATCTGCCTACATACATATGTTCCTTCCTTCTTTCCTTCAAATCAGTTCTGTATTGGCCACTTATTTGTTTCTCTTGATTGAAATGAACCAAAAATGTCCTGAACCGTGAACCGTTGTACACCCAAATAGTATACATTGTCTATTTCTGGATCTTCCAAACACAAAATAAGGTTTGTTGATAAAGCAATGGCTGCCTCCTTTGCCTCTCCATTACCAACTTGTGTTTGTCAGAAAGCGTCCACCCTGGAAACGTCCATCCTCCAGGACTAACTTGTGTTTTCCAGACAGCCGGCTGCCTCATGGAAATGCACAGGAACAGACTCTTAATGGAAGACACATGAGCTCGAATTCCACAACATCAATTACCAAGACACATTAGGTGGCTTTTACTACACTACAGTGGCATGTGCTGCTGTTTTGGTGTGGGTGTTAGCCCTGTGGGTTACTATGACAACTTGTAAATGTCTTTTATGGCAGTGTATGCAGGAACTAATGCATGAGTCATAAGCGTTGCTCTTACGGTAGCTCTGACGTATTGTTTTGAGCTTAAGACAAACACAATATGTTCCTGAGAGTTGTAACATTTCTTCTTTGTGATCAACTGAAGCCTGATATTTGACCAAACTTTACGAATTCCTTTGCTTTTCCGTAAAAACGACAGAGCCAGAATTTGCTGAATCAAGTCCTTCTGTCAGGTGCATAAATTCTAACTCTAAAGGGAGTTTCATCATAACCATTACTTGTCTCTTGAAGCCCTCCTAATCCGCAGGCGGCGTTTGATGTGGGAAGGCCGTCTTTGGTGTCGCTGCAGACGGACACTTGAAAAGGCTTCTGGGTCGGGGTCCCCCTGCGCTCGCCGTCTGCCTTAACCATCGCGCCTCATGTCTCCCTCTTGATGTGGCAGATTTGAGAGGCCATAGTAAAAATTAAGAGATCATAAAGGCGAGATGGATGCGCCATGTGTTTTGGTTTACGCAGCATGTGCAATCCACCGAGGGGTTTTACTCCCACCGCTCTGCGACAAAAGCAATATGAACTTAGCAGCTGAAAGTCTAGGTTTTGGGTTCAGTTTGCTCAACTGGTCTTTGAATAATGTTGTGGTTTCATGATAAAAGAATCTGAGCATAAATAACTACTGTTGAAACCAAGTATTTATTGCGCAAAACAAGCTTTTTTAAATAAGTGTGTGACCTTTAAACGTTTTATTAATACTTGTGCATTGTTTTAGAAGGAAAAACCAAATGTTTAAAAAGAGCATCTGTAGTGTAATAATATTATAGTGTATATATATGTTTTTCTGCTTTTAAATGTGTCATGTCTGGCAGTGCAGCACTCAGAACTGAATGTCAAGGAGATGCACAACAGAACAACAGGTTACAAAAGCATTACGGCTTTTTCTAAAATGCTCCACTTGATTGATACAATATAAAAGAAAATTATCAGAAATTGCCTTCCTTTTATATCGAATGCAATGACACAGAGATGGAAGAAGAAGGAAAAAAGAGAAAAAGCAGTGGAGGACAGATGGATCAAAAGTAAAAAATAAGAGAGGAAGATAAGAACAGAGGAGAAGGAGGAGAAGGAGAATACTAGGACAGCAGTCTGCTTCTACACCGAACCAAAAAACCACAGCAACAAACATGAGCATACAGTGTACATGTGAAGAATTCTTCCCCTTGGATGTTTCACCCTTTTTATTGTTTCATCAATCACGATCAACAAAATGTAGCTTTATTGACAAACTATTTTTAAAAAGTCAAAGTTTCCCTTCAAGTATTGAGTTGTTAAAACAAACTTTTCATTTACATTCAAATCTATCAAATATGACTTGATGTCACTTGGTTTCTCCTCCAAATTGGTAACAATCTTGATTTGTCTTTGTCTTCTCACACCCCTATCCTAAACATGAAACATGAACATGAAGAGTTTTAAGCTAAAAAAAACAACAACAAAAACAAGTGGCTTTTAGTCTTAGTTTAGATTACTTTAGTAATTTTAACAATAAAAACAGCTTAGCAGAGTATATTACACAGCACCGTGATTCACCACCAGCCCCGGCCTGACCATTTGTCTTTGTTTTGACTCGCGTACAGCGAACTATGCAAATCCAGTCTAACCGAGGGTTGTTGGTGAATGGGTTTCCCTGAAGTACTCCCTATGATCCTTAGCCATATTTACTGAAATTTGTTTAAGAAAACCTAGACTGGTGCAGTAACCCACCATATAATTAGCTCTTTCTTAGCCTTTTTTGCCACACGGGATGCCTTTTACAGATTTTCCTTCTCGGAATCAAAAGCTGAGGGGCGCAGATGAAAGCAGAACAGTGGCATCTGAGGGTCTGCGGAGGCCTCCGCGCGCCAACTTTCTCGAAATAGCGGAAACTTGTTTTGTTGAACAGTCTTGTTATATATATCAATTTCTGTAAAAATAAAGACTGCTCCCATAAAATCGACTCCCTCATGTCTGAGGCGGAGGCTGGAGTTATAATGCACATCAGAGGCGCAGAATATTTTCTTACAGCTCTGCTTGGTGGCTTGAAGCTTAAGCTCAGAAAACTGTTTGAAAGCCAGTTCCAATAAAGAGGCCAATCGATATTGAACATTTTTTTGTTTTAGTGGAGTTGAACTTGCAGGTTTTTCATGTCTTGGTCCTTCTTTGCTCAAAAGGACTTTCTGCAGATTGCCTTAAATGGAAGAACCTGTCAAGGGAAGTGCTTTATTTCAACGAGTGTAAAAGGAAGGAAAGATGTGACTGACGAGGACAGCAATGTGTTTCCCTCAATAGAAAATGCTCGGCAGCTCCACAGATGATTATAAACACTCAGGATGTCCAGTTGAAGTTCCTGCAAAGATTGCAGGCATTTTCGCTGTCAAATATTGAATTATTACTGAAACAGATATTTTTGTGGTCAGCAAAAACAATATGGCGGGGCCCGCCTCCGTCTGATGGTTCTGTCTGATCAGACGCAGAGGATGTGGTCGTCTCACCTCGACGTGTCTGCCGTCATTGCCATGACGATGGGAATGACTGGAAGGAACGTGCCCAGACAGAGTGGGCGGCTCCTCCTCCCCCCAGCCCTGTCCACCCAAAACTCTCTCTCCATGAGGCAAACAGATCCCCCTCTGCCGAGCTCTTCTCAGATACGTGTCGAACCTCAGCCTCCGTATCATGCGCCATGTGACGCACATGTTGCTCCTGTAAAGGTTAAGGTTAGGGGTTAGGGTTAGGGTTAAACGATTTTGTGCTTTAGGCTGAACTTAAAGCTGTGAGAAACAGATCTCATATAAACACTACGGTCAACCATCCGATTGGTGCAAAGTGTCATTCTAGCCATTCATTTTTCCAGTGTTCAGGAAGTCCTGATTATTCATGGAGCTTCTTTAGAAATGTGGACTGTGGACGTTGACGTTAGCGTTGGGGACGTCTGTGCTGCTGGACATGTTTAGCACTGAGTTGCTGTTTTAGGTTTGAATAGCTTTGGTTTTTGGCTGACTGCTTTTAGTCTTGGCCAGAGTCCCGTCAAAAAATGCTCTCCATGTTTATTAGAAACAGTAAAAAAGATCTCAGTTTTTCATCGATTCAGGAAGCTTCAGAGCAGATAGCCACTTCAGCTACATAAACAACTGATGCTGTGATGGCTACAGATCCTACAGATTGAGGCATCATGACGGACGTCAGAATTTAACAAACTGTTTTCATCCTTGTCTTTGTGCAGCTGACCGCGCAGCACCCTTTGACCATTTTTACAGTGGAATCAGGTAAATAAAAGTGACAACTCTGCGCACAAAGGCTGTTTTGACATCCGTCATGAAGAACTGAACTGCGTGACATCATGTGCAAAGGGTCGATATACAACATGATTTTATCTGCTGGTTGCCAAAAATCCCAAATGGTTTAAAGTGGACAAAGTTTCTTTATTTTTGAAATGGTGTTGTTGACGAGCTCTCTTTATTGTTTGCCTGCATCAGCTGAAGAACTGCTTCCCTTGCTTCAAAATAACGCAAACAAGTCAAAGAACACACCATGACGTGTTTCTTCACGTCATGCAGGCAGCTTGACTCCACTCTGATGGGACGATGGTTTTTCTACATTACAATTGGTTCTTTAAGTGGAGATGATCAGCTCCCCTCATATTTCATCTCACCACTCCGCATATTCTCAGGAATTTCAACAATTCTTCTTGATGCAGTGGTAAAAGTGACAACAGGGAAACTTGTGCAGCCACTGGGCGCTGACAGCTCGTCATTCAGGCCTGTGAGGTCACAGCTTGTCAGTATCAGCTGTACTCGCGCCCTCCATCACCTCTGCCAGTCAAAGGCCTGAAACAGCTTGGCAGCATCGCTGCGATGTGTGGCCCAGTCTATGCTGACAGGGAAGGGTGTGCATGAAATGATAGCTTACTTCCTTCCTTGTTGGAAAGTCTGTTCCTATGTTTCCTCTGTCCATTTGGCCTGTATCCATCTTTGGGGTATGTATTCTTACTGCTGTCAAACTGCTGCATATCTTCCCTTCCATTCAGTGGAGCAGGAAGTCGTAAAGCCATAAGAGAACAATGTATTTCATATTGTAGCTTACACAACTATTGCCGACACCAATGGCCATGGATTATTTTTAGGAGCACAATTGTCCTGCTTTTATACACCTACTGGACCCACTGCTGCAGAATCAACACAACTAGGACTCAAATATTGCAGCCATGACTCAGTGACAGCATTACATAGTCAGATTATTTACGCTGTGCAAACACTTTACTCACCATGGCATTCTGGATGCGTAAAACCGAAACCTAAACTGACAGCAAGGCTTATTTTTGGATTAATTTGGCTATTTTTTGACCACTTGCGATCACTTATGGAACATTGATGTTTATTTCCCAGATGGTTAGTGGATATGACAAAAAAAAAAGAAAATGAGAAGTTGGTGAAAGTTACAAACCTACTTCTGACAGAGCATAACACCGAAATTCACACCCTTGATCCCAAAACAGACGCACTGTTCAGAACAGGAACACTTCAAAGGCGACTCTACAGTCACAGGATGACATGATGTTCCAGGAAATATCCTTCATTCCTCCATATTTAGAACCATGTGTCCAACTTTTTTAATACAGCAGCATTAGAGAGCTTACAAGAAGCAAAAGTGTATAATAGTTACATTCTAAATGTCTGCAATAGTAACAACTCAATACCTTTGAACAGTTATGTACACACATATTTGTATACGAGGAAAATTGACCTAACAGTCTGTTGTGTAGCCGAGTACTGAAGGGGAAAAATGAAAAGCTCCCTCTTTAGAGGGGTTCCCATTATCCAATTTTGTTAGAGTAATGCAGGGCGTGTAACAACGTGGAGGTTTGAAGATGCTTCATCTACTTCAACTCTACAAATGATGAGAAATGGCATGTTTGTGGTCTGCCTGGCCTGTCCAGACACTTCCCAGTGACATGTGGCCTTCCACCCAGCTTCCCAGAACCTTATACCAGAATGTGACCAACTATCATCATTCTCCAAACTCCTCCCAGTGCCAGTCAGCGCTCGGTTGGTAGGACGGCCTGAAAGCCAGTCAGTTTCTGGACAATCCAAATTGTGGAGAAGTTTCCGCTTTTGATTGTGTCTCTGTGTAGTGTTTACCACACGTCTGACTTTCTGGATATTTACAGGTCTGAGTTAATACATGAATCTCCTTAAACCCTTTGTCTGACCTCCCCTTCCAAGATTATGAGTCAGAATTTATGTTCCCTCCTTTTTTTGATACAACAGAAATCCGTCACGTTTTTGTTTGGCTCCTTAAATGGCCTGAAAATATACATTGAAAATTTGGTCGCTGTTTAGACCAGTGTTTTTTCTGTGGATTTTTCTTCAACCACCAGGAGGCTCTTTAGCAGGAAGTGAATCATTGGAAGTCAAAATTGGAAATCAAAGAAGAACGCGCTAATTTTCATTTAGAACAAGCACATGCTAGCAGCAGGCACGACGGAGAAATGTTTTCAAACTCATATGATGTAGCTTCTAAGTTGAGGAGTATCGATCTGGCAGTGCAGGAGGGAAATAGAGCCGCTGCACGTAAACTCGGCGTGAACAAAACTGGATTTGGAGTAGGAGAACTGCGTCCTTAATGTATCCAGCAGTTATTAGGATGCAGCCCTCTGCTGCCCTCTGCTGGGTCCTTATGGGAAACCGAGAGCGGCAGAGATACCAGCAGCCTGTAGCCCGGTGCGGCTGATATATGTAAGTTTCCAGGGGGGGTGGGTAAAAAAATTTGAAGGTACGGTTTATAGTATGGTGTGCTCATAGTCCGGAAAATACGGTAATTGGTTTTATAAGATTTTTTGAAAACGAATTAATTATCTGCAAATAATGCCGTCTTCGAGTGTCTCTGCTGTAGTAGTGACTAGCGACGTAATTATGTAATTTTCTTACCACTAGATGGCAGTAGATACAGAGCATTTTACATTAAAACGAGAATTATAGTGATAATTCTCTATTATCACTATAATAGTGATGCATTCATGCATCACTATAATGCATGAATGCATTATAGTGATGCATGAATGTTACTACATTCATGCATCACACACAACAGTGTTGTAGCACTGTTCAGGTGTATTTTTGAAGTGGACATGTTAAGTGCAATTTGAAACAAGAAATGTAAAATATGATAAAAAATAAAATGTTGTGTTTATTTGATTCCTATTCAAGGCACTGACAAGAATGACTATATATGTAATATAGGCTGCTACAGAGTATCTTTGTTTACATTTTTGGTTGGTGGTGTGCCTCGTGATTTTTCCAATTAAAACAATGTACCTCTGCTCAAAAAAGGTTGAAAAACACTGCTTGAGACCATATGTGCCGTCAAAATGTAGCCCAAACAGAGATGTTGAAAGTCAGGCTGGGTTAACCAGTTTGATGTGTCATAGTTTCACCCCAACAACACATAGATACTCTGGTATCTTATGTGTTTTTATCCTCCACTACATGTAGATGTTATCTACGCTAAAGGCAATCATATATTTTCTGTGTCCTTTCAATGAAAATGTACTTGTTCGAAATATATAAATGTAAACACATATTCAAAAGTTTTTTTTTTATTTTGACAAATGATCTATGGAAATTTGTAGAACATTCCATCATACAAGCAAACAAGTTTATTATCAGAGTAATTTGATTTGATTTCTTTGAATGTGTGAATAACTTTGGTTATTATTAATATTTGGTGTAAATTTTCATGTTAGAAATACGGTAGATATATGTAGAAAAATGTTGCCATGTTCAGTATTTGCTCCGCTAGCTGTATCTGAGAAAGGTGTTCATACTGAGAAATACAGTGGAGTTTTTTTGTAAATCTTACATTAACGTTCTGTAAAAGTGCTAACACCATTTCTGCTGTCATCTCATTTACTGTAAAAACGCACAACAGTACTGTTTAATATTATTTACAGTACTATTGGAAAGGTGTTCACATTGGCATACTGTTTTTTTTATTCTAACATCTAACAACACCATGTTGTTAGCCGTTGTTCAGCTTAGCTAACAACGGCTGATGTTATTAGCCGTTAGCTAAGGAGAAGATAAAATTTACTTTTGGTCAAGTTTTATATTGTTTTCTTGGAAATAACTACTTTATTGTATTAATATGTAGCAGTAGGATTTCAGTGAAAAGTCCATTACTGTCGCAATGTTCACTGTTAGCTTTGTAGTTACCATTAGCTGCTAATATTTTTTTCTAATTAATACAGAAAGAAATGGAATCAATGCATTTTTGTTCCTGAATTAGTTTCACATGCTGTTTACACTCACTAGGCTAATAATAACACTTCTAATTCAATAACTGTTGTGTTGATAACTAGCCTCTATTGCGCACATGTTAGCAAAAAAATTTAGTTTTAGTTCAAAATGTCAAATTTAAGCAGGTTAACAAATGATGTCAAAGTAAAAAAGAGCCAGGAAAAAAACTTTTGCTCTCTTGTTACTAATGATTTTGTGATGATGACCCTGTCTGCAGATCACAACCCCTTCATTCCCTGTGGTGGTCAAGATGGGGCATGCTTATGCTGGTATGGGAAAGGTGAGCTCTTTAAAATATTAAAACACATCATTTGAACCTTTATCTTTGTTGTAATTGAGTGTTTTATATTCACCAGTGCATTGTATTGCAGTTGTGTCGACTTTAATGCTTGGAACTCTCCTTCTCTGTAATTATCTCCAGTTATTACAGAAAAACATTTTACAGAGTCAGAACGTTTCATATATGTCTGACCCTTATTGAGTTGGAACTAAAACCTTATTTCTTACATATATGCAGCATGAAGCTGAAAAGACACCACGTATTCAAATTAAGACTCTATTTAAATAAATATTGAGTATTTTTAGCTCAATATTGAATGAGCTAGAAACTCTCAGGTTTGTTTCGATTCCTCTCAGGTAAAGCCGACGTCTTCTTACAGAAGCATTCATGAGTCTTTGGCTCCGACAGGAAACAGAAATCAGACGGATGTGGTGCAGGCCGACTCAGCCTCTCAATGGACTTTAAACAAACACTTGTTCTCGTCTTTCACAGTTTGACTGACTAACGTGACTCCCTTGACAAAATCCCTGTTATGTCTACTGGTTGCATAACGCCCCAAAGAACAATACACAAGTCTTTCCCAACAGAAAAAAAAATAAAAGTTTTTTATTGTTATTTATTTGTGTGAAGTAATGAAGTTACACAATAGTTGTGAAAAAAGGAAAGTTATCAGATGGCTTCTCTTTTCACGACTTATTTCATTCCGACAGGGAGATTCCACTTCGTCTGTCTGGTGGATTCCTGTCAGGACTTAGCGACTGTAGAATATTCCAGAAAGTTCTGGAGCATCCATGAAGTCCTTTGTTCTACCCATCAGATTCTAAAGAGTTCAGAGGGTGTGTAGCTAAGTCATGGTTGTGTCATTGTTAGTAATTGGCTCCTTTTTGTCTTATGCTAATTTGTGACACCAAATGACTTATTGGCTGCTTCAGAAGATGAAGTATTTTCATCTTCTGACACCAACACTGTTTAGTGGAATCACATTAATGCCCCGCCCTGCTTTTGAAACCTTTTTTACAGTTTTGGGAGCATTCTGTCGTGTTCAGTTTTCCCCCTATTTATTATCCTAGTGTTGCTTCTATTGCGTCATCGCTAACAGGAGCTCTTTGATCCACCCAGAAAATTCATATGACTTTACTGGTGCTTTTTGGACTTTGTCTTTGAACAGCCTTAGAAACCACCGAGAACCTCTAGAATCGTACAGGTTTTCATATAGAGGATCTTTCCTTTGTCATTTAGTGCAACATTTAAATCTAATAAAAGAAGGAGAAAAAAACAAACAAGGAATGTCATAGCAACAGATCAGCTTGTTTCGGCTTGCATGACCTTGATGATGGACACCAGCCAAAACATGTGGTCTGTTGTTAATAGTTTTCTCCCCAGCAGTGTTTTTATGAGCTATATCATCAACCTCAGCTCACATCCTCCATCACATATTCTACATAACAAATTACTAGAGATAGATCTGGTTACTACAGAAGCTACTGTAAATGCCGCCTGACTTTGTTTAGGTCCAGTTCTGGGAACAATCAGTAAGATGATCTGTGACAACCTCAGGAGTCTACATGGTTCAAACTAGACAAGCAAATCAATACGATTCATTTTACCCCATTTACCGCATTATGGACCAATAATGAGAGCTTTAAAATCGATGCTCCTACAAACAGGCATTTAGAAACTGATGTGACATGACTCCAACAAATAACTGTAGTAGTAGGGGTAGTTTAAGCTCAAGCATACCTAAGACATCGACAGGACAAAACCACCTGTGAATGAAACAAAGTTAAAAAGAAAGGTTATAAGATGGCCTAATCAAAGTGCAGACATGCTTTCAACAGAGATCCGGTGGCATGAATTTGAACAGAAAACAAATGGTTTAAAGGACAATTACCAGGCGAACGTATGCTGTGAAAAATGAATGTCGTGTTGCGGACGTGTTGAGAGTTGATAATTTCCCTCCGGTCTGTGTTTACAGTCCACAGCCTAATAACTCCATAGTGACGTAATTCAAAGCCGCCCCTGGCTGCGTTTTCATCCAGGGACCCTTCATTACTCGGCCTGTGTACGAGTGTTGGATTCCTGCGGGATTCGGTAGCAGCCGCTGCCGGCTCTGGCAGCGGCGCCTCGCTTTGTAATTAGCCCCTCGCTAACGAGCGGCCTCTCATGCAGATTAAAGTGGAGAACCAGCAGGACTTCCAGGACATCACCAGCGTGGTGGCCCTGGCCGGGACCTACGCCACCACCGAGCCCTACGTCCAGTCCAAGTACGACATCCGCATCCAGAAGATCGGCAGCAACTACAAGGCTTACATGTACGAGGTTTACTTTACGTTTGGTTTGATGCAAAGTCTGATAGTTTAGAGATAACAGATGCATGAAAATCTCAGGAGGAATACATGAACGTTACCAGAAGCGTAGAGCTGATGATTGTGTTTTTACGATTTAATTCAAGTGCAGTCCCTGGGCAGAATGTCGTCTTCTTAAGTCTTTTAAGACTCAGGATGTCACTGATAATGCCTTGAAAAAACAAATTCATTCCCCTTCATCAGATATATTTATGGTACTATTTTAGTGTGCTTTATACGGATTTTATATGGCCCAACAAAAACATTGCCATTCTTTTGGGGGGAAACTCAAATACACCATCCCCACAGTGGAACATGGCATTATCATCTTCAACAGGCCTGAGAAAGCTGGTGAAAGGTAATGGGAAGATGGATAGATTGAAATACAAGGAAACCCATGAAGACTGCCAAAGATTTGAGTCTGGTTGGTTGGAGGAGACAATGTCCCAAACATGGAGTCAGAGCTACAATGGAGTTAGGTCAAAACATCTTCAAGTGGATGTTCTCTTTCAATCAGGAACCGTAATAGCCAAGAAAGTAATATTAAAATTGTGGAAAACTGACAAAGATTCTCTGTTTAAAATGTGATTAACTGAATTTACCGAGATTCTCCATTTGGAGAAATTGCAGTATGACATCACGCGCTCTGCTAGTTCTGTAGTATCCGGCAGCCATTTTTGGACCTTCTCACTCAGCCTAAGATTGATCTCAATACTCACTCTGCCTCTGAGTCTATAAAGTCCTGTGCCTTTATAGACAGCTGGGACCATCCTGAAGTGTAAACAGTAATCAGTGCAGAGTAGCCAGTTATTTAGATAATTGCCCTGATTTGTTTTAATTTTATTTTATTATCTTTTTTTTTTTTGTTGTCTTTGTTTTCATTTTGTCGTACTGCTAAGAGTATATTTTTCCTTGCACAATAATCTGTTAAATATATACTGTATATGTTTTATACTCTTGTGTATGAGTTCTGTATGTTTTGGTTTTTGAAAAAAACCGTTATATATTAAAAAAAAAAAAACATCTTCACGTAATAAGAGACTTACCCAGAAACACTTGCAGTCGTGATGTCAGTGGTTACGACTTCCAAGGCTTTAAGAAAAAGAAAAAAGATGTACAAACCAGACATTTTTCTTCCAGAATTCATTACTCTGTGTTGATCCTTCACATACATTTCTAGGAGATTGTGTTGGTCAAACATGACCAATAAGAAAAAAACAAAGCCCATGAACAGACCCTGAAATCTGCTCCCTGTGCTAAGATGCCTCTCAAATCCACCCGTAGCCTTCCAGGTGTCCTTGGTATTGATGTCAGAACAAGCTAGTAGCTAACTTTATTTTCCAGTATTATTTAACTCACACCCATTTGGGAGCAACAGAAAGTTCTCTGCAAAGTTAGTCGAGCGTGAAGCTGCAAAAAGCTCCAGTGAACACCCTTCTAATTTTCATGTCTGCATATCTTGATAATTACCATTAAAAAAAAAAAGAAAAAGAAAGAAAAGCCAGCTAGAACTTATCTGATTCCCCCGTTTCCTCCAGCCTCACCAATAAAAGCAGGGGCCCATAACTGGCTCCTGACACAAACAACATGGTAGGTGTGGACGGGAGTCACCGTCACTGATGAATGTGTGATAGCTGTCTCATGAGGTCAGCTGTTTTCTTTTCTGATCCGTTTCTCTTTTGGGGGGGGGGCGGGATTTTTAGGAGGACATCGATTTCTGGCAACTGGAAGGCCAACACGGGTTCTGCCATGTTGGAGCAGATCGCAATGACGGACAGGTCAGCCGCCCCGAAGTTTCCCACGAGAATGTCCACCGTCACAGACAAACGTGTTTCTTGGATATTTCATAGCTGCCGTCAGTTTCTGAGTAGAAATCCGAGAGGTTTGGATGTGTTCTAACAGACGTGCTGTTTTATAACTGGGTGTACTTTCCGATCCTCCAGTCATTGCTGGTTGTTGAATTGTTGTTTTTTTTTTGTGTGTCTTTTTTGGGTTTTGTGTGACTCGTCCAGATATCGCATGTGGGTGGACTCCTGTGCTGAGATGTTTGGTGGCCTCGACATCTGCGCCGTGAAGGCTGTCCACGGAAAAGATGGCAACGACTACATTATCGAGGTCAGCGTGCGTTCCCGGAAAACAACACGCAAGAAAGGGTTTGACGCAAAAGGCGGCTGAAACCTGCTGCGTTATGCAACAGCGGGAGCCGTTTTTACGCAGGACTTTTACTCACAGTGATGTGAAAAACTAATTGGCCAGTTATGGATTTCTTGTGTTTTTTTTATCACGATCATCAAACCAGACGTCTGCGTCTAAAGTTTTCCCTCGAACATCTAAAACCTGGAACGCAATTCCGACTAATGTACAATAAAGATAATAATAATAAAGGCTCAATGTTCCCAGAAAAAAGTTATAAAATGACCAAGCAAAAGTCACTGTGAGAGCAAATAAGCTTTAAGATTTGAGGTATTTACCTCGTCTAGTTCAGGATTTTTTTCTTCTTAGCTCTCAGTCGTTTTAACTGCTACTGATGATAATTTGATGCTGATGTTTTAAAAGATGAAGAATTTACTTATTTCTAAAATAGATACCAGAGTTCAACTTCAAACGGTGCTCAAGATTCCTCATTCATATTTGATTTTTTTTTTTCTTTTCAAATTCACTTTGGAATTCTCTTAAAATTATTATTTCATTCTTTTAACATACGACTGAATTCTGGTAATATCCTGATTTTACCCTCATATTTTTTTTGACTTATTCTCGTAATATTGCAACTTTTTTCTCGTAACATTGATTTTATTCTTGTATTATAATGACTTTATTCTCATCTTTTTTTAATACTATGACTTAATTCCCAAATGACTTTTTTCTCATAATGTTATATAACTTTAGTCTCATTATTACAACATTTTCTCCTAATATTATCAGTTTATTCTTGTATTATTGCAACTTTATTTCGTCTTTTTTTATTTTAAATGACTTTATTCTGTTAATATTATGGCTTTATTCTGGTGTAACATTTTTCTCATAATTTAATTTTTCTTCTTCTCTACCACCCTGTTAGCTGCATGATTTGCCTTACTAAATGAAATCCTCATTTAAAAAGTGTTTTTAGTATTTGCCCATGTTGTCTTAGCTCGATGTTAATATTTGTGTGATGATCTCAAATGTGTGTAACAGAAAAACAGAAAAGAAATCTGTCCAGAGGTTCAAATACCATTTCACAGCACTGAATGCAGGCTGGAAATATCAACTTGGACTTCATCTTGTTTTTTTTTTTTGTTTTTTTTTCCTGATTATACCAACAAGTAGGAAGGTCACAATCTGGGGGCCGTGGTGACAAACAGCAGACATGGGTGTAGCCACACTCGGTGGCACATGATCAAGAGAGCCTTGAAAGAATAATTAGTCTGCAGACCAAACACAGTCAGCACAATGAAAACAACATCAGAAGTGAGCAGCTGTGTCACGCCTCTGTGTGTTTACCACTCTGCTGGAGTTTCAGTTTTGACTCGGACGCAAGCAGAGCGGCCCTGAAGCTGCTGGATGTTTGGGGGGTTTCTGCTGCAGGAATGCTGCAGCAGCAACACCCTCCGATTGGAAGGCTGCCGCTGCAGCCGTGTGTCAGTGACATTTAACACATAAAACTAAATCTAACTGTTTATTCCAATTAGAAGTTCTTACAGTTTTTTGTCCGTGTGTTACAGTGGTTCTGTTAAAAATGTCAGCTTTATGTAATGAAACAAAACTCCCAGATAAATTACTCTAATACTTTTTGTGTGTGCGCACCCTTACAGTAGCACTTTGTTGAAACAAATTTTGACTCAATTCTACTCAGAGATACTTCATTCATATTCATTAGACAGGGAAAGAAAATGTTGTGGTAACTCATGTTATCGAAGTATCTTCAAAGAGTCATGGATGGTAATGAAGATAATGGGATCAGGAAGGATCTCCAGTAGCAGTCAGTCTCGCAACGAAGCTGAAAATGCCTCTGACTGAAGACTTTTCCTATGACAGTCTCATGACTATCATGACATCCTAGCAGCTTGGCTTAAGATAATATAGCACAGTAACATGTTCTGGATGACGGCATCAGTTGTCAGCGAGCTCTGCTAGCCAGCTCATTTGCTTGGTTGCTACAGTTCAGAAAAAGTTGAGTCATTCCAACATGTTGAATCCATAACTCTTCTGTAAAATGGCTGACTACAATTTCCCTAAAACGGTGCATATGTAATGAAACATATGAGATAAATTACTCCAGGTAATTTATCTCCAAATAAATTATCTGGAGTATAATTTATACTCCAGATAATTGGCAGCCAATTACTATTTGGTAGCCAAGTACTACGTGACTACCAAGTACTACTTGGTAGCCAAGTAGGCTGCCTACTGCAGCAGTAGGCAGCCTACTGCAGCAGTAGGCTGGGCTTGTCGCCTGAATAAGACGCTGGTGTCTCCTCTGATTGCTAGTCATGATTGAGTTATTAATCTAATATAACCCAATATTAATAACCTATTACATAAACAAACTTATTCATTTGTGATTTTAATATCCTTTCTTATCTAACCGACACACAGCAATTGCGAAACTGGGTTTTTTCGACGTTAGCATAACATCGACAAAGATTTGTGCGCATTTGTAACGGAAACGCGGCTAGAGATGAGCAGCTGGACGGTGTGGATCAGTTCCTAGTTGCTGCTCTGCCTTGAAGTCCGACTCGCCCGTAGTTAGCCTGAGAGCAGGACGTCACTGTTCTCTGTCTCCCGCTGGGTGAGGTCAGCCGTGGAGAAAGCACTCTGACTGTCTCAGCGAATACCCCGCAGCTCCCTGGAGAAGCGTTGCCTCAGAGTTTTTGGATGGAGAAAGCGGTTACGCAGCGAAGTAGCAGCTCTGCCCCGCCCTGTCCAGCCCCATCTGGGACATCCCATGATACAATGTAGCAAACCGCAGAAGAGATGTTGGCGCATCGGCCTTGGATTCTGTTTTTAGTTCAAGACAACGGCGGTGACACTTCTCCCTTGGAAGAAGTAATGAGCCGCTGAGAAGCTCTCTGTTAACTCCTCGCTGCTGCTGATTAAATCTGCTGCGAACTGCAACTTTGTGGCACCTCATGAAGGGAGACGTGACTTGGCTCAGCATGAGCAGCCGCCGCTCCACGCAGTCCGAACTGGGTTTATTTAATACATCGGCCATGTGACATGAATTAAAACGTCGTATATGAGAATGATGTAATGCTAAATGATGTTAGAGTTGCGCACAGAGATGCAATGTCATAGTAATTTAATACAGTTTAATCCTAAATAACATTGACCTTAGGCTGAATTCTACTCGACTGCTTTAATCTGGTTTCTCGCTCCATTGTTCATACTCAGATTTTTACTTCCAAAGACCTCCAAAGTTAAAAACTAATGTAAAACCTGAACAGAAACAGTCATGTACTTTCACATAGGTCTCTGCAGAAATATGTATTTAAAAGGAATGTACGTATCTCAGTAAACAGTAAATTGTAGTTTATCAGGTTTATCTTAAAGACAAGTAGCACTCCATCTCATTTATAGTGGAAACTGATAGTGGAAGTATTCAAATAAAAAGTATTATTAATGCGTCAACTTGAATGGTGATGCTTAGAACTTCTGGTTAATTTCAATTCAGTTTTACTATTTTTAGTTGTCTCTTTGAGAAACACTTCAAAATCCTTCAGATGTTTCTTCCGGTTTCTCAGCAGAAATCTTCAGATTTTACAGCCTTCCTGTCATGGTGTGTAAAAGATAGGACCCAAGTACAGAAAGATATAGAAAGCAAAGAGGTTTTAATTTGAAAAATAAACAAAGGACTATGGGAAGACACTGATGAGGAAGAAAGATCGGAAAACTGGCTGGGAAATGGGAGGAGACTGAGGAACACGTGGAGAACAGTGCAGAAAGGAAGACATACAAACACTGAGGGTAGAGCGGAGAATCACAGGAGAACCAAAGAAGCTAATCACAGGTGAGTAGATGCAGCTGGAGAAAGGGCAAGGTGCAGGTGAAAACGAGAAACAGATGGGAAGGAGAAAGAGATGGCAGACTGAGGGAATGATGATAAATGAAGAGAAAACTTACATTCAGAACCTGAAACAAACAATAAGTAAATAAGTGCAACTCGGAAACGAAGACAAAATCTAAGCTAACGTCAGGAATAAACTAAAATGGAAGATCTACGTAAACAATAAAGAAGTGATCACAAACCAGAACCACAAATGAAACTAAAGTTCCAACACCTTTAGATTATGACACTTCCTTTAAGGAAAAAAGCAAGCCGTGCTATAACTAGAGCATGGGCGTTGTGGTGAGAACTTCCTGTCAGGTCAGAGGATCTTAAGAAGCTCCATCCTCTGCACATTCTGCACGTTGGTCTCTGACTTGCTTACTGAAGCAACTCAGCAGGCCGTCCCTGGTTTTGAAGGTTTCATGCTTGGTTGAACAATCCACACCCGACACACTATTCTCTTTGCTCGGGCTACGTTTATAACGTCATACTCCATAAAGTCGGGACTGAACTTGTACAAACTCTTCCTTTTTTGGCCGGTTGAAACCAACTTCGTCATGCTTCTTTGTTTTAAAAACTCTCCACAAGCTTTTTTACAGGCGAGCAGCTGGCTGAAAATCTTCATTCACTTAGTGGAGATTGTTAAACGACTGACTCATGCATTACTGCCACTAAGTTCCTTAAAGGAGCATTGCTGAGACACGCTCGGTGTCTCAGTGGCTTCGTTTGATAATTTTCACCATCCCGTTCCCCTTCTGGTTTACAGGTGTAAAATGCAACGTTTCTTTGTGGCCCTATAGGTGGCGCTTATGGCCCAACTGGCGACCAGGACTCCAGACCATTATTCTTTAGTACCAGAACAACCATGTTTACAAATGCAGCTGCTCTCTTTACCCAGCCATTACATCTATGTAACAAAAACTGAGCAACTTAAATGCCTTTTTTGTTGAATCGAAAGTGATCCACTTCTACTGTGACATTTTCTGATGACTTTTTTTTTCTGCTAATCATCTTGTAAAGACGTGTCACGAAATCTTGAGTTTAGTGCGTCACAGGACAGCTGTGTGAATAAATGCAACGATGCGATGTTGAAACTCCAAAACTCAGCTACATTTTGATACTTTAAGGACTAATGTGGAAACATGTTTGCAGTAATGCCAGGACTCTCAAAGATATGCATAATCTTACTCAATTTTTCCACAACTCTACTAAAAAGTGGAAAGAGAACATAGGTGTGCTGTTTGTTTTTGTTCAAATGCTAACAGTCAGTTTTTGGCCTCACTGACCTCCCTGACTGGTTTCCATGTTGTCTTTTTGTCCATTCTGGAGAAACATCCAGGTTCAGTAAAAATATGGTTCATCATTTCTCCAGCTATTGATGATGAGACAATGGACCACTGTCTATTTGTGGTTCAGGATTTTTTTTTTTTTTTTTATGGATAAATGACTCTATCTAAAATATTTGAAAATAAAATGCAGCTTGATGTGGTGAAATACCAAGATTAGCAATTGTCAAGTATTGGCTACTTGGCTGGGCTTTGATAAGCAGCCAATCCAGGAGTATCATTCATTTTCCTTGTTGCTGATTGGCTAAACCCCCAAGATTGGAGCTAATGAAGATGGTCAATGTTAGTTTCTGCTGTAGGGCTAAAACTATTTCCAATGTGTATATTAATGCATATAAAGTACATTTGATGTTTGAACTATTAAAAAAAGATCATTCTTAAGTTTCAAGTATTTAAGCATTTTAGCTGTGCGCAGGCGATTCTGGTTACTAATCCCACGAAAACAAGAGTGTCCACAATGTATATGCTGAGTATGTCTGGAGTTTTGTATCCTTATTTAAATTTTTGGAACTTCTCTGTCAAAAGGACACAAATGAAGCCATCAGGAAAATCTTGTGATTCAACAAAGTGTTGGTTTAAAGGTGTGCACATCAATGCAACCAGCTCACTGCAGCTTGTTGTACACTGTAAAAAAAAAACTGTAAAAAAAACGGGTAAATGTACTGTAGAAATTTGAAGGAATTTCTCAGTTTTTTAGTTTTACAGGTATTTGTACCATATTTTCCATTTTACGCATTGCATCATGCGAACAAGAACCTTCGCGAAGTGCGAAAACTGGTCAGATGACATTTCAAGCTCGCTAACCGGATCCTGGAACATACATCTTTTGGACTTCGGTTGGATTAAGAGACGGAGTTACCTTTCTGCCACCTCCCTGGTAAAGTAAAATAAATAAAAACACATTCTTTTCTGTGAATAATGTTTTGAAATATGTGTAGTTGACTTCGTTTGACTTCGTGAGACTCCTGGCACATCTATAATTGCAGACTGTTTTGTAGTCTTTTTTTTATTTTTCTTTTACAAAAAAGAGATTTTTTACAATGCTGTGTTTGCTTGTGTATTATAAAAGTAAAATGCGGTGATTGCTGTATTACTATTCATGTATTTTACCGAATTCAAAGTACCGGCCATTTTTTCAAGTCAAACTGGACTGGGCGCGTGAAAGGCGCCCAGTTCTTTCACGCGCCCAGCTACATGATAAGTAGCATGGCGTCATGCTACTTATGTCTCAATCCTGCTTTTTAAAAATATCAAGCTGCAGTTGTCTTGTTTGATAACATAATTTGATGTCCCGGTTGTTAACATAAAAGCAGGTGGCCATTTAACTTCGGTAAATATACTTTAATGTCAAGTTTGGGCTTTTAGAATATGGGAAATGTCGGTGTCAAACGTTTGTGCTACGTTTGTGCTTCTTTGTGCAGCGAAAATTTTCATTTGTGCCGCTATTATTTTAAAAATATAAAGAAATGTTTCTAGAGGTCATCCAAGGTCAACCAGCCCCCCACCTTCTTGAAATCAGACAAAATGGGTGTCAATCAACTCTGCTACGTTTGTGCTGGTTTGTGCAGCAAACATTTTCGTTTGTGCTGCTTTGGCTTTGAAGATATTAATGAAAGTGTAAAGGTCAAAAGGTCAACCAACCCCCCCACTTTTATGAAATCAAACAAAATTAGTGTCAAACGTTACTGCTACGTTTGTGCTGGTTTGTGCAGCAAAATTTTTTGTTTGCGCTGCTATCATTTTAAAGATATAAAGAAAGTTGGATTTCATAAAAGTTGAGGGGCTGGTATGTTAGGGGTGCACCAATAAATCTTCCCCAAATCCTTAATTTTGAAGATTGGTGATCCGCCAATACATGTGAAAGTGATTTCATCCACTGATCTTATCTACCTCAGCAAAGATCTAAAAATCAACCGCTTTCCTCCCCTTTTAGAGATGTTTAACCAATAGACCGGCCCACCAGGTCATGTCTCCATGTTTGCAGTTATCAATAGTCACCCCACTGTTGCCAACCCACTGACGTTTTCTGCATTTAGCAATATTCAGACAAGACGATTAGTATCGGCCAAAATCAGAATTGACAAGTCAGAATTTTAAAGATTGGCCAGAAATCTGCATTTGACACACTCCTAGTGTAGATTTTTTTTTAAATCAAACTTACTCAATGTTGTTTGTGAAAGAGGTATTAGCAATTGGTGAGACGCTGATGAGAAAGGTGATATGCTGCTGTAATGTAATTTAGAAGCGTTTTGTAAAAGGTATGTTTATAACATGAAGTGTTTCTGTGTTAAACTTGAGTATCCATTCTCTTTGTTTATAGATTTTCTGGGCTCAAACCCTGAATGAGGTCGATTGACACGACGCAGACGAAGGTGAAGAAGCAGCTTTGCATTCCACCAAGATGGTTCAAGTGCCTTAATGAACTGAATGACTGGGAATCCATGGAAAATTTGAGCCTTTTGAAGTTTAAACGTGATTGGTCATCTCATCAAACCTGGTGCACCAAGAACCTTTGCGAAGCACAAGAACTGGTCAGACAACATTTCAAGCTCTTGGTAACTGGACCTAAGAGTTGGATGAACCTTTCTTTTGCAGAACATAAACATAAAATGGACTGTTTTGTTTTTTGTTCACAGCGACTAGAGGTAATGAGAGCACACACTCATGAATCCAGTGTCTTCCACTGTCGTTGGCATTAGGCTGGGTTTATGTAGCATTTGATTTTTAACTAAATATTTATACCTGTATTTCATTTATTTTTTGCCATTTATTTTGAAGTATGTTGGTCCTGTTTACAACTATGATTTTCATGTTCCAAAGCAATTTTTTGTATGTTCCATCTTATAGTAATTAACAAAACTGTTTGACTACAAAGACTAGTCAAGATTGCTTTACATTTAATTTATACGTTGAAATTTGTATAGTAAAATGCAATAAATTAGTTGTGATGTGCAGAAGATAAACATTAGCAAGCTCAAGAATATGTTTAACTCTTAATATATAATAGCAAATTATGATGTCAATTTATGGTCTTAAATTGCAAAATAAAGTCTGCAAATTGATTGTAGAATGGTTTCATTTTTACATCACTTTGCATGAGATACTTTCAATCTAAGTGTTTTGTGTTCTACAACTACATTTCCTGTGGACTTAGAATTTAATTTTGTTTCAAAATTATGTTAAAAATATATTAAATACATTAACTTTAATATATTTTACACTATAATTAATATATGGTATAGAATACAGACTTCAATGGTTTGGAAGACAAAAGTATTTGGAAATGTCCAAAGTTTAAAAAAAAAAAGTTTGTGAATATATCACAAAGGAGTAAGAAGACAAAGAATTTCAGTTTTGGGTTAACAAAATATTGATAAATTTGACTCAAAAACTGTTAAATTATGGAAAATATTTTGATGGAAATTCTGAAAAAAAATTTTTTATAAAAAATACAGAAAATGTCCTGGTAATTCTCTGCCAGGATATTTTCCAGTTTTTTTTGCAGAATTTCCGTCAGAAGTGTCCCGTAATTTAACAGTATTTTATTTCAAAATTTTTCGTAAAAAAACAGAGAAATGTCCTGGTAATTTTTGCCAATACATTTTCTGTTTTTTTATGGAATTTCCAGCAGAATTTTTCTGTAATTTAACAGTTTTTTCCCCAGTGATTTAACATATACAAACTGTTAAATTATGGCCCACCACCACTTCAGGCAACATTTCCCATATTCTCAAACTCAAAGCTTGACATGTATGGGGCAACGTGAGAGTTCATCAATTAAACTGACTAAAGATGAATACATAAACTAAAAGCTGGATCATAGACATTTTTAATAAGCGTATTTGTGAGCCTGCCTCTTTTTATTACGGTAAATTGAAATTAATTTTTGATTTTTGTATAACTTGTCAGGAAAGTGAGCTGTTATTATTACAGGTTAGTTTTCTAAACTACAAAAAAGTAACTGTTAGGGAAGTAACACTGCTGTTATGCCAGATTTACTAATACTTTATTTTGTAAAAAATTTTTATACGATTTTTATACGATTTTATACGATTACTCGATTAATCGTAAGAATAATCAATAGATTACTCGATTACTAAAATATTCATTTACAATAGCCCTAATTGTATAAATAAAATAGCATTTATAAGGGGATCAGGGGGGGAGGGGGGGTGGGGGGGGATTAATGTCTCTCCTTTGCTCCCTCCTCCTTCGCTTCCCCCACCCCCCACCCCTCTAACGATACGTCAGCCCAACCTTCTCCTTCTTCTTCGAACCCCTTTGAAGGTACTCTAGCCCCCCAGTCCGCCACCGTTCCCTCGGCCCCCCATTCTGACTCTTCGGTACGCTCTTCCCACCTTGATCTGACTGTAACAGCGAATGACAAAAGGTTTCAGGTATTCTCAGATTGAAAACTTGTAAGCACTCTTAAGGCCATAATCATCCACACCCGCAAGTTGTGAAGTTCTGCTGAAGAAACGTATCCAGTTTTGACACTTCTGACAATGTGTCACTCCGTTGATGAGAAAAAATCCTCAAAACACCGTTAGGCATGAGGACTCAGAGGCAAGTCCTGTCTCAGAGGTCTGTCCAGACTCGGAGGCAGGTCAAGACTTAGAGGCAGGTCCTGTCTCGGAGGCGGGTCCTCACTCGGAGGCGGGTCCCGTGTCGGAGGCGGGTCCAGACTCGGAGGCGGGTCCTGTCTCGGAGGCGGGTCCACACTCGGAGGCGGGTCCACACTCGGAGGCGGGTCCACACTCGGAGGAGGGTCCTTTCTCGGAGGCGGTTCCCGCCTTGGAGGCGGGTCCACACTCGGAGGCGGGTCCGCACTCGGAGGCGGGTCCTGTCTCGGAGGCGGGTCCTGTCATGGAGGCGGGTCCTGACTCGGAGGCGGGTCCGCACTCGGAGGCGGGTCCTGTCTCGGAGGCGGGTCCTGTCTCGGAGGCGGGTCCTGTCTCGGAGGCGGGTCCTGTCTCGGAGGCGGGTCCTGTCATGGAGGCGGGTCCTGACTCGGAGGCGGGTCCGCACTCGGAGGCGGGTCCAGTCTCGGAGACGGGTCCTGTCTCGGATGCGGGTCCTGACCCGGAGACCAGCCCTGTCTTCTTCGAGTCAGTACCGATCTCGGAGCAGACCAAACTTTGAGTCCCAACTAAGCGTGGACTAAACACAGCGTTCGGTCGACTCTTGGTGGGTTCTTGCCTCTCTTCTTCCTCTGAAGCCCCCATGCCTTTTGAAGAACGGTGTCTCGGAGAATGATTTTCCGCGGTCGTGCCAGGGTTCTTCTGAAGCATTGGACAACCTTGTAAATGACGATTGGGTTGTCGCTTTTGATCAACTTGAAGAGCAGTTCTCCAACTGCATCTTCATTGCCCCAGAGACGTTGCAAGATGTCTTTGCAGATTTTTTTTTCCATTTTCTCAAAAAAGACAAAATCTATGTCCTTTACTTCTTTCCAGATTTTTGGAGCAAGCTTTCTCTGGACTGGTTCGGTGTGCTTCATTTTGTAATGCCCATAGCCAGATCGGTTACTAGACTTATAAATCATTCTCCAAAGAATATTTTCCACCATAACTCTCCTTTCTTCTTTGGTTCCTCGTCTGAAACCCACTTGAACAAACAGTCCTGTGGATGTTGTCCTGATCAGAGAATTAACTGATCAGTTGGTGATGTCATGGCCTCTATGACATCACAAAGTCAACTTTAGAAGGGCCTCATGACACAGACATCATTTGAAGTCATACTGATGACATCATTGTCAGCATCATGGCAACTGTTGCTAGGGCTAATAATAATAGCACGCAGTGAGCATGCACTATGAAAAAAAATTGAATCTGTAGAATAATCTGCAGAATTATTCTCTCAAGTCTGAACTGGCAGTGATTTGCGCAGCGTAACAGGACGACCAGGGAATCATTGGCCCCTCCATTTTACTGCCCTACCCATTTTTATTTGTTATTTGGGTTCCATCTCCTAACAGGCGTAGGGCAAAGTGTCAATGGAACCGCTACATGACCTGGTTGTTTTCTATGTTAAAAATTTAACATATAAAACCTGTTAAATTACGGGAAAAAATCTGTTAAATTCCAGAAAAAATTCTGCTGGAAATTCCGTAAAAAACAGAAAATGTACTGGCAGAAAATTACCAGTACATTTTCCTGTTTTTTTACAGATTTTTTTTTCCTGTTTATGTCTGACTCTTAAGTAAAAAACAAACTTTCATTTCAAAAGGGGTGTAAAAACGCTTTGAGGATTAAAGTGTCAAAAGAGGATTTCACTATAATGCCAAAAGAATTCTCATCAATTGCGGTTGATGAAGTTCCAAAATAAAAGTGTCCAGTAACTTTCCCATGGAACAGGATGCATTGTCCAGACAGACGGACTTCTCCTGCTCTGTGAAAGCCTAGAACAACACCTCTGTGTTCCAGCAGCGGCCCCGGCTTTCTGCTGCATGACTCTGGATCCTAATAAATCAGCAGGGTGGATCCCGGCTCCAGTTGCCACCACACACTGTTTGAAGTGGAGCCTGGGGACGGTTTGCCAGGCCTCTGCTCGGTCCTGTGCGGCGATGACTTAACTGACCAAAACACAGTGCCACACCCCTCCTCACCACCAGAGGTTTGCCAAGAAAATGGACACAAACAGGAAAAGAATTACTCTAATTTGTGCTTCAGTGCTTTCAGTTTCCCACATTGTGTTTTTTGTTTTTCTGCATTCATGATTCTTTATGTCTTCGGTTGTGTCTCTTCCCTCCAAAACCACTTTCCCATCAGATCTTTCCATACTTAGCCCACGTACTGCCAATCTATCATTAGCCACGTGCTACACCAGCTACCTGACGAAGTCCTCCAAAATTTTAACCTTATTTGAGAAATGAAAAAGAAAAACTGTTACGTTTTTTTAGAGGTATTTTAAGCTTGGCCAACTCAGTGTCCCATCAAATGGTGTTTTGAGGCAACAAGGCAACAAAAACCCCAGTGGACCAAGATAAGCAGCTTTGCTTTTCTTCACTGCTGTTAACGGATGCTGCTTGTACGTCACACTCATTGGTAGAGAAAACACAAAGGTTCCTGTTGGAACCCTTATTTATAAAAGAAAAAAAAAAGTGATTTATTGTGTTAAAATTTTTAATGCACTAAAATCTACGTAATTAATTAATCAAAATTAATGCATTAAATTCCCAGCCGTAGAAGAAATATATATATATATATATATATATCAGTAAATATTGATTATTGGCAATATCGGATATTGATATCCACCCTAAGTTTACATGTAGGTGCATTTGTAATTACTATTTTCTGCTTATAGAAATTAATTAATAAAATTATAATTGTATTATTATTAATAAAAGCAAAGATTTAAGATTACATCATGTCAAACAGAAGAAAAACAATACAGAAATATGAGTTTAAGTTTGCTTAATACCTGCTTAAAGGTGGAATATGTAACTTTTATTAAGAATGTTTTTTGCATATTTGTTAAAACTGCCACCATGTCGTGCGTGACAGTGTAATATGGAACAGATAATCTGTGAAAACACTGATCTCCGTGAGTTACCATGTGAAGAAATGCACCACACTCAACCAAAAACAACCAATCAGAGCCAGGAGGAGGGTCTTAGCGCCGTCAATCAATTATGCTAAATGTGCTAATAGCAGAGAAACAATTTACCGTTCCGGGAAAACTGCTTATCCGCTGTCATTGGTGGCCATGCTAACTAGGATAGCATTCACATATTCTGCTAGCTGCAAGGTACCAGAGAGCAAAGGGGGAGGATTGACGGTTAAGACCGACCTCTTAGCTCTGATTGTTTTTTTTTACTAGGAGAAGGCAGAGGAGCTCAGGTTTTTTCACACAATGTTTATCTTATATACTGTTACAACAGTTTAAAAATTATAAAAGTTATATATTGCAGCTTTACCATTTGTTGGTTTAGAAGGAACGTTCAGTCTGATAAACGAGGCTCATCAGAAAGCACTTTCAAATTTATTGAATATGTCTACAGGCTTTCTAAATGCCGTCCTTTATAGTCTTAACAGATAATAGCTCAAATTAACGTTGCTACTTTAAACTTTTAAAGGTTCCATATAAATGTTTGTGGTCTGAACCGAGGCACAAGAAAAATCTTAGCCCAGATAGCTTCAGCATTCTACTTCAGTAACAATTTATACATCACTTAACTGTTTTTTTCCTCCTCTTTTTTCCAGTTCTATTTTTATGCTAGTAAAAGTCACGTAGCACTTGAACAAACAACAGTGCTGTGGATGTTTAGAACAGTACAGGACCCCTCTTGAGAAAGTATTTATCCAAAAGCGCCAATAAAAGCCACAGCAAGGAGTTTCCTAGCGAGGCTGTAACGCATGACTGGCCTGTGCTCGGTAAACACCGTGAGCCAGAGGACCGGCACATGCATCCATGCCTGCACCCGTATTTACAGCCTGCGGCCGGGGCGCGGTGCGACCGGAATTGGCGTCGCAGCCAGCCTCGGTGCCAGCAGCACCAGCAGAACCAGCAGTCGCCATTTCCCGCTGGTGCTTGCTTTGGTTTGTAGGGGGGAAGTCATCAGGCCTCCAGGTCTCCTACAGTCCGTACATCGGCTCTATGACCTGAGGGCTTCGGAATTTTGTTGACTTGAATGTTTACGCTGTAAGGTAATAGTAACTTATTTTAGGTTTGTGAACTGTTTAAAGTTTAAAGTTTTCCTAAATGACAGAGGCATATAAATCTGGACTTCAGTCCGTGAAAGTCATTATTAGAGCAAAATGAAAAGCTAAAAAAAAAAAAAAAAACGTGAAATTATGCGAGGTAGCCCCAGTTTATATCCGAATAAAAAACTACTGTAGGAAACCAAAGTGGTTGTCCCAGTTCGGAGGACATACTGGGACATATCCACGTTGAGGGCCTTTCTGGTGAGCAGTGCATGGAAACATCCAGAGGAGTCGATCCCATCTGGCTCTTTAATGGACTTGAGGTCTGCAGAGGGTTGTAAAGCTCATGTCCTCTGACCTCAACGGCACAGTCGTACGTGTGACCTGAAAAACGGACTCATCTTTATTATGTTGGCTTTTATTCACTGTCACTGAACTCTTGAGTTATCAAAGTGATACAACAGAGCCATCTAGTGGCAGGTTAATACTGTTTTATTGACATTTCCTGTCTGCAGGTGATGGACAGCTCCATGCCTCTGATTGGTGAGCACGTGGAGGAGGACAAGCAGCTCATTACAGAGCTGGTCATCAACAAGATGGCGCAGGTGCTGCTGGGAGTTGTTACACCTCAGACTTCTGCTGTGAAGGTACAAATGCAGCTGTTAGAACGACTCATGCTAATAAAACTTTTTGTTTTTGTTTTAAATGCGACATAAAAGGTTGTAGTGCTCACTAATAAAGCAGTAACAGATGTGATCACCACTATATGAACATATAGAGTGCTGTAAAAAAAAAAAGTAACCCTGATAGATTTGACTTTTGTAATTGATAGTTTTTTTGTGTTAAACTGAAATGTTTCAGATCCTACAACTCATTTCAATACTGATGGGTTTTAGTGCCAAAAAGTCAAAATGGAATAAAACAGAACTTTGCTAACATGTTCAGGTGTTAGTGCAATACATATGTGTTTCTCTGAAGGAATTCCAAGTAATCAATAAATTGAAATTAATGTGTTATGGTTCCGAGCTTATTTTCTACATAATCAAGAATTCCCATGTACTGTTTAAGTGGACAGATTGATGTAAAAACAATCTGGAGTTCTTATCATTATTGGGTGAAAAAGCCCAATATTTTTAACTCTTCATTGTGATCATTATATAAGTGATGATAAAAATTATGAAATAATCACAAAACAGTATTGCAAACATAAAAGTAGCACGAAAAAAATAAAAAGTAATATTAAATATGACTTTATAACTAGTAATATTAAACAGTGCAGCAGTTCAACTAACCAGCTCACAGTGTTTGTATTCAATCATATTTTGAACAACAAGTGCAGCATTTATTGATGATACAAAAAAACATTTTGAACATTAAAAGCAACAATCTCAACCATCTGTTTTTGGACTTTGCAAAGATAATAAATTACAGTTCAGCAATATTTTCCCAATGTGTATGATAAACGGTACTGTAATACTAGGGGATTTAATACGTTTCTTTATGAGTGTACATTTTTTTTGCAGTTGGATTAAAAGGTGCTCAGTTTGTTGCAGTTTAGGATGCAAAACACTAGATGTCAGTCTGTCTCACTCACTAGACCTTTAATTAACTACTGTTGCTATAGCAATGCATCAGATCCCCAGAAGATTCAGTGGATTTTTTAAAATTTCTTTTCCAAAAACGTAACCTTTCTCTCTCTGTGTGTCCCTCCATGTTCAGACCACTCAGCCCAGGCGAGGTGAGTTTAATCCTCAGAGTAACGGCTGACCTGTTGTCGACACACTGAGGTAAAACACAACGTGTGTTTCCAGGCGGACACCGCTCTGCTTCGGCCTCTCCGTCACAGTCGGCCCAGGGCTCGCCTCAGAGAGCGCGATCCGCCACCACCTCTCCCAGCCAGGCCTTCCAGCCCGGCCCCATCCCAGCCTCCTCTGGGCCTGGATCTCAGAAACAGTCCCCTCATCTCAAGTAAGTCCAAACTGCAGAGTGCTGGCTTTTTGTTATCTCTTCATGTCTGTAATCAATAGTGTAAAAAGTACAAAAAGGATAAAACCAACTGGGGATACTTCAGTTGCCTTCTCAGCTCCCCTCTCTGTCCTTTGCAGGATTCTCTTCTCAAACTAGATGAAGGGTTGTCTGTACTCTTCTCCATTGCCCTTTCCTCATTGCCCAATTCTGACTGTTGTTCTTTCCGTTGTGCAGCAAATCCCAGTCACTGACCAACACCTTCACAGAGACGTTACGGGGAAGCCTGACCGACGACGAGGCCAAGGCTGAGACCATCCGCAGCCTCCGGCAGTCCTTTGCTAGCCTCTTCTCTGACTGAAGAAGCTCCGCCCCCCTCGAGCTTCACGTTAGATGTCAGGTCAAAGACTAAAAAAATTAAAAAGGGTGAAAAAAAGAGAAAAAAAAAACAGCTTCATCTGTAACAGAGTCTCCTCTCTCTTCCAAACTTCGGCTTTGTGTTTTTTCTTTGCATTAATCCAGTTGTCCATCTGCTGTTCTCAGAATATTAGTGAAGTTAGCACTTCAAAGGCCAAGAGATCCTCAGGATCTTGGAGGAAGTTCCGCTTTCAAAGGTAATACAGTGCCTTTCAAAAGTATTCTTCACACTTTTGTCACGTTAAAACCCAAAAACTTCACTGTATTGAGATTTGACCGCAGATCAACAACAGCTTCTAAGCAGAAGAAAAATAAGCAGGTTTAAATAGTAATAACCATTAGAGTTTATGAATGTAACGTGACACAAAGTAAAATTAAGACATTTACAAGATGCTGTTTATTCACAGCTTCATAAATTTTGCCATAACTGTCACTGTACCCGTTTACACCCTTAGATTTGATGACTCGAGGAAGTCTGGCCTTTCTGGTGCTGACTGCTGTAGCTACAGAAAACCCTCATGTGGTAGCTCGTGCTGCTTGGTATACTGTTGTTCTGCATCCTCCCTGTGCAGCTGGTACAACCATGTTCCTGTTTGTCTCTCTTCATCTTTTTTCCATTTTAAGTGACACATGGCTTCCGAGTTATTTTCAGATGGCGATGCGGTTCCACTTTGGTGTATGTAAACGTACCAAACGGTCACAGTTCACCAGCGAGCTCTGAAGCCCCTCAGCCAGCAGTCGCAGACTTTCTCAGACATCCAGAGTGTGACGCAGTGACTCCTCCACCCCTGGCCTAACTTTACCAAAGTGCTTTTTAAATGGCAGATTTAAAGAAACCCCTCTGCACTGGGTCAGGAAAACAGCCAGCTGGTAGAAACATTTCTACCCGGTGCGAATGCTGACTTGGCTTATGGCCGTCGTCTTCCATCCCAGCTCAGTTGCTCTTTATCTTTCTAAGCTCGGTTAGTTTCACCTTTAAGCATTTGTCGCACTGCTGCGTACCGGTGAGCAGCGATGCTCCGTCAGGACAGAAAAGGTTCTCTTATATTCTGGAATGTTCCAGATTTTCTCTCTGTTCTCTGCAGCCCTTGTCAGCTGAATTTACAGGTGCTCCGCAGTACGTCTTGCTTTGGAATTCAGAGCCGTATATGGACTCGAACTGAAAAGCTGAGGCCGTCGTAACTTCTGAAGATTTGTGATTTATTTATAGGTTAAAATGTTTCCTGGAAAGTGAGTTGACTTCAGAAGTCCTTAAATCTCACTGCGTGCTGCAGGTTTTCCGAGAAATGAACGTTGGTAAAGGTCAGATTTGCAAACAATATACAGCCATTGTGTATTCATGTCATTCACACGAGGAAAAAAGGCATTCATACCCACGACTGAATGACAACTTTGCTTTAAAGGTCAATTATTACAGTTTTCCAACTGTTTTCAGACATGTAGAATGAGATTTTATCAATTTCCGCCAAAGAAAGCAACGAAAACAAAGCTGAGAACATACAGTAGCTGACAGGTGCAGAAGAGTCCTGACTCTACATCTGGATCACTGGGCGCAGGAGTCACAGCTTCCATCCAAAACAATAGTAATGATAGCAAAGTCCTCAGCTTGCATTTTAGTTTATATGTTGAAGATTTCTGTTATTCATCTATGGTGAAGAAAGTCAGGAGAAATGTTATGAGACGGCAGTAGCATGGAGACCAATCAAACCAGCACCCTGTGGAGGGCTTAAGCAGCTCTGTGTTGAGGCCAGTATGCCTTCAATTGATAGCATGTGACAAAAACTGTAATTCAAAACATTAAATTTCGGGCAGCATTCATATATATACTCTAATTTCTGTGTCACCAAAATATTTGAAGAGAGTTTTACTTTTTTTTTCTCTACTTGGTGTTTTACCAAATATGGCTTCAAACCTTCCAATCAAACTCGGTCAGCTGAAGCTAGTTAGCAACAATAAACACACAGGAGGATCATTCAGAGAGAATGGTTAGCATAACATGATATGCGTAGATCAGTAGACATGTTGTACTGACTCCTAAAGCTTGAAAAGTAAATATTTTTCTACACGGTAAACTTTATGCTCACAAACCATAGTTGTGGTTGCCACAGTGGCCTGGCTGTCCTCTCCCTGCTTGAGCTACAAGCATGGAGATTTTAGTTGTCCATCTAAAATCAAAAGTTATTCATCTAAAATCAAATCTCAGTTTGATCTTATGTCAATCAAACTGAGATAAATCCAATTAATTTCAGTGTTTTTCTGGTTTTAAATAGTTAAATGTGTGAATCATAGTTGCATAGTTTGTTGTTAGCCAGTTATAAATTAGCATCATATTACCTTTGCAGACACTTTGTTTTACTTTTGAAGGGAGAAACCTCTGAAGAGCAGTATGATAACAGTGCTAACTGTCCTGAACCAGCTTTGACCTAATCAATATTTACCTTTTTTACACATTTTTATACCACTTTTTAGTCTGGGATGTTTTTTTTTATTTTTTAACTACTGAATAGAAATAAAGTGATGCTGAATTAATATAAACAGCTTTTATTCACACCAGTAACATAAAAAGCTCTGCTTAGGGTTTAATAAAGTTGACCTTTACAAAAGCCCTAGTTAAAGCAAGCAATAAAACAGAGGAAACACACAAACACTTATACAACTGCATATAATAACAGTAGAAAAATGCACAATAGTGCAGACCCATGTAAGCTTTGTTTGTCTGTTTTAAGCCCTTTCTTTCACTTGGCATGTAAAAGCTCAAACTATTTCACAGATGAAGTCCTTCACTTGTTTGTTTGTTTTTTATTTGAGGTCCCATAATAATGCGCAAAAAGCTTTTCTATCCCAAATATAGTTTGGGTTTTTTGTAGGGAGCTATTTTGGTGGTTATGCTAATGTTAGCTTTTACTCTAAAGACTCATTAAACCCATGGTCTAATTCATTTTTTTTATTATAATACCCACCAGCCAGGACAAACATTTTTTAAATGTGGGTGTAACACGGTCCTAGTTTGAGCTGAGATAGCTGTTACTGTGTTAGCCATCTTTTTAGCTCCAAAGCTAACCGGACAGCATCTGAAAGAAGCTAATATTTCAAGTTTATGCTAGCTTAGAAGTGATTGAGTCAAACAGGGGACAAACTGGATTCTACTGGTTGAAATTTGTTTTTAACTTTTCCATCTAAATACGTGACTTTGTGAATCCTTATGAGTCACAATGATCACCAATTTCATAAATTTGTATAAGATTGTGGTGGCAAGCTGCCAACAAGGGCAGAAAAAGGGGCCAATAGAGGATTTCTTTGGGGTTACATTTTGGCCCTATATTGATCATTTATAGGCTTGATACAAGATAGCTGACTTCATGGGTAAAACTGTAAATGTGGCCCATATGGGTCCATCCATCCATCCATTTTCTTACACCCTTGTCCCTCAGTGGGGTCGGGAGGGTTGCTGGTGCCCATCTCCAGCTAGCGTACCGGGCGAGAGGCGGGGTCACCCTGGACAGGTCGCCAGTCTGTCGCAGGGCAACGCAAAGTCACACAGGACAAACAACCATGCACACACACACTCACACCTAGGGACAATTTAGAGAGGCCAATTAACCTGACAGTCATGTTTTTGGACTGTGGGAGGAAACCGGAGTACCCGGAGAAAACCCACCATGCACAGGGAGAACATGCAAACTCCATGCAGAAAGACCCGGGGCTGGAAATTGAACCCAGAACCTTCTTGCTGCAAGGCAACAGCTCTACCAACTGCGCCACTGTGCAGCCATCCATATGGGTCCCTGATGTGCAATTGATTTTCTTAATATCCATTTCAGCTCAAAGCTATAGCTCTCAGCTGGTTCTGCCTATGTGAGTTGTATCTAGTCAGACCAAGTGGATCCCATATGTGAAGCCCATTCAGAGCCCAGGCCCATTTAGTCCCCATCATGCTTGCGCTGAACCCATATGGGGCCCACCGCCACGAGTAACTCTGCCTCAGAGGGTTGCTCTGCAAATTCAGCGTGTTGTAATTTTACTCTTTTGCGGTCACTCCTTATCTGTTCTCACTGTGTCAAGATGGACCAAAATACATCTCATTATCTTTACTGTAGGGATTACTCCTGTTTAGCATGTAACACCAGTATGAAAAGCCATAATCCAGCAATGAGGATTTCTATCCCTTGTGTGCCACGCAATAAAGCTGTGACATCACTTACAAAGCGGCGCGTTAGCCATTAGCTACTATAATCACTGTGTCCGTGGCCTCTCCTGCCTTGCAGAGAAACTCAGCAGATGATGCTTCTTCCTTTTGAAGGTTTCCCGTTTGATTTGTGTTTCTGTCAGGAAAGCATTGGATGTCACTTCTCTTCTTTTCGCTTCAAACTGGAAGTTGAGCAGAAACTTGACGACGACTTGGCGTCATGTAGTTTCAGTGGTCTCTATTTTCGAGCTGAGGAACATAATCTCATTAGTTTGACACACTCGATGTTTGAGTTGTTTGGAACCAAGCTTGAAAATGTTGTACCTACCTCAGGCTTAGCAGTGCTTTCATAAACTGACTGTACTTGTGGAGTTTTTGTGAAGCGAGGAGTGTTTTATACAAGGAGCCTCATGATCTGTGCAAAGACATTCAAACTCCCTTCACCAGTTTGACATGCAAGCTTTAGAAAAACGTTTTAGTGTGTGCGATATTAACCTAAGGATGAGCACCATCTTAACATCATATCCTGTATGATTTAAAATGAAACAGGATGGAGCCGGTGTGCCTTGCATGCAACAATTAGTGGAGTGTGATATACCAAATGACCAGGCACTCCCAAAACACTCTTCTGGGAGCCTCAGTCTCCTCTAGTGGAAGTTTACTGATAAATTTGAAAATAATTGAAAAATTAGACTTAATAAAGATAAATAAATTAAGGCTTGTATATTTCTCATGCAGACGATTATATTGCAACTGTTATGTGAGTTAACGTGAGTAAAGAGTTATATTTATTCAAAAACTTCCAAATCAGTCGGCCCAATGTGAAAATATAATTTCCTCCCTTGTCAAATCCTGAACTAACTGGTTTGGTTCCACTAGCAGCACGCATGCCGGCTTCCTGCCAGGCCTGTAGAATAATAAAACATGTTAAATCGTACCTGTCTGACAGCACGAAGCAGGTTAAAAGACAGCAAAAGCAAGGCAGTTATGCCTCAATCTGGAGAAATTGAGATTTGGATCAGAAATAAAGTTTTTGCAATCTGTAACAAAGTCATTACTAAGACTTTGGAAGTTCAGTGAGTGGCTCAAAAATGAGCAAAATACAGTTTGTGCAATGGCCTAGTCAATGTCCAAACCTCAGTTCATTTAAGGCAGGGATGTCAAAGTCAAATACACAGAGGGCCAAAAAAACAAATTTGCTACAAGCCGAGGGCCGGACTGGTTTAATGTTTATTAAAACATATTGAAATGATTGCACATAGCCTATTGAACCAAGACCTAACAGAGTGTATTATTTAACGATTAAATGAATAAAGCAATATTTTGTTATGGCTCTGTCAGTAACTTCAAGGGAAAACATTTTTCAAGATGCAAACGGCAACAAATTTAATTGTTTTTAAAAACAAAATATGTTTCTTAATATCAAGATAAATGCATAAATCAAAGTGCATGCATTATAAACTGAAAATGCATTACTGTGCTGCTCTATGATCCTACCGATCACTGCTTTCAAATAGTAAAGTAAAAAAATAAATCAAATCAGTTGTATTCTTTCTCATGGCTCTTATCTGCAATTTTACCTGAATCCATTCAACTGAAAAATAAATACAAAAATAAAATAAAATACAAAAATATATGGCACACAGACAAAACAATACTTCATTCAAAGAAAAATCACGTCTTGTAGAAACAAATGTAAAAATTTAACTGAAACTTATAAACTGAAAATACGTTACTGCTCTGTGATGCTCACTTGTCTGAGGCTGAGCCTGATACTTGGAGGTGTCTCATCTTTTGTACAAGTTCATCAATGTTCGGGGTGAGGCTCTGAGCTGATGAATAATGAAGCCGTTTGGGCGCGCTGTAGTCACTTCGCGGGCTACCGTTGCATTATGGGAAATGTAGTGTTTGCAGGCAAAACACGAGCGGGCGGCTCTGGCTTGCGGGCCGGTTCTCATAGTAATTAAATATCATTCAGGGGCCATAGATAATTGATTTGCGGGCCGGATGTGGCCCGCGGGCCTTGACTTTGACATATGTGATTTAAGGGCATGACCGTTAACAAGCCGTTCTTGCTTGAAAACCATTTATTGTGGTTGAAGTAAAACAATTTTGTAAAAGACTGAATGCAAGTAATCACAAAGCAGGATTTAGGTTTAGGGAGCATTTACTTTTTCACAAAATTCAAACATAACTTTTTGTTTTTACTCAGGTTCTCCTTGAATAAAATAAAAAGAAACCTTTTCATGATTTAACATGGACAAGGTGTAACAGAAGACCAGAAAGTCTTTAAAAGCAACATTTATTTGATAAGCGTCCTGTTTTTTTTTGTTTGTTTTGTGTTTTTTTACCGGTCTTATATAGTCTAAATCCAAATTAACTTTGGTATTTTAATTATCTTTAAATATTTGTCCAAACAATAAATTAAATGCTTTGTGCGGTAAGCATTTTTTCCTCCTTTTTGAATTTTATTATGAAAAAACCCAGATGGAACCTCTGGTCCATCTGGAACCTCTGGTCCATCTGGAACCTCTGGTTCCATCTAGTCCACTATCAACAAATTGTGTCAGTTCTTTATCTTTACAGTTTAAGTTAAGAGTGAGCTTCCTATAACATGAATATTTTGCCACTTGCTGATGAATTTAAAAAAAAAATGGTGTTTAAAAACGTCAGTAATATCTTGAGGTGTCCTGAGGGGTCCAGACTTTGTCTTTCAGCCCAGGACAGCCTGGCAGGTTGCTACGGCCCTGGTGCTGGCCTGTTTTGTCTTTATTTTTTTTACTTTCAACTTCAAGTATTTGTGCACCTGTTTTATATCACGTCCTCATTCGCTTCTTTGGAGAAAAAAAAAACGCAATACAGCCACGTTTTATCAATCATAATGTTTAAAACTAACTGAACTAATATGCATTCAAAGAGCCTTGCCATGTACTGCAAGCTAACTCTTAATGTGATGTGTGTGTACAGCATGGATTTCCTTTAGCAGTCATCCGGTCCACCATGTTCCTTCCTCCCCGCTGAATGACGGCTGGTGTCGTGAGGTTTTTCAGTGTATTAATGTTCTGTATATCGCTGTAAACATTGGCATGGAAACCAACTTTTATTGTGTGCCTCAGGTGTGTAAATTTAGTGATCATGTGACCTTAATGTCTGGCTGCTTGTTTGTGAGACGTGCGATGCATCTCTTGTGTTTCCGTAATTTATTATTAATATTGTTATTATTCACATGATCTCTATACTTTTATTAATTTTTTTTTTTGTCTGAAAAACAGGATTTCTGTTAATAAAGCGTAACAACTTTTAATATACCTGTGCTTGTCCTCTCTTCTCTGTTTTTCAACATGAGGCAATTTTTCTCCATTTATGGTCACTGCGGGAAAAATGTTGAGTCTCTAGAGAAAACCCGCAACAATCAGAAAATGCAGTGATAATCCTAAATATCCCTTCATCTTAGATCAGTTCTATGTTTTATTCCTTTTGGCATAAAGCTCGGCGCATTACAAGCTGCCTCAAAGAGGAACCTGCTGGACTGCAGCGCTTCCTTTCATCTGCTGCCTATTTTAAATCACGCTCTGAAATGAACCACATTAGGCTGTGGATGCATAAAACACACTCGCTCACTTTATTTTTCAAACAACACCAGATGTCCTTTATTTCTGAGAAAATTGCACATCTGAGTAGAAAACTATAGGCAGCTATGCTTTGATCAGAAAATGTATGCGCTCCCTTGACAAATTTCTTCTATTGTTGCTCTCCCCCCCACCCCCCCGCCAAGACAAACACCTGAACAAATACAAAAACTGTTTTCAAATAATGATTTATGTAATTAAAAGAAATATAAACCAATCAAGACATCCTCAATGTATGCGGGAAAAAGAAAAAAAGAAAAGAAATGTAATTGCTCCCCAAATTAAATAACTACATTGTCTTCCTTTGCAAAATAGCTTTAATTAGTCACACTGGTAGGTTTTAATCAGCATTTTTGATGCAACGCCACAATATCTTTGAGTAGGCCACTTCAAAACCTTCATTCTGCTTCTTTTTTTTTTGTGCTCTTGAGGTTGAGGTCATGAGTTTATGGCCAGACATTCAGGATATTTTACTAGAGAACAGAACGAATAGTTCACTAAATTACACCGAGTCAAATCAACCCCAGACCATCACAGTGCTGCCACGATGTCTGACTTCTAGTATGATATATTTTGTCTAAGCTTGGTGCGGTTAGTGTTACACTCTATGTAATAGCACACCTTCCAAAAGGTTCCAGTTTTGACCCATCACTCCACAGATTGAAGTCTGTGGGATCATCAAGATGTTTTTTTGGTCTTTTTGTTCAGCAGTGGTTTTGGCCTTTGGCTTTCCCGTACAGGACAGTTTTGCCCAATCTTTCTTTCCTGTTGTTAAATAACAAACTGACTCTAACTGAGGTAAGAGAGACCTGAAGTCCTTTGGATGTGATTCCAGGTTCCTTTGAGACTTCCTGGACGACATGTTGATGCTTTATTTGGAGTAACTTCGACCCTGGAAATGTTCACCTCAGTAACACGATTCTTTCATTTGTGAATGGTTCCCACAATGATTCATTTAAGCCTTTCACCATTGTCAGGTCTCACTTTAGCAGGTGGTTGTCTGTTTTGGTTGTGACCATGTTGGGTGTGTCTCCATTGGTGGTGTGTTCCTCACTATGTGTGTGTGAATCTGGGCAGAGCATAAGCGCTCAAGGGCTGTGGTCGACGCTCCAATGATGTCTAACGGCAGTATGGATGACACGTTTATGCACAGATGGACTCCAGGCATGTGGAAGCATTTTAAGAAGCTAATTAAAGTTCCAAGAGCTCAATAAAAAAATTTAGATTTTTGAAGTTTCCTTTCCTGCAGCACACACCCGGTATGATAATCTATTTTAGCTAATATTAGGTTAACAAGTCAATGAATGCGTCTTCACGATTGTCTCTCTTCTAACATGACTTGTTAATCTCTAACAAATCTTAATAAAAAAACCCATGTGGATGAGAGGTTGAAGATGAAACGCTGCGCTGTTTTCACTGAAAACTTTACCATCCAGTCTGCGGCCGCTGATTCAGATAAGATCCAGCATTACGTAACATGTCCAACATTTCATTCCTCTTACTGCTGCTTTTATCTCTAACGCCTGTCACTCTGATCCAGTTCGCTGCCATGTTCAGCAAGCTTTCACCTCATAAGAACAGATTTATTTTCTCCTTAAAGAGCCGTTGAACTCTTCCCTCCTCCGTGTGTCAGTCAGCCTCTGAGGCCCCTCACAGCTCTCTGCGTCCTGAAACGTCCTGCCGCTCACATTTACCTCCCCCCTCCCCCCCACCCAGTCCAGAACACGTGTTGCATACCAGGCCCCTGGCAGCCTGATGGTAATCTGCTGCCAGTGTGAATTCTTTTGTGGTCTTTAAGGGGGAATGTGGGAACCTGTGATGTGCCGCAGGTCCCTGCCTGCCTGTGGGATCATCCATCGACACGACAGCGAATGGGACCTGACGGGAATCAGACCAACTCAGAGAGAAGAATCTATGATGGCTGGGGTGATGCGGTGGTGCAGGGGATAAGCGCAATGCATATAGTCCTTGATTCAGCCGTCGCAGATTTGATTCCTGGGCTGGTGACCTTTGCTGCATGTCTTCCTCTCTCTCTCTACCTACCTACTTTCCTGTCTTAGCACTTTCAAATAAAGGCCAGTAGAGCCAAAAAAAAAAAAAAACCTTAAAATTTTTTCCAAAAAATCTTTGACGGCCTAGTAGGGCCATTGTAAACAGTTGTACACAGAAAAAAAGAAGTACATTTCCACCAGAAAAAAGTGTGCTTGTCGAAAATTCCCTAGAAAAACGATTTGAGATCAGTCTCTAAAAAGTTCTGTGTTTAAGAAGTCAAAAATGTTCAGCTTTTGAAAATCAGAAATGTTCTTGTTTGGTTTTTGTCAACAAATTTTCCGAGATTAATCTCAAAAGTTCTTTTTCTCGCAAATGTTCAACGTGTGGAACCCACAAATTTCCTTGTTTTTTTTTTTTTTTCTAGAACATTTCTGAGATTAATCTCAAAATTTCTGAGTTGCTGTTTTTTCTGGTGGAAATTAACTCTTTTGTTTAATTTCTGTCTACAATTTCCCTAATATGCTGTGGGCTGATTTGCTTTCAAATAGTGCTCTATTTTCACCAACAGGGGGCGTTCTCCTTCCACGCTCAACCCTTTATGATCTCTATCTCTCGTTACATTATGCGCAGCTGTTCGTCCTTTTCTCTGCTCTTCAATGAAAATGTTTTCTCCTGTCTCGTCTCATACCGATGTGATGATGTGCGCTCCGCTCTGAGGTTCAGCTACAGCCATATCGGCTGAACACAAAAGTGTTTGTCGGGTACGTCTAAAAGGGAAGGACACAAAGAGACGGTGCTTAGCAACAGCTGGAACAACAGAGTACAAAATTTCACTAGAAGGAACCATACAGGTCGCATTAATTACTGCTCATGCTAAAAATGTGTGAAAGCTTCATATCGTATAGCTGGAAAGGAATCAACACAATGAGATTTTTTAATTTTTTTATTTTTATTTATTTTTTGCTATAGTAGCTCAGTGAATTCCAGAATGTTACCAAGAACAGAAATCACCTGTGAAAATAAGTCATTTCATAATTTTTACGCTACCGAATAGAGAGAGGTGTGCAATACTGTGAATTTTCTCATTGATCTGATGCCAAATAAATACACTGCTCAAAAAAAAATAAAGGGAACACTTAAACAACACAATATAACTCCAAGTAAATCAAACTTCTGTGAAATCAAACTGTCCACTTAGGAAGCAACACTGATTGACCCGACGAGGGTCCCTGTTGTCAATCAGTGTTGCTTCCTAAGTGGACAGTTTGATTTCACAGAAGTTTGATTTACTTGGAGTTATATTGTGTTGTTTAAGTGTTCCCTTTATTTTTTTGAGCAGTGTATATACAGATACAAATAATTTTTGTTATTTGAGTTTCATATATCAAAGTCTAGAGGTGTCTACAAAATACTTTCACAACATATTTACAAGGAAAGTAGAAATAATACAACACAACTCATTTGTGTGCATTTCTCCTTAAAGTGCAAAAAATTGTCATTTGAGGGAAAAAAATCGAAAATCTTTTTTTAAGGTAGAGTTGAGAAACTGCAACACAAACATAAGTGGAAATTTCAAGAGGGAGTCTGAAACTAAAGCATTAACCGATACCGATACTGACTAGGTATTTAGGGATTCGATATTTGGATCAATCTGCCCACCATTACTGCAAAATATTCCCCAGTGAGTGGAAAACAGGAGCAACAGTCATTTATCTGCAGAAACATCACAGAGCAGCATCAACAGAGCAGAGGTTCCCGGCTTCCTGCAGTCATAGCAACAGCTCTCCAAACTTCATGTGACCTTCAGATTAGCTACAGAACAGAGAATGGCCTGAATACAAACCTTGACTTCAACAACAAGGTGAAGTAATGAAATATGTCACCATTGCGGTGGAGACATGTCCCCTGATGAGACGAACAGCCTCTCTGTATGGATTTTTTTGAAGTGTAAAGTTTGGTGGATGGATGATATTGGATTTTAATGCTGTCTCATGCAACATGTAGCTTTTCTATTTAATTACAAACTCTGGGATTGCGGTGTAATTTCTGCCAGAGATACAGGCATGTTGTATGGTAAGCCAAAGATGCCGAAATTTGTCATTGTTATATTGACAAAAAAAATTATTTCTTCCACTAAATAAATGTATTTTTGGAATATTATCAAAATTTCAATCTGAAATTTTGCTACTGCAACCAAAGATTCATTTATTATTAAGCTTTTAACACGTCTTCACTGTGTCAATTAGCTGGCAGCATCTGTGCAGCAGTGATGCATTACTGACCAGATCATCACTCCACTGTGTAAGATAGCGGCACCTAGTGTCTAAACCTGCAAACTGCAACCAATTAAACACTGCCCCAAAATTATAACTGCAATGGATGAATGGAGAGTTTCATTGTCTAAAATCACTCCATTATTCACAGGTTTGAGAACATGATGCCGCACCATTTTCTTTCACATTTTGGGGGTGAAAATTTGGTTTGTCCCAATCCAATATGAGAAATCTGTCTGATATTATCCAAAAAATGTGTATCAGATTATATTGGCCTGCATCTGAAATCTCCAACATAAGCGCTCCATTAGAAGCATTCTGCTAAAGAATTTCTATCCAGCAGTGCTTGTATCCCATAATAAATGGATCAGTTGTTTTCTTACCTATTGTCGTTGACTATTGTTCTCTGAGTAATATGACTTGATCAAGCTTTTTCTAACATTCCTCACTATAAAAAGAGTAATAAAAGTGCTGCTGATATCACATCGGGTCAGTGTTGGTTTATAATCAAAGCTGCAATATCTGTATCACATCGGAAGTAAAAACATTGTATCAGGAAACCGAATAAACGGCCATTAATCTAACCAAACACCTGCTGTGAGGATTTTATATTTAACCTTGACGGTGTTATGTTCAATTAATTTATATAAAAGTCTCAGAATAAAAAATATGGCTTCATTGTGGCACTTAATGCAATGTCTGTTTGTGTGGGTAGATCTTTGTATGTTTACCTGGAAGAATCCTGTGTGTCTGCATGTGTGTGTGCAGAGGAAAACCTCGGCCATCAAAGAGAGAGTTTCTTTAATAGCAGAGAAGACCTTGGTTGTCATGGGGACAGTAATGCCCTGTATAACACCGATGGGCAGAGAGAGATAAAACTCCCCAACTATTTGTGTCAAAGAAGTTCAGGTTCCATTTTTTTGCTCTACGCAAACAGAAGCACTGAGGAACATTCAGCATTCAATGTTCATCTACATAACCTGGATCTGGATGCGACAGCAGAGATATAGCAACTTCATTATCCAAGTATTACAAATAAAGGATTAAACAACAAAAAGTTCAGAGCAAAGCTGCTAAACTTTTAATGGCAGTAGCAATGTTTTAGTTCAACTTAAAAGTCCATCCATCCATTTTCTGCAGCTTATCCGGGGTCGGGTCGCGGGGGCAGCAGCTTCAGAAGGGAGGCCCAGACTTCTGTCTCCCCAGCCACTTCTTCCAGCTCCTCCGGGGGAATCCTAAGGCGTTCCCAGGCCAGCCGAGAGACATAGTCCCTCCAGCGTGTCCTGGATCTTCCCCAAGGCCTCCAATATTCTTAATTCAGCCATTTCATTTCATATCTTTAACTGTTGCTGAAGGAGACAAAGCATCAAAAATCCACTCATAAATCAGGTTTGAACTGTTGCTAACTTTAGTTTCTCACTGTTGTACTTCTTAGATTCCTGCCAGGCCTGTTTATCCGTTTGGTTCCCAGTCCTGCACTGGCTCAGGTCAGTTTCCATGTCCAGCTCAGTGGACCCACCCGTGTCGCCCTGGCTAACAGTGGACTACTTTAAAAGCATTTCCAGACTGGAAGATGTGAATTACGTCGTCTGCTTCTTTTTGTCAGACAGATGAGGTTTATGTAGGGTGTGGTACACATGGTAATAAAATCTCCTATATCCTAAAATATTTGAAGGATCCGGATTGATACGAGCTGAAGAGGAATTTCTCAGCCAAATCAGAGATGCTGGGATTCCTCGGCCTTAGAGTGTAACCGATCCACTTCCAGTAGAACTGTGTGTTATTGGTAAGAGACTGGACTGAGGGAGAGTAGAGCTCTGGAGAGCCGGCCTGTTTACACAGGGAATGTTATCCCTCTACACACTTTTCATTTCCTCTGCTATGAAGCTCTCATCCTTCCCTGATTGATTTTCCTTTTTTTCTGAAGGAAAACCTAACGCCGTGTGTAGAACACGTCTGCCACCGAATGCATCCTCAAAAGTAAACCCAGAAAAGCTCGTGCAGGGCCTTTTGTGGATCATCATCTGCTGGGTTCCTCTCAGTCACACTGTCTGTCAATTTAAAAATGGACCGAGGTCCCCGGACTGCTCTCTCTCCCCATGGCTGCATATCTAAACAGGAAGTACGGACTCTGGTGGGAATCATTTTCACTCCAGAGATGTTTGTTTCCCTTCAAAAATAACGAGGAAAAATTCACGTGTCATCATGTTTACTAAATATTTTCATGTGACTGAGTGCATTGCCTCAAATGGGAGTCCAGTGAGGTTACATAGTGCAATAATAAACAGCTGTGTAGGTGTGATTTTAGACGAAATTAAATCTTATATAGTAGGGCACTCAAAAACAAATCTGTATTTAAACGGAAAGATCTGATTTATTTATCAGAAATGTTTAACCGCCTGCAGCTTAAAGGTGGATTTCACCAAATATTACATGGATCTAAACTCATGAGCTCTCTCATTAGAGCGTAACCAAACCGTTTCTTCCATCCCTCATAATGGAAGAGGATGGTATCCCCTACTCCAGCATCTCTCTGCCAAACAGCCAGACAGATTTAAAGGGGAGCGGAAAACGCAAATGAGCTCACCTTTATTTATACATTTTTAATTTTAGAATATTTAACTTTCAATGAGGAGAAGTAAGTATTTAGAATTTTAATTATTGCAGAATCGAGCAAATAGAAATAATTGCAGTAAGCCCGTTCTAAAACGGGAACATTTTTCTTCTGATTTCATGTTGAAGAATTCACCTGCAGGAGAGGAAAACCATAACTTTTATTTAATTCTGGGATGTCTAAATATGGAAACACGAGGACATCACTTAGCCATCCAGAGAAACATCCTGATAAAGTCACGTTGATATTTGCACATTTCCAACATGGCTCAACACAAACTGGAAGCAGGAGCTGAAACCTCTGGAGAATATATTACTGTGAAGGCTGAACAGTGCGGCAGGAGGAGGGAAAAACACTTCAGATTGGAGAAGCAGGAAGACCTTCCAGTTAGTCTGACAGCAGGCGGCTGTGTGGGAGCTGTCAGCACACTCTGCTCTGAGCAGCCGCTGCACAGTGCTGGAGTCTAACTTTAATACAAGAAGTTGCTTTGCAATTAGATGAATTTATACAGATTTAAACATGAAGTCTGATGTTGTTTTGTTTTTTTTCCCCCCAGCTGCTCAGGAAGAGGAGGAGCTCTGTGGCTGCGGTGAAACTTTCGACTAGTAATTATCTGGCAGATAGAAAGCCGCTCCTTTCTGCTTCACCCAGACTAAAGAAAGCACCTTTCTTCTTCTTTTTTTTTCATGTTCTCTCCTTGAGCCGGTTATCCATCTGAAGTAACATGGTGTACTTTGGGGAGGTTTCCTTTAAAACAACCAGAAATGAGTGACGTTCAGCTTTGCTGGTTTTGGCCGGAGCGAGACTGAGGAGGACAAGCTGATAGATCTTTAATATGGACCTTAGAGGAACAGAAATGGATATTTAAAATCAAATTTAGGACTCACTCATTCCAAATCTAGATAAAGTTCGGAATGCCTGTAACATGACCAGAGGAGACTTTTAAAGGAACGTTTGTTTGGTTAAAGAAAATGATTGTGATGCTATCGTTGACCCATACTGATGTAGAGCTGGGTTGTAATTAGATTTTGTGATTTTTCACTCATAATCCACTCAGCCTGGGGAATAGGGTGAACTTTCTGCTGTACTGACAGCATTTATTTCCATCAAAAATATTAATCATAAATACACTGAGATATCTTATGGATCATCAATTTCTTTTTATTTATTTATTTCTTGTGGGTGATAAGCTAGTAAAAAACTGTAAAATCCCGTCTTTGTTCTGGTCTGCGAATGCACCGTACTTAAAAGCCAACAGGTACTGCTAAAACCAACAGTCTTTGGTGTGGAAGTTGGTACTGAAAGAAGTAGACTATTTGCTAATATTATGTACAGTCGACTTTTTTTAAGCTTTCCGTCATGCTATAATGTTATTCCCTCATCAGTGTTGCCTTGATTCTGTCATGCATGTTTGAGGAATCCTTTAATCTCCCGTGGCAACCATTCTGGTCTCATCAGTTCCTCTAGACTAGCAGCAGCATCAATTATGAAACACCTGGCAACGTTTGCAAACGGCGTAATGGAGAAACCTTGTTGTGATGACTTAATGGAGGCGGAGTGTGAGAAAGAGCTGGAGCTTCTTAAAGAGACAGAGGTCCAATGTCAAGGCGTCAAACTGCAAAGTCAAATTTCGTTAATGTTTTATAGCATTTTTATAACAACTGAAGGTTACATAATTAGTTGATTGCGCTATAAAATTGTACTATGTGCCTGGAAAATTCCTCATACTGTCCCCTTAAAGGCCATCATGGTTCTGTTGGGCCTGTGTGGGGGTCGGTGTGTCCTGGGGTCTCTGAGTTCTGGGTTGGATCTGCTCCAGGAGTGCAGGGCTCGTCTCCTGGGCTTCTACCCGGTGGCTGCTGGGTGTTTCCCCCGGGGGTCTCCTCTGCTCTTCCCTGAGGGAGGGTCACTGTTGTCCCTGCGCTGGTCTTCCCTGCAAACACTTGCTGCTGTTCCTCACAGCTGCTACTGAACATTCCTATGGAGAAACCTTATGTACCCGAGTGCGCTTTCATGCACGCACGCATACATTAGCTTTTGATCATCACAAGAACTTTGCATTGGTTACCATTCAGTTTTCACCAGTTGTTAAAGACTAACCCTAAACCTGCATGATCTAAACTTGATCCACACCTTAGTTCTTAACTAAACACCTAAACTGGCTTAACCAAAGTACGGCACTTCATCTTATGGGGCCCAAAGGCAGGATCCTCATAGAGCAGTATCTATTGAAACAAATGGGCATTACAAGTTGGGAAATGCTAAAACACACACTTTCATACATACACACACACACACAGATATTCTCTTGGTATAAATTCAGGTGTGTACACCATGTTGGTCTGTGGCTGCCACTGAATACATCTCACTATTTAGCATCATGAACCTTCAGTGACGTTGTTATAATGCTCGTCACTGAAGTTTATCGTCTCTGTTTTCTCTCTTTCTGCAGGTGTAGAAGCAGATAATTGTTCTTTATCTTTTTTACCTCTCCTCACTTCCATTTTTTCTTTTTTCTCCTTCTCTGTGTCTATTGCATTTAAAATAAACACAAAGCAATTTCAAATTTTTATCTTTATATCAAGTGGGGCATTATATTGAAAGCTCTAACACTCCATTTGTGAAAGTAAATCTGTTCTGAACAGTACAAGGGAAAATGAATATATAAATAAATAAAGCCCATGCATGCAGTCATACATTCACATTAATGGTCACCAAAAATGCAGTTATTTTTCAATGGACAGGTTGGATACACCAGTGTTTAATTCCAAGTGTACAGCCGATTAGATCAAACAACAAACACAAACATTGCATTTAATAGATGCTGTTGTTTAAAGAGTAAACAGAAGGAAATCCTCAGAACGCTTCCCTCGTCGCTTCCCTTTGTATATTTACAGAACCTGCAGTCATGAGCTCTGACATGATCTGGACCTTTGCTTTGGTGCGTCCCAGACAAACACAGAGGGCCTGAGAGTCCGCTGCAGAGCCGAAGATCTTAATCCAACTTAGACGTATTTACTACAGAGCGGCTTTCAAGGACGGAGCCTCCATCCTTACCAGGCAGCAGATTCTATAAGATATAGTATCTTTTAAAATTTTATAAGATTCTATAAAATTCTTCTATAAAAAGAAGACCATGACCTGGACCAGGTTGTGGTCCAGGTCAGACTCTTTTCAGTTCAGCTTACACTTGAGCAGTGAAGAACACTGAGATCCGTCCTCATCAAGCAACACTCCTCTGAACTTGAAGTTGTTTTTATTTTTTATCTTTTATCACTGTTGCTAGAAGAGTTCTCATGTTTGTTGAAGCAGGTCACATTTATCCCACTGAGACCGGCTGCAATAAAGCAACTTTTAATCATGAACTCTTAGATTCCATGCATGTCACGTTGGATATCGCGCCTGCATCAGTTTCAGAAATCCCTTGGCTTACAAAATAATTTAAAGGGAGTTATAAAGGGAATTATGACCAATAAAAAGCCAAAAGACTCAACGAGGCATGTGTTCATTAACCAGTATCAGGTTTTAAAACCACTAAAGGTTTCCATTAAGCCGTTCCTTTAGATCAAAGATTCCAGAGAAGTTCCAGAGTTTGTTTTCTTTTTTGGCTGGATGGAAAACAGAGTAACACACGACTTGCATTCCCCCAACTGATGCTGTGGTGGTACACTGGTCAGGTGGTAAACTGACCTTTGTTCTTGCAACTACAAATTCACTTGACATGGTCAACTGACTAAACTAAAACAGAATCACTTCTCAAGTTTATTAAGGTTAAGCCTTTTTGAAATAAGAATATCGGGCCGTTCTGGAGTAAGAAATTGTTTTACATTTTTGTGTGAATGATGGTAAAACCGTCACACCTCTGCTCATGGCAGAAATATCTGAGCCTCAACATGTAACTGATATGCCATATTAAGCTACCATGTAACTCCATGCACTGAATTAGCTTAAAGGTTTGAATAAGGGAACATCAAGAACTCAGCAGACTGACGTCTTCTGGCTCCTCCAAAGAGAAGACTCATAACCCTTCTGGCTTCTTCAATGTCGATCAGTCATAGAACATGGAGATTCCACTAGACGTTGGCCACATGTCAGTCATTTTGCAGTCAGAAATTGTCTCAATTATTTCCATGAGAAAAATAGAACATTTCCATTTATCACTGGACACCAGCAGGAATCGTCCCTAGCTGCTTATCTTGGTCAGCATCTTGTTGATGGCTTGCTTGACGTGCGTGGTGGAGCTGCGGCGACGGGCCTTGCCCTGGACGGCTTTGCGGCGTCTCACCTCCCTGCATAGCTCGTGGAACGCCTCAGCCACCACGCCGCCCTCGTCGGCGCAGGCCGAACACTCGTAGAAGGCACATGCCATTTCAGCCGCCAGCCGCTCGCCTTCCTCTGTGGGGACCTGGCGGACGTGGTCCAGGTCGGACTTGTTCCCCACAAGCACTAGAGGGACGTTCTTTGGTTTCTTCACCTCCTCCAGGAGGGTTCGAAGAGGGGCTACCTCCTCGAAGCTTCCCCGATCTGTGATGTCATAGACAATGATGAAACCGTCGCCCCAGCGCATGTGACCTTCCTTCTGCTGGATGTCCTCCTGTGAAGAAAAAACATTACTGACATGGTCTTTACAGTAAAGGTACACAATCCGAGCAAGCCAAGACAACTTACCACTGAATCAAATTTGACCAAAGTATCCAACAATTACGTTATAGGTGTCTTTTGATTCCTGTGGCACCAATTTTGAAGAAACATATTTGTCAATAAAAAGTTTTTGCTCTTGGGTCAGGTTGTTTATCAGCCGTATCAAAATTTGTGTATTTCGCAAAACTGCAATGGAAACACTTTTTTTCGCATCATGAGTCTCAGCAGTTTGTATTTCTTTTCAGGCACTGGCCTCCTGGAACGTTTGGCTCCATCAGAGGTCTGAAAATGTTAAATCAATGGCTCTTCTATAAGATTCTATAAAATTATTCTATAAAAAGGAACTAACTCCTTCTGGTAACGAGGCTACTAGCCAAGCTAACTCTTAGCTAGAACAACCATCAGCCACACCCATAAAACTTCACAAAACATCAGATGTTTGGGTATCATTTCACTCTGTTAAATGCTAAACAGTAACTGTAACCTCCTTACTCCAGTACAGCAACAAAAATATGATTTTATTCTCATAGCCAGAAATGATAACATAAAGTTGTTATATGTTGTAAAGTAGTAAAAACTTTTTAGCTGTTATTGGTAAGCAAGGAAAACAAAAACAAAACAAAAACAATAGCAGAGCTAAGCATGAATCTCCCTTTATTGGTTCTGTTTGCAGACGAAACAAAGCTAGCCCTGCAGCAGAGTTGACAAATGCATAAAGCAGAGAAGTGGTTTTCTATTTTATGGACAAAATTTAATGAGTAAAATAAAAGCCGGGTTAGCGCACAGCTGACGTAGATAACTTCTCTTGCAAACATAGCAGCTGGAGACAAATAAAATCTCACAAAAATATGAAGGATGTACTCTTTCTAGAGACATGAATGTCAACAAAATACTTTCAGCTAGCGCATTGTTATAGGATCTCCTCTTTTCAGTTCAGCTTACACTTGAGCAAGGCTGGTAATGATGCACATTATCTTGGCAACTTTTTTTTAAAAAGAAAGAAACATTCTTTTTGTTTTGCTTTTAAGCAGAGCCCAGGCAGAAGAAACTCACCCAGGCCCTAAATCTCCCCATGAGCAATAAAATGCTCTTGTGCCCGGAGACACCACTTAGATTTCATGATCTCTCCTCCTCATCTCTTTCCAGGAAAGGCATTTCTTTAAGGAACCTAATCCAAGCACAATAAAACAGTTTATGAAACCCTTTTTATTCTTAATCCCTCGGCTACAAACTGAGCTCTTTGGATAACTTCTTCATTAGAACATGCAATTGTTGAAATCTAATAGTTCAGTTTAGATACAAACATAATAAAACTGTTTTCCTCTCCAGCATTTGAAATTATATCCAGTTGGAGACATTATATAAGATGGGTACTTACTTAGTGTTGATGAATTTTAAGCTTGTATAGTAGATGTAAGTATTTTCATTTTTGCATTATTTTCTCTATTCGTTTACTGATTCATGTACATAATAATTTGACCAGACTCTGCTAGAAGTTATTGTCATAACCCATCCAAGTGCTCAAATAATTCCCCCAAATTATTTAATTGAATAATTTATTTCTCTGGCAATAGAACATCTAGTGTGAAATGTTTAAAAAGCAAGACTTTGTTCCATGAAATCCTCTAAATGTTCCTTCCTACTGCTTATCAATATCTGGCTCCATTCATTTTAATCCCAGCAGATTTTACTGCTTTGTTTTGTCCTGCCAGATGTTTTTCCCCATGAAAAAGGGTTTTTTTCCACACAGATCTCACCATTCATGTGAGTCATACATGTCATTAGTTGATATTCAGAAATGAAAACTGAAGTGGTACTTCACAGTTTGCTTTACATTTGTAATATTGTGGCATTAAAGTTTTTTTTAATGAAGTCAAATTATCTCGAGCACAATTGAGATTTTTCTTTTTTTTTTTGAGAATGCAAATCATGTTTTAGTGAGGTGATTTTGACCTATTTTTACTCCGGAAAAAAAAAAAAAGATCTCTGAAAACGGAACGGTCTGAACTTAGGGGGACGAAGACGATGGGGGTCAAAGACAGCAGAGGGACTTACCTTCCAACTGACGGCACACTGACCATCAGACAGTGAACTAAATAAAATTAGTTTTTATCACAGATCGTTCATGATTAAACATGGAGGCTGATTATATTTCACACATGGATGTGTTGGTTTAGATAGCTTAGGTTTAATTTATCTAGCACTGAAAATGTATTTAAATGATTTGAAAGATTTAAGTGAGAGACAAAAAAAAACAAACAGAGAATGCAGATAATGCAGAAAATACTGTATAGCCAATATTTCAAAACCTCAAAACCTTCTCATGAACTGAATTCTGCAGCCACTTTAGGAACACATCTGCTCCAACTCCTGTAAGGAACGCTTCATGCAACTGATTCTCTTTTAAACCTGAGCATTCTGGTGTTTCTGGAGGAATCCTCCTCAACCAGACTGCCCAATCAGAGCGAAGGAGATTCCTGACATCCGGCGCCGTCTGGTCAGTAAACACGCAGGCCTCGTCCTAACGCCGGACTCAAAATAGCCCTCTCTGTAATGACGGAGAGATGACTGGGCTGAAGTGTCGCAGGGGAAATCAGCCTCCAGCAGAACACCTACGCAGCACTGCAGCATATTTATCTTCTCCTGAGGACTTACGCAAGCGCTCCCTCACGGTCGGAGCGAGGCAGCACTCCTGCTGGGCTGCAGGAAATTACCTTCCTGAAGGGCCCTTCACTTTCACATCCAACCAACACTCCTTCTAACAACTGTTGCTTCTCTCCAAGTAACAGTGCTCCACAGAGCACTTGAGGACACTTAGGCTCATATTATACACAGGTGGAGTATACACAGTGAGGCTAAATGTTCAGCTTAAAGCCAGATCAAGATCACGCCATCGGAAAAGGTCTTTAAATATGTCCTCTCATGGCTTCCATACAGTGCCTCAATCCAGTTTTTGATTTTGAGGCGCCGTCTGAGCTAGTTATCAAATAATGCCTGAAGCTGCGCTCATTATTTAAGTTTAAAAAGTTTTACAATATATATATAATAAGTTTAGTAACAAAAATCCTCAAACCCTTCCAACTAAAATAGTCTAACCAACAAACTCACTAAGGCAGTAACACTCAGCTAAACTAGGAAGCAAAGTTATTGATTAAAATAATAAATGATCAAAGCAAAGAGTAAAAATGAACAAGTGACATATAGTTTGACAACCATGAAAGTTAAAAAAAAGGGTTAATTTGATACATTTAGAAATGAGGCCAAATTACCATTCAAATTATTATTATTTTGCACCAAAATGTGTCAGAATAAAATATGAAATAACTCATAGAGTCAGAGTTCAGTAAACATGTAAATGTTGCAAAGCCATGATTATTAAGAAAAGTTTGTAAGGAAGTTTAAATTATCATCACACTAATTAAGATTAGCTTAAGACTAAATTACTGACAACAATGGCCTGTGGCCAAACAACCAGTTTACAATGCAAAGCAGAAGTAAGGATAAAATCATTATTTTGATGTAGGAATGTTTCAATAACTGATTTGCTGAATTAGAAGTCAATAGTCATTTAGACAACTGATTCTAAACGCATTAACCACAGTGGTGGAGTTTTGTTTAAGTTCTTGGCTGGAGCCTTCTCAGTGTATGGTGTGACTGGCATCTCAGTCCCCAGATGATGACAGCTCAGAGCCTCAGTGGTTAATGGGTTGGTTTTGTTTCCTTTAATCTGAAGGTTTTCAGTGAGACGTCTGAAACTGAACACAAGGAGGCGTTCCGATGATGATCCCTAACTCAGAAAAACTGGTTTTCAGTCGTCGTATTTCCATATTGTGTAATTAGGTGACCACAGGAAAAGAACTGTTCAATTACAGTAATAAAATGAACATGACGTTGACACGGTTGTAACGTCTGATAAAAACATTCTGACCCAGGGGCCCCGGTTTCAATCAGGCCGGTGAATGGTTTTGATTGGAGAGGATGCTGGAGCAATTATCCAATCAGACATTATTATGGTCAAAGTTAATAAGACAAGGCCGGGGTCAGATGTTCTTCAGTGTTAGATAACGGAATGTTTTCTTTTCAAGTAAATGTAGTATAAAGCAGGTGTACAAAACAGGCAGAGTGAAACTGATCCTCAAATTACATCACCCTGCTGTGTGTCTAAGTATTCAGTTGATAATTTATCCCACCTGGCCTGCAGTGTCCAGGATCTCCATGGTGACAACCTCATCGTCGATGCTGGCTTGGTGACGATACGTAGATTCTGTAGGCCACAAAAAAAAGGAAACACAATCAGATAGTTTTTTTATTTTCAGCTCTACTTTAAAAATTTCTGTTTGGTTATGACTCATCAGTAGATGGTGACAAATCCTGACGTGGGAGGAGAACTCGTCCTATTGCAGTTTTGAGTTGGTCAATTCAGAGAGAAGGAAATTATAATCACCACTGAAATGGAGGGGAAAATTCCTCCACAAGTACTTGTATTGACAAATGACACACAGCGCTCTCTTTGCATGTTTCCACAGTTTTTGCTTTTTTGTCACACTTAATGTTTGAGATTGTAGAATAAATGTTAAAATAAGACAAAGATAACCTGAGTGAATACAAGAAGCAGATTTCAAATGATTTCATTTATACAGGGAAATAGCTATCCAAAATACCCAGATATTTCTGCTATGTGCAGAAAAATTTTGTTTTTTTTTGTCATTTGCACAATAACTGAAAACAAAAAGATGTTTTTCTCTTAATACAGAACAGTCAGTTATTCCTACTTTGAAAATGTGTTTCCTTAATAAGACTGATAAGTGACACTGCTTTTGTTTACACACCATGACTGTCCATGTCAACTGAAAAAATGTGTAAAATACACATTTCTTGGAAAGCTGAATACATTATTGGGCACGTTATTTTTAGGCCTACAATTTTTCTTTCCCAGAACTTCTTTTTCACAGAAATTTTATTTACATAGATGTGTTTTTTATTAAATCAGTTTCGCCATAAGGGCCAAAACAGCGGGTCATTTATGCTGAACAATGTTGACTAAAGTTTTGCTGGGTGCCTGAGAGTGAGAGCCAGAAGCTTTTTTGAACTAAAAGTTGTGATTTCAGAGATGAAAATATTAACTTACTCCCTCTTTCACCACAGGGGCAGACAATCTAAACAATTGCAGAAAACATCAGCTGTAGACTGTTTTAAACTAACATGACTAAAGTACAATGTAGAAGCATTTTAAACCAATGGAATGTAACATTCTTCTTTTTTTTTTTTGGCTCTCGCAGCCTTCATTTGAAAGTGTTCAGACAGGAAAGTAGGAAATGAGAGAGAGGGAAGACATGCGGCAAAGGTCACCAGGCCGGGACTCGAACCTGCGACAGCCACATCGAGGACTGGGGATGCCTTATGTGATTTGTGCATCACCACAGCACCCCATGAAATGTAACATTATCCGGCTGAATAACTATCAGAAGATGAGAAGACGATTAGTAATTGATGCCCAAACGGCTGCGGTGGGCATCAGAGGGCTGGAACAAGCCCTAATCATAAACATTAGTTCCGCTAACACTAAAGCATTACACCAACACGGTATTTATGAAATAACATTAGCTCTGCTGTTAGCATTTTAGTGTGCCCTCTGCTGTGTGTGTGTTCTTGTAAATGCTACAAAAGAGGACCACTTTCACAACATCTACCAACACAGCGAGGTCATTAGTGGAGTGTGAGGACCTTTTCCTGGGCCTCATTTAATTATTTATTTATTTATTTATTCGCAGTTTCACTGCACTCTACTGGTTGGATTTTGTCGTCTGGTGTGAATTAAGTTTTGGTTTACATAGTTAGGGTTAGGAATATGTCTGGGTTACAGGCATAATTACACTTGTTGAAATGAATGGAAGTTGATACAAAGTCCTCAGTTTGTATAGAAATACGAGGATGTGTGTGTGTGTGTATATATATGTAATGATTTATTTATTTTCAAATTATGTTCTATTTGTTGAATTTTGGATTTATATCTTCTTTTGTTAAAGGATGGAGGGTCTTCTCTAGGGGGCCACAGAGGTCACCTTCCAGGGGTGGACACAGTCCCACTGTTCAAACTATAAACGAGGTAGCTTAGATCAAAATCAAACTCTCAAATCTAAATGTTGCAGCTGAATTCAAGACTAACTGGACTAGTCAATGTTTTTCAGTCATCATTGGAAATGTTTGGTTAATCTGTGTGGATTGTAGTTTCAGAATTCTGTGGTTCGCTAATAGGAGCAGCACCCGAAGTCTTATGCTAATGGAGCTTATCTGCTTCAGCTTTAAAGGAATTCTGTGTTGGATGTAATTAGCAATCATTTGAGTTATATTTGCATTTGTAACACCTCGAACCAGTCTCCTCTAACCTCCGACATCAACAGGGTTAGCAATTTAAAGATATACTCCGTGGTGCAGCTTATTAACATTTTCAAAATGTCAACTTCATAATTGACAGCATAGATTCTCAGAGCTGAGAAGTTTTAAATGTTTGATTGTGCACGCTTCCCCTGCTGCTTCCCAGGTGGAATTGGCCCTCCTGGAGACAAACTGCGTACCTGTGACGTAAATGAAATGTCACTGGGAGCCAGGGGAAGTAGCATGTGCAGCTGTTTGGCTGCGAGCGTGAGCATCACGCTGCGACTGCTGGGACGGCAGCCTATTTCAGGAGCCATCACTCTGTCAGCTGCAGTCGATCTAACCCTGTTTATTGTTTCTGTTACTCCTTTCAGAGCTTTTCAGGATTTAAGATGCCTTGGAATGATTTGGAACAAAGTGAAATATTTCCTGGAGGTGGGATAAGTTCAAGACAAACAAAGTGTCACTCCAGGCTCCATTTAACAAAACTACCCACAGTTCAAGTTGTTGATAAAGCCCACCAACACATCCACTCAGAAGCTTTAAATTATCCTTAGCTCGCACACGCTCCACAGTGCTTCCTTTTCCAAACTGCTCTCGCAAAAATTCCCCCTGAACTTTGGGAAGCTGCATAATGCAGCTGCTCTAATGATGTATAGCAGAGCAGAAGAAGCGCAGATTCCTCTGTGTGTGCCAGCAGATTAAACTCTGCTGGAGGATATGTAGAAACCAAGAACCATTCCAATATTGTGGCCATCTGCATTTACGATGGCAGCTGCTCCCCACTCTGGCACTTTAACTGAGACCCAGTTGGACATCTTTTTAGCATTTGTGCACACATGGTGGTGGTAAACACAGATCAAAAGATGGGATTTGTAAAGCATGCATTCTGCACTCTAAAACACATTAAGTATGATTTTATCAGACAGAATGGTCTGTTCATTGTCCAATTGTCCAATTTTTGGTCTTTTGCAAACAGAAATGTTTTTCAATGCTTCCCTACTAATTTGGATATTTGGATCTTTAACACAAATTTAAAAACAAGAAATTAAACATGCGAACAATAAAAAACTTAAGAACAAACCACTTTATAGTTGTAAATGAAAAATCTAATTAAAAAAGTAATTTCTGATGATGAATAAGTGAAGACACCCAAACATTTAGTTACATTACTATGATGAGAGCGTCACTCAGCAATTTAATGGGTTCCAAAGTGCCAACCTCAGAGATTTAGTCAAGAGCTCCTGACTGTTGAAGTGAGATCCAAAGACTTGATTCCTCTGTGTGGAAAACAGTCGACAAGATGAGAAGTTTCAGAAGTTTCACCTGTCAACATGCTGTTCAAGTTCAGCATCAAAACAGACCACATGACCGTGGTTGAAATTGATGGAAATTTTACTGTGTGTAAACTTCTAAATTTAAAGAAAGAACTAAAAAATAAGGGAAAGTTTAGTGAATGCAAATATCTGGTTTCAGCTGTGTGGTATTGGACGGGCGTGCTCCATTCGCTTGCTGCAGAGTTGCTTCACAACTTGGGTTTGACAGTACCATTACATTGCTGTTATGATGAACTTCCTGCTTATACTATATTTCAATATTTCAAAATCTAATTTACCTGCAGTCTGTAACAAATTAGAGCAAATTAAAGTCACATTCCACCAAATTAATGCTTTTGTTCTTTGTCAGTCTCAACAGCAGTTATAACTAATGGAGTGACTTCTATCACACTCTATGCTAGCAGATGTGGGGATATCCAAGGTTATTCTCTGTCTGTGGGAGAAAAAAACCTCAGCTCATCAATAACCCTAAATCAAACAGGTAGACAATAGAGACGGATGTTCAGCCGTAGCCACCGGCAGGCGCATTGAGATGGATGAAGCGGAGCCCCCTTTCTGGCAGCAATCTCCACTTTCTGAGATTGGCGGGCTGCACGCACACCCCCTACCTGTGTGATGTACTCATAATAGCATTTTAATAATGTTTCGACCACTTCATGGGTAATTTCAGCCAGAGAGTCTGATTGGTAACAGACACCCACCAGCAGTGCTGTTATTCCCATTATGGACGTCATGCTGGGCTTTCTTGGTCATGACGCCAACCCTTGTGGTAACCAAGGAGGCAGTTATTATTCTTTTCTTGATTTCAGCGCTTGGTAGGGTTACACAGCGTACACCCAGAATGAGGCTGGCACCCAGGACAACATTAAACTACTTTGGAAGTACAATATTGCTCTGGAAAAATAAACCCCTTGCCAGAGAAATATCACCTTAGTTGAATTTATAACCTCTAATACTTAAATCAAGTTAATATCTAAGCCATATTTGTGATATATGATGGACTGTAATGGCAATACGTTTGTGAACATTATGTGGTTTCAGAATAATGCAATAATTTCCTGAGTGCTGTGTGTTTTTGCAGCTGATTGCTCTTCATGTCACCAAATAAACTGATGTAGGATTGAAAAGAGCACTGAGGGAAGCATTTAGTGCCTCTCATCTGCTCTGTAGAGCCAGGAAATGAAAAGGGCCTAACAGATGAGACACTTTGTCTTTGCTTCACATAATTACAGTGGAGGAAAGCGATTTGACCAGCATCGTAAAGTGAGAGGGCCAATCTCGAATGCATTAATCCAGACTGTCTGATGTAAAAGCACATCGCTCTAAATCAAACACAATGCAATCCATTGTGTTTTATGGAAGTTCTATTTTGTGAATGCCCCCCTGCGCCCACCGGCCTCCCGCCTTTTTTGTTTTTTTGCACAAACTGAAACACTTTCAGGACGTTATATGGCAGAAAATATAGTGAAATATGTATAATATAATGTTGACTATGGCACTTTAGTTTTGGAGTTTTGGGGAAATAATGTAACAGTTGAAATGATGATATATCATGTGAGCGACTGTATAAATGCAAGTTTTACCCAGTGTTGGATCGTACTCCCAGATAAAGCGTCTGGTCAGGAACCTCACCACCAACGCTGCAAAACCAAGAAGAAAAACTGAGTTTGACATGAAAATAAGATTAAAACTGAACAGCTAACAGTGGTAAAAAAAAAATTTGCTAAACATTTTTTCACACCAGATTTTGTGTCTCGGGTGTTTTCAGCCACAACATCATAATAGCTGCTGCCTTTATAAGCAATACCCAACTCACCAGGAAACTGTTAACCAAGCTACTTTAATCTAAATGCTTATACCTGTTTGACTGGCTCAACTTGATTAAAGCCGAGGTCTGACAGCCTCCAGGAGGAGACATCAGCTCCAGAGTTCATCCAGAGTGTCTCATGTACATGGTTAAAGTAAGATGGACGTCCTCAGAGTGCCTGTGACTCACTGCCCTAATGGTTTACCATCAGCAAGTGATCTGCTGCACGGAAATGTTGAGCCTCTTTACTCCGACTGAATTAGACTGTCATTATCTGTTTATCACTCAGGCCAAACAGCTCTGTGGGAGAGAGAGGGAGGCCGCAGAAGCTGGTGGTAAATGCGCATTTTTATCTGAGCGCGACGAGGTCGGCCTTTGGTTCAGGTAATGGGTGGGAAGGTTACCGCAAAGAGCAGAGAGAGGAAAAAAAAAAACATAGAATTCAACATGGAAATGAAAATGGAAATGGCTGAATGTGTCACATTAGAGTGCTGTAAACAGTATTCATATGAGTGCATCTCCATTAGTAGATAGTTTTAAAAATAACTAGTAATAAGTAGTGATGTTTCTTTCTCTAGAAAGACATACATTTTGCAAATTACGCTTTCAATGTGCAAAAGGAAATATTGCTTATTAGCAGGTCCAGTCAATGATGAAAATAATATTTCTTTACACCTTGGGCAGTGGATAAAGTATAAAAGATACTGACTAGTTAAAGTCTCAAAGAACCTAACTTCAGGGATTTCTTTAAACTCCTTTTCATTCAAACAGAAAAACAGCGGTCAATACTCCTGTTGCTATTTTATTGTAACATACTGATTACGACAGTTAAAGTAGTGTTATCTACAACTTCTGGTCGATGATCTTGAGTTTTAACTGAACTCAACTGTGTTGTTATCTTGATGACGTTTAGATTCTCACCCAGGAGGTCTCTTCAGTTCTGACAGTTAGGTTGGAGGTATCAGACCAGAAACAATCACACTGATAGGACAACAGAGGCCACTAACAAGGTCATTGTTATGAGGTCATCAAGATCACGAGAAGGTGTTAGAAAGATAAAACCTGAGGTCGCTTCCTCTGTTCATGGCTGCTTTTCCATGTTCACAAGAAATCTCCAGTTACTCTAACATTTCCTCAAACATATTATTATTCCAATTCACAAATACTTGATTTGTCCCAATGTAAATGTTGTAACTGATTTAATTAAAGAGTTATTGTAGATGGTGATGGCTGTGGGCTGGAACCATTTCCTGTAGCGGTCTTTACTGCTACGAATTTGATGAATCCTCTGACTGAAGTCGCTCTGTTTTTCTATGAGAATGGTCTGGGTGTTCCATGAATTCTTGATTTTATGTAAAATCCTTCTTTGCACCATCATCCCTAAAGGTTCTGTAATAAACATAAGGACTTTAAACCATAGGAATCATGTACTTTTCAAAATTTGCCAGTTTTCACATCATAACTCCAAAACCTTGGTAGACCGCAACACCAGTAACTGGCCCAAAAGTTCAAAAGGTGGTACACAGCTAAGAAAATTTAAATGGTAATTCTCCTCCTTTATAGCGAGCTCCAAAGGGGGATGTTTTACAACCGAACTATACCTTGATTCCAGTTTGGTGGGTGGCAGGGTTCTGGTTTTAGAATGCACTGGATATGGTATATGCGAACCATAAAAACGTTTTTTTGCCTAATTTTCTGCTTGTTTAAAGAGTACATAATGTTGAAAACCATTTCTTCTCATCTGTAACTCATTTCTACAAAAATTATCCACATTAAAGGGGCAGGATCCCACTGCAGAGCTCCGCTGCTACAGATTGGCAGAGCTTCAGTTCCTTGCGAGAGCCGCCGTGTCCTGAAGTGTTTTATGATGGACTGGGTGGTCCAAGTGAGTATCTGTGTCCTCATGTAAACTCGTCCCATTTGGAGGGGGACGATGAGAGGCAGTATTACTCCTGAAAGCTCTCTTTGAACTGTGACCAAAGATCCATCTTAGCCGGGCCTGTTTTCCAATTAGCCGCAGAAAGGACAAGGAAGAAAAACTGTTGTGTAAGCCGGAGTGTCTGTGTCACGATTCATTACGCTCCTAAAGAAGTCAAGCCTGGTGATTTGAAAGCAGGGGAGCTGGGGCTGGCCACCGATCTGGATGTGCCAAAGCTACAAGGAAAGGCCCATCTCATTATCCAAACAGGTCCGGTACTCGGCCGTGCCATTCCTCACCTGTCTTGTTGATTTTGTTGCCCAGTAGATCACATTTAACTTTCTCCTCTAACTCCTCGTGTTTTCATGTGGTAAAAGCCAAAGAGCAGCAGATCGTTTGTCAAGCTGTTCAGTTGTTGTTTGGGTCTGAATTTCCGCGGCGGCGTCCTGGATTCCAGGTAGACGGAGCGATCAATGGGGTGTGAAGTCCTCTCCTTATTAGGGGTAACTGGATCTCCAGCTTTTCACAGCCACTTGAAAACAAATGTACACATGGCAGTGAGGAGCCTTCGTTTCTGTGCATCAGTTTGGACACATATTGAGGGAAGAAATCCCCTACCTGTGCACATACTGCTGTAGCTCATCATAAAATACATAAACAGGAAAAAAACAGAAGAAAATGCAATTTTATACGAATGGAATCCCTAGTAAACCAATTCTAATTTTGTTAAGGACATTATTAGAAGCTGCTCCAATCAGTTGCTTTGCCCGGTTTGTAGACTTGCTTGTGGTTTTTTATATATTTTATTGATTGGACTAATGCCAGACATCTCAAAACCATTTATGAAAAGTTACTGCTCGTCTGATTGATCCGTTTCTTAATCCGACTTGATTTGTGTTGTATGTCAAAGTCCAGTTGTGTCTCAGGATTGAAAGCATAGCTGTTGGATCACAGTTGTTTTCCATCTTTAGTGCTTATTTCATTTGTTCCACTGTTAGAAAAACCAGCCCATACCATGATGGTGCCACCAAACAGCTTCTTTTTTCCAGTTTACCCATCAAATTTTCATTGGGATTTCTTTCCTACAACATTGTAATCAAGTAAAAAATCTAATTAGGGCTTCACCAATTGCAGTTTTCTGGCCAATCACCAATCTTTAAAAAGCCTCATCGGACAATTCCAATTTATTTTGCCAATACCAGATTTTTTTTTCTCTTTTTTCTTGACTGAAAAGTCACTAAATATCACAACAAAGTCCCTGCATTGGCAATAGAGGGGTGACTATTTTTAAGCGCAAACGTGCAGAGGTGACCTGGTGGGCGGTCTGTCTGTCAGTCCTCTCACAGTAGAGCAAAAGAGGATAACTGATTTTCAGGCTTTTTCAGAAGTAGATAAGATCGGTTTCACGTATTGATCCGATCACTGATTTAAGAAAATCTAGGCAATTTTTTTTGTTTCCAGGCCCAGTATACACACTGCAGTCTGTAGAACCATATTAGAGCTTAACTGCTGCTTAAATGACAGAAAGTGGACAGTACTGTGGAGATGCTATGATTTCTAATCCACTGTAATATCTGTGAGTTAAATCCCCCTCATAAAGTACTAATATGGAAAAAGTTGCAGTATTCAAAGACTAAACGTGCCTAAACATTTGGTATCATTTCTCCAGAACAAACTGTGGGTGAAACAACTCCTTTCTGCTGTTGTCATAATTAATACCATGTATCTGTTAAAAAACTTGTTGTGATTTCATGTTTCAGCTTTTCTTCCGTTGTGAGCTGCTTTCCAGTTTTTTCCAAGACTGAACCGATCATCAAACGCATCGTCCAGGGGACATGTTTTCCCTAAAACCTCCTTTATCAAAAGTGAACTAATCGCATTAGCAGCAGAGCACTGGACTAATTGCAAACAAAGCCGGAGCAATTAGTGGCGCCTATGGTTCTGTTCTGGGCCGGTGCTGCGTTACTCATTGAACGGTCCCTATTGATTTTCTAAGGGCGTCAGACGGACACCCACAGCTCTTTGGTTCCCTCTTGTAAGAAAAATGTCCCTTCAGAGACTCTCCCAGAGAGAGGCTGCCATAGTCAGGTTCTGTACTTATTGTATTAGTGTCATGTTGGGTCATGTCATACAATAGGTTGTGCTGATAAGACCCAGAGAGGATTGGGTGGACCAGAAAAATGCCAGAAAAGAATGAAAAGCAGAGGGCAGACAATTTAAAGGCGACAATGAGAAGAAAATCTTTTTAAAATGTTAATTAAAACACATGTCAAAATGAGGACTTGTCCCTCTTCCAGATTTCTTTTGGTTTTGATTCTAGTAACACTAAACACTTCACATGATCACACAAGTGATAATGACAGACAAAAGTAACGTGGGTAGAAAAAAAAGAAGCAGTTTTTCATTAATGGTTCCAGGTGTTAGGGAACAAAAATCTATCCTTGTTAAATCTTACATTACCTGTGATTCAGCTAGAGGGATTCAGGAATGGAATGATTGTGAGAAGCAAAACTGTGTTTTTCACTCTTAAAATAAAGCAAAAGTTTATTTAAAAAAAATCAATTGCTAAACAGTTTTTGTCTACTGACTTAGATGGAATTCCATGAAATGTTTTAGGAAAACACACGGGAAAGATTCTGTTGCTTTGGTTTTCATGACGCTTTAGTGAACGTATAATAAGCTTACACACTTTGTTTCCATGCTGTTTTTATGTTCCAGAAATTAACAGTCATTTAAACATTGTTTATCTATTTCAATGCTAGTTTTGTCTTGTTTTATTTTTTTGTTTTGTACACAATTTTTATTTATTTTGACTTCGGTATGGAAAAAAATAATAATAATAAAAAAATTAAGGCCAAAGAAGAAATAAACTTCAGCTATTCTCAGTTTTGTGCTAAATTGCATTCTGGAGTTCCTCTAAATGACCTTCTCAGGACCATCGTAAGTCAAATCTCACATTTCTACCAATAGAATGTTGCATATTGTATCAAATTGCTGGAACTTTACACAACTCTGACAAGGGTTGGCGCCTTGGTTTGAGGTCAGCAAATTCTTGATGACCTGGCCTCAGTGGTTCCCTCACACTCAAGGTCTTTGATGTGCTGCCATTATATTTCCCTATTTTCAGCCTAGGGCAAGACATGTAGTGGTATAACTCCAATAAACTCCCACCACAATGCTGAGAACGTTTTATGTGCCGTCAAAAACCCCGGGGAACAGATTGTTACTCAAAGTGTTCTGCATCTTACTGTGCCAAGAAGACTTTACCAGAACCTTTCAGAGACAATATATGTCATGACAGATTTTTGACAAAATGGTGGCGTCATTATCGAGTAGGAAGTTGTTCTTAGCATTTCTTCTACATTCAGTCGTGTAATGGCTTCCTATTCTATAATAAAGTTTAGGTAAAGACCATCTTTGACTGTTTAGTCAGATGGCTAGATCTATGCTACTACGGCATTTGCCGTTGATCAGTGGGTATAGTAGTTGTCTTATAGTATAAAAGCTGTGGGTTCGACTCCAGCTTCCTCCTGCCACATGTCAATGAGCCAGAGTCCTGCAACGTTTAGATGTCTCTGTGCTTCAGCACACCTAACTCCAATATGAGCTGATTAACAGAGATATGTTAATGGGAGTAGGACTGCATGCCAGTGAGGCAGTTTAGCCATTGAATTAAAGCATGTAGGACAAGGGACACATTTAAAAGTTGCAGGACTCTGCAGTTTGAGACCACTGTGGTGGACACTTAAACCCCAAATTACCCAGTGTTCTGTGTGTTGCGTTGGTCTATGAATGTCTGCACCTTTGTGATTGGTGTGAACCGCTTTGCTTGGTCAGTATGACTAGAAGAGCTCTCTGTATTGTCTGTTCATTTACTATTTGTAGCAAACAGTAGTACCAAACCTGGCTGTTTTCTAAAAGTGTGCTAATAGAAAGTGGATGTGTATGAACAAACCAAGGCTCCTCATTTTTTGCTTCACCTCTGTCAAACAGATGGATGGTACCAGACTAATCACTGGGTCAGTAGACCGAGAGATGAGAATTAATGTATCGAGCCATCTCCTCTAATCAATATCCGCTCCACTTCTTATCAGACGTATCGACAGCAGGATTATAGATCGCATTTTCTTTGCTCTAGTTATTGATTTAAGGCTTTTCAGAAAATCCAATCAGCTGCTAAAGGAAACATTACGAGAGCTTATAGCCATCATTACGAGAGCTTATAGCCATGGTGACAGCTTTGGTGAGCTTCAAGGATAATTGCTCACTCAGGATATCATAAGGTGTAAGTTTGCAGACTGCAGCTCGGGATGATTTATTAACAGGAACAGAAAAACTGGAGCAGGCATGAAAAGAGATCAGAAACGCTGCAGCACCGTAGCCTTGCTGTGCTTCGGCTTTGAAGGAAATAACAGACTGAACTTTCTGAATGTTAAACAGACTCAACTGAACTGTTGATTGCTGGGACAGTTTAATCACAAAAGCAACAAAATCACCACTTCCTCAACAGTGGGTCAGACTATGATTCCCAATCCCAGACCGTTCCCAGAATTCCTGGCATCACCATTCCCTCCCAGGGGAACATCTCAATCCAAAACTACAAGCATGGAGCCACACTAGACCTGCCTGATAGACATAAGGCCCTTCTCTCGATAAGGACAAGCATGTATATCTGCCGTTGGGGTGAGTGGGAGTCTGTGGCGCAAGAGCGGAAAAAAATCCAACCTATTTTTACTTCCAGTCATAGATAGAAATCAAGCCATACATCTTTCATTACCATTCCACATCAGATCGCAGCTCACCAATCAGGGTGCTTTCAGCCCCGTTTTCCCTCTAAGGAACCCTACTCTCGAACAACGGATGTGGGAAGTCCAATGTGAGCCGTGTAACAATAACACACAGGGCAACAGTAAACATGTCATCTCCCACGATTAATGGTGTTGCCGTCTGGGCCAGACGAGAACAAATAGTTCACTCTGTGTCATCTGGGGATCAGGAGGATTTATGGCCAAACACTGGCCTGGAATCAGATACATGACGAAGGAAAACAACATCTCTCACTACACAAACAGTCAGCAACCCTGTTAGGTGCTTTCTTTCAGTAATGCCGTTCTGATCCTCAGTACATTCTGCTTAGTTAGAAACCTACTGGACAAAAGGGAAACAGACGAAATCTGAACCATGACTGTGCAAGGACAACATTTGCCAAACATAGGTCCTAACAGGTTTATTCTTTGCAACAGCTGTTGATATATCTTCTAAAAAAAACTAGTTTTGTGTCTTCTTGATATCTGGTTTTAAAATAGTTTTCTGCAAGAAAAGATAATTGTTTTTATTGCTGAGCAGCTTATATGTTTCCTCTGTTATTTAGGAAACTTGTCTTTGCTCATTAGCTTCAAGTCTGAATTACAGTTTCCCTCCAAAACTCCAGAACTTTAATAAAAGTTCCAGTCTGGAGAAAATGTTCAAATTTCAAAGATGACCTCGACTCTGAACCTGGCAGGGATATTCGGTTTAACTATATATGTTTGTAAATATAAGATATATTTAAATTTGTTAGTGTTCATCATTGTGCTGTATTGACTTTAATGTTGTCCTACTATGCTTTTACTGAGCAAGTAAAGAGATAAATACTTACTCAGTATTTGTTACATTTAGGAATCACTGTCACTTTGCCATTTTATATGTATATTAAGTAAGCATACATTAGAATGACAGTGTTAATTCACTTAAATAGTTGCTTTGTTGTCTTCAATGATATTGTACCCATTTAAATTTTATTTCCCCCTAACACCAAGATGACAATAAAGGGATAACAATGCAGCAAATTAAAGTAAGATGGATGATTTCCAAAACACTGAACCAGTAACTGACCAAATCTCATCATCTCCGTCGGCCTCCAGTTCCAATTACAGCTGGATGATCATCAGAGCATGAGTCATCACTTTCTTCTCCTGCCTCTAAACTCGTTAGTGGGCTGGAGACACAGTTTCCTCTAATGAGACGGGGGGTGAAATCAGTGCAAATGCTCATTCAGGACCAGCTTTGCTTTTTTTTTTCCCCCTAACTTAATGCATGATATTATTGATAGCTAGTTATGAACATGATTTAGTAAAGTTTTGGTGGCTTTTTTCTCACATCTAATTTACCTTTTAGTACAATCATATGATAATTGTGCATCGATAACAATAAGATGGATAGGATGATTTTTTTTTTTTAACTTCAAGATATTTTCTTTTGAAAAGTGGAACAAAACATACATTCTGATGACACAGAAGATATTTTCAAAGTCTTAGCTGCTGAAATGTCAAATATAGCAGAAACCAGAAGGGTTCTAAATACTAAGTAAAGAAAAACACATTTCTACTTTTTTTTTTTGTGCTTTTAGGAGATTGAGATATCCCATCAATGGTAACAAAGAGCCGACAAACACAATACCTCACCTTTTAAAAGCTTTTGTTTGGACGCACTTTGAAGGCTGAAATGCCTTTGTGTAAACACAACAATACATATCGAGTTCATTTTGAATGACAGTAAAGGTCAGATAAACCCCCCTCCTCCCCCAGGTTTGGTTTGGGTGAGCTCATAAACTCACACAGACAAGCTGGGGTTGCACTAATTCTCCTCGGGGCCCTGCGGCTTTCTAAAACAGAACACCGCGGAGGCTTTCTGGATCCCATCTCTGGATATGCAAAAGGACAAAAGCTGTCACTCTTGGGGTTTCAACAGGAAGGGCGTGAGGAGCCAAACAACCTTTTCATCCCTTTAATTTGGCCTCCAACAAAAGCACCACAGAAGGCGGGGTAAGATTAGGGCTGAAATGTTGAAACCACACCTTAGCGAGCGATCTTTTCTCTGATTACAGACGGAGGTGGCGTCCTCTGGACAGCCAGCAGCTCAGAAACAAAGGAGCTGATATGAGTGACGGTGGCGTCGTTTCCAACTGCAGATTGCTGCGAAACCTTTACAGACCGTGGATATGAATGCTGGACAAGACATATTAAAAGGTTCATGAAATGTCCAGTGGAGCAAACAGACCAGAGTCCTGTGCTGAATATAATAGAATAATCCTTTATGGTCAAAGTGGGGTAATTTCAGTGTTACCCCAAATGAAAGTAAAGTAAGCAAAAATAATAAAAACCAAAGTAAAAAAAAAAATGCAGCTTAAATACAAGGTAAGAAAGCCTGTACAGTTTTAAATGAAACAGAAGAGGCAGGATCTAGAAGAACCAGTTATGAGCTGTAAGTGTTTGGACTTTTCCTTTCGTTTATGTTCCATTCTGATCGTTTTTAGATTTTTTTGTTTCCTGATTTTTAGTGTTTGAGGTTTTTGTATCAGGTTCAGGTTTCTTCCCCCTGTTCATCTCACCCTCAGCCTGCCATTCTACTCCTCTTCCCAGCTGCTTCTCATTCCCCCCATTCACCTCCACCTGCTCCCTTCCCCAGCTGCATCTACTCTCCTGTGATTAGCTCTTCTGGTCACTTTGTTACTTCCACCTCTAACTCAGTATTTAAGTCCTCCAGGTTGCATTAGTCCTCGCTGGTTCGTCCATCTATTTTTGGTGTTCTGCCAATTTCCCATTCCTAGCCTTCCTGCAGTTTGTAAGTTTTCTTTGTTTATCATTTATTAAACATTCCCTTTCCTGCAAATCTCTCTAGACTTTGGTTCTTCCTTTGCGGAGGTGAGAACGCGCAATCAAACTCTGATGTGGACCAAAAATGTTTCTATCGGTGGTTCTTAACGCAGCGCCGCCACAGGTCAGCAGGGTAAACGGGTTGCTCAGAGTTTATATATTGGTCAGGTTCTTAAAATGCTTTTTATGTCCACAAAACATAATTCCTGAGAGTACTATTCTGAAATTTCAAAAGCTGTGATGATGTTCCTATTATTAGGTTTTTAGAAGGAGAACAGAAAATAACTGATGATTCACACACCGCCCAGGAACAGGCAGCCTTCAGAGGGCATGAATGAAAAACGGACAATGAAGTATAAATAAAGTGTTGTTGAGGAGAGTCAGAAGTGGATCCTAATAATAGTTCAGAATGGTGAAAGCAGCGCAAACACCTGGCCGCCTGCTTGTGATGCAATCTCTTCCATTAACGGACACAGACTTTACAGAACTCGTCAGGGGAAGACCGGTTGATAAGATGGGCTGTGGACTGAGTCAGAGCAAGAAACCCTGGTTAGCCTTCAGTTCAGGGTGAACATCCTATATCTGGCAGAACCCAGTTTTAGCCAACTCTGTGTGTGTGTGTGTGTGTGTGTGTGTGTGCGTGTGTGCCAGGTGAACAGAAAGACAAAGGAGGTCTGGGCCGGCCTCAGAAAAGCTTAAACAGGAAACATGAACGTTGGAGACACTGTGTTCCTTTCTGAGGAGAAAGGGAAGCTGCAGGCGGCAGATCAGCAAGCAGGAGAAAGGACAGTGGGGGAGGATGGAGAAAAACAAAGAAAGTACTGAAGGAATTAAATTCCTTTGACGTCGAATTGAAACCTCGCCGTTATGGACGACACCCCAACGATACCGTTAGAACACGTGATTCCGGAGACAAAATCTAACGTTGCCAACACCGACCCCAACATGGATCTCAAAAACTGGCTGAATTGCTCATGCCTGAAATCTGCCTGTAAAAGTTTTCATTTCTTGATGATGCCGTGCAAGAAGTCCCACTGAGGACCACCGGTGGGACGTCTCTTCGTCTGCTGGACAGCAGAAGCTGCCAGATTCCTTGAACGGTAATCTGAGAGGATTGGTTTGGCTGTGGACTCTCTCAGCTTCAGATCTGCCGTGTAACAACTCAAACACAACCTTCTGTTTCAATTTAAGGAGCTTAAGTCAAGTACCAGAACCTTTCTTGGGGTATTTTTTAAAATAAATTTGAACATAAAAATGGTGATGAAAATATCCCAATAGTTGTGTGTCACGACTTGTTTTTGCTGCTTTGTTTCTCTTGTCTGGCCTCTGAATTACTGTTTACATTGTACATCCAGCTGAGTCACAGTTCACTCCTAACGCCGGAGAAAGCAAACACTGGTTTTCACAGGCAGACGCATGCTGGCTCAGTCCATTGTTGTTGCTCTCCTTTTTGTTGTCGCATTGCTCTGTTCTTTTTCGCTTTCATACCCGTTGAAGGAAGGAGTGGAGGTAGAACGTGTAAGAGAATTTATTTATTGCTAGTTTTGCTTTCAAAGAACCTCCAGGGTGTTCTGTAAAATGCTGCCTGGACAATTTTAAATCACAGAGAGCATTTGCCTCCAAACAGATTGATGCTTTTCTCTTAAATGGTTTGTATAATTACATAATTTTGAATATCAAAGATAATCACAGCAAATGATGTATTTGTTTATTAAATGAAGAAACGCAAACTAACCAATGACAATTCTGGAAAGGATGCTTTCAGTTTCGTCCAGGCAGGATTATTTCAGACCATTAGGATAAAGAAATCTCTTAAACAGAACCCATCTGACAACATGATAGCTTAAAAGGTGGCACAAAGCAACGGATCAAATCTCAATCTTAAAACATTCAGCAATGGATGTGAAAGAAGACATAGTTCGCCTCCTGCTTCTGGAACAGCCTCCGGTCCGCGTGGCAGTAAAACCAACTGAGCCAAAGTGGAACAGCGTTCGCTTCTTTGGTCCGTATCACAGGGCTGGTGGGAATGCAGCACCCTTAACATCAGTGTTTATGGTATCCTAACAGAACAGAAGGCAGTCTCATTTGCCAGACACAAGAAGACTTTTGGAGAAAATATTCAGTGGACCGAAGAGAGAAAAGTGGAAGTCTTTGGACAGTGTGTACCCTGGGATATCTGCATAAAACGGACAGCAGTGTGAGGATCTGGGTTGCTTTGCTCATTCAGAAAACTGGATATCTTGTCATAATTGATGAAACCAAAAATGATTTCTACCAGAAAATCCTGAAACAGATTGTCCAGCCGTATGTTTACAACTGGCAGCTTAAGATTTGACTCAGAAAAACAAAATGAAGGTTTTGATTTAAGTCTAAGTTCAAATAGAACATGAGACTCAGTAGCTACGCTTCCGTACGATTGTCATGCAAATTTTGAGCAAACTTTTAAAATGATAATAATAAACAGGAAGTATGTGTTGCAAACTAGCATGAACCACAAGAAATATATAGAGACCTCTACTCTGAGATGGAGGCCTGGATTGGATTTTCCCAAATTCGGTAGTTCTGGTGAGACGGAGAGGATGGGAAGGTTGGCTACATCTGGATATGTTCTCATCGTGTTTCCATCTCCTGATTAGTGCATTAACTTTTTTTTTGGAATCACCAAAAACACACTTTTTTATTTTTGCTAAATTGCTAAATTTATTTTGGAACTTTCCATTTCCATCAACCTCCTCTAATGCGAAGCTTCAAAATGTGCATAAACATGGATGGAAACACGTCGTTTGCCAGTTAATTTCTTCGGTTGAGAGCTAATTACATTCTCACTTGGGATAAGTTGGTATTTACAGCTTTTTCCTCCTTTAAAAAACAAAACAAAACAACTTTTTAATAACTTTGCTGTCTGATAATAAAATTTGTTTAACAATGCAAGACGTTTAAGACTGATAAAAAAACAAGCAAAGGCCGACGGAATCTGTGAGAGGGAAAAAATACAGTTCCACAGCACTCTACATGCATGTACCAGAGCCAAAGATGGAGGATCCTAATTGGTTAAATGTTTCTTATTTCCTCTGCTCTCTTTCCACTGCTGAGTCAATAAAGTGAGAATCAGTAAAGTGCCAACAGAAGCCACACTGGGGCTAAAACACTCTGCTCTGTACTAGAGCAGAGCAGCTCTGCAGGAGTCCAGGTCAGAGCAGACCCAGCAGGCCTGGAAAACACCCAGCAAGACCCAAACACCCTGCAGGTATGAAGCCGATGATTAGGGATGATCTCCAAGAAGTGAAAAAAGAAACCACTGGCGCCACATGGTAGTGCGGTCTGAGGTCAGTGCGATGACAAAGGGCTCATTAATGAGAGCTGTTTAACTCTAATGGTGGTACTTTTTTCCCACAGGCAGTTAAATTTCCAAAAGTGTTGCAATTACCTTTAGTGTTGTGTTCTCTGAGGCGCTAAAAGCATCTTCAGTGGAATCCGTGACCCACAGCAGCAAATGCAAATCTAGAGATCGGCGCTTTCCCTCCAACACAGACGCAAAACAAGATGTAAATCAGCTTTGTTTTTCCTCCCGGCTATATTGTTCACAAAGAGGGAGAGTAATTTACCGCCTGAATCCACATGTTTGCAGACCGAGAACAAAACAAATTCATTAGCATCTGTAGGCTTCCATTATAGGTCTATGTTTAGAGGAGAGCGGCTTGTTGTTGAAGAGATCACTGGGGCTACATGTAGCATCAAGTGTCGCTTTCAAACTGCTGGGTTCCACTTTTCTATGTGAAATAGAGGAAAGGGAGTCTAAGGGAAGAGAACAGCAGAGCTGCGTGTTCTGAAAATAATAGTTTTATTTAACAGAACATCAAGTACCGTATAGTGTTGGTGTTTGTTTCATAACATTAGCTTAAACAGTAGCAGGGTTTCCCCCAGCAGGCCTGCTAAGCCTGGCGGACGGGGTTCTTTATGGTAGTCCACCAGCCGTCCTCTGCGTTTTTGTGTTAAAAAGTGATCAAAGTTAACAGAAATGTTAAAAGCGTAACGACGTAGTTATGTGACATTGGAAGAAATTGAACATACTTCAACACCAACTATCGTCTTAAAATGGACAAGCACAAAAAATTTTTAAAAAACAAGTGCTGATACAGAGCTAAAGCCGTGCCAGAACACACAATAAGCATGTGTGAGACATGAAGAATTATACACAGGAGATGGCACTAGCAATATGCTAACATCCAGGCTAGCTAGCACTCTGCTTCACTTAGCCACAGCTCCTCTAATGTCAACGACGTCGGCCCGGTGGCATGCACTCTCGTCGGTCAGCTGGCTGAACGAGCAGCCACTTTTGTCTCCCTCTATGGAAAATGTAAGCGTCCGTCGTGTTTCGATCCTTTATTCATCACATGTTGCTTTATTTGGTGAAGTTGTTAACATGTAGACCAGTAGAGACGGGCAGTTGTTACGGTGATTAAAAAGAAAAGACACAACTTTATGTTCAAGTAAAGACCTAACATGTCGCCATGGCACTTTCAACCGTTACACCAAAGATACGACGCTTAGCCTGGCAGGAGAAAGTAAAGACTAGCTTACAATGCACTGGGGGAAACGCTGAGTCGGGTATTTAGCTTTGCAGATATATTACAGTTGTAAACATTTTGACTCCGAGGCTAATTTGCTTCATGATAGATATTTCATGATATTTCTGGTGCAGCCAGACTGCAGATGTGATGAATTAGAAACATTTCCTGCATTTCATTTGATGGCTAACCGGGAGATCATGAAACCCCTCTGCGATAATGGCCGGTGAAGGAAAGAAGGGGAAACATCAGCCAACAAAAACAGACAGTCGTGTTTTCTTCTTCTTCTTTCTGTGATGTTTGAGTTATGAAATAAGATCTGAGCTAAGAATGATTTAGCGGGCCTTCAAATTCAATAACGTCCACTGGGTGTTCTTTTTGAAGGAAAATGGACTGTTTACTACAGCAAGGGGCGAAGCTGGATCATCACCTTCCACTTTCTCCCTGCTCTCTCTGTGTCTCCTGCCTGTATGCGGTGATGAATTAAGGCAGATGCAGGTTGTTGGGATAACTGACAGGTTTTCTGGGGAAGGAACTCGACTCAATCAGGCTTTGATTGCGGAGAAAAGCTCCAACTCGCAATCTTGGAAGAACTCAACGTTTGACAGCGTTAGCTATGATGGCCATGTTTTACAGCCTCTCTTGCTCTGTAATTACGCTTTTGAGGACTGCACTGGAGTTGACCTCCTCTGACATTTTAATGGCCTCCTTCGGGGTGGAAGGAATCCAGAAGCATGTTTTTTGTCATCTGATTTCCACGCAGGAGCAATCGGTCTCTTCAGCTGCCAGGAAAACATACGGACCGCGTTACAGCCAAGAAAACGTACGGCGCGCCAACGGAGGCTGCGCTGCCTCGGCTTACGGAAGAACGCAGCTGAAAATGAGCTGTGGGAGTGAAGGCATGTACAGAGGGACGGTAAACAACCACCTACTGTAATAATGACTACAGAAACGGACGGGGTATGTGCTGATGGAAAAGGCACAACAACACTAGTAATTAAGATGAGGCAGATGAAAATATATAATGAGTTAACAAGCACCCATCAGCCCTCAAACTGTTGTGTGGACTAAAACTTTGATTTATTTATGTAGGTGATCTTTGAAGAGAAACAGATGTCAGCATGTACCTCCAATTTGAAGTTCCAAACATGTTGCACTTAAAGTCCTGGGTACTGAGAGTACAATACTCTGGAGTTAGAATACAGTATGATGGTCTTTGCATAATATTTTTATACAAAAATGTGTCATCTGATTAGATCCACTGGCATTCCAATGGCCCAGTGTCTAAGATGTTTCTAAACAGCCATAAAGACAAACTAGAACAAACAACAGACACAACAAATAAAATGAACTATGAAGATTCTGCAAAACAAAATTAAGCAGGCTTACCTGACTTGCCCACCCCCGCCTTGCCGAACACAGCCAGCTTCACCTCGGGGCTTTTGGCCATGACAGCAGCTGCGACCAGCAACGCTCAGCCGGCCGATCAGTGAGCTCAGAGTTCAGCCAACCATCCTCTGATCCGGCCGGGAGGAAACGGCAGCTGAGGAGACAGGTCGATGAGAAGAGAGACAGCTTGAACGACTCCGTTACAGAACCAACAGATCCATTACGGATGAAACCCTCGTTTAACTTTTCCCCGTCACATTTGATTGCGATTGTGATTCCTAAGTTTTAGTTTCTTGGCAGCATGTGACGCTGTAATTTGATTAATAAGAGTGAAGTGAGTGAGTGCTTTGTTCACTTTTCAGCGATTGACCAAATCCTTGATGAGTCAAGCCAAATTTGAGCCGTCTGAATACAGCAGCGTTTGGAGAAAACGGTTTCTAGGAGACGGATTTGATTGGCCGATTGTCCTTTGTGCTTCTAGCTAAGAGATGATTGTTGCCTTTTATTCTGAAGTTTGGCAAAAATTAGGGTGAAATCACTTTCAGTCGTTTAGGTAATAAAAGATTTCATTCGTCACCCACAACGGCTCTGCGTGAAACGGAGAGACTTGAAGGGCATTCTTCTATTTTAATCCACCATAAAGCAACACTGGACACATTGGTTATGTTCTAACAAAAAACATCATTTCTTTGTTTTTCCCTCATTTTTCCTCCAATCCTTCCCCACTTAAAGTCAATTATCACAACTGTATGTTTGATAAAACTCTCCTTTACTCTCTAAGTAACAAGTACTATGTAACTTTATTCAACCCCTGCAGGATTTTACAATTGTTTGAGTTTTTTTTTTTTGTCTTAAAAATCCCTAACTTTGTGGCGCTATTATTAAATATTTACAAGGAAATTTGGGAAAAAGACGATTAAAAGTTTGGACAGTTTGGACAAACAAATTTGTATTCTTGAACTTATACAGCTAAATTTTTGTTACTTTCCATGCCGATCATGAACTATAACTTTACATCAAGTAGGCCGAGGCAGCAGCATGGAAGAAGAAAGAAATACTGCCACCTGCAGGTGGGAGGCAGCGTGACTTAATCCCAATGTTTTTGACTATTTTCATGGGAAATTTGCATGAATTTACGCAGTGGTGGAATCATAAAAGACTGAAGGAACTGTTTATTCATCCATTTTCTTCCTCCCGAATTATTGGATGACACTTTAACACATAAAACGCACAAGTGAAGCCGACGTTGCAAGATTTAAATTGAGCCTCACAGAGAAACGGCGTCTTTCCTCGACGATCAGAGGTAGAAGCCACAAGCCTCATGATATGAAGAAACGCTGGCGGAGTTTAAATTGCCTTTTGAGAAGGAAAACACAAGAGCAGCCTGTTTAAACAACTAAGCACCGGTCTGTTTGATGAGAAAACAAGCTGCTGTGAAGTTTTCTCCCCAGATGATTAAATCAGAACCTCTCTCCTCAACCCCGTCTGTTTTTCTCCTGTTTTCTTCTCCAGTTTTTTTTTTCTTTTTTAGAAGAAAACAAACACTGATGGCAGTCTGATTAAAAATCGATACTCCAGAGGAAAACTAATGAGCCTTCCAGATAAGTCACTTCACCCAGATAATACGACGAGTCCAGGTGTTGCTGGTACAGAACTGAATCCCTTTGCTAACAGAGGTTCAATAAAACCTAGAATGGTTCAATAGTTGTAGATTAAAGCGACCTTTACAACATGGTCTAATTCAGAAAAGAAACAAGCAAATGGAACATAATTCAAAATCACAGGTCATGTTATAAAATTCCCCCTTCATGTTTCACCCGTTTTATGTTTTGTTGAAGACTACATATAAAAATGTTTCGGACTCCACAAACAATTAGACAAAACTTTCAAATGTATAAAATCAGTGCAGCATTTGCAGAATGACGCTCTGTTAAAACGAACCCGGCTCCATTTCAAAACAAGCCAAATGCTCTGCGTGTTTCTATGAATAACATTTAAGCAGTCACATTAGTCAGTGCAAAGTACACACGGCGCAGACATAAAAACCACAAACCAAGAGCGTCCCTGCTGTTTTCCAGGCCTGGTGGGGTCTCTGACGTGCGGAGGAGCATTGCTGTGTAAACCCCGGGAACAGGGCCGCTCCAAGGCTGCTGTACCTGCTGCAAATGTCTTCAAATCTTTAACTGTTCCACATTTCCTAAAGAAACCAAACCCATGACTCACCCTAATTTCTGAATAATTCAGCAAATATTTATCTAACCACTTGAGTGCACTTATAGGGCAATGATGTTTCATTCAGTTACTTGATTATTGATTATAAAAAAAATAATAGACAGAATGGACTGTTTAGCACTGAACTCCACAGCCTTGATCCCAATACACATGTACTATTTGGAACGGAAGCAAATTTTTAAAAACGACACACACTTCAAGGACTCGATGTTCCACAAAATTCCATTTGATTTGTCACGTTTAGATCCACCAAGCATGCATTTTAACATGACTACATGTAGGAAAAACATAGCAGAGGTAAAACGTTGCTGTGTGTGTTTTAGGATAGCGGTGGCCGTTTTGAATTCAACAGAAAATGAGAGAATATGACTTTATTATGCTTTAATCCACGTGTCCCTAACATTTATCTGCTATTTATTAAACTCAAAAAGTGAATTAGCAAACCTGCTGTGTGTTTAAGGCTGAACATAGTGGGAGTTCTTAGTTTTGATCATTTTAACAAATGAGTTTAAAAATCCAGATATTTCAATATTTAGGCAATTAGAGACAATTGATGAGAAAACTGAAAGATTCAGATCTTAGGCTTCTCATTGGTGCAAAAAAAATGAAAAAGGGGCAAAAATACTTTTGCGAAGCACTGAATAGCCAATCCAAACGGCCTATATAAAGTAACATTTCTCAATAACAAACTACTGTATGTATCGCTGCAGTGTTTTTTTAAGTTGTTTATTTCAACACAACTCAAACAAAGCATTATAAATAGATATTTATAAGTATCTTGTTATATATCTTATTATAAGTATAAGTATACAATGTTAACAGTTTGTTGTTCATTATAAAGCAGAAAAGCCAGTGATCACTGCCCACCAGGAGCCGCCGAAAAATAATTAATTATGGATTAATTCTGAATCAAATTATAACGCCAGGCAGCAACAAGCAAGCAGTTCAAAGTCTAATCATGTTGTCATGTACAACAGTAAGACACACAAAAAAAGATGGCAGGAGGCAGAGAATTTCCCAACTAACAAAAATCTTATGACATCAATTGCTTTTGGGAAAAATAAAGCCGTGTTTTTACTCATTATAGTTTTGGCCCAATGAGATGCAGTAAATTAATAAGAGCAAACTTCAATCAAATTCCAGCATCTCTGCCCAGAAAAATAAAACCTTTGAAATATGTTTGGGTGAATGTCGCTGCCAGAAATCTGTTCTTCAAACCGGCTGAAGTTATGAAGTGGCAAGTTTCCAGGTTTTTTTTTTCTTCCTGCTTCACAAACACACAGTGCATCAACCTCCATATGCCTTGATTATGGTGTGTCACTTGTCTGTCATTTGCAGCCATGTGAAAACATAAGGAGAACCTCTACAAGCAGCTGCATGTGGTTATGACATACCAAGCAATCCACTGAACTCCATATACAGATCGGTTGAAAATATGCTACAAGTCTGTTTTTTTGTTTTTTTTTCCACGTACTTAGATATATGGACATTTGCCATAATTTTGATTGTTTATTGATATTACTTGAATCTCAGTATTGTTAAAAAAAAAAAAATAGACCTTTAAAATCGGTTTGATTTTAGCCATTTCCTTATGCATCTTAAAAATCAGAGGTTTTGTGCCTTTTGGAGCTCAGACATTAGCTTTTGTTCTAACTCTTTATTTGGGAGTGGACATCACGGTGAGATCTAGACAGCTGTCAGCTCTTCAGGAAAAAGATTACGGTGGTGACACACTTCCGCTAATTGGCTAATACATCCAAAGATGGCGCCGCGTGAGTGGCAGCCTGTTACAGCAGCTCTTATCTTATCTTAATAGCGGAGCAATTTTTTGTTTAGCCCTTTTTCTCACCTCGAAACTGCTTAGCACAGTTAGCTTCCCTTGAATGATCTTTGTCTGAATAAATGCTAACGCGTTAATTTCCTGTGTGCTGCTTTGTACATTTTCAGTTGAATAAAATTTGACATCTGTGCTGAAGAAACAAGAAACACACAGGAACTAAATAAAATAAAACACGGACAGGAGGGAACAGGACATAAACATAAAGACAATATGGCGATACATCAAATTATGATTTCAAAATTAAATTGGTGCTCCAGTGTTGCAATGGCAGATATTTGAATCGGAGTTAGCGCTTTAGCAATAGCTTCCACTAAAAACTGTGTTGGTGTAGCGTTGCAGTGTTAGCAGAACTAAAAAAAAAGAGCAGTTAGCAATCAGCTATTTCACTGTACGAAGAGCAGTCTACAAGTAGAAGTGTCCTAACCTTTTCCATAACATGAAAATGCATTTTGCTGACAAGATTATTTCTTGTATATGTGCAGATTAATTACCTAGCACAAAAAGATTAGACATCAATATGTGAAAGTTTCTCATTAAGAACTGAAAATTGTATTTAATGCTGTCTTTAAGTTTTTCACATGCCAGCAAGGATGTCTCTTGCTCTACTGGGTTTATGATGGCAAAGTAATAATGTAACCATAACAACGCTAATATTTAGTTCTAATATCATGTTTCACTGCAAACCTCAGCAGGACTTCTCTCCCAACGTCTGAAACACAAAGTGTAGAGAAAACTTATTCCTGTCCACACAGGGTTTAAAACTTTTGCATCAAATGGTCAGTTTTCCACATTAAAGCTTTCTAATGACTTTTAAACAGAACCGATGATATTTTTGCTCTTATGTTCAGTTTCTGCTTTAGCTCTAATTCACCCGGCTGCAACGAACCAGACGAAGACGCTGCAGCAGGGAATCACTTTTGAAGAAAAGAAGAGGAACTGCACAAGCGGCGTCTCCCTACTCCATCATTTCTTCCTCATCATTTTTCCATCATCATGGCCTCCACGTACTCCATCAAAGGAGAGACTGATGCTAACATCACACCAGGATTTTCCTATTTTAACTGTCGAGTCCAGATTCTGCTAAAAAGAACAAAATGTAAAAAAAAAAAAAAAAAAAAAGGGGGGGGCGAAGAAAAACGAGACATTGTTGTAAAGTCAGGTAGAGCCAAAACAAAAGACATATCGTTGCTGCAGCATTTTTTTGGGAAACAGTGGTGTTTTTGTTTGCCACCCTTTGCGTGTCAGACAGGGTGATCATTATCCACTTTATCGCAACTCCATCCAGGCCAGGGGCGGGCGCGCCAGGACAGGCTTTGTTGAGCTTACCTCTGCTCATGGAGTCAGGAGAATACATTTGGGATGGTAGAACCAAAAGTGTTGGGTATCGGGCTAACAGGACGAAACACGCAAATACACTTGTTTGTTTTTTCTCACAACGCAACGCAATATGGAGTGCAACAAAAACTCTGGGAGTCAAAGATCTCCAGAGACGGCAAGAATAAACACTTGCTTGCAGAATATGTCCAAATAATGTGAACGATGGCTAAATTTGATTTATCCAGGTCTGATAAAGAGGGTCCCATCTCTTAAAGAATCTTGTTGCCACCGGTGCAGAGCATGCCCCATGTCGGCAGTACGAGGGAGTGAGAGCAAATAAAGTCAGAGCAAGAACTAGAATGGAATTCTGCAAGAGGAGCAAAATGAATCTTTAAGATTGATTCTGAGGAACTATTTATCAGGAGAAGAACAGTTGAGCCGTTCCATTCCTTCCAAACACTATCTGATCGATGTTCAGATTTCTATCTCGTCCAAGAAGTGGGCTTACTCCTTCAAAAAGAGTGGGATCAAAGTATCAGCAAAGAGCTTTTATTGTATGTTTTTTTTTTTTTTTATGATGATGATGAAGAACCGTGTCACCAAGCCAGAGTCAAGAAAATGTGCTTCCAAGATCGTAACGTTGAAAATCTAGTCCTATGATCAGGAAATTCCAAATGCGAAACTCTGTCGTCAAAAAGTGAGTGGACAAACAAAAGTCAACAAACTGATTAACTCGAAGCAGAAAAAACATGTAAATGGATCTGCATCAATTTATATCCAGAGGTTTATATCGAATATGTCAGAGACAATTGCAGTTAAGAACACTGTTAATATGAAGCAACGATGTTTCTGTTGGCCGCTCTTTGGTCCATTCCACATAGACACGAGCTCATTTTCTCAGATCCTGCGTGTTAAAGCTCACCTGAACTCTAGCCTACAAAGTCCAGTTCATCTGGGGATGTGTGAATAAAACAATGGGTTTAGCAATCGGTATCGGCTCAGTTGAAGGGAACTCCATGTTAAATGGATCGTGGTCTTTTGCTGAAGAACAAAAAGAAATCCTTCAACCGTTAAAGTCTGACACCGCTCCATTTTTCTTTACATTTTGTGTAAACAAAAGTTGCGCTCTGGGTCTTTTTCAGAGGTTTTCATGTCGTTTCCTTCTGTGGTTGTTGGTGCAGTAATATGGTAAGATTTGTTGTGTTTTATTTTAAAAAAGAAAAAAAAAAATCACATTCAAAGCAGAGAAATTAAGAAAAGTATAAAGGTATTTTAAGGCAATCTTGGGGAGCCCCATGAATGTAGAGATTTTATTTTATTTTTTTAAATCAAAGCCAATCACTCAGTTATTTAAAAAAATATATATATTCATTCTATTGCATTTCAATTCTTGTCAGATTTGATGTCATAAAATCATCTTAATATCCACTGTAATCATCCTTTGGAGAGAAAAATGTTGATTTCAGAAATATAGATATAAAAAAAACAACGTTTTATCCAGGATGTGCAAGTTTGCCGTTTTTGCTCTACATGGAACTGTGCTCCACATCCAAAATGGCAAATAGGAAACATACACACGTGCCCTTTCTTTCCCCCCACCTGCTCCTCCCTGAGTGCCCAGCTGGGTTTTGTCTCAGTTTTACTTTGAGAAATGAATCTGGGTGGTGGTGCTGTGGCTTTCAGAGATTACAGACCGGAGAGCTCCAAACCATGGGAGGAGATCTCCTGCAGCACCGACTATAGAAAGACAGCAAACCACATGCCTGTCACCAAAATACACACAGGGAAGCGCAGTGCAGCAGGAGGAACGAGAGTGGAGAAAGGAGTCCTACGTCTTAGAAAGGTTAAACTAAGTTTTATTGTTATGTGAAACTTGTAGCTTTCTCAATGGAAGAACTAACCTTATACCCATATAGTAAGTTTACTATAAGTTAAAACAGATATTCTGAACCTCACAGCTGAGCCCAATCTGAACCAGTCTCTGTGTTTGCTGAGTCTAAAACTGGCATCATTATACTATGCACCAGTACGATACTGTACACCTGTTTCAGAAAGCAATGTTTCAAAACTGCCAAAATACTGTTACTATGATTTAAGAGCAAAATGAAAAAATAAATAAATAAATTTCAGCCTGGATTGAGCCTGAAGACCTGAATGGTTTGAGAACAGTGTTTTAAAAATACATCTAAGTTTCAACCTGCATCTTTGCTAAATAGCCAACAAATGGCTTGCTATTTTAGCAAGTAGCCTGTCTAAATAACTGGCTAATATAAGCAACAAAAAAAAGTGTCATTCTAAACAATGAATGCTTGAAAGCTACTGATCAGATTAGTTGGGGTTTATTCTAAGTTAGCACTGGTGTTTGTCTCAAAACGACAGAAGAAATCTGTGAGGTTTCATTGAGGTCAGTTACAGCCTCAGTTCTTCATTGGGCTTTTTGTATTCCTGGGTGGGGTGCCAGTTTATTTGGTCTCCAAAGTACTGTTTACAGTTTTCTCCAGACTTTCGCCTTTTCAACTTGCTTTCAAGTTGTAGACTTTGTGAAAGCTACCTTGTTTCTGAGTGGCAATTAAGTTATTAGCTGCATTTTCTTTGGCCATAAAATGGTTCAAATTGGAAGCACAAAAAGAAATGTATTTAATGGAAATATGCACCAATTTTGGGTAAAATTCAGGTTTTCAATAAAAAGGTTTGGTTTTTCAGTCCCATCAAATTGATGCATTTCGCAAAACTGCGATGGAAACATTTTTTCGCGTCACACGTTGCTCCAGTAGCGACAGAAACACAATAAGACGCAGATGTCTCTTCTGGCTGAAATAAATCTGTTTACACCTGTTGCTGCAAAAATTAATCCTTCTGATGAGTGATACATATATATATATATATATATATATATATCACTCATTTGTAATGGAAACAACTAGTGAGGCTACAGTTCATTATTCCAGGCGTTACGTTGTAATAATTATGATTTATAAACTTTTAGCACTTTGTTTTTTTGTTTTTTTTACATACCATACATAGAACTGAAGTTCTTATTGTCATCCCTTCCTTTTATGTTTTTATTTTTTGGTTGTCATGAGTCACAAAGCTCAAACAACTGAACTCAGTCCCCAATCGATCTGCATCTTTCCTGAGACAGAACCAAGATCCTTTCCTCTGGTCAGTTTGGCAGACAGACACCTGTGCAGTGGCTCCTAATCCTACTGAGGTCTGGCCTGTTATGCAACACTAAGGGACGCTCTTGAATGCCAATTAGTACATCCTGGATCCTGAAGTGGGAACCGAAAAATACGCATGAAAGCAAGTTTAACTGAGCAACAGAAGCCCAGGAAGGAACTAAAAGACTTGTAGACGATAATTAAATAAAACCGACCTTTTTTTTTTTTTTGTACTAGTCTGATTTCAGTAACCGGTACTGTAGTCCATAACTGTAATGTGCAGGAAAAATAATTGTATGGAAAAATTTGAATACCGACTCCCTGATACTTTGATTCCCTACAATAAAATCCAGAGCAACCAATCAACTTAAGTTATAAATGAATACAACCTTTGTGCCTGAAAATGTGATTTACTGCACAATTTAGTTTGCATACCTGAATTAAACCATAAAACAGTTTCTTTCTGTAGTTAATTTCATCTGTCAGTTTAATTTTAGCGAGATTATTTTCCATATTTTATCATTGAATGTTAAGCTTTGCCATAGAAACGGCTTTAGTCTGTTTTGCTTTGAGACGATCTTTGATCTCAGAGATGCCATGACCTTCCTTAAAGGTTCCCCCACCGGGTGAAATGTTAAGCCTCCTCAGGTCCGCTCTGCTCCACACCTTAATGCGGCGCGGTCACCTATAACGCCTCCATTATGCACCTTCAAAAAAAAAACAAAAAAAAAAAAAAACTCACCGGACTGGAGAAATAATCCTCGCGGATCAGGAAGGGATAAAATGTGGATCAGGAGGGGAGGAACGAAGAGGAAAAGTTGGCTCCGTGGATGAAAGGGACGTTTGACCTTCTGAGATGGAGATCCGAACACGACGCGCCGCTGGATTAGGAGGGATGGAGGCAGATTGGTGGACAGACGAGTGGATGGATGGATGGTAGGATGCTGTCAGAGCAGACCGAGCTGCAGCTCTGGCAGAGATGAATGAATCCTGGAAACACCGGAATAGACGGAAATATACAGAGGGGGGGAGCGGCAGAAGTCCCTGTCAGGAGTCCCCGTGACCGGGCGGCTGCTGCTGCTGCTGCATGCCGCCGCATGTCGGTACTGAGGGGGCAGTGACATCTAGTGGCAAAACGAGGTAACACAAGCTCCTGCGCCGGAAAAGGGAGATTCCACAGACTTTAGCTGTGGCTCAAAGTCGTACGCACTTAAGAGCGATTTTGTGGCTCTTATTAAATTAAATTTGTAAAATTTCTTCTTTAAGATTTTATAACTAAACATCCAGGATTTTCTTTGTGTTTGATACGATATTGATATGAACAATATCGTAAAACATTTTAAAAAATGCATCCAAAACATAAAAAAGATCTTCTGCAATTATGTCATTTCAGGAAAGTTTGTTTTACGGGGTTTTGAAGTTTGGTTTATTTAGTTTAAATTCAATTATCCAACAAGAACAAACTTTTTACTCAAAATCTGCTTTCAGGTACAAGTTGCTGGATATGCGATTCCACTAGCGGAACAAGTCAGCGTCGGGCCGGGGGTCGGGCCAATTACCGGGCCCCTAACACGAAACTGAAACTGCTGACTTTAACATTAAATACACCGTTCTCAACAGTAGAGGGCGCACTTTTCCCCTCAACTGTTAACGATTCGGCCCATAGCATTTGGAGCTCACAAAATATCAAACAATAGTGAAAATACTGTACCAATAATTTGGACCGCAGCATAAAGCATTTCTGTCAAGTGTCCCTTTTTGGCCGGGAAACTACCGTTTACAACCCCTTCTTCCCACCTTGCTCCCGTATTAATATTTTCCCATAAATGTCCAGTGTTATACTAATCACATATAAAACCAGAGGTAAAACTAGACGGCTTTTCTTAGCATTAATCTAACAAACTTTATTTAGAATTCTTTTTCTTACACATTTAAAAGACATTCAAATTTATTTCACTGGGTCTTGCAGTTGTCATCTTTCCAGAAGTCCAGTTTTTCAGTAGCAGGTTCATCTGCAAAGAAACAATAAAATGAAAATCAGAAATTTACATAAAAACTTTAACACCAGCAGATCAGACTGTAGACTTCCCAAGCAGATTGAAATCTAGACTCCTACTTCAAAATTTGGAAGTGGCACAACAGAATATGATGATCAGAATCAAGAACCAACCTGCTTTGATTCCGAGGCTGGAGTTATCGAAGAATTGTGTGGGACAGTTTCTGGTCAGCATCTCTGAACCTTCACCTGCACTGAAAAAGCTGCTTTTGGGAGAGTCCAGCAGCGAGGCTGCGCTGACCAGAGGCTTCCGAGGAGACGCCACAAGTTTCCGAGGGGAATCCAGAACTTTCTTAGGAGGAAGGTAACTTTTTTTAGTGGGGCTGAACAACAAGATGCAGTCTGAGGCTGAAGACAGGGCCCTCTTCTTAGGAGTACAGGGGGAGGTCTGCCTGTCCTGCTCAGCTTTGTTCTTCCCTTTAAGACTGATTGCTCTGTTCTTCCACTTAGCAGTCTCCTCCTCCTGGCAGGAAACCAAGCTGATGAGAGAAAGGTCAGAGGTCAGAAGCCTGAACTTTCCCAGCATCACTGGTGAAGTTTTTTCTTCTGGTTCTGCAACAACTGCTCACATTCATCAGGTGTTTTCATGATGTAAAGCATTTTGAATTGTTGCTGTACAAACAAACTTGATTGACTGAGATCTTGTTTAGAGTTAAAATCAATCTAAGGCAAAAGTCCCAACTCCAGTTAGGTTGTTTTAAAGTGCATGGACCCGACCCAAACCAACCGCTTTCTGACGTTCTCTACAGCACATATGGACATAAAAATCGATCCCGTTACCTTTCCAGCTCTGTGATCCGGAGCCGGAGCTGTTTCACCTCTTCTTCCAGCCTGGTCTTCTCCAGCAGAATGCTGCTCTGGATCATCGTACCTCTGGGGTTGGTCAGTCGAGCGTGAATCTCCTTCCCTGTGAGAACTAAACGGAGAACAAAAAGCAAGACGTTTCCAATGATTACTGGATACAATCGTTTGTAAACCTGTGGCCCTCTGAAAAACTGAATATGAACTAGTTATAACATTCACGACTGATGTTTGCTTCCATTCCTACTCAATTTAACCTTGAATTGTGAGGGGAATGTAGTAAAATAATAAAACAAAAAAAATTGAGCTGATTTTCTACAGATTGACTTACACGACTCCTCGCCCTGATGCTGTGATCTCAGATCCTGCTTCAGCTTCCTCAGAGACTCCTCCTTCACACTCAGCACCGTCTTCATCTTCTCCATCCTGAAAGCAGAGCCAACATTAACACATTACAACAACAAGCAGGTCTTAATCCGTCATCACTAGTGTCTGTGGCCTCTTCAGTCCAAACAGACAGTTCTACTCTTTAACACCAGCAGATGTGTTAAAGAGTAGAACTCTTCTGAAATCGTTTCTGAACAAGATTGCATTTAATGTTCTGCTAGTTCTTCCGACTTTCCATGCCATACAAAAAAAAAAGAAAAAAAAAAAATAAAAAAAAAAATCCAGCAAATGTGTCGTGACAAAAAAAGCCTCCCAACTTTATGAAGGGCTTCACTGCTTTCAATGAAGAAAACCTCAACACACACACACTCCTCAACTCTGCAGAGTCAAAACTTAAGAGTTGAAGTAAAGAGCGAGGATAAATCCAGGGTTTCTTACTCTTGCTGGTGTTCCAGTGTGATGGAGGCCAGCTTCACCTCCTCCTCACACAGTTTGCTCTGGAGGTTTTTCAGCTGAGCTGCACTGAGTGATGCCTTCTTCTAAACGAGAGAGAACAACCAGCTTTAGCAAAGGGAAGCTAAATCAGGACCTGTACAGAGAAACTTCAGTCATACTTCAGACTCTTCCAGTTTGACCTTTAAGGTCAGGATTGCGTTCTCCTTGTCCTTTACAAGAACTTTAGTGTCCAGTAGTTCAGTCTGCAGGAGCTGAGTGGTCTGCTTGTGGTTGGACTCCCTGTTCTTGGCTTCAGCCTTCTCCTCCTCTAGCTCCTCCTGCAGAGCCTGAAACACACATAACCAACAGGTGTGTTAGCATTTTCCTCCCAGACTGAAGAGGCCGACCTCTATAAACCAGACTCACTGTAAGCTCTCCTGCTGCTTGCTGAAGCTGCTGGTAGTCCTGGACCGAGGACAGGTTTGGTTCCACAGGCGTTCCCTTCAGCTGCTGCAGCAGTGATGAAGTCTTCCTCCTCTCTTCTGTAAGCTGACCATCTGTCTGATTATCCATCTGCACTAGTTCATCCAAAATCTTACTGAGCTCATCACTGATGACCTACCAGAGCCAGTCGGAGAGGAAAGACAAAAAATGTTCAAAGAACTAGTAGCAAAACGTTAGCTTTATGAAATATTCAAAATCAGATGGATTTGAACTCTTACTAGAAGAAACAAAACATTATTGGTTATTAGTAAAGTGCACCTGTAAAGGGATCACCCCGTTTTGGACCACAAGTCTCCTCCGTTCAGCTTCATGGCTGAGGATTCTCTCGATCTCGCTGATGACCGGCGGGCTGGAGGCGGCTTCAATGGACTCGTTGAATTTGAGCCTCTCCTGAACTTCAGCTTGTCGAACTGCGACGTATGAAGTCAGGTTGGTCTGGAGCCTCTCCAAAATGCTCTCCATTTTCTACAGAGTAAGTCAAGATGCGACATGTTAAACCTCTCATTTTCAACCAACAGCTGAATGCAGTCATTTGGACCCACACCAGACTCGGGGCGGATGCTGAACAGCAGCAGTCAGACGGCTGCCTTTACCATCTGGACACTTTTAATGTAGATCCAAAGCAGAGAGAACAAACTCCACCTATACTCACTGCTGAGCCTCTGCAGCTCCACAGGCAGATACTTTCCAACACCATGAACCCGTTAAAAAGAATCAAATTATTGGTGAACAACATCAACACACTCAGCAGGCATAACTTGACTTCCTCAGATCAGATGGGGACTCCTGGATTTTTCTTTACACCAATAACTTTAGCTTTTCTTTTCAATAAACGGCAGCGCTGATAAACCATCCTTTGCATCCTCATCGACCACAAGGGGCTTCATTTCAACTCCATGTTAACTTTCTAAATAACCCTCAACGGGTTCATTAGAGGAGCAGATGTTACCTGCTGGTAGAGCTGACGTTTGTCCAGAAGCTCAGAGAGCCTCTGATTCCACCGGGAGTGGAAATCCTCAATGTTGACGGAAAACTTAGGAGCGCCAACTCTGGACATCAGCAAGTCCTGCAGCCGTCTCTCCTCAAAAACAGCCAGGTCTCTATTCACCACCAGCTCAAACGCTTTCATATAGACACGCGGATGCTCCAGGAGCCGTCCCTAACAATCAGGAGAGCAGAAATTTTCAGTTTCCAGTGGAAATGGTCAACATTTCTTAAACTGCTTCTAGAAAACAGGAACAAGAGTAATAAGTACAAGAGCTTTTGTGAAACTGCTGCAGGTCTGCAATCCCAGCCGAAAAACGTCGCCGTAGACGGCCAGCCTGGACTTTGGAAGGCCTTTCAGGTAAGAAAGCTTCAGGAAACACTGGACTATCAGAACGTTCTCCAAGGTTTCAGAGGCCGTCTCTGTGCACTTTTCTTTAAACTGTTGGAATTTTCCAAAGGTTGCCTAGAATGACAAATTTGTGTGGTTTTAGGAACATAAGAATCAGAAAATATCTTCTAGCATCAAATGTTGCTCAGTCGGATTGCCTCTATATGAAATCAAACTTGAACATCAATTACATCAAGATGATCAGCAGAGTCCTGCAGGCGTGACAGAGTCTCCCAGAGTGCATTGGGCTTCTGCTCCAGGTGGTTCAGCTGCTGTCTCAGGGCTGACAGAGACACGTTTGCTTCATTGAGCAGCTGAAAAAATAAAACAAAAACTTTTGTCATTATTTTAAGAGCCAAACACCAGAACTTTTTCCACAAATGATTTTCCTGTAACGACCAAAAGCACAGCTCTAAATCCATGCATGGACTGAAGCATGCAGTAAAGGTTCTGGGAATTTAAAAAGTTAAACCAAGAATGTGACCGTTTGGCACAGACCTGCTGAGAGGCGTTACATTCAGCTTCAGACTCAGCTCTTCTCTCCCTCTGCAGCTGCAGCTCCTCCTGCAGGTTCTGCCTCTGTCAGCAGGAACAAGCAGACATCAGAAACCACCAGGCAGGACTGGAGGAGCTTAAACTCAAGAATGACTTCTTGACTCCAAATTCAAAAATACTTTTTGCTGAAATGTTGCTTCTTGTTCGTCTTTTTCTTTTTGCTTCTGCATCAGCAGCAGCTCCAGCTGGGTGATCTTCTCCTGGAAGGCTGACGCCTACAACCAGAGGTCAGTTAGTGGAGATGTTCCCTAAAGCCCATTAGTAGTTCCTTTCAGATCAGGACTCCTCCAGAGCTGCCATCCCACAACTTTTAGATGCATTCCTGCTCTGAAAGTGCCCGAGTCAAAAAGGTTTGATGCAAGTGCGTCAGAGAAGGAATGAATCTAAAAGTTGCAGGATGGCAGCAGCCCTGGTGGAATGGACCACATACCATGTGAATGTTGTCCTGCAGCTGCGCCTCAAGCTGCTCCTTCTCCTCCCTGAGCCCCTCCAGCTCCTCCAGCAGCAGGTCGCTCTTCTGACTCAGAGTCGTCACGCTGAGCTGCAGCTTCTCCATCTCTTCTTTGTGCTTCTGCAGGTTCTCTTTATCCGACAAATGAAAGTCTCTCTCTGCCTCAACACTTGCCAAGTTATTACATAATTCTGTTATCTGTAACAGAACAGTAAAGTAAAAAAAAAAAAAAAACAGAGTGTTAGTGGAGCTGAACAGCTCTGGAGGAGAGATGAAAACAAAGGCCGACTTTAACCTTCTGCTCCAAAGAGCGTTTCTCCTCTTCACTCGTTTTCTTCAGCTCAGAGTTCACGTTTCTTTGTTGGTGCAGGTCATCCTGGAGAGCCTTCAGAAGTTCTTCTGTTGAGGAAGCCTTCAAAGAAAAACGAAAAGATGGAAAAAGTTCACACTAAAACCCGTCAGTGAGAACTAAGAGCAGGAATGAAGCTCACCTTCTGTCCAAGTAGCTGTAGCTGCTGCCTCTTCTCCTCAGTAACAGTCTGTACAGACATGCTCAGCTCCCTGGCCTGTTCACACAGAAACAGTGGACAAGATGGCCGCCACTGGCAGTTTGACACAGCTTGCATTTCATTCTGTTTACACTAAAAAAAAACCTCAACTAGATATCCAGTATGCTGGATGTTTGAGATGCACTAAAGAGGGACGACATCAGCAGCTTGTTCTGGTAAATGAGACTCAGGTCACATCTGAGCTCTACAGAGTCAGAGTCTGTTCCAATCTGACACCAAGTTTCTCTGCAAAGTCAGGGTGGGAAATAAAATGCACCAAGCTGAAACTTTAACTAGACAGAGGAACTGGCTGATATTTGAAACCCCAACATTACAAAAATAACACTGGTCAACAGAAAAAAAATAAATAAATAAATATGGTAACTTGTAGAACAACTAAAAAAAACAAACATTTTCCTGAGGGCTGCACAGAGTTGGGAACAGAATTTATCTCCATTGATCACCAACCTCAGCCTCCAACATCTCCATTCTTCTCTGCAGCTGCATTTCAGCTTCCTGCTTCTGTCTCAGCTCCTCCTGCAGCTCCTCTCTCTCCTGACTGACCGTGTCCAGGGAGCTCTGCAGCTTCTCCAGCTCCTCCTCAAACCGCTGGCTCACAGCGTCCCTCTGGGCCAGCAGACCCTCCCTCTCTGCTTTCACACACTCCAGCTCCTCAGCAAACTTGGCAAGAAGGAGAAATAAAGGGAGAACATGACCTTTTTTTATAGAAGATTAACATTAAGATATTTAGGAGCTAAAATTGTTCAGTGCTCTCCTCTGCTGTACCTGTTGGTGTGTGTTGCTGCTGCTCTGCATCTCCATCAGCTGACTCTTCAGCTCCATAATCTCTTCCTCCATGCGCTCCCTGCTCTCCTTCAACACCTGGAGCTCCTCCTGCTTCTCAAGCATCTGAGTCAGACAGAACAAATGGTCCAACGTCAGACTCGGCCGTCGCCCTCAGACTGCCGCCTGCTTTCAGTGGGTGGAAACAACCAGTGTGTTTAAGAGAAACGGCTCACCAGCTTTTCATTTTCCTGGAGAACAGACCTCAGACGCTCCAGCTCCTCCAGCTGCTGGATCTGTAGCCCAGAACAGACAGGAAAGCGTTTGGGTTGAAGAATGGGAGAAAAGCAGACGTAACCAGACAGAACACAGAGGGAAGTGGAACCTGCTCGTCTTTCAGTGGATCTGCTTCAGAGAGGAGCTGCTGCTGCTGCTGCTGGAGCTCACACTGCATCTACAAGAACAGGATCTGTGAGAACCACTGAGGCTCTGGGTTCATCAGGTTTCACTCACATGAAGGATTATTCCAAACATAAATGACGTTTGTTGCAGTTGGGCTGCTCCAGGGAGTTTGACCGTCTCCACATGAGAATGACTTTGTGTTTTTACCATGTGGATCTTTTCCTCCAGCTGTGATCGGAGCTCCTCCTTCTCCCCCCTCAGCCTCTCTACAGCATGCAGCAGCTCCTCTCTCTCCTCGGTCAGAGCAGCCAGTCTGCCCCGCAGCTCCTCTGCACTCTGGCAGAGCAGCCCGTCTGTTTCTGCCTCCGTGTCCCTCAGCTCCTCGCTTAAAGCCGTCATCTGTTTCAAACGGGAAACAGAACTTTAATGTGTTTTGTGAGCAAAGCGAACCCTCGTCTGATTTTCTATGAGAATCTTCCAACACTTGACATGAGTAAACAGGTTGACTAGTTCAGTTCTTTAGCTGCTCTACCTTTATATTCTTTTTGTCTGCTCATTCTTTAGTTAGATTATTTCCTAGTCTCCTCTGTCCTCTCCCACAACCAGCAGGAAGAGGACAGAACTGTTCAGCAGCTTGTCTCTCTGTAGATGGTTGTGTGTGTCTGGTATACTCACACTTCCCTGTGCCTCCGCCTCAGTGGGACCTCCATCCTGCTTGCAGACGTTTTCAGACTTCAGCAGTTTGAGCTGCTTTGCCTGCTCACGGTTCTTCTCCAGGACGCTCCTCAGCTCCTCCTGGTTCTCTATCATCTGCAGAACAGACCAGGTTCAGCTTTCTGTCCGTCATGGTAACGGCACCTCATGCTCAGCTATTTTTAGATGCCAGGTGTTTTAATGCTGATATAATCAGACGACATGTTCGTTTACCAGCTCTACATTTTCCTGCAGGTCCTGCTTGAGCTGATCTCTCTCTGCGGTCAGAGAGGCGACCTCAGCCAGCAGCCTCTCCACCTCCTCTGTGGAGCTCCTGCTGCCATCTTGGAGCTCCTGTTTCAGCCTCAGCATCTGTTTAGAGGAAGAGTTATCGTCACTGAGCCAGGGAGGAGAGGGCACAGTCAACACTTTACTCACATGTTCCTTTAACTCGGACTCCTTCTCCAGAAAGGCCGTCATCATGTCAGAGTTCCTCTGCTTTTCTTCTCCGAGTTCTTCCTGAACGGACCTGAGCAGGACGTCAGTCGCTGCGTTTCCATCTTCAGAGCTCTGAACACGTCGTTCCATCAGCAGAGCCTCTCTCTCTGCTTCTACACGCTGGAGGGCTTCAATCATTTCCTTCAGCTGTTAACACATTCATATTAACCCAGTCAGATTCCAATCGAGTAAGATTACTGCCAACAACTCAATATTATTCAGGACCCTGATCTGCATAGGATGAGGATGTAAGATGGTGACTAAAGTTGTGTTCACACTGCAGCCTGAAGTGACCCAATGCTGATTTCTTTTCTTTAATCAAGTCTTATTTTATCGCCGTTGTCGTTCACATACAAGTCGCATATATTTGGAGTGTGATCTCCTGTGTGAGCCACAAACGGCCTGAAAGCGCCCCGCATGCGCAGTAGAGGGCGCAATAACGTCACACACAGGGAGCGTGCTCAGTGTTTTACCAACCACCGTAAAAGCGGTTGGTAAAACACCACAGAAGAAGTGCAGAATGAAGAAACCAGAAAAACTGCAGCATGGAGTCAAACTGAGAAACCCTGAGTCCAGGTTTCTTGCTCACCTCGGCGTCTTTCTCTTCCAGAGAAGCTAAAAGCCGGCTCCTCTCCAGGTCGCTCCGTCTCTGCTCTGCTGTCAGTGCGTCGAGCTGCTGAGTTAAATCAGCACATTGTTGCTTCAGCTCCGTCTCCTCAGCAGCCTGACCTGACTGGAGGTCATCAGTCGTCTTGTTAACATCCTGCAGCTCTCCCGTCAGGTCTCCACTCTGAAACAGGAATTACAGAATGTGAGATTATATGGCGGTGCAGTCAGGGTGCCGCAGAGGAGCCAGCAGGAGTTAAGCCGTCCACCTGATCTCCAGGAGTCTGAGGTGAAGCCTGTTCCTCCTGCTGCTCCCTCGGAGCCTCCTCTGCCTCTCCACACAGAGCCAGCTCCTCCTGCAGGTTGATGATGCCGCTTTCCACTTTCACGCTTCCCAACATATCTGGAAATATGGAACAGTTTAGAAACCCCCATCTGATGTCACAGATGGAAACCCGTCCCAGTTCATGGATCATTACTTTGTGGGAGTGTATAATCTAGAGCGCTGAGCTCAACGTTGTCATAAGAAACATTCAGGTGTTTTTCAGGATAGCTGGGCTTTTCCATCTGCAGCTGGAGAACGGATCCGGTCAGCTCAGCCTCCAGATTCTCCTTGCTGGCCGTCAGGATCATCTGGAGAGAAAATAATCACTTTGAAACATTTCCTCCTGGCCCAGTGACCCAGACTGACCCAACTACTAAATCCTGTTTATGAAGGGGGGAAAAAGAAATCCCGTTACTGTTGGATGTAGCCGACTGCTGAGGTGAATACCTCCAGGTCCAGGTGCCAGAAAATGTACAAGCCTGTGGTTGCTAGGCAATCTTGCAGGTGTTGAGTGGCAATCAGGCTAAGATTTCACTGTTGATATTTTGGCAGATGTTCTCTTCATTGGTTTGTATGCCAGTGACATGTGATCCTTTATCCATGCTAACCAGTAGAGATTAGCTCTACTGGTGCCACATGTGATGTGCCGGTGGAATTTGGGGAGCGTTACGCTTAATTCAGCATAGTTAGAAAAATTTAATTCCTTTGTTTCCAAGTTAACAAACTTTGAAAAATCAGCAGGTGATTAAAAATAAATATGTTTTGCACCGATATAAATGTTAATACAACAGGCACGTTAAAAAGGATGCATCTTTTTCTCTTTAAACTCGGCTCAAGTGGTTCTGTGTGTCTGAACCGACCCTCAGTGGTGATGAAGGATCTGCATTTACTTCAAAGGTTTGGAGACTCAAAGCTTAAAGCCAGAAAAACATGGAGTCATCTTGTGCTCACTGTTCAAAATAGACATAGCTAACAGTTTAATGTCACGTCTACTGATATGATAACAGAAAGAGATCACGTTGAGTAAAGTGAACACACGTAATGTTCATTTGGCTTTAAATTAAATATTGAAAGAAGTTGCATGAGAAATGTGCCAAAGTATCACAGCCACACTAACACATTACCTCCAGTTGGAGGCGCTGTTGCTCAGACAATTCGATGGCCTTCTTTAAACTAGATATTTCCTTCTGCAATTCATTCTGCAAACAAACAGTAAGAGGTACAATTACAAAATAGTGAGATTATATTCATGCAGTCTATTGAGCACATCATAAATCACCAAATGAAAGACTGCTTCTCATTACTTTATTGCAGATAAAGACGTTCAATTGAAATCTACCTCCTGTTCCTCCATGAATTTCAGCTCCAGACTTTTGAACTCTTCCAGATCCTTTTTCTCCTTCAGCTCTTGAAGGAGAGCAGCATTTTCCTTCTCTAGGCTCTGCGTGTGCTCCAGGAACATCCCCAGCTCCTGCTTCAGGTGGTCTCGCTCGGCACCAACCGCGTCCTGTGGAAAAGATACAGGACATGTGACCTTTTAGGTTCCTCCTACCTGAAATATCTGCACCGTCATCCCTTGTTGGAATGATGTGGTGAGCAATGAGGTCCCCAAGACGGCCATCTTGGTTTTCCTCCTCTAATGTAGTCTCAGACAGTAAAGTAAAGTGGCTTATTGTTGGCTTTAGATGCATTATCATATCATTTGGAAGCTTTGAGTGAAAGAGTTTGCTAAAGATTAAATAACATAATTTCTTATTGGGACACAACATCATGACAGAAAATGTCCAAAGCAGAATCTATGGAGTTGCTATAATTATTCCTTCTATTGTAGTTTATTCATCGCCACACTGGGAGGTTGTGGCTCTGCAGCAGCAGCAGCTTTGGTCAGCGTTACCTTCTCTGACGCCAAGGTTTCACACAGCTGGACACTCTCTGCAAAGCCTTTCCTCATCTGGAAGACAAGACTTTAGGATTAGAGCCCAAACTGGGACACTTTATATCCAGAACCATCATTGCAGTTTTTATTTATTTATATTTCTACAAAAGCATACAACATATGAAATACAAGCAAGAGACAATATTATAAAAAAAATAAAATAAAAAAAACTGAACCCGCTCAACATTACTGCTCCAGAGAGCAGCTCCTGATCCAACAGTATACCTGGTCAGATTCAGACTGCCTCTTCTCCTCCAGCTGCCTCTCCAGCTCCGACACTTTGAGCTCCAACACGGCTGTGGCTTCCAGCTTCTGCTGCGCCTCCGTTTGCAGAATCTTCTCCAGCTCGGCAACCTTCTGCTCGGCTGCTTGCATTTGCAACGAGGCATCCAGTTTCTGCTGGGTTTCGTTTTGCAGCTGCACCTCCAGGTCTGCCAACCTCTCTTCCGACTGATTTTTCTCCGCTGCCCGTCGTTTCTGCAAAGACTGCAACTGGACCTGCAGCTCTGCGACTCGGCTGTCCAGGGTTTCTGCCTTTTGCACAGCCTCCTCCCTCTGTTGACGCTCCATTTCGAGCTGATGCTCCAGGTTGGTTAGTTTCTCTAGAAGTGCACATCTTTGATCAGGAGACGCCAGGTCACTGGACATAGAGATAAAAACATAAGAAGCTTATTAGTTGTCTTTTATCAAGTGGGACAAGTTATTCCTAAGTTTAGCCTTTAGTTTAATAGTTCATGTGCAGTATAATCATTGGAACTGTGTGATCCACAGTTCCAATGCTGGACGATAAATTGTCCCAGAAATTATTGCTATAATAAAATTGTTGTTTTGAGGTCATTTTAAAGTGATGTCAGCATAAGTACACAAGAACATATTCTCAAAGAGCAATAAACTTTAAATTCTAACGAGCATTTAACACTGGAAATGGAAGACATTTAAAAAAAAAAAAAAGAATTATGATGTCTCTAAACAAAATTGTCCTTCAAAAAAAGAAGCTAGTTGAGTCCAAAACACCAGACAGAAAACTTTTACCATCCAGTTTTTGGTAGAAAGAAAAACAATAATCTCCATACAGATGAAGATTATTGAGTACGTTTTAGGTTATTGTGTGATTTATATTGCGACAGGCCTACTGGTGACCTCATGAAGAACCCACCTGTCCCCAAAGCTGCGAACAGTCACAGAGCTCTGGCTCATCTCCATCTCGTCTGAAGGCTCCTCAGGAATCCCCCAGTGAGGGTCGAAGTCTTCGTCAGCTACAGCGCAGTAAAGACCAAGTCCATCATCTCACACGAACCACTCAGAAAGATTTCCATCTTCAGTCGCTCCATACCTTCACCTAGATCCCCAGAACAGAAACGATCAGCTCTCCTCTTCCTGCTGAAAGTCACGTTCATGTCAGATATCCCGTCGTCGTCGCAGGCCGGCTGATGGCCGTAGAGCATCTTTCCTCCCCATGTCACCCGGCGCTTCGGCATCTGATACAGAACACAGCTGGCATGTTAGTGAGTGTTTAACCCTGATGCTAAACAAGCCTAGCAGAACCATCAGTCAACCAGCAGCCTGCTGCGTTTGGGTTGAAGGTCATTATGTGATATTGGATGACAATACCCAAACACCCACTACAATGTCTACACAGGCAAACAAAACACGTTTTTTTGCACTTCAGTTGTGGTTCTAATTAAAGTGTTTTTTGCTTCTTTTCCATCTTTTAGACATGACTCGTCACATTATTTGCTGAAGTTACAAATAACTGGTAAAGACAGATAGTGGTTTGGACTGCTGAACAAAACAAAAAAACTCAAGAAAAAAAAGAAAAATCAAAAACACAACTCTCCGCTGAATGAAAAAACAGAAAGAAAGAAAGCAAGAGCACTCTGCTGAATAACAGACGGACCTTTGGAACAGAGACCAGGTTGGAGCTGGTGACCAGCAGCTTGGTCAGGTTTCTGATCCGGTCCTCTTGTTCTCTCTGGAGCTGATCCTTCTCTTGGAGCAGCTGAGACAGAACCTCTTTCTCCGTCACTGTTGTCTGTGTGACCGAAGACACCTGGAAGAGACGAACGTACGAGTCAAGCAGAGCAAAGAGCTGCAGAGAAGGAAGTTTGATCAGAGTCAAATCGGAGAAGCCTGGTGACGTTAACCAATCGTTCTAACCTCATTCAGTCGACGCTTCAGGTCAACGATCTCATTCCGATACCTCTTGAGCAACGCTCCGTCATCCGAGACCTCCGTCACATGAGGGTCATTCTTCATTTTCTTTGCGGTGCTGGCAAACTGAACATGAGGAATTCATCTGAATACTGGAGTGTTGTGCATTCTGACAACTTAAGTAGAACGTCTCATGTAGAGTAAATGTAAAAAAAAAAAAAAAAAAAAAAAAAGGCAACGTTCAAGGTTATGTTGACCTGTGAAATGAAGACAAACCTGCAGAGTACTGAGGGTCTCCTCCAGAGAAACGGGCGTGATGGTGCTGATGATGACCGTTTTAGCATTGCCTCCTAAGGAGTTCTGCAGGATGCGGGTCAGTTTGCTGTCTCTGTAGTTGGTAAAACCTCTGGAGAGCATCGACAAGAAATCCAGCAATTAGTGGATTCACAAATAAAGGATCTATTCAGAATGCAAGAATTGTATTGATTTTATTTAAAATACAGTAAACCCCTGACCCCCCACAAACCCCCCCAATATTGGAATATGAACTGAAACAACTAAAATTAAAAACCAAGATAAATACAACTCTGCAAGGCAGACCTGCTGGCTGGTATACAACCAGGACAACCTGAGTCATAAAGACATTTTATTAATATTTGTTCAATATACTCAAGTGTTCCGTTTGTAATTTGGCCTGATTCATATAAAGTGAGTTAGAAAATCGCTATACAAATAAAACAATTTCATGATTACTTTTTGTTTAAAGTACTAAATCTGATAAATGAAGTTAATCATCATCAAACCTGTAGAGTCAGAATGTTGGAACACAACCCTATTCAGAGAATGGATGAGGAATCTAAATGCATCTGATGTAAACTGAATCGCCATGGTTACTCACTTCTGGTTTTCATCAGTGAGTTTCTTGATCACCTGTCCCAGTATAAACAGACTGAGATTGATATTACATCCTTCTTTGAAACGAGTACCTGTGGATTTGAAAGAAAAACTGACAGGTCAACTCAAAGCGTGATGGTTAAGAAAACCTTTTAAATTAAAGCTAGAAATCAAACCATAAAGATGGACAGTGGTAACTCCACTTTACCTTCTGCCCCCGTTTGACTGGCTCTCTCAGATCCAGCGAGATCCACTAAATTCTGCACACAAACAAAACAAACAAAAAAAAAAAAAGATCAACTTGCCTCTCCAAAATCAAAATCAACAGTATAAATATTTAAAAAGAGCCAATTTTTTTTTTTTTTAAAACATACTAAATGGGAAACAATAATGGCTCCATCAGCATTTTCCCCTGATGCTGGATCACTCCTATCTCTGCTCTCCAGGATCTAGAGAAACATTAGCAAGTCAGAAAACGTCACAGCAACAAACTCCACGTCATCCTACATGCCGAGTTGTTGCTTACCATACGGAATATAGTGTGTGAGCGGCTGCTCCGCTGGTTCATTTTAGTCTTTCCGTAGTGACGGTTCTCTGGAGGCAAACAAAATAAAAAGACAATGTGTTGACAGGAAGCTACAGAGAAGTTCACCGCTGGTAACCTAAACTCTTACTTTCTCCCTTCCTAATCCAGGCGAGGGCTTGTGAAGACGTGGTGACGAGCTCCTCGGTCAGGTCGGCTACGTAGACCGTTTTCTACACAGTGAACACAGATCCACTGATCAGAGACCGTCTGTGACGCAGCATAGATTCTGCAAATACTTCCATACTGAACAAAAACATTTAACCCACTCACATTCATAGTTTCCCGAATTTCCAAAGGTTTTCTCTTCCAGCTGTCAACAAGCAGGTCCGTCACCGTTTCGTTGTAGATTTCCATGTAGGACACTCTGAGAAGGAATTCCTTGTTTGGAAACTTTGGATGAAACGAGGAAAGATTGTTTAGAAGAGTCACACGCACGGCCAACAGTAAACGGACTAAACCAGCATGGCGACTTTTACAGCGAGTCTCACGGAGCTGCTTACCGTTTTAATAGTTTGGAAAACATCATCTACGGCCAGAGGAATGACTCCACGGTTCCGGTCACTGCCCATCATTGTGAACGTCTTCCCCGAAGAGGTCTGACCGTAGGCAAATATGGTTCCTGACAAGAACATGCATCAACGAAAGCCGTGCAAATAGAGTCAGACTATCTGATTTGATAGTACGAGGATTCACAGCAAAGCAGTGAGCAAAACATTCATTTCTATTACATACCATTGTAACCCTCAACGGTTGACACAACCAGAGGCTTTGCGATGTCCTGGTACAGCTGGCTTGTAGATTCTTCAGCACTAAACACTCTGTCTGTAAACGGGAGGAAATTGGACAGTAAAATCATCTTAGTGGGTCACAACACACACAATTATAACGCTGCATATGATTTGATGCATACCAAAAGTGAAGCACTTGCTGGAATTTCCATCATCAATCTGACGAATTGATTTCTTGTCAGTTTCCCAGAACAGCTGGACAGGCTGAGCCTTTTCTGAAGCTGCATTTTCTTCCCTTAGAAAAGAATTGGAAGGAAGAAAATAAAAAATTATATTAAAAAAATATGACTACAGAGAGATTCAAACAGACGGACGTCAAGCAGCTGGAAACTGTTCCCAGCGATGAACCAGACTTGTGCAGCTCTACAATTCCCTGCCTGATATCTTAAACTTTCTCATCGTGTCAAACCAGGAAGCAGCGTGTTCCACATGCGAGCCTTCAGATAACTAAAATGTGTCAGTTTCCACGGCCATGACATCATCCAGACTTTCACCATTTAAAGAGAAATGAATCATTCTGTGTGCAAACTTCTGATTTTAAAGACCATAAAGAAATCTGACATTTCTCACCATTATAATATTTAGCAAATAGAAATACTGGCGAATTCTAAAAATCTTAAAACAGAAGAAGTTTTGTCCAATTTAAATTCAGACCGTGAGAAGAGCAAAATGTGGATGTGTCCATTTGATGCATGTAAACTTCCAGTTTCAACTATATGTCTAATTTATACATCATAAACCTTTACTTTATTACACTTACTGACAGCAAGTAATTTGTTCAGTTATTTATGTGGGTTATGTTGATGTAAATATAGATACCAGGGTGTGTATTGGTAGTGGATCAATACTTCTGTTCACAGCATCTCCTCCATATGTACAGCAGTTTCCTCATGCATCAGTGCATGTGCAGGAATTAACATGGCAGTCCAGTAGAACAATTTAACACTAATTTTGAGTCAACATGACATGGAAGCTATTGAAAAAAAATATATATTAAAATGATTTAAAATCTCAAATGACTGATAGAAATGGGAGTGTGATTGGTAATTAAATCTAGTAGCATGAATTACAATTGGTTTTGTGTCAGTTGGCCACGAGGCAACATCTATATTTGTTTTTCACTCAGGAGTGTTTGGATCGTAAATTTGTTGACGGTCCCTATGCGAGAACCTCCGGGCGAGAGAGGAGGGAGCAAAGAACGCCTGGCCGAAGTTAGCGTTCCTGAATCGGATCAACCTTGAGCTAAACGCCGCGAAAATTCAATATCCAACTTAAAACTAACTTCATCTTCCTGCTGTCAGAGCTATTAACGACTTCCGTCTCACACGAACGGCTGAGCGGGATATATGGAAAAAAAGGCACCTTCTCTATAGTTATTAAATTCTAAAATGGTGTGATGTAAACATGTCATACAGAAAAGCAGAAACATGATACAGACACAGTTAACGTCAGCTTTGGGTGAGGAAGGAATCTTTTCTTCTGAGTGACTCGGTTCAGGAAAACTCACCTCTCAGCAACAGGACGAACACGGACACAAACTTTAACAGCAGACTCCGCCATGTCTTCTTCAGGGAACCTGACGGAATAACTGAAGGGATGGTAGAAAACATTTTAAACATGCACCGCTTTAATTTGATTGGACAACGTCATCACGGGGACTGAACCACACACGGTAATGGGAAAAATAAGGATGTAATATTTTTGGAATGACTATTTATGTTTTGTCTTCTAATATCAAATGCCACAAATAGGTCAAATATGGTCTCATGAAAGCTGAAGTTATATTGATTATTAATCTCAATAAATAGATAAGTATCAAGAGTTAGTGGTTAGCCAGTTAGTCGCGTCCAGAAGATCGTCAAACAAGTGCGACGGACGTGGTTGCGTCATAAGCCCGCGTTTGACGCACGTGAATAAGAATGAGAATAACACAAAGTATGGCGGCGTTTTTCTTAAACTAGGACAGAAACTATTTGAAAGAAGAGCAAGTATTGGGTCTTGTTGAATCTAAGTAGTTGGTGACTTTTCTAGGAGACATACGCCGCTATTGGTAGTTTGAATAGGATTATTTTAGTTTAAATGCTTTGGTCTTCCAGCAGAAATGTCTCTGTTTCTTGTCAACAGGTAAGTACAACCTATTAGTCCTGGAGCATCTTGTGTCAGACTGAGTCAGTTTCTAGTTAGTACACATAAAACAGCTAAAAAAGAAAATAGAAAATCAACTTGGACTGGGTAGATCAAAAACTGATACAACAAATATGTTTTGTAGCTTTTGAATAGATGGAACAACATTGCAAGCAACAGAAATCAAATATCGATCTACTGAAGAGTTTATAAGTCTGTAGTATTGAAAGCAGCCAGTAGTTGTAACATCAGTTTATTCATCTTTTCAGGTATCTTGGAGACGACGAGGACGGCGTCATCTCCAAGGTGTCCCATTCCCAAGCGCTGCTGACCAAACTGCAGCAGAAGGTGAAACAGAAGCAAAGACAGAGTTTAGCAAAGCAGAGAGAATGGACTGGTGAAGTAGAAACCGAGCAGCAGGAAGTTCCGTCAGAGACCAAAGACGAGACACGAAGCAGTGAAAAGCATCAACAGCAGCAGCAGAAGAAGAAGAGGAAATCAACAGCGGGAGTTTTGCTTGATGCAGACTCTACCAGCTCTGAGCCTTCGGGGAAAAAGAAGAGAAAGGGAGCTGCGGATAAGAAGCAGAGGAGTCAGGAATCGGGTGGGATTTTCTCTCTCTTCATTAGGCGCACATGCCCTGGTAGATTTAATGTTTAATGTAAAATCAATGTTGAAGAGATCCCAGTCTAAAAGATGTCTGTTGAGCATACCAACTGGAACTAACTACTAGCAACTGTTTTGCCATAAACAGATGGAACTAACAAGAATAAACACTAGGGATGCACGATATTGGATTTCTGGTCAATAGCCGATATGCTGATATATTAAAACCCATTTGGCCGATAACCGATACCAATACTTTTTCCTATACCTACTTACTGAAACTATATGGCTTTCTCTACTGTGGAATTAAAATGCTGCATTATCTTTGTCAGTTTCTTCTGCTTCCAAATGCAAATGCTAAAAAGGAGGCTGAAAATGATGTAACACTTTCAACTTACATTATGTTTAATGTCAAATGTATCCTTGACATCTGCTCTCTCTAAGCCAATAACAACACTCAAACATCCATCCATCCATCCATCCATCAATTTTCTTACACCCTTGCCCCTTAGTGGGGTCAGGAGGGGTGCTGGTTCCTATCTCCAGCTAACGTTCCGGGCAAGAGGCGGGGATCACCTCAAACAGTACACATTTAATGTTGTGCTGTGCTGCAGACGTCATTGTCATACAAAATGTTGCCTTTTATATCAGTGAGTTATGTTGACCGAATGACCCTAACCCTATCGGCCAATACGATACCATACCGATAATATTGTGCATCCCTAATAAACACCATTAATAACTCCTGACATTCCTTTTCAAAGATTGCCATAAACTAAACACATAATTGTGCAATCCATATTGTGAGACTTTATGGATTGCAAGTAAATAATAAATATTATATTGTGAGGCAGCTTTGCTTGGAATAGCGTCTCTCTTTCTACCTGCTCAATTGTGGATGCAGTGAGTGGATTGAGGTTCCCAGCAGGTAAATTCAGGTGAACGGTCGCTGTGAAATCCTCCACTCTGTTTACTTCTTCCCAGCAGAGCAGGTGTGTTCTAACTCCATCACTGCAAACAGGAAGTGTCTTTGCTGTTTGAACTCCCCCTGCTGGCTGTGAGAGGCTGTAGGTGTCCCACTGTAGCATTTCCCTAAAAAGGGACGACATGGGTAGATGACTTCAAGGACATCAGATCATATTGGTTAGCATGTTTGCCATAAAGGTCACCTGTTAGGGCACGTCTCTCCATCTGGGTCCATCTTGAGAACTTTATCCTGCTCGAAGCACCAAATGTAGCAGGTTAACACCAGCTCTATAGGTTGGAGCAGCAAACAAAAATGGTCAGAATACAGGAAGGATGACAAAAGGCTTCCATGTGACTGAAATGTGGGAGTCATCTGGTTAGTTGTCACCTGAATACTTAGTCGTTGTTTTTGTCACTTTTTTTCCTTTATTTAACCAGGTAAAACTAAACTGAGCTCCAGATGTGTTTTGCAAGAGGGCAGGAAATCAGCAAAAATGTTGAATGAATATTTTGTCTGTCACACAGTAATGTTTTGATGCCTTCTTACTTTTTGTGTAACTTTTCTTCCATTAATGTCGTTTTATCTTTGGATCTCAGGTCAGTCAGTGGCAGCTGTTTCTCCAGAGAGCTGCAGGTGTGAAACAGAGCAGGAACAGGAAGTGGAGGAGCCAGCGACAGGATTCCGTGTCCTCGGCGGTTTTGAAAGCAGACCTGTCCATAAGGTACGATCAGGGAAGAAAAACCTCATGGCTACACTAAAATAAGGATTCCTGACATTTATTCCACATTCTTTGTTTTTCTCCAGGCAAAGCGGGTCTTGCCTCAGTGGCTCGCTGAGCCCGACGTCATTCACAGAGACATTAAATGCAACCTGGTTCCTGTCTCCTCTGTGTCTGGGGTTTCTGCTCAGCTCCTCAGGAAACTAGAGGCGAATGGAATCCAGCACTTTTTTCCAGGTACAGTAGATTCACCCAGGGGTCAGCCAGGGTTATTTGTAGGTTACTTTGGGAAACAGCCTTTGACAATGAAGCCTGTGGTATGCTTCATCATAGCTCTGCTTATTAACTCCAACCCTGTAGATAGGAAATGACTTGCAGTGAGAGAGAAGGTGGCCATGTAAGAATCCCCAGGGGCTCAGATACATTGTTTTAACCAAGTTGTATGCAAATTGAGTGTTACTGTTAATTTATTTCCTGTTTGCCTTTTATACCTCCTAATGATGATAAGAAATGCAACCTGTGAGTACAATCATCCAATCTAACCAAATATGGCCTAGTTAAAGTATCAAGCAGTGTCAGACATGTGATGGTAAAGTGGTGCAATATGACTGGAACAGATGTTTCAGTCCAGGCCTCATAAGCTTTTCTACTGCTCTGTCCTCCTCATTTTACTTAATGAAAGTGGCTGATCGTTCACAGTCTAAGTCATAACCCTGCTGTGATCTGTTTTCAGTGCAGGCAGAGGTGATCCCGGCCATATTGGAGGGCGCTCAGCACGGACTTCTGATTGGTCGAGGAGGCTACAGACCCAGAGATCTCTGTGTTTCTGCACCAACAGGCAGCGGAAAAACTCTGGCCTTCGTCATTCCTGTCATTCAGGTGAGCAGCCAGCATTTCCTCTGCGGTGCTTTGATCAAGCATTGCTGGAGCAGTTTTCCCAGCGACGTGTGTGTTTCCTGGCAGGTTCTGATGGAGCGGACAGTGTGTGAGATCCGGGCTCTGGCCGTGCTGCCAACCAAAGAGCTCGCCCAGCAGGTCAGAACGTTCTAACCATTTCTGCACATTCTAAAACCCTCACAGTGTTCTGACCTTAATGTGTGTCTGGTTCAGGTCTTCAAAGTGTTTGCGTCGTACGCAGAAGGAACTCCTGTGAAAGTGGTCATGCTGGGGGGTCAGAGGTCGTTTGCTGCAGAGTGCGCTTCGCTTTCGGAGCAACGGTGAGGAGGGCAAACTAAGAGCAAGTCTTCATTTATTGGTTTAACCTTAAATATAATAAACGTTTTCAAGCTGAGTAACTTTAAAGGGGGACTGTTCTGTAAAATTGACATTTTTTAGCTTTACATCATGTTGTGATGTTATTCCCTCATCAAAACATGTCTGGAGTGTTGCCTTGATTCTTTCATCCATGTTTGAGAAATCCTTTAATCTCCATGGCAACCATTCAGCTGTACAAAACGGCTGGTTGGACTTAGCCCCGCCTTCGAGGACAAAGCCCCTCCTCTGAGCTGCAGTTTCCAAGCTCTGTAGTTTTCTTCCACCTCACAGAGCTCCTCTCCCCCCTTTCAGCTCCTCAGACTAGCCAGCAGCAATTAGCAAACATTTGGTGGAACTGTTCATCTGCTGAGCTCATTGTAGGAGCTACTGCTCAGTGAAACGCTGGTAAAAACTATGTTTAAGAGTTGATAGAGGAGCCATGTTGTGATGACTTCCTGAAGGCGGAGTTTCAGAAAGAGTAGGATTTCCTTAAAGAGGCGGAGGCCCAATTTCAAGATGTTTTATTACAAAGTGAAACATATCATGTTTGGTATGTGCAGCATTTTTATAACAGCTGAAGTTGGTGAAGCTTCTTGATTAGTGCTATAAAATGACATTTTGTGCCTGGAAAATATACAATAGTGCCCATTTAAAAAAGCAGTATTGCAAATCCAAAGCCGACAACCTGCTGTCTGCTTCAGAGGCAGTGTGAGGTGCAGCTCTGCAGACATAGTCGTCGTTACTCCAGGTCGACTGGTCGATCACATCAACAAAAACCCAGGCTTTTGTCTGGAACATCTCCGGTTTCTGGTAGGTCCCTAAAAATCCCAGTATTCTCGCTGCGTAGAGCAGAACTCTTTGGTTTCTGATGTTGTGCTGCGTGTGTTTTTCTGCCTGCGTCTCAGATAATCGACGAGGCCGACAGGATGATCGACAGCATGCACCAGTTGTGGCTCAGCCAGGTGCTGAAGGCGGTGTACTGCTCAGCGGCTGGACCAGAGGACAGAACCCTGTTCAGGAGGACGGAGCCGGCATGCATCACAGCAGCCAGGTGGGTCAGACAACACCAGCAGTCTGTCTGCATGGCAGCATTCAGATGAAGGTTTATTCACAGATTATTCAGAGTAACCACAGAGATTCCAGTTTAAAACGTCATGAATGTTCAGATGAGAGTCTTGTAATTCATTCTGTTAATTTGTTTTACTCTACTTACTACACAGTGAAGAGGAGAAGAAGAAGTTTACTTGACATTTTCAGCCTCGGTTTATTTAAGATCATTTCCAATTTCCACCTGATCACAAGGGGTTACAAAAAATATATTTTGGAAATTATCTATGTTTTTTCAACTGAATTAGGATTATTTTGCTCCTCTGAATCCAAAAATAACATAAATTTTTCTCAATCAGTTCAAGTTTTAATTTATTTTATTTTATTTAGAGAAATCTGATGTTCTGACTAAACTGATGACATTTTTTGTGACATTATCAGATCATTTCTGTTAATATTTCTCATCTCAAGGTTTTAGGAGAATTTTTTTTAATAGACTGTTAATTAAATGTTACAAACTTGAATTTCTGTAAATTGGATAATAAACACTGATCAGGGTAAGTACATGTGAATTGAACATTAGGTCTTCATTGTGTAAAATCCTCCGTCTCTTTCCTGTCCTGATGAATCAATAGATCAGATCCTCCAGATGGGAGAACAAGTCCTGCATTTTGATGCTCTTGTTGCTCCATAGTTCAGAAAGTTGACCTGATTGAGCAAAACCAATGTGACTTTTGGATTCAGCTCATCAAAATGACCCTAAAACAATCAAAAAACCCCAGACAATTTTTTTTGACTGTTGACCAGTGTTATCTACCTCAAAGTAATAATAAAATAAATCGATTACTTTATCAATCCAGATTTCTAAGCTAATGTACGGCTGCAGCCTGAGCATTTTGGCCCAAAACGCTGTTAAACAGTTGTAATGTCAGAGGACTGGTGGTTCATTCTGTAATAGATTGAGTCGTATTGTTAGTGAAACGTCTACATCGTGTCCTCACGTCGCGCTGCGTCTCGTCTCAGTCTGTCTCCAGGTCAGATGCCGCTCCAGAAGCTGCTCTTTTCCGCCACGCTCACCCAGAACCCGGAGAAGCTGCAGCAGCTGGGCCTCCACCAGCCCCAGCTCTTCAGCTCCGTTCACGGCCCCCCCAGCAGCACGACGCCAGCAGAGAACACCCACAAACACGAGCGCTTCGACTTCCCCCAGGGCCTCACGGTGAGACGCCGCCTTTTGACTTGACGGGCAAACCGATAACTGGAACTGGAGAAAGAAACTCTGACATGATTCCTCTTGGTCTGCAGGAGTTTTATGTTCCATGTACGATGAACAAGAAGCCTCTGCTCATCCTTCACTTCATCCTGTATCTGAAGCTCCGCCCCATCCTCTGTTTCACCAACTCCAGAGAGACGGCACACAGGTTGGAGGGACTGACTGACTGACTGACTGACTGACTGACTGACTCACTGACTGACTGACTGACTGACTGACTGACTGACTGACTCGTGTCTCTGTGTGTCGTCTGATCCGTCTCATCTGCCTTCCAGACTCTACTGTTTGGTGAAGCTGTTTGGTGGAGTGCAGGTGGCCGAGTTCTCGTCACGCCTCTCTCCTGGTGAGAGGAAGAAGACCCTGAAGGACTTTGAAAAGGGGAAGATCCAGCTGTGAGTCACAAGCACACTGGACCACTGACATGGGAATGGATCCAGTAACTGAGAGCGAGTCAATTCAGTTTATTCCTATAGCGACGCCAGCATTTCACCACAAATGCCACTTACAAAAATAGTTGTTTCAATTCAGTCTCACATTGATCCGAGTTATCAAACAGTTCATTAAGCTCAATTTGTTACTCAGATTAGTTGGAAAAGTTTTTACTCAGACTCCATCGAGTCAGTGACATGCAGCACTCACCCCCCCCCCCTGAACCAGTGACAGCAGACGGTCGCTTACAGCAAGTCTTCATGCTAACTATGAATTTAGTGACTAGAGAGGAAAAGTCCACTTTAACAGGAAGAAACCTCCAGCAGAACCAGAACCTGACTCAGTGCAAGCTGCCGTCTGCTGCAACTGACTGGAGGTCTGAGAAGACGAAGCAGAAACAGATGAACTGATGAGGAGAACGTTCTGTGTTAAGGAAATGCAAAATGTTAACAGCAGTAGAGAGAATGTTTGTTTTTTGGCAGCATTATCTCAACCAATCCCATCCTCCAGGAAGACACCACATCCACAACAGAACACCAGGCCAGGGTTAGCTGCTATGGAGAGAAAAACAAGGAAAGAAAACAGAAAGTTAACAGTTGAAATAACATCAAAAATTGTAAGTTAGAGTAGAAGAAGTAAGTGAGAGAAAAGTGGTCAGTTTGTCCTCCAGTAGCCGGTGGTTCTGTATTCATTCCACATGGTGGCATGAGCCATGTCGTGATGCTGCAGCTGGTTATTAAAACCTCTCTGCTCTCTGACAATTAATGTTGAGTTCTTTCATCTTCCTGTTGAGTTGAGAGAGCAAAACAGCCATTTTACATCACTTACATCCACACAGCAGATGGCGACTTTTCCTGAATCTGACGTCTCTGTTTCTCTGGTCTTGCTTTGTTTGTGCTGCAGCTCGTATGACCTCTCTGCTGTATTAACCTGATCTGTCCTCCTGCAGGCTGATCAGCACAGATGCAGCTGCCAGAGGCATCGACGTCAAAGATGTCAAATGTGTGGTCAACTATGACGCCCCGCAGTTCATCAGAACCTACATTCACAGGTCAGCTGCTCCGCTGTCTCATCCTTCAAACTGTCCCTTCTGTCCCCGTCTGTCAGAAAGTCACGTTTTTGTCCTGGTGTCTGTCGTCACGTAGGATCGGAAGAACAGCGAGAGCTGGAAAACCTGGACTGGCCTTCACCTTTCTGTTCAGAGTTCAGGTACTGTCACTGATCTGGAATGAGAAGAAAGGGAGGAAGAGAGTAGGGATTTCTGTCAAGAATAAATTAGGACACCCTTACTTTTATTCCTACTTAAAATAGGTTCATATGGTTTGTACATGATGATTGAGTTCCTAAGGAGATTAGCCCTGTTTTAAATTCTGGCCAAAATAATAGTGTCCATGGTTGAAATGACAATCAGTAACAGACAGACCAGAGTGAATGCTTCTCTTTAGCAGTTAGAGTTTCTCTTCCCTCCATCAGGAGAATAATTTCCTTCGGATGGTGATGGAGGCAGGAAGCCCCGGGATTCAGAAGCAGTTAGTAAAACCAGAATGCCTGAAGGGGATGGAGGAGCGATATGAAGGGGTCCTGCAGGAGCTGGCTGACGTCATCAAGGTTACTGCCTCATTTTACTGTTCAAGCTGCTTCAAACTCTTGTGAATAATATTCACAAGAGTGAATATTATTCACAAAAATACAGTTTGTGATTAAAACACAAACTGTATTTTTCTGTCTTTCTTTCTGCAGGATGAGAAATCAAGACATTGAAGCTTCAGGTCTTCTGCTGCTGTCAGGTTTCACCTGAGCTTCAGTTTTAATGCCGTCTTTGGAAATTATCACAGATGTTTTTTTACCTACCAGCTCATTTAATAAAAGCTCATATAATCACTGCAGTTATTTCTCATTTTTCTTAATCTTAAAATTTCATTGCAGAACATTTTTGGGGTTCCTTCGGATCCTAAAGGTGTTCTATGATTCTTTTGAAGGATCCCCTACCATGTTTCTCAAGGTTCACTGTCTTTGTTTCAGTGTTGAACTAAATTAGTTATTAAGACGTTTCTGCAGAACACAGATAAACACATAGATACTACAGTCATTTGAATCAGATGCTCTGGAGCAGAGATCTATGTAGGATACATGCTTGTTTTTTGGGCATCTTGGGCTTTAAGGTGGTGGAGCTTCAAATGACTCCACATTCTCTTTTCTACTATCTGTGCCAATGTTGTTGTGATTGGACTAATTTATTAATCACAGTCTGCTCCCTTCACTGGTGGTTTTTTTTTTCTTCAAGAGCAATTTTATTTTTTTGATTTCTTTATTTTTGCCTATGAGTTACTCTCTCAATTACTATAACACTTAATTGAAGCCAAAGTGCATACCTCTAGGAAAAAAGTAACTAAAGCTGTTTTTGATGGCTCACACAAAAACCATTTGAGTTGTGAAGTTTTTTATTTTCCATGTATAGTACCTCAAAGTGTCAATTTATTCACTGTCTTGGTTATCGCCCAACTTTAACCTATACCTATTTTCTACAGCAGATGGCAGATTTGCACCGAGCCGTCTCTAGACAAATTACTACATTAGTGTAGGATTTAATTTTTCAGATATTTCTTTAAGAAAAGAAACAAAAACCTAGATTTAGTGTGTTTTTATCTAGCGCAACATCTTCTGTTTGATTTGTATATTGTTTTTTTCTACCTAAAATAAAATGTCCATCTTTTATTGATTGGTGAACATATTGCACATATCGGCTGATACCAGAACAAACCACAAGTATCGATCTCTTGTAAAAACACTTAAATATTTCTTTCTTTAATTTTATGAAAATATAAGTTATCATTGCTGAGAAGCCTTAAAGGCCACAGTTCAACCAAACATCCAACCATCAGGTAATCCAAAGCTCAGAGGAAGACGGAAAGCACAGCAAAAATTTACGACTGCCTGCAAAATGTGCTCACTGCCTTTTATTGGTTTTAATAATCAATAAATTTTACAAAAAAAAATTCAAATGTTAAAGTAAAAACTGATTTTAACAAAAAATTAAACATGTCACGTGAAATAAGTGATGGCATAAATATTCTCCTTTCAGCCGGTTCAGCAGATGAAATGACAGCATGTCATCGGTTTATCTTCAGGCTTCCTCCATTCTTTCTGCTGAACTCTTTCAGTTCTGTCAGGTTGGTGGGGAACAGCTATCAACGGCCATTTTCAAGTCCAGCAACAAATTTTATGGGATTAGTGTCTGGACTTGGACTGGGCCATTCCAGAACGTCTGTCCTGTTCAAAACCATTTCTGTGTAGCTTCAGCTGGTCGCTGTCTTGCTGGAAAATAAATCTTCTTTGAAGCCGTAGCTCTCTGGCAGATGGGAACTAATTGTCTTCCAGGATTTCTCGTTATTTAATTTTACCTTCATCCTTTACAAACCTTCCAGGGTCTATATTCTTCTTCTTCATGGTCTCTCAGGCTGTTTTCATCATCACATTGATCATATTCCTTCCATTCTTTGATGGATTGAACTGAACTCAAGAGGATGTTCAGAGCCAAGGAGATTTTTTTTCTATCCACCCCCTAACTGATACACTCACTCCTCTCAGCTGATCTCCAGTCATTCCACTCATTGTGAGACAACTGTGACCACTTGACTGGACCTCTGTTGAATTAGGTCACTCACTTTGAAGGGGGTGAATATTTATGCAATCACTAATTTATGCTACATATTTTGAAATATGTTACATACATTTCCAAATATCAACAAGCAAGCATAAAATAAAAGGCCAGCATAAAACAAAGAGGGAATATATTTTTAAAGGATCTAAGATGCATATAAACGTTTTAGTTTTACAATATTTGTCAATCTATACAAAAAAATCAACAGGATTATCATTTATGTCCTTGGTCACATTTCAGATTTCATTACTTGCAATAAGCTGGAAAAGATTTTGTAAAATACAACATGCAATCTCTGGTTTGACGTTAACAGTAGAATTACAGAACAGAATGACTCCACCTCTGAGTTCTTTTGATTAAACTGAACAAACACACAGCAACAAACTGCTGAGCCTCAACATCTGGAGATACACAGCATGTTTTACTCTGGCAGATTATTTAGTTACATCAACCGCCTGCAGTTTTCTCCATTATTCTAAACAATAACTATTTCTATCATAATGGTGGTCTGGTCACTCAGATGCTGTTAGCTTTCTATATGGCAAAAAATATGCAACAAATGAAAACATGGAAAAGGTTTTCCCTCTTAAAAATTACAACTGTTCAACATAAAGGTAATTATTGAAAGAAGCTGTATCATATCTAATGTCAATGAGTCCAACATTTAACAAATTATTTATTTTCTGGAACTCTGAGGAGGAAAAAGACGCCAATGATCAGGGCTTGTTCTTCATAGCAAGGCAGTGACAGATAATCACCAGCACTGAAAGACATTCAATGAAGAGATGAAAAAAAAAGAAAACAGAAACGGTTTTCAGTCACTATTTACATCACATTGACTTGTGAATAGAGGAAAACTTCCTTAATAAAACCAAAATATGTATAAATACTATGGAATACATGTTTAAAACAGTTTTGCAGAAACTTTGATCAGATTTACCTGCAGTACCACAGGGAACCAGCAGAAGGCGCAGCATCAGAAGGTACTGATCAATCAGAGGTGGATTCCCCACCTGAACTGTCATTCGTCCATATTTAATCTGGAGGGAAAAAAATGACAACACTATGTTAAATTATATTTTTGAACAAATGGTTGTATTTGTACTCTATGATTTTAGGTTTGACTGCCATTTAGAGGTAAGAATCACAGCATGAAGACTAAACATTAGATTTAATGGCTTAAGCTAAATTACAAGCAGCATTGTTGTAAACTAGGACTGTTAATGTATCACCACACAAATGTTCAGATTGTACGTTGCCGATTAAAAATATTACCGTTAACTGAGAAAATTTGACATGAGTTGTGTTTTGAATTTCACATGTGAAATAGTTTGCCCCAGTATGTGTTTTATTTTTGCTCTTCATGATGCAGGGGTATTGGCTGCCATCCTTGACGCCCCATGCTGATAACTCTTCTGTTGTCATCTCCAGGACCCAGTCTAGACACTGAAAACAACAGAAACAAATTAAAACCGAAATTTTCAACACTTGTAGATACTAAAAGTAAAGCAAATAAAAAAATCACCTGGATCATGACTTGGACATCGTTTCCTGTCCTCTTTGACATAAATGTGGGAAACTGTGGGTCTGGATGGTAGAATATTCTTAAGCAAGGCAATGTTTCGTTGGCTACTTTCAAATTCATTCTGCAGCCCCACAAGCAAGTTTTTCCTTCAGGTGTTTCATAAGTGAGATTCTGTAGAGCATTTTAAAACCTTCACAGTAAATAAATTTACCACCAGAAGATAAAAAGGTGAATGTGTTGGTGACTAAAGTGATCAGTACAATACAACCTAATGTCATAAAATCTTAACAAAATAAGCCAATAAAAACTCTAAGACATGAATTCAATGTCAGAGATCATGGAAAATTATAATGTCAGCCAAATTCTGCATGTGTTCCTTGATGTAATGACCAATATGAGTTTTTCTATTACCGACAGAATTACAGATTTTCTTTTTAGTATGAATGACTGATTACCAACAATTTAGACATTTATCCATTAAGAATATTTTTTGTTGGTTTGATATAATATTCCAATCTAATCTCTTGAATAATAATTAAAAAAAATCATAATTAAAATAAATAAAACTTGCTAAATGTCAGTCTGTGGGGCATTAACCTATATAATGTTACCAAGTGAACTGAATTACTGAAATACATTAACTTTTCATTAATAGTCTAATCTATGGAATATGACTAGTTGAGGACTCGTGTCTGAGTGATGCTGGCTCAGAGGGAAGCTCTCACACTGTTTTGGCTACTGCTGCCGTCGAGACAGGTAGGAGGAAAATTACACAGGAGAAAATAACATCTGAGAGAATGTTCTACACTGCTGGACATACCTTGAAATATCCTTCCTGAAAAGGCAAACATGCAAATTTTTCTGCATAAAAATAGTGGTAACACTTTATTTGAAGGGGGGTTAATAAGACTGACATGACATAACACATGTCATGAACATGAATAAGCTTTCATGAATATTTATGACTGTTGTCATAAAGCGTAATTCGGTAAATTATGACACTTAATACAAAGTTGACATTATTCAAAATGTCTTTGTTACGACAACTTGACATTAACCAAGAAATCATTACTGTTTAAACTTTACCTTTAATAACAAAGTTATCTAATTTTTAAAGTGCAATTAGTAATACTTTTAAAACAAATTTAAATCAGTAATGAGCACTAAGCATTCGTCAACAACTCGTTGACAGAAGTAAGCATGTTGTGCAACACAAATATTCACTCAGTTGGAGCACATGGTGCTAAATAGTAAAACATAACTTAACAAAGCTTCGAGGCAGATAATTGCTACAGACCTAGTATATAAATGGTTAGGAAAAATATCTGTTAGGCATAAATGGAGTTACTAAAATGAATGGAAGTCAATACAAAGTCCTAATAAGTCCTAAAATGCAAACCTATGTGTCTGTGTCCATAACTCACCTCAGAGTTTTTGTTCTCAGGAACTGCTTCTACATGATGGTAATACCCGTGTTGGAAAAACTTGTGTATGACCATTTCCACAGATTCCAAATAAGATCCAAAAAGTGGCATCTTCCTCTTCCCACTATATAAGAGAATAAAATAATTATAGTCGTCTAGACCTGTAAGAATTATCCACATATGAAATGTTTTTGTCTTCATCAGGTATGTTTAATAGGAAATATCATAAAACATAAGTTGCTGAGATATTTGTATTTTGTAAACATTAGGAACAAAAAATCTGTGGAATCATTTTAGATGAATGATTGGTTTTAGGTCTTTTTAGGATACTTGAACTATCCACTCTCCTTTACAGTTTAACCATTAATCCTTGCTGGTGCTGAATGTATGATCAATACTTATACTGTACTTAAAGAGACACTTTATAGGAAACCTAAAAATCATTTGTCACTATATTTGCATTCAATGAGGGAACACATGCTAACTAGCTTAGAGTTTCAACTCACATTGTGCTGCTGCTTCAGTAGTGATCTCTCCCATAATCTACATAATATATCAGGTTATTTTAATATCCATTATAAAATGTGGATATTTCTGCAATCACATATGGACACTTTCGGTGTCCTTGTAAAGGGAACATCTGTGATAGGAAAAATATACTTGCTCCTTGGAATAAAGTAAATAAAGAGGTGCACAGCACAAATAAAGTTTCAGGTTTGCCTAAAAAAATAAACACTTTTAATTTGAGTATTCATTTGATAGAGATTATTATGAAGCTCTAAACCTCTATCCTCTATCAAATCACAGTATAATATGTCAACATTACCTCTGCTAAAATTTGTCTTTATACCTTAACGCAGAGGTTCCCAAACTGTGGGGCAGGGGGTCGCAGGATGAACGCTGTGTGTGCAGGGGGGGGGGGGCGAGGGGGTAGGTAGGTTGGAAGAGTATAACAGGGTGTCTCTAAGAGTCTCTCTAACTCTCCCTGTTGTAATCCACAGGGGGGCACAGACAGTGCTTGGAAACCACTGGGGCCCAGGAGAAAAAAAATTGGGAACCACTGCCTTAATGTAAGGTGAGAACCTGAGGTTTGTTTGTATATCACTAATGGTAATCATAACCCTGTTAACAATTAATCAATTACTAAATTAGTTGATTAGTTATTTTATTATTTCAGCCCTAAAACACATGTATACCTTCTCCAGGAAATATGTGGTGAAGTGTCGTTACAAGATGGTGCTGACTGGTAGATGATTTCAGTATTGCCATGGCAACTCCCATCAGACAGGACAGCACACACTTTGGCTTCAGCTTCATTGGTTCTTCTGGGAATGTGGAACGTCAGACTCTCACCAGTGTTGTTCCAAACTGGAGATCTAATCAGTCAGACATGTTGGAACAGAGGAGAAAGAACCTCATTTTAGATCTCATATCATAAGAATGAAAATCAGACTCACAAATGTCAAGGATGATATTCTTCCTGGATCAATTGTTTCCTGAGCCCAACATTTTAAAATGTTTTTACTTGAGCTAGATGATCATAAAATGGTAGATTAGCATAATTAGTGACTTACTCCTGTGGTAAACAGTCCATTTCTGCCTGAACCTTGACGGCAATCACATCTGTGAGGTTGTGACCTCTCAAAATAGCGTGATTTCTGCCGTAGTAAGACACACGACTGGGAGAGACGGAGATGTTCCATGGCTGCAGAAAACACAAAATAAACTGCCTCAATGTTTTATTTTCTCTGGTGTTATTCTGAACTTGCTTTAGGGTGAGAATCAGAAGAGGGTAGAAAGTTATCCACATCTAGACTCACCACAAGGTTTGCCTTAGAGGAGGACTTTTGGCAAACACTCTCCTACAAAATAAAGAACAGGAACAAATTCAACAGGTACAAATGTCTGCTTCCATTTCGTAACCTGCTTCTTTTTACCACTCAGTATTTAACTGTTTCAGGCAGATGTTGGTTTAAAACTCAATACATAACAGGTAAACCTGTCGACTTTCTTTTAAAAACCATTTGAAAATGTGTGATTACATTCTGCTCTCCTTCACTGTCCCAGGTACAGCGGTTCTCCTTCCAGCCACATCCAGCTCTGATGCACTGCTGACATCTACGGAGAAAACAACGTGCATGGTCCTCAACATAGTTGTAGTAATATATCAGTGCACAACAATGCTAATAATTATTCTAGGTACAAACGGTGCAAAAACCCACAAAAGATTTCTATGGGGTTTTTTTTCTCATATTAATTACTTTTTCACATTCACCCAGGCCAGTTTCCTTTCTGTAAATAAATAACTACATTTATCATTTGAAAACTTTTGTAGTTAAGATTTAATTTTGGCTGATTAAAATATCATGAAATTTTAAATCTGTAAAGTGTAAATGAACTTACGAGAGTGAAGTATCAGAACAGTCGAATAGCTTTAGTTGCTTTGTCAGTGTTGTTCTGCTGAATGTAATTTGTACAGTGACATCAAGTTCTGCAAATGAAAAAATCACAGCAGTTATTTTTGACAAAATACTGTATGGAAGGAAGCATTTTAATACACTCTACATGAATGTGTACATGTAGACAGTAGGAGGTTTTTTTAGTTAGTTAATTAAACATTAAATACATAAATAAGACCAAACAAGCTGGGAAACCTTACAATTTATGCGCTACTGAAATTGTACTTAAAGTTCTGTTCAATAAAAGTAAAAGTATTTTTATATGTAAATATTATCAGATGTCCCATTGGCTACATGCAGAGTATAGATGATTCTTCTCATATTCTGTGCTTTTGGTTGCAATATGGAGCAACATGGAGGTTTGTACTGACATACACTGTAGGACACAGGAAGACTTCACCACTTTAATAGTTTATTTAGTCCATCCATCCATCCATCCATTTTCTTTCACCCTTGTCCCTCAGTGGGGTCGGGAGGGTTGCTGGTAGTTTATTTAGTCTTGGAACTAAATGAACTATTTAGTGCTCAGCAAAATATTTGTTCATTTTGGTGTGAGAACACACACTTGTGTTACACTCAACAAGTAAAAACATCTTTGTGCTATTAAGATTATATAACTCTGGGTAAAGTAGATTGAGTCACTGGTTACCCAGGTAACTGGTTCAGTGTTTTTTACCAGGTAGATTTATCAGATTAGCCTGCTTTCATACAGCATTAGGTTACATCAACACGATGGGAAATGAGAGTTTCTTGGCAGAAGATGAATAGGAACCAAGCTGATAAATAGTTCTAATTGAGCATTACAACACATAAGTGAACCCTGACAGATTTCAACATAGCTGTATGTTAGTCTAGCCTCATGCATACTGGATCAACAAATAACAGTTCACACTGGATCTTGATTTGGGATTTTCATGATTTGCACCCTGGATAAATGAAATTTAACTGAACAGGTTATCATGTCCTGTCAGAAAGTGGCTTTCACACAAGATTGTACTAACTGAGCTCCATTATGACTTTACTTTCAGCTTTTCCTGCTTTTTAAATATTCTGTAATCAAAATTAATGTAAAGTTTAGTTTTTATTATTGTGGTTTTCATTTGTAATATTTAATGATAAGCCAGATGATAAATAATGCAAGCCTAGGAGTTTTCAATGATGTAGGATCAATGACAAATTTATTTACCGAACGTTACTGACCTTTAGCATTAAGATTGTCAAAGAGAATGCAGGTGCATTCTGGGTACTGAGGTTATGGCTCATTTTGCCTACGAGGCCATTCAGAGGTTGTAGAGATCTGAGAGTTGAAGTTGGACTGAATCGTCTGTGCCACAGTCAGATGTACTTTAACGACTACTTTGACCTGAGAAAGGAGCAGATAGAAGAAATAAACAACTTTTAGTTCAAACTGAATAAAGTCATTAATCTGTTATTGATTCACCTCTCCAGTGGAGTCCTTCACAACTCTGTGGGAAATCACTTCCTGTTGGTATTCATCAGGGATGGACAACCAGTCGTCTTTGCAGTCATCTTTACTAAATTTACAGCTGATAAGAAATTGAAACATGTCATCGCGACTTTCAGAATTTTCTGAAGGATTCAGCTGCACCTGAAGTTTCTCTGACCTTTCCTGAGAGGCACACCAGACACAGAATGGATCCATACGACAGTCATCTACTCTATTGTATTCATCACAGTCTGATACTGTTACGCGCTTAATCTGGAAGAAAACTCAAAGACTCAGACACACTTTAACATGCAGTCTTGTACAAACAACATGAAAAACTAAAAAGCAAAAATGGTTACCTGTTTTTTAAACTGCAGATATATGTGTTTATGATCCACTGGATTCAGAAGGATTTTTGAAAAAACGTTTTCATTACCACTGGTCCTGTGGTGCTCCTTTGGACATGCTGGACGATTGTTCTTGTCCACAGGAAGCTGACAACAGAATAGTTCATATTTTTGTGCTTTCTAATATGAAACAATTTGAACTGCCTTGTTGCTGAAATATGCTAAATAATTAAACCTGATTGATTGAATTGTCTCTGGGGAATCTGGACTCCTGTTGCGTTACGTTTGGCTGTGGGGCAGGGGGTCGCGGGATGAACGCTGTGTGTTCATCACGCGATGAAGCTTGGTTTCTGTTGGTCTTGTGCTGAAAATTTATTACCTGCCTAGATTAGTACCACTGTACTCTCCATCAGTCCAGCCTCTTCTAGTCATTAAAAAACTACTTGGGGTTCTAATGGGATCTGTTTGCTCACGGTGCCAAACTGGCTAGGACCGCCTCTGGCTGTGGCTATAATGTAGTAGCACCACCATCAGTGTGATAATGTGTGCATGAATGGATGAATGTACTGTTAAGTACTTTGGGATCCTCTGAACTTGTTAAAGTACTTTATAAGTAAAGGCCGTTTACCATTTCCTGAAGGGACAAACTGTGAATTTCTTGAACCTTCGCTGGTTCTTTCAAACATGCTTCACTCTGTAGTTATGTGCTGGTTACATAAGACCAGCTTTGCTTATGTAAGCTGTATTATAATGGGGTAATGTTAAATGGCATGTTTGTTCTAGGGGGGCCTCTGGGTTTATCACATAAATGTTCTGGAAGGGGTTTGTGTGTCTTTAGGCTATAAACAAGCATCTCTGTTTCTGTGATTCAACTCTAACTTCCTGATAGATAATCTGAAATTGCATCTATTAGTGAGCCTTTAGAATGTATTTTAGTTTTAGCTCAATTACAGTACACCCAAATTTTGAATTATTTTCAGTGTTGTTCACTTATCTGGAATCAATAAATGAGTCTTGCCAGCAAATTATAAGAATTTTGCTCATGTCTGTACAAAGTATGTTTATAGCTGGCAGCAGGTTCATTCTTCATTGTACTGTAACTTTAATTTTCCTGGAGGAAACTCCCAAAAGGATTAATGATGTTTCTGCCTATCTATGTAGTACAGAACAACTGATCCTGTCAGAAAGTGACTTTCACACAAGATTGTGTGAAAGCCATCTCATCTTAAACAACAGTTTAAGATGAGATGTAGTATCTGTTCCTGAAACACAACCACTGACCTTAATGAGCTGCCCGTTGCTTGTTCCGATGAAGAAAACCGTCCAGCCGTCCTGCTTCACCGCCAGCACAGAGCTCATGTATTTCTTCTTGAACAGAACAGCCTGCGGTTTCAGAGACTTCGGTTCTGACTAAGAAATAGACACATTATTACATCTGATGAATATTGACGATTTGATGAATATTTTACAAATATAAAATGTTCCTTATAGACTTTATTAAGTGAGCTAAGTGTAGGTTGAGTGAATATGGTTATTTGGTTTTTGTTTAAATTGGTCAAAAAGGCAAATTGAAAAAGTCTTTTTTGAAGATGCATGTCTTCACCTAATAAACAACAATGAGGATGGTTTTATTAATTTTATTTTAAGTTAAAGCTACTGACAGATTACGTGAATGGCTACATGCAAATATTATTCTGAGGAAGGAGAGCGACATAAGTTAACATTATATACAGTAGTCTAGCGGTTCTCAACGTGGGCGGTACCGCCCCCCAGGGGGCGTTCAGAGGACTGCAGGGGGCGCTGGCGGACATTTTTACAAAAGGGGGGCGCTGGGATGCCTTTGGGGGGCGTTTGGTCGAAGGTAAACTTTACACCTTAAATGCACAACAATACCAGTTTAGACTTTGAGCAATGTTACACAATTTAATGTATTGTGTAACATTAAACCATGCTTGGCTGCAACTGTATCGATAGCTCTCTCCTTCTATTCAGTGTTTTTAGCTTCATGGCGCAGCTCCGCTCCGCATCAGTTCAGCGTTACATCGGCTGATGACGCTGCTGTGATTCACTTTGTCTGGTATTTATGTAGGCTACATATGTTTTGGCAGTTCTGTGATCATGTCAAAGCAGCAATTTATATTAAAAAGTGTTTTATTTCCATTTGAAAGCTGCCCGCTACCATGGAAGGACAACAGAAAATCGCTCTTATAAACATGCAATTACTAAAATCACGATACCTTCACTTTGTATCCCTCTGAAAAATGAACCAATTTAAATAAAGAAATCCCTCCATGGGTGATACCACGATAGAGAGCGGTCATTTTATAGCGTTAACACCGGAGCTGTAAGTGGTCCGGTATGAACGGAGGTAATAGAACAACACAGCACTTTCAAATTTCAATAATCAGAATACCGAAATTGTTTCCGTTGTTTTAAAAGGTTTATGTCAGTCTGCCTTTTCTCCATCGATACGTTTCCCGAACGCTGCGCACCATAGGGAGTAAAGCAAAAAAGAAAAAAAAAAGAAAACGAGGCGCACATTGCGCAAAACTCTGAAACAGGAGAAGCGGGACATAAAACGGAGCGACGAACTAGATGTGAATTATGGCATAAAAACAGAGAATCCGACGCTGAACAGTGAAAAATCAACACATGATGTGAAACACATGACGATTAGGAGGCGCAGCAGGTGATGAGATTACTGATGGTCAATAAATGATAAAATAAATCTAGCAACAGGAAATGAACTAAAGTGGACATAGCAATAAACCAAGAGATGATAATACTAATCAAAGGAAACTAAATGGAAATGAATGAAGAACAAATTGCAAGAATAAACTAAGATGCATGCATCAGGTGCATGGGAAAACATAAATCGGCGCCCCCCACTAAGGAGCGTAGAAACTCGCCTTTCTGCCTTCATCTAGTATTTTACAACATATCCTTTACCAGGTTGGTATTTATAGACAACTGAGACTGAATAGAATATAAATATTCTTTGGTAGCTGTGTTTCCATTAAAAATGTCCACAAATCTTTGTCAACATTCTTTTAATGTTGAAAACACACAATCTCTGTGTTTCCATTACAAAATTAGATTAAAATGTTGTAATTTTAATTCAAAATTAAAACTACTTTATAATGTAGTATATTTATATTTGTATAAAATTACAAAAGTTTAACATTTTTGATTTTTAGTTGCTTAATGACTTGCGCAAGTAAAAATCTGAAATATTTAACTATGACAACAAATTAAATTGGAATAAATATGTCTTGCTCCACAGCATATACAGCAACTCACCGGGTTGTTTGGCTTGTTCACCGATGTATAAAAGTCAGGATCTGTGTATGAATCCCTGCTGAGATCAGGACTGATGTCAAACAGCAGCAGCTCAGTGTTTTCTCCTCCTTTATCCACACTGAACACTCCACTCCACAGGACCTGCTGTCCACCTGAGACGATCGAGGAGGCCAGCAGTCTGCTGCCTTCACCTCCAGAGGAACTGAGAGTCGCTCCACGAAGAGACTTCAGAGTCTGAGTTTTACTGGTTTCAGCCTGAAGCCAGATCAGACGGACTTTGTTGGTTTCACCTCCTGATGCCACGTTGGAGAACAGATACACTGTTGAGTTGATCTGGAATCCGTCCACAAACTCTACATCAGCTTCAGTTTGGATCCCAGGTGAACTGCTGCCTGACTGATCAAGTCCAGAAAATAATCCTCCAGTCTGTCTGGGATCTGTGTTGTAAAGGTTGATTGTCTTTAAATCAGTCCCACACCTGTCCTCCTCTGTCTTGTCTCTGTGGTTCTTTATCGCTGTCAGAATGTAAGTCTCAGTCAGACCTGAATCCTCCTTCACATCCACCAGAAAGCTGACAGACCCACTGCTGCTCCTCTGAGGTCCCACCTGGATGGTGTCACTATAAACACGTTTATTGATGTTCTCCCGAATCTCACAGTAACAGTTTCGTTTTTCATTCACACCACAGCTGATCAATCTGTTGTTCTTATCAAATAAGAACATGTTAATGATAAAATTTGAGGAAAACTGAGCCGTCTCAGGGTTCTGGCTGGGGGTCACATTCAGGTTGACCCACCGATAAAGTGTCTTTACTGTAGCGACATAAAGATTGTTGTTAGCCACGGCCACCTGCTGAATATCCTCTTTAACGGTGAACTCTTGTACCTCCAGACTCCAAGCAGGGTCTCCACAGATGAAGCAGAGCAGACAGAGTAGCAGGATCATCTTGCTCTAAAGGAAGCGGCTCTGAGATAAGGACAGCCTGCGGGTCGGTTTGATTCTCAAGTCTCTGCAGAAATGTGGGTAAAAATGCTGCGACTCTGTTAGATGTGAGAGGGAGGGAGCTCAGCTTCACGTCATCTTCTCTTGATACATTTAAGCCAAAGTCTTATTCAAAGAATATTGAAGGCAAATTAGTCATAAAAGTTTTGTTGTTCAATCTTTTTCATAGATGTATTTTTATGTGCTCCCTTTGTTTCTGTTCATCATGATGGTGTTTATTTAACACCATTGACTCTGTGCTTAATATTCCACAGAATGCCTGTTTGGAAGGAGAAATATATTTAAAGATTCATCCAAGTTGTCAGTCAGAAACAGATTTTCACATAACGTCGAAGTTAAATCAAATAATTAAAGAATCGTAATTCTCCTTGTACTTAAATAGAAAATACAAACCTTTAATCCTGTCACTTTATTGTACTATAATTTCTTTTTGTTTTCCCCCTTTTTGCTATGAAATATTTCTACTATTGTGACCCAAGCCCTTGTGAGCTCATAATGCCATAGTTTTTATTCAGATCTGTAACATAAATAGCCGATAATATGGTCCGTTGTCAATATTGCACATGTTGAATCCACCAACATAACTCATTTTGGCTCCAGCTGGAATTGCCACATCACTTTTCAACATCTCTGAGAAATTTCTATTTTACTGTAGTATACTGCAATATTTCACTTTTTTTTAGAGTCACATAAAGTCAGCCTTTGATCACCTGAAGAACATGGTCTGCTCTGCATTAGAACCAGAACCTGAAACAAACATGGAGAAGCAACATTCCGTTTCTATGCACCACAAATCTGGAACAAACTTCCAAAAAACTGCAAAATGGCTGAAACACTGACTTCCTTTAAATCGAGGCTAAAACCCCCCACCTGTTCAGAGTTGCTTTTGAACTCTAAGCAATGGAACATTAACCAATCGATATGATTTTATCAATGGCATTTGACAAATGCAATGTCTGTTACTGGTTTTCAGTCGTTGACTGTATGATGGGTTTATGATGTTTTTATGTTTTCATGAAGTAAAGCTCTTTGAACTGCCTTCTTGCTGAAATGTGCTATGCGAGTAAACTTGATTATTTCAAGACAAAATAAGCTGTCGTCAGCATAAAGATGACAGTATTCTTAAACGTAGCATTAAAAAGTTAGATCATTCCAAGTCTAGATCTCTATGGAACAAGCATTACTTGAATCTTTTAAGCATTGCTTTTCTTCTTCTTCTTCTTAATGTTGTCTGCAATAAATTTTTGATAAATGGTGCAGTAGTTCTGAGGCTTAACAAGATGCATTCTCAAGATCCTTTAGTCAGATACACAAGAAGCTCATTATCACCATCCATCATGGCCGTTTCTGAGCAATGATGGAAGCCTGACTGAAACAAATAATCTTCCAGACCACGTCTCAGTAAACAGGGACCAAAGCTGCACAGATTCCTCTAGAAGTAATGTTTATAGAAGAAAACACAAGAATAAAGTGCTGCACGGAGTTATAAAAATAGTCTCTTAAATGTTCTGTTTCATCAGGAAGTTTCTGAGAAACTCTGTAAACTAACGTTCACATCAACTGCTGTGGTGACTACAGAAATTGTACATAGCTTTCTGAAATGTCAGTGGTTTTAACCACATTCTAGATGTGGTCAAAACTTGCAAAACATTTTTTTATGACTGCAGTTCTTGAGGAAGTTATACAAATTTAACAACATTGCTACCATTTAGTCAACATGTTTAGCACTTTTCTTTTTAACACTTGTAAGGTACAATTTTAAAAAGACACCATTAGTAAGGGGTTTCATTTGTGTCAGAAATAAATAGAAATCATATGTGTAGATGTTGTTGGCCTATGTTGTTGCGATGTTGCATATGTAGATGTTGCAACATAAGACATATGCAACATCTACATATGCAACATCTATATATGCTTCATACAAGTAATAATCTATTAATGTATCAATTTCAAAGCATGGGAGCCCTCGGGCTGGCGACCCGTCCAGGGTTACCCCGCCTCTCACCCGAAACATTTGCTGGAGATAGGCACCAGCACTCTTCCCGACCTCACTAGGGACAAGAGTGTATAGAAAATAGATGAATGGATGGGAGCCCTCAGGGATGTTTACTCAGTCCTTTTTTTTTTCTTCTGGTGTGATATTACTAGAACCTTCTCCATCCATCCATTTTCTTACACCCTTGTCCCTCAGTGGGGTCGGGAGGGGTGCTGGTGCCCATCTCCAGCTAGTGTACCGGGTGAGAGGTGGGGTTCACCCTGGACAGGTCGCCAGTCTGTTGCAGGGCAACACAGAGACACACAGGACAAACAACCATGCACACACACACTCATACCTAGGGACAATTTAGAGAGACTAATTAACCTGATAGTCATGTTTTTGGACTGTGGGAGGAAACCGGAGTACCCGGAGAAAACCCACGCATGCACAGGGAGAACATGCAAACTGCATGCAGAAAGACCCTGGCTGGAAATTGAACCCAGAACCTTCTTGCTGCAAGGCAACAGCTCTATTAGTACCTTCTCATTTACTACAAAAAAAGCTTGATAAATTTGCTAATGAGCTAATAGTTGTCAGACAGATGAGCACTGGCAGTTTCTGATATGAACGACATGGGCAGCCGCCCAAGGTGACTTCTATTCTGGAACTGCCTCCAGGTTTTATCTCATATCTTTTCTCTTGCAAACGTTCTTTTATATATCAGCAATGATAAGCTGATAAAGGCAATGAATGGATGGACACACCTGAAGAACCAATAGATTTGTAACAAAATGGAGTCTTGTCCCCCCAGTGAGAGCATGAGGTTTCAGCTTTGGCATAAGGACATTGTGGCCACATCTAGGCACACCAGCCACATGTGATAGATAAGCTGTAACTGCTGCTCCTCAGCTCACCACATCACAAACGGGAGCCTGAATGTGGTGAGCTCTCATGTTTCATCACACGCGATGAAGAGTACACCGTGTTCTTTGAATTGCCTTGCTGCTAAAAATGTACTAAATAACTAAAATGACCTTATCTTCTATAGAAGAGATCCGACATCCAGGCTGGTTTTTAATGTAGACAACGTCCTCTCCCTGGTTTGTTGCTGATTGTATCTCACTGATGGATCTTCCACTATTCCGATTCTCTTTGACACCATGTTTCTAATAGGGTATATGCCACAAGAGGTGGTGACATATGTGGCATAAATTTATGCCACATATGCTCCTATTGTTTTTAGCCAAAGCTGCAAGATCAGCAAGATGAAAAAGACGCAAAACTTAAAATATCTGTGAGCTACTGGTACAACAATTGAGTTTTGTGGTGTGGTGTGTCAGCCAGTTCTGAACCTCTGATATAGTCTAAGCTTTTCTGGCCTACATGGGTGGTGAGAATTTTTATATCATCACTAATAAACTTCATTAACTGACTAATAACAGAGTTAATGCATAAGTCTGTATCAATGTGAACATCATTCTGCGTAATACATTCTCTGAACATAATATTACAAATTTGGCAAAGATGTCTTGAATTCTCATACTTGATCTAATTGCACATATTTGTAGTGCACTTGAAGTTGTTTACCTTGCCTATATTTAATATGCATGTAAAATCCAAACTTTCACAAGCGTGTTTTCTAATGTTTAATACTAATGAGAAAAGATCCATAAACATACTTATCTAAGTTAATATCTCTGCAAAAATTTTGATTGGAGGTTGTATCAAAGGTGTGACGAACGGGTACCGAAACTTAAATGTTGCATAACTTTCTGAAGTAGTTCTCAGGAAATCTTGCATCTTTTGTATCTTGACATCTAAAACGGAACCAAAGCAGAGATATTTCAGGAGGCTGTGTGCAGTTTGTTTTTTTTGGGTTTTTTTGGTTACCGCAGAAGTTGGAGATAACACTGGGCCAAAGAAACTCTCACAGATGAGGAAACTGTCAGATGAAACAGAAAATACATTTGAGAAGGTATTCAAATTTAAAAAGATATCATTTAATTTATATTTCTATTTTATCATCTTCACTCCTTGAGGAAACTGTTCAGTTGTTATTTCTACTTACAAAAAAGTGGTTTGTTAGGTCAGTTTGCAGTCAGGCTAATGAGCAGTGTTCCCCAAGCTACGGCATATTTGGTCCAGCCCCCTGAACGATTCAGATTTCTTCAACCACCAGAGGGCTCTTTAGCAGTCCTGTAAACATTGCTGCCATCTTTAGGGAACTGCTTGACTTTTAGCAGATGAACACACATGTTTGTTATAACATTCCAGGTCGAATTCTTTGAAGCAATGCCTGTAAGTAGCATACTGTAAGCCTTTATGTTAACATATGAGGTTGTTTTCCCTAAATGGAATATATACTAGTCAGTCCCAGTGACCATTTCACTAACGGTTTTTGCCCATGTGCTTTCTGGGTAAAAATCAATCGAGAAACGCGCGTACCCCCCCCCCCCCCCCCTCTAACAATTTCCGGTGGCGTAGGTGATAAATGTGTAACACTTTTTCTGTTACAAACTGACTCTGGCCTCCCACCAGAGAAGGGAAAAGTTATGTGGCCCTCACAGGAAAAGGTTTGGGGAACACTGATCTTGAGCATCTGGCTAAAGTGTTGTGAATATGCAATATGTCTTGCTAAGCCAAAGAACAACCACACATTTGATCACATTATTTTATTAGAGGTCAATGTTATGGGAACAAACACTTAAAAGACTTTTAAAAAATACAAATTTTTAGTTGTGCTGGTTGATTTTTTATTTTTTTTTTTGCATGCTCTCTATAAGCAAAATACCATCTATATGCTAACGACACACAGCTTTATTTGTCTTACTACCATTTGTTAAGAAGAACAGATTGATCAGCTGTGGTGTGATGGGCAAACTCTATGGTTTGTGTGAACTAATGGATCTGATGAACATCTCTAAGGTTCTAGTGAATCAATCCATCCAGGTGGGACCTCAGAGCAGCAGCAGTGGGTCTGTCAGCTTTCTGGTGGATGTGAAGGAGGATTCAGGTCTGACTGAGACTTACATTCTGACAGCGATAAAGAACCACAGAGACAAGACAGAGGAGGACAGGTGTGGGATTGATTTAAAGACAATCAACCTTCACAACACAGATCACAAGCAGACTGGAGGATTATTTTCTGGACTTGATCAGTCAGACAGCAGTTCACCTGGGATCCAAACTGAAGTTGATGTAAATTTTGTGGACGGATTTTGTGGACTTTTAGCAGATGAACACACGTGTTTGTTATGAACGCCACATTCCAGGTCGAATTCTTCGAAGCAATGCCTGTAAGTAGCATACTGTAAGTGTACTCAACAGATACACTATGAGTATCTCAACAGATACTCAACAGTGTATCTGTTGAGTTGTTTGAGGACTGGAGTTTGACACCCCTGATCTAACAAATCAAATGCTGAACCTTTCATTTGCCACTAGATGGAGCCAATGCCCCGGTTTAAAGAAGAACACAACTCTTTAAACCAGGGCATGGTTTAAAGATGCCCCGGTTTAAAGGGTATCTTAACAATAATAATCTACAAAATCTACAAAATACTGTAGATTATAGTTATCTACAGTATTTTGTAGATAACTATAATGTGATAACTATAATGTGGATCTGCCTCTAGCATTTATCACGTCCAGGCAATTTTGGACCCAAGATGATTTTCTTCCTTGTCCATCATCTCAATTAAAGAAGCCAGGAATTAAGAAATGTAAGCAAGAAATATGAAAGACAGAAACAAATATTCATGAATAACAGGCACATGGACTTTCTATAAACAATAAGGTAACATCATACAGGATTTGCAATTATAATAAAAAATTACTTGGCCAAATAACGTTGTAAAATAAAAGTCAATGTTTAGCACAGGGGTGGACAGCTCCAGGCCTGGAGGGCCGGTCTCCTGCAACTTTTAGATGTGTCTCTACTTCAACACACCTGAGTCAAATAATGAGGTCGTTAGCAGGACTCTGGAGAACCTGCCTGAACAGAGGAGGTGATTCAGCTATTGGATTCAAGTGTGTTTGAACCAGGGAGACATCTAAGAGCGTGCAGGACACCGGCCCTCGAGGACCAGGATTGCCCACCCATGGTTTAGCATATTGAATACTTCCGTAATGTTTTACGGCTCACGGCTTAATGTTTTCAGCTCACCAGTGACTTCCCTTCGTTCATCTGTGCTTTCTGCTGTTTAAGCTCCCCTCAGCAGAGGAAGAAGTTTTCCAGAGTTTTTCCTTTCCCAATGTTTGTTTTATGTTCAGGTCTCTGGTAGTGATGTCAGAGATAAAGCTTCATGATGCACTATTACACTTATGAGCCAATGAGCTGTGGTGCTTTATTTGCTCTACTGCGACATCAAGTGGACAATATGTATAAAATAAATGACGTGATGTATGAGGCTTTAAATTGAAGAAATAAATAAATTGCCTGATACAATTACATAAATTCTGAATATGGTCTTAATCTATTTATATGAAACAATGGCTGGATCAAAAGGAAAACTGGAAACATGGAGGAGACGGTTGTGATGTGAGTGCGCTTAGAGACAGCTTTTTATTCCCACCCAGCCTCTACACCAGGGGTGTCCAAAGTTGGTCCTCGAGGGCCGGCATCCTGCATGTTTTAGTTTTTTCCCTGGTTTTATACACCCGCATCAAATGATGGCTCATTAGAGGCCTAAGCATAACACTGACTTGCTGAGGAGGTTGTTACAACCACTATAGGAAGAGAACTGAAACATGCAGGATGCCGGCCCTCGAGGACCGACTTTGGACACCCCTGCTCTACACACTCAGTTTAATCTCTACCAAAGAATAAAAAAGTTTTGAAACAAGCACGATCCGTCGAGTGTAAAACTGGAGTTAGGTTTTGTGCTTCGTGAATTCTTCCGATTGAAACCAAGATTAACTTCTCAGTTGCTGCATCGAAAACAAGATGTGGCTTTCTTGACAGGGTGGTAAATAATCCACCTGACCCATTTGCTGGGGCCATATAGTTGCTGTGCAAAACATGAAACCCCTGTTGTTGGTTTTTGGTCAGTTCAGTTCATTAGATGTGATCGTGTTGACTCTCTTCCCCGCATTTGTTGCTTCATTGATGTTCCAACCACATCACTGTGTTGAAGGGTGAATTTAGACTGAAGCATTGGAACAACTTGGTTGCTTCCTTTTGCTGCTCTATTCTGTTTAACTTCGACAAAGACGTAACCCAGTTGAAGTTTCCAGAAAAGATTTACGCTGTGGCAGACTCTCACAAATATGTTCATTCTGATAACGCACACAACAAAACCAAGAGAGATCAGCATCAAAATGGGAAACAAAAACTGACTATTGGAGCCAATTATGTGTACTTTTGTTTTCGGTCACTAGATGGCGCTGTCAGCTCCAATATATAAATCAAGAGGTGACAGGTAGCTGTCAGGTGTTGAACCCGGAAGGGCATAAAAGTTTTTGACCGCTATGGCGGAGTCATTGTTATCATTGTTGCCATGTACTATCAAATAAATGGATATGTTTCACCAACGTTTATCTGTCTGGACCAAGTGTGGAGTTTGGACCATTACAAGATCGGGGATTGATTTTACACGCGATCAACAGGTACAATGTTAGCCGCGAAGCGCGTCATAAAGCAGCAACGGGTCAACGCTTAAGCCAGTGCAGGTTGAACTGGCGTCTACACTGACATTGTTAAAGCAAACGTCCAACAATATTAATGTAGGGATGCAACAAGAATGCCCTTTGAGTTTATGAACTGATGGTTTGTATCTAATTTTTAAATGTTTATGTACTCTGTATCGAGAGAGAAACTTTTATTGTGTCTCTCTGGCATGAAGTCAGACTAAACTTTTTTTTAGGCCAGCTTGGAATGCCAAAATTATTTATGCATGTTAAATGTCATGTTAAACACTTACTACAGTAAATGTTATTGTTATTGTCAGAAAATCTTTGTAAAATTTAAAGGAATTCAAATGAAAAGGTTCTTCAAAAGGAAACAGTCGTCTTAGTGTCAAAATGACAAGTCGTCATTGGTTATGCAATTTAATTTGTTTCCTTCTCCTCCAATGAAAGGCGGGCGATTCCACAACAGGAACATTAACTATAACCGGACCAAAACTACAACACACACAAAGATTTATTCAAAATCGAGAAGATTATGTGAAATTAACAGCAATAAATAGGGTTTAGCCTGGTCTAGCAGAAAGAAAACTGGGTTTTATTTATCAAAGCTATATTTTCACCATGTCGTTCATACACTATTGTCACAGTTCACAACTAAATATCTAGTTAGTAAGCTATAAATGTAGTTTGTAAGTTACATTTTTATCTTGCAAATTAAATGTTTGAACTGAATATTTCTCTCTAAAATTTGAATGTACACAGATTGTTTCTCCATATGTTTGTAAATTACATATTTAGTTTTGAGCTAAATACTTCTTGTGACAGTAAATACTAAGCTTGTAAACTAAATGTTAAGGTTGCTAGATGAACATTTAATTTGGAACTGTGACATAAATATAGAAATTGATTCCCTTCTCTTTTTTCTTGTGATAAAATTATTCTCCTGATTAAATAAGATTATTTTTGACTGTGTAACTTTTCAAACACCCCATACCCGATGCTCAGTCTGTTTTGGTGCTTATTGATAATAACCAGAACTGAAAAACAAAAATGTATGAATAGGGAAAAAAAAGCAAAGTAACTGTTCCTGTCTCACTTTCAGACAAATGTAGAAAAAATATTTATACTCATGTGAAAGAATTATACCTACCAGTAGTCGTGTTTCTTCACCATATTTAGATGAATTATCAAATGTAGCACTAATGAAAAAAAAAATGGAGAAAAAAAAAAGTTCTAAAGAATAATCAAAATAATGTTCATCAAACCCTTGCTCCATGATGTGTCTGCCCATTTGGCTCCTCCTCATCAAAAACAAAAAAGGCAGATAAATATGCTGGTAATAAGAAATATTCAGATCACCCCCACAGATTGTTATGGTGATATTAACCCAATTAATATGTAAAAGTTGATGTTTTCTTTTTTTTTTTTTGCTTGTATTTTTTCTTAAGTGACTGTTCACGTGCATAAATGCCGGATTCATAAAGTCGGCAACGTTTTCAGTAATTTACGTTCGTGGGAAAATATGTTTTAGTAACCAAACAAAGACATTGCTTTACAACGATATATTTATTTACTTCTGAAACTAACCCTGAAACCATACCTCAAAAGCCCAATGGTGAAAGCAAATAGACACCTAGGGTTTATGTGCCAGTAAAAGCGTCGGGTGACAAACATCTATCTCAGGAAGTGGTCATGTCTCAACCATCAGCCCACAGCTAGACCCTGCTGCAGGTACTACAACTCTGCTCTGGAATTACTGCCAGTTAATGATACTAATGTTAATGTAGTGCTGCTATGTGAGGGTAGACTGGTTACCCCCCAAAAATGAGAGAAAGAGCAGCACACCAGGAGGGAGTATTGTGGCTGTACAGACTTTATATTTACTTTTTATCCAACAAAACAGTCCTCAAAAAAATAAAATAAAATAAAAACACTGAAGTAGTAAGTAGAGATGAATACTGCTAAATAACTGACCCTGCATGCAACCACATTTATAAACCTAGCTGCAAAAATAAATCATTTTACATACTTCCCTAATCTTTAAATTAAATGTCCTAATTTCACAATAAAGTAGTAATAAAACTAAATAAATCATGTCAGACAAGTACTGACAACGTCTGTGATTATGTCAGCATAATAGTGCTAGTGTCATGAAATTTAGAAAACATGTGGCCGACAATGGACAAAATGAGTAACTCTATAAATGAAGTTGTGTAGAAAAGTAGATGTAGAAAAGCACTGAAAACCAAGAAACCTGGCAAAATCTGTCAGCACCTATAAAGTAATCCTCCCTCCTCTAAGAACAAATTAAGATTAGCTAATTTAGTCCTCATTGACAATACAAAAAGTTTTCTTGGTGCCATAGTATAAAATAAATACAGTGGACTCATTCAGTTCAGTATGCCCAGTTTCACCTATTCATAGATTTTTGTGTGTGGAACGTAACTTCAGATTATTGATAGAAAGTTCACTTTGTCACCTCGTTACATTTTGTTGACCATACGTAAAAAAATAAATTAGAAAGAAAATGGGAATCTGAAGTACCTCGTTTAACAAGTTCCGCCTCCAGGAAGCAATCCTCCTTTCTACCAGGCTACTCTAAAATGAACTTACAATATTATTTTACCTATAGAACTTTTTTAATGTGTTCCTGGTATATGAATCAATCATCAATCAGATCTAACAGCTCTACTTTGTAACTTGTTGAAGTTGTAGAAAGTAACTTCCTAACCACCTGAGACAGATCACTTAGAAATGGCCAACACACCATGTTAAGAGCATTTTCTGGTTCCTTGTGGTTAGAAATGTGCTCAGCTTCACGCTGCTGTTACCTCGGTTCATCAGACATTCACCACTTCCTTGCACTCTAAAACGAGAACCAGTCAAGTGTTGCTGGTGGTTATACGTATGTTTTTCAAAATATTTTCCATTTAAAGGTGCCTCAGAAAACATTTAAGGTTGGAGGTTTACGAGGTCTGAAAGTGAACCTTCTTAGTATATTTATTGTTTAGTTGAATCGTTGATCTCAATATCTCTCTTAACATTGATATTGACAGTTAATGCTAATAACCCAAATTATTAAATGGAGAGGCCGGCTCCATTACATTTCCAGTTGCAATTAACAAGAAAATCCTGCTGATTAAGAACATGCAAACGCTCTAACTTAAGTGTTGATTAAAATTTTTGACACAACTAAATATGCAATAAAATATTTTCTTTCCAGGAATTTCAGTCAGCTCACTGTATGAAAGTGATTACTTTGAATGATTTGGATTCTGTTTTGTGATTTTTCTCTCTTTGTAGAATTTACAATTTACAGGCTTAATATTCTCCGTCAGTTGATTCTAACTCCCTACATTCCCCCTCTGCTGCTTCTGACCACTTCCAGCTGTTCAGTAACCATTGTCCCAACCATCTAGACTCCTTTTGATAAAGTTTGAATAGTATTAAAATTTTAATTTGTCCTTCAGTTCACTAAGTGTGGCATATGAAGAAGGTACAATCAAAAATTTTGGAAAAGTTCAACATTTTTGTCAGCATTCTGTTTTCACACTTTAATTTTCGTCCAAATAAAACAGAAGGTCAACATAGGAATTGTGTATTTGTTGACTAAGATATGAATCATTCAAAATATGTATTTGTAGCAGTAGAAAACATCCCTTTTAAGAAAAAAATGTGTTTGTACATGAACAATAATATTTTAGCAAAAAATGCTTTTTCCATTATTGTCAACATTTAGAAATTCAATGCTTGGAAGAAGCTTTTACACAGTTCATAAGCATTATTTGCATGCATATTTGTTATCTACTACAGGAACAGATAAACACCGAAAAAGAAAACAACAAAACGGTTCAATCAACAAAGGTGAAAAACAAACAGAGCCGGCCCAAGGCATAAGCAAACTACATAGAACCTGTAGATCATCAGGGGCCTTCATGGATTTGAATATAAACATATTTAAAATTTTTGTTTATAGAGAATGAGAATATTACGTTTGATGTGAAGGTTTCCACACAGTTAAATTAAAAGATTTGAACAACTAAAGTTTACTTTGTAAAACTATAAAAAAAAGAAAACTTCACAGTGATTATGTTACTATTGTTACAATCTGATGTTATGACTTTAATGTTCTGTGTTTGATCTTCGGTTTGTCTATAAATACATCTCAGCAAATAACCAATAATTTGGTCAGATTGCTTTAAGCTCCGCCCCCTTGCCCAGATTTTGCCACTTCTGGTCTACAACGCTGTTAGAGGTGTTAATGTTCTGAGCAGGACATACCCCAAATCAAGTTCTGTTTAAGGCCCCATATGACCTTGGGCCGGCCCTGAAAACGGATTTCTTGATTTGCTAAGTTCATTTTAAAAAAACTTGATGTTCCAGAAAGACAGAGGTTTGAGGAATTCAGAAGACTTTTTAATCCTCAAGATACACAACAAAAGAAACACAAAGCTGTTCAAGCAAATAAGAATGCACCCCTCTTCATTGAAGTTTTACTTCCAGAAACCGTCGGGTGATCAGAGTTTTGTCTCAGCCGTCAGTCCGTCTTTTCCACATACAAATAATCACCTGCACTGGAATACAAAGAGGTTCTAAGTAGGAACTTTGACCTTGATTCAAACAATACTGCAAATAAAAATGTCCTAGTGATTATTTCGATCACATTGACTAATTATATAACATGGTATTCATTGTGTCAGAAAATACAAAGAGAAAGTTGTATGTTATTTGGTATTTGGTGAAGTCAGTGGGTCAAAACAAAACATCAGTCATGCTAATGTACTTACCGGCAACAATGCAGGGTATCAGCAAGAGCCGCACAATCAGAAGGACTTTATGAAATAAAGACAAAATCTGCAGATTTATTGTTTCCTTTCCGTAATGGATCTTGAAAAGAAAGATACAGCTGATTTAAGAAGAACTTTAAGTTTGAGTTGTAATCAGAGGAAAAGATAAGTCTGTAAATAAAACTCCTGCAAATGTTTTTTTGCGAAACAAATAGGCTTGTTAGACCATGAATAACTATTAAGCTCTAAGGGCAATTATTTATAAAGTTGGTCACTTTAATCAAGATGAAAAAGTTGGGACAGCATCTGATTATCAGGAATTACTAGCCAAACTGATCTTAGTCTCTATTAATATATAAATACCTGCCTAGAGAATCAAGTATCTACAGAACAATAGATGGAGCTACGGCTTCCTATTGTGAGCCATTCTGATCAACAATGGAGCAGATCCAGTGAGCCACTGGGTTGGATATAAACATTTGTACTGTTGAATCGAACAACATTTATTCCTACAACACATTTATCTCATATATATTTTAAGCAAATCCACACACTTTACTGTTGTATCCAATTTGGTGAAGCATGAATTCACATTTACCTTTATGTGTGTGAAGTCATCATTTTGTGAACCTTGGATCTCACAGATGATAGTTTCTGTTTTGTCGCCGTTTTCTTTGGATTTTACAATGCAGGGATATTGCTTTTCATCCTTAATGCCCCAAACTGACAACTCTGCTAGCGCCATCTCCAGGTTATCTGCCTTTTTCTGAAAGAACACAGACAAGAGTTTCACCTTTTGTGACCTTACGTCAGGTGGTTGTTTATGCTGGATTTTTTATTTTTATTTTTTTTTTAAACGTTCTTACTTGGATAAAGATGCGGGTCTTCTCCCCCATGCTCATGGCTGTGAAGCTGGTAAACTCTGGATCTGGATAGTAGGTCATCTTTTCAAGACACTCTAAGCTTCGATTGGCTACTTTCAGAAACACGGCGCTGCTGGAGCTCCGGTCATTCTCCGCTGCTGGTGTTTCATAGACAAGAGTCTGAAAGGAATTTGGGACACCATCACCGACCCATTCATAAGATTCACCGTTTCAGCTGCTTGTTAGCAAATAGAACCACATTAGCAACTTAAGGCTTGTAGATGACTTGTTCGAGTTCAGAGCAATCAGAAAGGATATTTTCTCCTTTTTTTCCCCAGACACTTCTCCATCAATCAAATCTTCAGTGAGAAGAAGTTGGCCAGACTACAGCAGCAGAAGACTAAACTATAGCTAACTGAGACGTCAATAACCAGCTGGAACTCTGTACTCACTCTGTAGTCATCAGATATCCATCTGATGCTGAAATAATGAACCTGTATCAGTTTTAATTTCACTTCTACCAGGTTACGGTAAAATAGTGTAGTATTTTGTGAAGATTATACGTAGTTAAATGTGTGCTAACAATCAGATTATTGTGCAAAAGTACCTGGTAGATGCTGTTTGTGGTCAACACGACTTCCTGAGTGGTGTGGCTGTGTGCGATCCCCTCCACTAGATCCAGATGGGTTCCAGTTAGAGAGACTCTCCTGTTCCCACTGCCGGCCACAGAGCAGCAGTCCGAGAAAAATACACCAGATAGAAAAACGTTTGTTGATTAGCTTCAAATATGATTGACTCATCAGTTTTTTATTAGTACACACATCCCATGAGCAAAAACCATCGAAATAGGTACGCAGAGCTTTACATGTCAGACACTTGAACATACATACACAAAACCAAATCCAAATTTCATCTTCAGTCATAAAGTTCTTCACTCAGATTGTTTGATCAGAAGGTGTTGCACCTTTTGTTTGAGTAATCGCAGAAATGAAACAGGGTGTTACTTTATTACTTTATTAGCAAATGAAAAAAACATTTGATTGCTGAAACTAGTAAAACACCTCACTGTCTCCAATGCATGATTAATACCTAACAAGGAGAGCAATAAGATATCAGCTTTAAGAAAGAAAAATCAATGTATAATAAATACACAAATGTTTTAAAAATGATTCATTTGCACAACATTGTTAGTGCATTATAGATCCTAGAGGTGGTTCAACAAAATATTAGAATGTGTGACATTTTACTATGATTTTGTTAAACCTTAAATACTGTGATATTAAATAGTTTACACTCTGTTGTGTTTGGGTGGTGGTTTTTATTAGTGTCTGTTTTGATCCTTTTCCTTTTTTTCAGTTGCATTCTCATATGAAATTTGTTTCTGTGTTCATTACTGCTATAATGTGATGCCTTACTAGTTCATTCCTTTGTGTGTAGTTTCTAAGTTCATCCTTTCTGTTATTTAAGCACTTGGATTTAATCATCTTAGATCGTCTACCTTGGTCAGTGCATCTTTCTCAGTCTTAGTTCAGATAAGAAAACATCAGTCTGTGTAATTTGTCTATTTCACACAGCCAATTAAGTTATTGAAATAAAAATCTTTTTAATAATAATTTAATTTATCAAATGTGACTATAAGTGTTAGAATACCATATTTCACAGTATCACTGATGCTCTACAGTTGCTGTAAATGCTGCACATAAAAGGTTTAAACACCTTTTCCAGCTGCTACTTGGTACGATGTTGGTGCAGACTGGTGATGATAAATAGACGACTTCCACGTCGCCGTGGCAACTTTCATCTGGGAGTAAGACACACACTTTAACCACACCTGTAGTTTTGACTTCGGGAATGTGGAACAACAGACTGAGACCACTGTTGTTCCACACAGGAGACCTGATCAGAGAACACAGAGAGAAAACAGGAGACATCAAAAACAAGCATAGATAACACCACAAAATACACAAAAAAATTCAAACTGGAAGAACACTTTAAAATGAAAGTATTTATTAAAAATGATATAGCGTAGATAGACTCACTCCTTTGGGTCACAGTCCAGGTCAGCTTTAATCCTGACTCTGGTCACATCTCTGAGGTTACGACCCGACAGCACAGCCTGATTTCTGCCATAGAAAGACACAACACTGGGAGAGACGGAGGAGATCTCTGGTTTCTAAAGGAGCAGAAAATACAAATGAGCTAAACTGAAAATGTATGAGGTGTCAGATCAAGAAAAAAAAAATTCACTCACAGAAAAGTTCGTCCCAAACTCGATATCTGCACAGACACCGTCCTGCATGAAGGAGGAGATGCATGGTATTCAGGATATGTTGTGATGAGCTACATTGTAGCCATGGCTGCACTGGGGCAGCCTGACAAAAGCAAGGCTGCCATACAGTCAGTGCCACCAGGGCCTCAAACCAGCAGCAGCAGAATGAAGACTTGGCCAAAGACACAGTGACTGAGCGTGGTTTGAACTGGTAATACAGTTCACACTGGTAATACAGTTCAGTGGGTAGGACGAATTCCTACCTACTGATGATTCAACACAATTTATTTTGAAATGAACGAAATTGTGTCTAATATCCACATCTTACATGTAATGTTGTATCTTAATTGTTTTCGCTCCTCACTGTTCTTTGGTAGGTCGGTTTCAGATTGTCTTGGTTTAGTGGTAGAATGTTGATTACATGACATAAAAATATGTAAATGTGTTTCACAAGCTACATTTAATGAAACGGTTCATGATTACGTTGCTGACTGCATCAGTGGCCCAGGAGCAGCTGTTCTGTCTCCATCCACATCCTGCTCTGATACACCGCTGACACCTGGACAGAAAACCCATCAGCTTCAGTTATACAGGAGACCAGTCCCTTTTGTAAACAGATATTCGAATTTCCTCTTACTTTATAGCAAAATATATAGTTCTACCTTAAGCTTGTCTGCTTGTCTAACTAGTCATGGCATGGCCATTATGGAACACTGGACCAGCTCTACACTCTTAAATGGAGTTTGCTCAGCCATTACAGTGCACATGTGCTTTGTGGACTTGGAGAAGACATTCAACTGTGTCCCTAAAACAACCGACTCTTCGATGAGTCGGTCTCCGGGGTTCGGCGGAGCCTCTGCCGCGGACGTCGACACTTGTGTAAAGTCGTGATGACGCGCCCCGCTTTGCCATCACTTGCGGCAGAGCATCACGTTACATTGCTTAGCCAATCAGAGCTGCGGAGGAGGAGCCCTGATTGAAGGAGCTCCACTCTCAACATGGTTTTGAACTTGTGTCTTTAATTAATTCAGCAAAGCTCACAGTTTTTTCTTTCAGTGTACTTATAAATCTGCTCCTTAGTCACAGCTTTTCGGGCCTGCTACTGCCTCTAGTGCCGTGGGGGTGGTAACACAACTAATATAAATCTTTACTAAATCAGAATACCACAAAGTCTTTATTATTTATTATGAATTTTTCATTCTCTTAAGAATGTAGAGCTAATTAAATGATCTAAACAAGACCTTAAAGTGGTTCCAGTTTATCTCGATGGCCAACCTGTTGAAACTGTGGCAAATTTTACATACCTTGGGTCGTTCCTGGACAGTCAGCTCAACTTTGCTGAAAACACTGACTATATTTTGAAGAACTGTTCTCAGAGACTCTACCTTTTAAGAAGGGGTGACCCAACTAGACCCTAGTTGGGTCACCCCTATGTTTTGAATTCGGGGGAAAAAAATTATATTTGATTTATCACTACAGAAGGGTTCAGTGAATGGAGATCGATTGGCAAATTGGTGCTGGGTCTTCAGAGATGAGTGGTGTACCTTTCTGTCATGTTGATTTACCAGTCAGTCTACATTCCCACTCTTATATATGGGCAAGAGCTTTGGGGTGACTTAAAGAAACTTTGAATAAAAGTTGTCCAAATGAGTTTCCGTCACAGGTCGTCTGGGCTCTCCCTTAGTTAGGACTAGAACCTCGGCCTTCCAGGAGAGACTAGAAGTAGAACTTCTCCACATAGAGAGGCGTCAGTTAATGTAGTTGGGGCATCTGGTTAGGATGCCTCCTGGTGTTCCGAACAGATCCCACCACGTTACACATGATCAGTGAATGTATTAAATCTGCATTTTTGAAACTTTGTGAACTTACAGGTGAAAACTAGGCTGACCATGGATACTGGAACAGTTGATCATCTTTAGTTGTTCTATTAGATCTGTGCTTCCAAGTTTGATCTTTATGGTGACATCAAGATCTGTAAAACAAACATTTTGTCATTTTAATAAAATACTGTTCTATTTTTTTTACTCGGATGTAAATCATTTCTAACTGTTAGGATATATAATAGCTATATATAGCAAACACATATTACATATTCATTATGTGCTTGATGTAGTTGTTGCATTTGCTGAACAAACTGATGGCAGTTTTTAAATATTTGTTCGGGTCATTTACAAAATATCACCAACCGTTAGCAAGGAGTGTGTGACTGAGAATGCAGGTGCATTGTGGGTACTGTGGTTTTGGTTCTTGGTTTTTACAAAGCTGGGTGGAGGTTGTAGAGAAATCACAGGTGAAGTTAGACTGAATCTTCTCTGTAGTCAGGTGTGATTGGATTATTATTTTTATCTGAGAAAAGAACAAAAATAAGATGATAATAACTGATAGTTCCAGATGAAAACAGTCATAAATATTTTATTAACCCACCTCTCCTGTGGAGTCCTTCAGAAATCTGTGAGAAACTATTTCCTGCTTGGATTCATCAGGGATGGACAGCCTCTCTGAACCTCTGCAGTTGTCTTTAAATGAGCAGCTGAAAAAATGTAAATGTGTCATCATAAAGTTGAGATGAAGGATTGAGCTGAGATGAAGTTTCTCTGACCTTTTCTCAGAAACACACCAGACACAGAATGGATCCTGGGCAGAAAGACAATCCTTCACAGTTTGGTAAGTTGTGCAGTTTGACACTGGAACACGTTGAACCTGGAGCAGAACACCATGTTTCAGAAACACATCAACCGGCAGGGTAAGTGAACGCCACACGAAGAAGCTCCAATCTACCTGGTTTTTAAACGGCACATAGAGATGTTTCTGATCCACTGGATCCAGTTGGAGTTTTGGAAACACTTTGTTGTCTCCACTGGTTCTGAGGAGGATCTGTGGACAGGAGGGCTGGTACTTCCTGTCCACAGAAAGCTGATGACAACAACAACAACACTGAGGTTAGAGATACAGAACGTATCCAAGAAACAGGTTTGGATGGAAGTCCTGTGCAAATGGCTAAAGAACTCAAATATTCACATATCTTATTTTAATCTTTTCTTTCTAAGGTTATGTAACAATTTGCATAATAACCTTCAAATCTGAAAGACGGTCTTCAAAAACAAAGATGGTGTGATGGATTGTGTTTCTATAAGAAAAACAACAAACATCTGAGGTCCTCCTGGAGTTGGTCCAAGTTAAACTCTGTTACACTTCAATGTGACATTGTCACTGTGTTCATAAACTGTGTTGCAACATATTCTGGTTGTTACTTATTTTGCTAAAACACAGTTCTTTCCTCTCAGTTGTTAGTTTCCTACCCACCTTGATTAGCTGTCCATCTGCTGTTCCAATGAAGAAAACCATCCAGTTGTTCAGCCTGACGGCCAGAACAGAACTCATGAAGTTCTGCTTAAAAAGCACAGCCTTTGGTTTCAGGTCCAAAGGAACTGACTGAGGAACAGAGAGAATCGTTTCAACATTTTTGTCTTGTTCTTCAGAAAACTCAGGGAAGATTTATAGTTATATAAGCAGCCAAACAGAAAGTTTGGGACAGATTTTAATAAGCTGGGCTTTACGTGTTCATATTTTATATACAAAATGACAAAAAACACTCAGGAAACTAAACAGACAAACACAAAAATATAGACACTGCCACATTTAACAAAAGGGTTACAATTTATCACAAAGATTCAGAAATTGTTTCAATGATGGTAAAAACCAGACACAAAGTTTATTTTAAATGTTTAAGAGTAAAAAAGGGACTGATCTGTAAACCCATACCAACTTATATATTTCAGAAATATAAATCACCCAACCTTTCATTTTATTGAACATTCTGTCTGTCTCATTTCAGACATATAAAATGTTCCTGGAGATTCTTAGCCCTCTAGGACTCAGTAAAAAAACAAGACATGAAAACATCAGGATTAAGAGGAGGCTATGGTTAATACAGCAACTCACCGGTTTGTCTGGCTTGATCTTTGATGGATAAAAGTCAGGATCTGTGTATGAATCCCTGCTGAGATCAGGACTGATGTCAAACAGCAGCAGCTCAGTGTTTTCTCCTCCTTTATCCACACTGAACACTCCACTCCACAGGACCTGCTGTCCACCTGGGACGACCGAGGAGGCCAGCAGTCTGCTGCCTTCACCTCCAGAGGAACTGAGAGTTGCTCCACGACGAGACTCCAGAGTGTAACTTTTACTGGTTTTAGCCTGAAGCCAGATCAGACGGACTTTGTTGGTTTCACCTCCTGATGCCACGTTGGAGAACAGATACACTGTTGAGTTGATCTGGAATCCGTCCACAAACTCTACATCAACTTTAGCTTGGATTTTAGGTGTAACTGAGTCACCAGACCAAGAGAATATATCCCCGGGCTGTTTTTGATTGGTGTTTTGAAGGTTGATAGTGTTTAAATCATCGCCACATTTACCTGTGTAATTCTGTATGGCTGTCAGAATATAAGTCTGAACTGATTTCTCCTTCACATCCACCAGAAAGCTGACAGACCCACTGCTGCTCCTCCGAGGTCCCACCTGGATGTGTTCACTGTAAATCAGCTTATTGATGTTCTTCAGGTCCAGAACTTCACAGAAACCACAGAGTTTGTTTCCAGTCACACCACAGCTGATCAATGTGTCATTCTTAACAAATGGTAATAAAACATTAACTCTGAAAGTTGTGTTCCAGGAAGCCTTCATAGGATCTCTGTAAAACTCCTCTTTGTCCGGTTTATCCCCTCTCTTTAAGATCCCTCTCTGGGTCAGGTTGTAGATCAGAGTCAGGTCATGGCTCAGCTGGTAGAGATTCTCCTCTGTAGCGATGTAAACAGAGCCGTTGCCCACTGCGAGCTGACGGAGGTCCTCTTTAAAGCTGAAACCCTTGTACTCCTCCAGACACTGAGCAGGTTCTCTCCAGATGGAGCAAAGCAGACCGAGCAGAAAGATCATCTTGTACAAAAGGAGGCAGCTCTGAGTGAGACAGTGAGATACTAATGAACTGCAGGAAACTGGTCTCCGTGTCGAAAGAGATGTGGGTAAAAGCTATACGTCTTTGCTGACAGAGGTTCTGAGAGAGGAAGGAAATGAGCGTACACCACAAGTTGAGATATTAACTCACTTTTAAAGTGATTCAAAGTGGATCCACAACGGTGTTTTCATATGATTTAATTTGTTTCTTTAAGTCAAGAGTGTCAAGAAAACAAAACGTGCACAAACGCAATTGTGTAGTCATCCTCAAGTCATATCAAGTACAGCAACTTAAAAAACTTTGTTTATAACATTCATTTGTCTTTATTATTTTCATTTTCCATTTAGCAGTTCTAATGTATGATTATACATACATTAGAATTGTAATGTATGTATAACATTACAGTTATACATATACAGATTTTTTTTTCCAGTGGCCCTAATCCTCTTCCGTAGATAATGACGGAATTGAGGAAGGAAAAGAAGCACCAAAAAGACAAAACCTGAACATTATAATAAGATTTGATGAAGGAGAAGGAGTCAAGAAGATTGATCCAATTAAGCTAACAAAAGCACTTAAAACACATGTTGGGGAAATTAAACATGCTAAAATACTGAGAGACTGAAATCTTTTGATTGGATGTAATTCGGAAGGGCAAGTTGAAAAGGCAAAAAAGCTTGGATGGGTGTAAAGTTAAAGTCAGTGCAGTTGTTAAAGTGGGTGAAAAAAGAAATGATGAAAGCAAAGGAATTTTCACAAGAGTGCTGTTGAGTGTTAACATGAAGGACTTAGTTGAGAATTTGAAAGAAAGAAGGAAATAAAAGAAGCACAGAGATTGACAAGGGGTACAGAAACAGAAATTGTGTTGTTGGAGTTTGAAACAAAAGAAATGCCAAAGGAGGTTTTCTTTGGTTTGATAAGATTTAGTGTCAGGGAATACGTGCCCAAACCAGTGAGGTGTTTCAACTGTCAGGAATTTGGCCATGTTGCAAAAATGTGTAAAGGAAAAAGGAGATGTGCCCGATGTTCTGGAGACCATGAATATGGTAAATGTGGAGTTGGAGTTAAACCAAAGTGCTGTAGTTGTGGAGGAGAGCATAGTGTTGCTTTTTGGGGATGCGAAGTACTGAAACGACAAACAACTATACAGAAAACGAAAGTTATGCAGAAGCGTGTAAAGTAGTTGAGAAAGAGAAACAAAATGGGAAATCTCTAACAGGTGAAAAGCAAATAATCTCAAAAATTATGGAAATGGTTGAAAAGAAAATAGAAGAGGAAAAAAGAAAATGGTGACTTTTATTGCAGGAGTTATAAATGCAACATCGGACGTGAAATCAAAAACGGAAAGGATTCAGATTATTGTGAAAGCAGCATGCCATAGCTTAGACTTAAAGAATATTCGATGGGAAGACATAAGGGGAGAGCTGGGTGTCAAGAAGGATAGTCTCAATCTTACAGTGGAATGCGATGAGTCTTGTCAAATGGGCAAGATTTTAAGCAGTTTATTTATGAATTAAAAGAGAAACCTGATATAATTTGTATACAGGAAACTTCGCTGAGGCCTTGTTTGGATTTCAAAATAGATGGATATATTGCAGTTAGATATGATAGAGAAGAAGGAAATGGGGGAGGGTGTCTTTCTTTGATTAAGGAAGGTATTCCATATAAAATTATTGGAAGGAAAGGAGACTTGGAGTATGTTGCAATTGAAATATGGGTGGAAGAGAAGGTAATGTTGATTTTAAATTTTTACAATCCTTGTAAAAAGCTTGAGTTAAGCAAACTTGAAGAGATGGATATGAAAGGAAATGTTATTTGGCGTGGAGATTTTAATGCACATCATTCATTATGGGGTAGTGGAAAAGTAGATTATAATGGGAAAATTTTAGAAGAATTTCTAGATAGTAATAATCTGGTTTGCTTGAGTAATGGTAAGAAGACAAGAATTGATATAAATTCAGGTAAGGATTCTGTATTAGATTTGACATTTGTTTCTAGCTGTTTAGCTCCATTATGTGTGTGGCAAGTTAAAAATAAGACGTTTGGTAGTGATCACTACATTATAATCAGCAAAATAAGGATGGGCCAGGTGCATAGACCTGAAATGATAGGAGGAAAGTGGATATTTGAGAAAGCAAATTGGGAGGAATTTTATAACTTATGTGATAGGAAAATTTAAAATGTTAAAAATGATCAGAGTATTGAAAGTATGAACCAAGTGATTAGTCAGAGTATTTTAACTGCTGCTGAGGAGTCTATTCCAAAAACATCAGGGAAAAATAGGAGAAAGGTAGTTCCATGGTGGAATGAAGAGTGTAGAAAAGCAGTAAGAGAAAGAAATAAAGCATTTAAATTGGTTAAAAGGTCTCATAATTTTCAACATTTAATTGAATATAAAAAGTCACAAGCAAAAGTCAGGAGAACAATAAGAAGCACAAAAAGAGAATTCTGGAGAGGTTTCTGTGACACATTTGGCAATAGTACAAAACTAGTGGATGTTTGGGGGATGATCAAAAAAATGGGAGGAGATGGAAGGGAATGGAGTTATCCTATACTAAATAAAAATGATATAGTTGCTGTAACTGACAAGGAAAAGGCTGATATGTTAGTGAGAGCATTTGTAGAGATTCATAGTGGGAAAAATTTATCAGTTAATGAAATAGAGGGAAGGGAGAGAACTTAAAAGGAAAATGATGGAATCTTAAGAAGAAAGAGTAATAATGATCTAATGAATTATCCTTTCTCTATTGGAGAGCTGAAAAGAGCTTTGGATAGAACTAGGAATAGTGCTCCAGGTAAAGATGAAGTGTGTTATGTTAAGATAGATAAGTGAGGAAGTCCATCCATTTTCTTGCACCCTTTTTCCCTCAGTGGGGTTGGGAGGGGTGCTGGTGCCCATCTCCAGCCAACGTTTTGGGCGAGAGGTGGGGTACACCCTGGACAGGTCGCCAGTCTGTCGCAGGGCAACACAGAGACACACAACCATGCACACTCACACCTAGGGACAATTTGGAGAGGCCAATTAACCTGACAGTCATGTTTTTGGACTGTGGGAGGAAACTGGAGTACCCGGAGAAGACCCACGCACGCACAGGGAGAACATGCAAACTCCATGCAGAAAGACCCCAGGCCGGGAATTGAACCCATAACCTTCTTGCTGCAAGGCAACAGCTCTACCAACTGCGCCACTGTGCAGCCCCAAGTGAGGAAGTTTTAAATAAATTATTAATTTTATACAATAAGATTTGGAAGGAGGGGAGACTGCCTTGTAAGTGGAAAGAAGCTATTGTTATTCCGTTGAAGAAACCTGGGAAAGATCATAGTAACCCTGGAAATTACAGACCAATAGCTTTAACATCTAATCTGTGTAAACTGATGGAGAGGATGGTGAATGAGAGATTAACACAATATTTGGAGTCAAAACATTTAATTACTCCTTATCAGAGTGGCTTTTGTAGAGGGAGAGGAACAATAGATCCTATTTTATGTTTAGAGGATGATATTAGAAAAGCTCAAATTAATAAGGAAACTGTTGTTGCTGTGTTTTTTGATGTGGAAAAAGCATACGATATGCTATGGAGGGAAGGGTTAATGATTAAATTACATCAGATAGGTATAGGAGGTAATATGTTTAATTGGACATGGGATTTTTAAGTTAAAATAGGATATGTTTCTAAATTATGTAAAATAGAAAATGGAACCCCTCAAGAAAGTGTGGTAAGTCCAACATTATTTTCAGTTATGATTAACGACATTTTTAAAGAATTATCTATCGGTTTTGGTAGGTCACTTTTTGCTGATGATGGTGTACTATAGAAAATGGTAAGAAATGTGGAACATCTTATTATTAAACTTCAGGAAGGTATAGATAAAATGGGTAAGTGGGGGGTAAAGTGGGCCTTTAAATTTTCAATTGAAAAGACAAAAGTAATGTTTTTCACAAATAAGAAAATAGGAGTTGATAAGTTGTATTTGTATGGGAAAGAGTTAGAAAGGGTTGGTTGGTTTCGGTTTTTGGGTGTAGTTTTTGATAAGAAACTAACTTGGGGAAATCACATAGAACATATTATGGAGAAAAGTAAAAAGGTTCTAAGTGGTCAAGTATGATCCGGTGTTGCTCACTTTAAATAATAAAAAGGATAATTTCGCTGCTTTTTCAGTCTCATTCTAAATCATTGTGACTAGACTAGCTAACTTTTAAACAAAGTTAGCAGTAAAATTTTGGACATGTGACTATTCCAGAATTAAAACAGCTTAACCAAAAAGATTTAGTTCTATATATGAAAAGAAACTGACAACAAGATGTTATAAACGAGCAATATTCATGGCAAAATTCCTGACAGATTGTTTACCTTATTCAAACTGAGTTTCTCTGACCCCATCTGCTGCTGCCTTTATTCTGAGCGTTTAGAGGGGGGGAGGAAGCGCTCTGCTAATGCGCTGTTGTGGGCCTTCAAAATAAAAGCATGCGAGTGGAAGATTTTAGAATTCTTCGCAACTGAGGTGAAATTATTGGGGGGGGACGAATGTGACTCTCTTCAATATTGGGGGGGGGGACATGTCCCCCCCGCCCCCCGCTTCCTACGCCTATGCTAGTAAGTCTCTTCAAACTGAAGTCCTTGCTAACGGAAACGTATCCCTGAATTTAATGATTTGAAGGGTTCCCCAATATTTTACGTACAAGTAGCCTATTCTAGGATTTAGTGTAGAAATTGTTTGGAGAAGTCTGAAGCAGCCTGTGTATTCTCAGATGTGTGATTGACGTTCCGACTATGTATGCTAGGTTAGCTCGGGCAAGAAAATAAAAACTGCGTCACAAGAAGATCAAAAGAGCTCCTCAACACCTGCTGAGAGTTAGCCTAATTAAAAAAAATATTTATGAGACAATTCTCTTCATATGACAGATAAAAAAGAGCTATACACAAACACGGGTTTGCTGAATTCGCAGGTAAGCAACCTATTTGGTATGTAAAAATATTGTTACTATTCCATAGGTTTTTTTTTTCTCTTTTTCCCCCCTTCTTTTTAAGTTTGGTTAGACAACAAACTTAAAAACTTAACCTACCTTAGCATGTAGGTTACGTAAAATATATATATAAAAAATGAAAGCCTACCCTACTGTTTTTCTCAGGATAATTTTTGAAAAATTAAAAACCTTTTAAAGCATTTTTCTTTATTTCATTCGACATTATTTGTGTATAGACATGCTATTTAACAAGAAAACAATTGAGAACCGAACCCAGTTGGGATAAGTAAATACATGTTTTAACGTTTTTATTTATTTATTTATTTTTATTTAAAATGGACTTCCGAGATTTAACACTAGACGGCACTGTTGACATAGCTGGAAAGTGATGCTCTATGTTTGCTGATATAATTAACATTTAATCAAAAGTAATTTCATATCTGCCATTTCTTGGCAAAAGTTGTGATGCGTCACACATTGTCACAGTTGTGAACCTAAATCAAGGCAAAGACAAAATTAATGCAACATTAATTTTGTCTTTAATTAAGACAAAATTAATGTTTATAAGCAATCAATGATTGCTTATATTCTCTATTTCTGAAAGTATGCCTGGGGCTAAAAGAAATGCACATCAAGCTGCCATGTTTAATAAACAAAAAAATATTGTGATATAAATCTATATTTGTGCTCCAATCTTTAAAAACTATGTGAGACAAACCATCTATTTTTATTTGTGGTTCTGCTGTGTGGGCTTTGTTCCTGACACATTTAGCACCTTTTGCTTTAGCTCTCCTCTCTGCAGAGACCCACAGATCAGTGTCTCAGTCAGTACTGCATCCTTTGGTGCAACATGATCCTGCTGCTTGGTCTGCTTTGTGCTGTCTGGGTCAAACCTGCTTGGAGTCACAAGAAAGATGGAAGTTTCAGTTTTGAGGGAAACATTCTGCAGGTTGCAGTGGCCACCAACTCTGTTTACATCGCTACAGAGGAGAAGCTGTACCAGCTGAGCCATGACCTGACTCTGCTGCACAGCCTGACCCAGAGAGGGATCCTGAAGGACGACAATGGGATGGGTGATGCGGAGTTTCATCGAATCTCAGAAACGGATTTGTTAAATGCAAAGTTTAGTGTCAATATTTTAATTCCATTTGTTAGGAATGATACAGTGGTCAGCTGCGGTGTGACCAACAATTACTGTGGCTTTTGTGAGATTCTGGACCTGAAGAACATCTCTAAGCTGGTTTACAGTGAACACATCCAGGTGGGACCTCAGAGGAGCAGCAGTGGGTCTGTCAGCTTTCTGGTGGATGTGAAGGAGGATTCAGGTCTGACTGAGACTTACATTCTGACAGCTATAAAGAACCATAGAGACAAGACAGAGTGTAGCACTGATTTAAAGACAATCAACCTTCACAACACAGATCACAGACAGTATGGGGAAATATTTTCCTGGTCTGGTCAGTCAGGTGATAAACCTGGGATCCAAACTGAAGCTGATGTAGAGTTTGTGGACGGATTTCAGATCAACTCAACAGTGTATCTGTTCTCCAACGTGGCATCAGGAGGTGAAACCAACAAAGTTCGTCTGATCTGGTTTCAGGCTGAAACCAGTAAAACTGAGACTCTGAAGTCTCTTCGTGGAGCGACTCTCAGTTCCTCTGGAGGTGAAGGCAGCAGACTGCTGGCCTCCTCGGTCGTCCCAGGTGGACAGCAGGTCCTGTGGAGTGGAGTGTTCAGTGTGGATAAAGGAGGAGAAAACACTGAGCTGCTGCTGTTTGACATCAGTCCTGATCTCAGTAGGGAGAAGAATGAAGATCCAGACTTTTTTTACACATCAAAAAGTACAAATTCCTGGGTAAGTTATTGTGAATAAAAATATAAAGGAAAGAAGTTTAGTCATTTTATGTTCAGTTGAATATGTTATCGTGGAAATTCTATTAAATTTCCCTTTGTGACAAATTATTGAATTGGTAAAACATGTTACCATGTTAGATGTCCAATCTATAAGTATTCTGCATTAAAATTTCCATTTCGTTAGCTTGGAGCCATGAGGGTTTCTTGCTGTGGGTCTGACATCTCAAAGGTTGACATTTATTAGTCACAAAATTTATTTTTGTCCAATTATATATTCTAATTTTTTTTTTTTACCAGATTAGCAAAGACCCATTTCCTTTGTTAGTAACTTGCAATGAAACTTCAAATTTATTATCAATGTATAATGATAAACACTAATTGAGCACACTGATAATTATGTCCTTTGTGACATTTCATTGCCAGAGACAAATGGTAAAGCTTTTATCTGCTATAAAATTACATTATAATAATTTTTGTTTCACTGTTGATCATGTTGTCTAGAAGAGATGAGATGAAAGCTGTTAATTTACTATATTATTCTATGAAATGGACATCAATGAAATGAGGACATTTTTCTCTTTGTTCACCAGAAAAGCTCCTGGTGGCTTTTTAGCTTTTTTGCTTTTCTTATTCCTACACATTGATTCTGCACAATAACAGAAATAAGTTGATCTTTTTCTAACTGCATTTGAGCTTTCTGTGAATAGTATTCATTATGGCAACAAAGAATTTCATAATTGAACTGTTTTGTGGTGTGCTACGATGTTTTCTGTTGTCTTTATAAAAAGTATGTTCATTCAAATACTCCTGTGGCCTCGACTCTTAAAAACTCTACATCATCTAACACATGACTGTATGATCATTGATACTCTGCAGGATCATCGGCTATTCACCCTTTAATAAATCTGTAGCATTTTTTTAGACCAAATGTTTGCAACTCTTCTCGGTAGGCAGATTTTACAGCTAATCACTGTTTCTGTTTCTCAGTCAGGACCAAATAATCTAAAACCAAAGGTTGTTCTTCTGAAACACAATGACATGACCTCTGTGTTGGCGATGAAGCAGAAGGCCTGGATGGTGTTCTTCATTGGAACAGCAGACGGTTTGCTTATGAAGGTGTGTAGAAAAATACTGAATACTGCAGTACGGTTGGAGACAGGAGGATTTGTTTCAGTGTAAATGAGTTTCTGCCTTTAAAATGAGTATGTTGGAATTCTCTTTTCCCATCTACTGAAAAAAAAAGTCTAACTCTACACACAACAGCCTGACTAAAAAAGCTTTGGAGTTTGGACACATTGTGATGAAAGGTGAGAGTCTTAAATGCAAGATGCTTGACATGGTTGACATGACAAGATGTCAACCACCCATTCTTCTAATGGAGAAGAATGCAATACATTACATCTAAAAAAAATACCAGGGGCTATGCATTGGTAAATAGGATGATTTACCATCCTATTTTTTTTAAAAAACATTTTTTTTTAAATAAAAAAACATTTTTATTAAAAGATGTTTTTATTTTCAGCTCTGATAGCCGGGGGACGGGGGGAGTGGTGTGAAGAAATTATTTCTTTAGTTTCTGAAAAAGAAATTCTTTTGAAGACGTTTATAAGACATATGGGCCCCATTTCAGAAAGCAGAATAAGTTAAAATCTTGCATAAGTTCTGGGCCAACTATGCATATCCTGGGTTTTCAGTTTCAGAAAGCCAGATAGCTGCTGGGTCAACTTACCCTGTGAACCTATGCTGCTCAGGAGCAGGATTGTTTGAACAAACCCTGAGTTTGTTCTATCGTTTTGTGAGAGCTGGCACAGGAAAGTGTCAGGAATGGCGTGTCCTTTAGTGGAGCAGCCTGTAGATGTTGGAGAGTGTGCTGCACTTCATGTTCATGTTGATGCCAACAGGGTCCTGACTGGAATGTTACTGTAAAACTGTTCAAAAGTTACTGTAAAATGTTACTGTTATTGTACAGTAGAGGTGCCTATAAGGTGTAAAAATAGTCAGGTCCTTCTTAGCAGAATGACAATGTGTCGCTACACACGTAGCTTAGGAAAATTTTATATTATAACTGAGCTTTTTTGATGAGAGCTATCGCACTGTTAGACTTGGATCATTGTGACTTAAGTTTATAAGTAGCTTGCTGTCTGAAAACCACAGGCAGTACAGTTTAATGGGGTTCCCTATAGCTACAAACCCACAAGACTAATAAAAGAACTCCACAGAACTACAAATATTAGTGAAAGCAATAATGTAGTTGTTGTCGCATTTCGACAATTCAAACATAATCTACTCACATGTTTTGGTTTCCGTGGTACAGTATACGTTTATCTTGTTCGGACAAATAAAATGATCCTCTTTTTTTGAATATTAATTAAGTATAGTGTCAAGAATACTCACTTTCTGCTAAATCACACTTATGCATTGATTTTGTCTTTGTCATGCTAACTCTCGCTATTTTGAAGAAACAGTACTGCTTGTTTTTGTGAAATATGTTTTGATATTCTCCTTTGCCGTCATTAAAATTCTAATTCCATTGGTGAGAAAAGCACCCTTTCAAGCTTCTTATTTTCTTCTGTTGCCATGGTGAATCACCTTATCTACGCTCTGTTGATGAGAGTTTCTTCTATACATGTGCCCACGTTTAACTCAGGAGTAACTTATTTGAAATATTTGAAATAACTGTTGCTAGCTGGTATTGCTAATAATAGTTTGAAATGTACAAGTTTTATGACTCAGTGACAGTTTTCCATTTCAGTATTTTGATGTCATTTCTAGATCAGTTTAGAGGGAAATAAGCTGCCAGTAGCCGTTAATGTCTACTTTAGTTTCTGAACACTTCTCCTTTTTCTGTAGCTTCTGTTCAAAGCAAGCGTCAATGTGCTAGAACATCTTGTCTTTATATAGCTTTGTAAACCACTGACGACTATTGAGTACCACCAGTTGTATCACAATTTTTAACGATGGCTAATGAAAAGTATTGTTTTACATGTTTTAAAAAAACATGTCGCCTCATAAAATAAGTGTGCAAATAATTTTTGCAACTTTTAAATGAGAAATGCATACAGTATTATGTGCACCCATGTGAGTCTGTACATTAATATAAATGGAGAAAAAGGTGATACCAAGTATCAATCCATGTGGGACACCATTGCTAACTTATGTACTGGTCACCAGTTGTGTCCAGGGAAACTATTTTTGCTGAAATATAACTTTGACATGTTCAGTGCCTACTTTTCCCATAAATACTCTAACTATGGTCTATATTGTCATCAGCTTGCTGTAGACAGGAACTTTAAGCCCACCTGTCCAGAGATTCTCTACAGACAGAGTGAAAAACGCAAAGTGTTTCCCAAAATCCATCTGGATCAAGTGGATCAGAACCATGTGTATTTGCAGCTTAAAAATAAGGTTAGTTATTTTTAACTAACCTTATGGGTACGTACTCATACGTACCCATAAAATGTATGGGTACGTTTTATTTTTCATAAAACGTACCCATACATTTTCAGATGTTAAGTGTGTTTTTGTTCCAGATTGATCGTGTTCCAGTGTCAAAGTGTAGCACTCACAGAAATGTGAGGGCTTGTCTGTTTGCACAGGATCCCCTCTGTGTTTGGTGCGTCTCTGAAGACAGGTCAGGAACTTCTCTTACCACTGAATCCTTCAGACATTTCTGAACTTTCTAAAACCTCATTTGAACTTTTTCAGCTGTACATTTGAGGACCACTGCACAGACTCAGAGTGGTTGTCAATCCCTGATGAAGCTCAACAGGAAATGACTTCCCACCGAGTTGTGAAGGATTCCAGTGGAATGGTTTGTTTCAAACACACTGACTAAATTCAGTTACATTTGATTTTTCTTTCAGATTATGTTATTCTTCTGTATTCCTGTCTTTCTCAGGTCAAAGTAATGATTCAGACACACCTGACTGTGCCGCAGAAGGTTCAATCTAACTTCACCTGTGAATTCTCTTCAAATTCTAGTCAGATTTGTATGCAACAGGGGCTTTTAGCACAGTTCCCCCAATGCACATGCATCCTTATCGACACTCTTCTTACTGATGGTAATCAGCTTTTGTTAAATGATCAAAGTAATGAAATAACCTGATTGTTTAGAATATATAAAGGTCAGTTCCTTATAGAACTGACAGAAACAATGTGATAATCTATAAAATAACATTTACTGCTTCTGTCTTTTTTAAATGTAATATGGCAGAAAAGTTCAACAGGTTTGATATTTGAAAAGTAATCCTCTGTTTTTCAGTTCTGTGGAAGCACATTTTATCAATTTGAAAGCTTCAGATTTATGTTTTTTCTTGTCTCAGTGAAATCAGTTAAAATGATCATATCTTTTAATGTTCTCTGCAACTTTAAAGCTTCCTTTGTCTCAAGAAAACAGATTCAAAATTGTTGCTATTTTCAACACATTATTCCAATTATGTTGTCCAAGTTTACATATTCTTACATATTATTATTGCTTTCTTAAAGGAAGTTTTGTAAAACTGTCTTAATTCACAGTCCTGGATGTCACCATAAAGATCAACATTGGGAAATCTGAGCTGACAGAGCAAAGAAAACTAATCAACTGTTCAAGTGTTCATGGACAACCAAGTTCCTATCTGTAAGTTCATTTATACACCAAACTTGTGGGTGGAGGTTGTTTTTTTGTTGTTGTTGTTTTTTAATAATGACAAGAAAGCTGTTGGTGCAATCTCATCTCAAATGAGATCTTTGCTTCTCTTCCCCTTGTATTAGCATTACAGTTTTCCACTGTCCTTCATCATGGATGTTGGGTTTATTGGCGACTTTAAATTCTGTCTCTGTGTTTGGTTGGAGGCTGTTAGGATATCAGTGGGCTGTCCATGTATTGAATGATGCTCCTGTAGCTCATCCAATGTTTCTTCAGGGAGAATGCCTCTGCTCTTGCATTTAACATAATCTGTTACCACAAGTTTGTGGTGTTAATGTTTTCCAAAAGCTGAGCTGAAAGCCAGTCTGATTTGTTTTTCTCTTCAGGTGCCGATATTGTATCAGATCTGGGTGCCAATGGATGGATAGCAGCTGTTCCTGGGCCAGTGAACTTACTCACAATGTAATAATCATCAATTTGTCAAATATAGACTTCTTAATGTTAATGTTTACTGTCATGACCATCATAGTAAGTCTTATATAAGTCAGTAGTAACCTGACCAGAACAACATTGTTTATTCATTTCAAAATCTTCTGTGTAGACTCAGAAGGACGTTTGCCTGGAGATGGAAGCTGAGATGAACATTTCTGTGAGTCTGAATCAATATTAATGCACATTTTTCTTAACACTCATCCTTAACCAGGTCTCTCAAACTCTTTTCTGCTGAGTAGCCGTAAGTTTTAGATGCATTCCTGGTCAGACACACCTGAAACAAAATGGCTGAACGAGCAGGCAGTCATGTTCTATAGAGCCCTGCTAACAGTCGAATCATTTGATTCATCTAAAAGCTGTAGAATGGGTTTTTGAGAAATCTGTATTAAACTAATTCAGTATGTCATCAAATAAGCATAATGGATGAATGCTAAATATCTTTTGTTTCCCTGTCAGATGCCAGATGTCATCTCCATTACACCTAGCGTTGTGTCTCTGTATGGGAAAAACCATGCTTTGTTGTCAGGTCATAACCTGAGCAACGTGATCGGAGTGAGAATCTCGACACCCATGGACTGTAGTCCTCAGGAGTGAGTCACTCAACAGAAGACTAAGGCCAGTCGGAATGTGTCTTACGTAAACTGATGGGGGAAATAATTTGCGAGATGAACATTTGTTATACTGAAAACATTTGCAAACAGGCACATACCTGGTATATTTTACAAGCTCAAGAGCCCAAAGAGTTTCAAACCAAATATTATTATCAGGCACATAAAACAATTAATATGCTTCTCAAGGACAAGAGAAACTTGAGAAGCAAGTGGCCTGAAAGCTGAGAGACAGAAGCTTAAGTGTCAAGAATGAAAACCTACCACAAAACAGAGGAGGACTTTCATGTAAGAGTCAACAGGAAGTCTTGACACTCAGCACGGATGAACATTTTGAAGGACTTCAATCAGCAAGTGTCATGTCTGCATGTGACCCTGCAGAATCCATCTACCCCACCCACATAAACACCTACAACCACACATGCACTCTGACTTACTTCATTGGCAGCAACGTTTGATCTGCTGCCTACCTCCTTTGCACAAATAAAAACATTTTGCTGAAAATGTTGACAGCAGTTATAATTTTTATTGATTTTGATCAATCAAAACTAATAAATTCCCCAAATTATTTGCTATGCTTGGTATTCCAAGCTCCTTTTTCTTAAACACTAAATCTACATCATCATCTGTGCCGCCACCATTTATAGTCAATTTAGTTATTTGCCATTTACATAAATGAAATGTACAAAGGTTTCTGTCGGCACATTTTGTTTCTCAAGTTCAGTAAATATTCAAATGTCTAACATGAAAAAGGAAATTAACAAATGGACAGAAAGATATTTGTCACATAAATGTAAAGAAATGACTAAACAGCCAAAGTGGTTAGCTAAAAATGCAACTTGCTTTAGCTTTTGTTTCAGAAACTTTCCATTTGGTTCTTTCACATTCACCACAATAACTGCACCCATTTCCTGATAATGCTGTTCCATGACAATCACCTAAGTAACGACAATCTATCTTTAAAATCTTACACAGTAGGTATTTCTAACATTTACTACATGCCAAGTAAATGGCATGTATTTTTACATCTGACTGGAATGTGGAGCTTCCAGTCCTGCCTTCAACTTGCATCTCATAGTTGTTATAACTACATCACAAGGTGGATCAGAGGTTTCACATCAATGGGTCCACTTCAACCCCCATGCCATAATTGTAAGGTGTAAAAAGTATGTATAAAATACAGATAGAAAGGATGACCTGAAAAGGTGGACAGAGAAAACCTATTTGAGTTCATAGGAAGGCTTTCCTACAGAGTCTGTATAGTAAAACATAAGCTAATTGAAGGCTAGGGCTGCACAGTGGCGCAGTTGGTAGAGCTGTTGCTTTGCAGCAAGAAGGTTCTGGGTTCAATTCCCAGCCTGGGCTCTTTCTGCATGGAGTTGGCATGTTCTCCCTGTGCATGCATGAGTTTTCTCCTGGTACTCCAGTTTCCTCCCACAGTCCAAAAACATGACTGTTAGGTTAATTGGTCTGTCTAAATTGCCCCTAGGTGTGCATGGTTGTGTGTCCTGTGTGTCTCTGTGTTGCCCTGCGACAGACTGGCGACCTGTCCAGGGTGAACCCCACCTCTCGCCCGGAACGTTAGCTGGAGATGGGCACCAGCAACCCTCCCAACCCCACTGAGGGACAAGGGTGAAAGAAAATGGATGGATGGATAATTGAAGGCTACAGCTGCTGTTTTTAAAAATGTGGACAAATAGAAAGTTTCTCCATCAGCCTTTCAGTTTTCTTATATCTTCTTGTTTCAATTTAACTCTTACTATTTTTGCTTTCTGTGTGTTTTTTTTATTTTTCTGGACAGATCTTCTGTGTGGAACAACACTGGTGTCAGTTTGACCTTTCACATCCCCACCACTGAAACTAGGAGAGTGGTCAAAGTGTGTGTTCTTCTGCCTGATGGTAGTTGCCACGGAAACGCTACAATCACCTTTCAGCCGTTACCAGTCTGCACTGACATAGTACCTCGGAGCAGCTGGAGGAGGTATTTGAACATTCCTGCAAGTTTCCACCAGTTACAGATGGAAACCCTTAATTGTCCAATTACCGGTGCTCTAATGTAAAGTGCTTTGAGTAGTTACTGTTACTAGAGAATGCTACAGAGTCAATCCATTTATGACCACAAGGTATCCACATCTGTATGTACGTCTCACAGGACAATGCACCACATCACAAAGCTCAGATCATCTCCAACTGGTTTAACAAACAAGAACACGAGTTCACTGTACTCCAGTGGATTCTCCAGACTTTGGACTTTTTTCGATAAAAGCACTTTTGGGATGTGGAATGATTGATTATCTTGGATGTGTAATTGGCAATTCTACAGTAACTCGAGTTAAGCCGTCGTGTCGAGATGAACCAGAGTCTCTGAGGTTTCCAACACCTCAAGTTTATGCTACAAAGACTCAAGGCAGCAGTGAAGGCAAATTGGGTCCAAGCAGATACTAGAACGATGTAATTGTTAGTGGTCAGAGATTGAACATAGTATTATAATTAATATAGTATGGTATATAGCTTGTAGTTAATTTTTGGCAACATCTTGCTAATCGAGGTGCTTAACTTCTTTAGTTTTTCAACACCTTCTACTTGTGACTTTTGTCAGTCACAAGTAGAAGGTGTGAAGGAGTCACTTCCTCAAAGAAATTTCTGACTACAAGACTCGTACTTATAGCTTCAGAAACAACTCCATTTTCTTAGATCAAAAGATATTTGGAAAGCACTTTCAAGAGACATGAAGGTTTTTTTGCTTCAGTTATATTCCTTGCTAGGTTAATTTTTACCATTAAACAGCTAAAAAAGAATGGATCATTCCAATTATCAAAAATTAAAGTTACTGGGGTTTTTTTGCTTGTTTTTTTTTTTTTTTACAAAGCTGGTCATTCTAGTACAGTAATTATCTGTTGTTCTAAAGCCACAACTTGCCCATGAAAGACTCCTATAAAGTAAGTGAATCAGCTCTGTTTAGTGACTTATTTGTTATCTGCCTGCTTATGTTCCCAATAGTGAATGTCACTCTAAAATAGTTTATACTTACATGTTTGGAAGGGAACTTTAATCTTTTTGTGCAATTTATTTATTTATTTTTTTAACAGATGAGTAGAATACGGTTTGTGATGCTTAATATTTCATTCATGTTTAATTTGCCTTTTAAACAGTTTGAAGCACGTCTGTTTTAATTCAGTTGGCTGTTTGTAAGCACATGGCATTTCCTATGAGCACCTGAATGCAGTGGCACTTAGCATTTTATGTGGAATAAGGCAGTGGAAATGTTAGTAGAGTGATGAGTTTAGAACACCTTCTCTGTATATCAAATGTCCTCTAATCTGACTGCTGCTTCATGCCCTGTAGTGGGAAGAGGAAGGTCAAACTCATTGGGACCCATCTGGAGTTTGTGGATGGGCTGATGCAGAGCCACTCCCAGCAGCAAGTGTTGCTTCCCAGGAACAGCAGCAGTGAGGTAGTTCTGCAGATGGAGCCAATCTGTCTGTTGTGAATATATTTTTAAAGTTATTGTTTTGAATCCAAGACCAAATTGCATAAGATATAAAACAATTGCTAAAATAAAACACAGAGGAGCGAATAAACAGCTTTCACAAATAACAAATGAGGTGAATGCTGCTACTACTAAAGTAGAAGTGAACCATGATTAAAACTCATGGTTCACCTGATCCAGAGTTTACCAGCTTCACTACAGAGAGAGATTGTTACATATGGTCAGAGGTGAATGGGTCAAAAGGTTTTGGGGCTATAGAATTGAGTATCCTGTGAATCACAGTAAAATTATTATTGTCTTTCTGGAATAAGAAATGCATATTCACATATCTGTGTATGTGGAAAGGTTAAATAATGAATGTAAGGGGCCTTAAGGGTGAGCCTAGGGGCACAGCAGCAGAGATGGTAAATTTACTTCAAGGATACAAACTATTTGTGGCTGAAAAGATACAAATATACATGATATGTTATCTGACTATTGTAAATGTTTTGACATAAAATCTCTTTGCCCTAACATTTTTTAAATAATTTGCAGAATCTCACCTATGATACGCCTCCAGCAGAAAACAGTCAGATTTGCTGCAGCACTGTTTTTCTGAAAGTAGCCAATCAAACAGTGGCCTGTTTGGTCAAACTAACATACTATCCTGATCCAGAGTTTACCAGCTTCACTACAGAGAGGCAGGGAAATGATGCCCGTGTTGTTATTCACGTAAGTATTTTTTAAAAATTACCCAACAAGTGACTTGAGTTTCTAAAAGTTTGTTTCTGTTTGTTTCTGTTTGATTTCAGAAAAGTTCAGATAAACTGGAGATGACAGCAGCAGAGTTGCTTGTGTGGGGCATTGAGGGTGAAAAACAACATCCCTGTGTCAAAGTCAAAGAAAACCATAGCAAAACAGACTCCTTTATCTGTGACATCCAAGGAGTTAACAATACTAACTTTAGGGCTATAAAGGTAAATTGTTTTTAGTATTTGGTTGTAATTTAACTGTTTTGTTGCACTCCGTTGGTCTGGTTGTGTGTTTATGCTTGTTCAGTTATTTTTTGGGATTATGATTTTCTTTTGCCTACTTTGCTGGGCAAAAGAAAATAACTGAGTTTGAACAGAGGAGCAAATACTGAAAGATGTGGAGGACACAACCAACTCCCAAACATTCTCTCTGAAAAATCCCAGCTGATTTGACAAATACCTAAAAGATCTATAACAGCCAGATGTTTATGTGGATACAGCCACGGCCTCATAACAGTTCTGCTAATATAACCAAGCATTGAATCGCTTCCATTTTAAATTCCAATACAACTTTTGCTCATACATGAACTTGTAAATTGGAAAAATTTTAAATGAATCCCTGTAGATTTTTTTGCTAATCTTGACTAATCTTTCAACAACAGCTTACAGCTGGGTTAAAGCCAGAGAGTTAATTAGTGAATTCAAAACATAGATCCAGACTTTTCTGACATAATGGAAAATCTTTACGCTGCAATTCAGAACCTTATGTATTCTTTCTTCTCTTGCAAGGATGTTCTTACTGGGTTGAACCAAATATCTTTAACAGTAAACTACACAAAACTTTCATCTGTTCATAATTAATGTCTGAAATTACCTCAATATATCACTCATAAATCTTTTCCAATGACCAATGAAATTTGACTCCAGATTAAATATGGTGACACAACTGTGTGGATGCAGACTTTGACTTCATTGCATCTGTGCCTTCTGATTCTACATTTTCTTCTCAAGTGTTCTATTCTCACTGGTAAGTTTTCTAAATGAGCTTAATAGCTAATTATTCCAAAATGCATTTCTTTACTTACATTTTTTTCAGTGTAAATTTAATAAATCAAATGTTAGTATTAAGATGCTTTTGTGTTCTATGTTATTAATGAAGTTTTATGGTTCCAATTAACCTGATTTTCTTTCAGGGCTGGTTGTTTTCTGTCGGTGGCAAAAGAGACAAACAAGCTCTGATTACTGACCATTTCTCAGCCATAGGATCACTGAGGACAAGTATTGAATGTGCACATCTTGATCTTTGCTTTGTCCTTACATTTTTAGACTTTAGTTTCTTCTAACATTCTTCTGTATCATTCAAATATATCCACCCTGAACTGTAAGTGAACTAAATGGCTGAATAGGGTGTCTGGGAGTTGTTGAATTGCCTTAAGACTGAAAGGACTAGCTATAAAAATACAACAACAAAAAATCTCCAGAAAGTCATGTATTACAATTTGTGTTACCATACCAATGTTGATGCCACAACTCTACACAACTGTTAATACGTGGCCCACTGTCCCTTTCAGTTAGTGTGTTGCTTTCTATGAGTGGATGGACCAGAAACTCCTCCAGTTTAATGAAGAAAACAAAGTTGCCATTGTTTTGAGTCCTGAAAATCTGCGGTTAGAAATCAACACTCCATTAGGCATTATGAGGATTAAAACAACAAAGAATATATGCCTATGTAGTTACGTTTATTTGAAAAGCGTTTTACTAAATTGGCCAACTTGAGTAATAATTAATAGTGTTAGGAATTTTCTGAGAAATGCATAGAGGAAAAAATGGTGAGTGCTTTAATTTTTAGTATAAAATATTTTAATTTCTGTGAAGAGTCACATAGCTGCAGGACATCCAGAATGCTGCTGCCACAGTCCTGACCAACAACAGGAAGCTGGATCATATGATTTCTGAGTCATTGAACTGGCCCACTGCTTGGAAAATGGTATATTTTTAAATTGCATGATTGAACTAGACCAGTCAGGAGTGAAAATATTGACAGAAGCTTGTGTCTTAAATTGTAAAAATGTTTTTTGTTTGTTTGTTTTGTTTTTTGGTATTTTTCATCTCAACTTAGCTGTTTATTTTCTTAAAAATATATTTTTGTGACTTTTTTCCATACAATTCTTACAATTCTTAAAATTGTACAGAACTTTTTATCACCTTGTGTATGAATGGTGGTATTGGAGACCTGCCCACAGTGTACCACTAGCACTCCTCGTGATCCTGAAAGAATGAGTGTGATGGATGATGGATGAATAGTGGTATATAAATAGTTTTCAGCAATGGAGCTGGAAAATTTGCATCCGTTGCCCAGGCTATATTTTCAATTAGTTTTACACTTTTTATTGATAAAGAGTAATGTATTGACTAAAGTCCACAAAGCCTCTTTATTTCCCATTATTCTTCCTGTTGCTTCACTCCATTCTTCTGATAATTTTTTATTTTTTTTTTTATTTCATAACCCAATCCTTGCTTTATGGTGAATCTTTACAATTGAAAATAGTTCAAGTGTAAATACTGGCTTTATTATTTGATGAAATTGATTCATTCAATAAAAGCAATTAGATGTGGCGGCAATACAGTGCACTGTTAACACATCTGCATCTGTTACTCAAATAAGGGAGAGGAATTTTGTTTTGGCCCTAGAGTGAAGGGCATTTTTCTTCATTTGACTTGATGAAATTGGCACAGAGAACTTTCTAAACTTTCACGATAGCAGACAGGTCAACACAGCAAACCAAAATAGTCCTGTTCAGCAATGCCACCTTAAAGTGAAACTTCTATTATATCACTAAATTTCACTCTTGGATGGCAAATTGATTTGGCAATTGATCCTCATATCATTTTCAATACCTGCACTAGATTGTCAAAGAAGAACACAATTATTTTATCTCTATCTGAAAATGACATTTTGATTCTATCAGACCATATTACCAAGATGCAATTGTATTTTTGGCAGAATTCTTGCAAGCTATGCTTAAATTATAACACAAACAGCAAAAACTGATAAGTCACAGGAAGACAAATATCAGCTAAACAAATACAAAAACATACAGAAATACTGTTAACAAAAGAAAAATCATGTTTGTCAACTTGTGGACAGATATCTCACAAACAACTTTCTAATTTGGAAATAAAAGGTTTAGATTTAACACAAGGCTTGATAAATGATCTTCTATTGTATATTACATTAAATACATGTAGATTTAGTAATGCAGAATAAAAGTTTCTGCCCTCCCAGTGCAGTTCATGGTACAAAGTGAAGCCTGATTTTACCAGTCTACAATGTTTATATGCCACTTGTAATATTGATTATAAACTCTTTCTTAAATGGTATTTGTCACGATCCGTGTTTCTGTGTATTTATATTTAGGGTTTTTTGTGTTCAGTTTCTGTCCTTTGTGTCTGTCTCTGCGTCTTCCCCGTTGATTGCTTCCCAGGTGTGTCTCGTTCCATTGATTAGCCCTGTGTGTATTTAAGTCCTTGTTTTTGTCAGTCTCAGTCCTCACAGTAGACCTGGTTAAGTCCTGTGTCGGTGTCAGCTCTCGTCTATCAGTCCTCTATCAGTTGCTACCGGTATTAGCTGTGTGCTAATTCTCTGTCGTGCCGCCTGGTTTGACTGTTTGAGCATCTTCATCAATAAATGTATAATTTCATCTACATCCTGGGTCTACTTGCGTCTCTATTCACCACCAACCACCACTCCATATGACAGTATTAAGTCATATAAAATCCTACGAAATGCCAACTGTAACATTGATTTTTTTTAATGTGTACATAGTAAAAAAAATAAAATTATTTTAATGTCTGTAAAGTGTAAGAAAGCGACAGCACACCCAGAATGATGCTGGGTGTCTATTTCCAATATTAACAGACTAAATAAATAGCGATATTATGTAAGAAAATGTCCTCTGGAATGGGTAGTATCTGGATAATGTCTACCTCTAGCGGCCAAACAGTGAGGTACGCCCTGGATCAAGTCAAATAAAATTTTATTTGTATAGCATATTTCAGCAAACCCTCCCGACCCCACTGAGGGACAAGGGAGTAAGAAAATGGATGGATGGATGGATGGATGGATGGATGGATGGATGGATGGATGGATGGATGGATGGATATTTTAGCAGCAAGGCATTTCAAAGTGCTTTACATCATAACAAACATAAAATCATGCAACATAGAATCAACCATCAAAACATCTAAGTCAAATGCCATAATTAAATTCGTAATTGATTACGTTTCAAATACAACGCTAGACAGGTGGGTTTTTAGTCGAGATTTAAAGGCACTCAGTGTTTCAGCTGTTTTACAGTTTTCTGGAAGTTTGTTCCAGATTTGTGGTGCATAGAAGCTGGATGCTGCTTCTCCTTGTTGGGTTCTGGTTCTGGATGCAGAGCAGAACCAGAAGACCTGAGAGGTCTAGAAAGTTGATACAATAACAGCAGATCTTTAATGTATTGTGGTGCTAACCCGTTCAGTGATGTATATCGTTGCCAGAACACCAACTACACCTGGAAGATCCTGTCCGTGAACAGTAGAGTGAATTCAGATATATTGTGACATCAGGTAATCAGAGACTGTGTACGTAAAAATCCATTTCATCACCTACGTCGGATGAAATGTCCGTAAGACTTCTCCACATCACCAAAGAGTAGGAATTATTCGGATGGCAGTAATGAGAACTTCCCGACACTAGAGGGCACTTTTGTTATAATGAAATATATCGAAATATAACTCATCCCTTTATGTCAGGGCAAAGTTTCGCCTTGAATTCAAAAATTCTCATAGACTCTTAAGTTCATTCAGTTAGGCCTATGTCATGGTGGATCGCGTTCTATTAGTGTTGGGAGGCGCGCGATGAAAAAGATTTCATTCGAAAAAGCAAGATTTCTATTCCTTTTAAGGGGGAGCGCGCGCCCTCACTCAACAGGTGCGCGTTTTGTTTCGGATATTTACACGCTTTAAGAGTATGGACCAGGAAAGTTAATTTGTGTAAACATGCAACATGGTTACAAAAATCTTTGTCAATTATGTGCTGTGTTTCTATTTCCGGTTTGGCTCATTTCCTTAGAATTTCAGCACTTCTCTTTTCAGGAAAGACGCAGCGCTTTTATGCACATCTCTATAGACACAGAGTCCACAGTGTCTACAGTCCTTCAGTTTCTCACTGTCTCACTCAGAGCTGCCTCCTTTTGTACAAGATGATCTTTCTGCTCGGTCTGCTTTGCTCCATCTGGGGAGAACCTGCTCAGTGTCTGGATGAGTACAAGGGTTTCAACTTTAAAGAGGACCTCCGTCAGCTCGCAGTGGGCAACGGCTCTGTTTACATCGCTACAGAGGAGAATCTTTACCAGCTGAGCCATGACCTGACTCTGATCTACAACCTGACCCAGAGAGGGATCTTAAAGAGAGGGGATCAACCGGACAAAGAGGAGTTTTACAGAGATCCTATGAAGGCTGCCTGGAACACAACTTTCAGAGTTAATGTTTTATTACCATTTGTTAAGAATGACACATTGATCAGCTGTGGTGTGACAGGAAACAAACTCTGTGGTTTCTGTGAAGTTCTGGACCTGAAGAACATCAATAAGCTGATTTACAGTGAACATATCCAGGTGGGACCTCGGAGGAACAGCAGTGGGTCTGTCAGCTTTCTGGTGGATGTGAAGGAGAAATCAGTTCAGACTTATATTCTGACAGCCATACAGAATGACACAGGTAAATGTGGCGATGATTTAAACACTATCAACCTTCAAAACACCAATCAAAAACAGCCCGGGGATATATTCTCTTGGTCTGGTGACTCAGTTACACCTAAAATCCAAGCTAAAGTTGATGTAGAGTTTGTGGACGGATTCCAGATCAACTCAACAGTGTATCTGTTCTCCAACGTGGCATCACGAGTCCGTCTGATCTGGCTTCAGGCTGAAACCAGTAAAACTGAGACTCTGAAGTCTCTTCGTGGAGCGACTCTCAGTTCCTCTGGAGGTGAAGGCAGCAGACTGCTGGCCTCCTCGGTCGTCCCAGGTGGACAGCAGGTCCTGTGGAGTGGAGTGTTCAGTGTGGATAAAGGAGGAGAAAACACTGAGCTGCTGCTGTTTGACATCAGTCCTGATCTCAGCACAGATAAGTACACAGATCCTGACTTTTATCCATCAAAGATCAAGCCAGACAAACCGGTGAGTTGCTGTATTAACCATAGCCTCCTCTTAATCCTGATGTTTTCATGTCTTGTTTTTTTACTGAGTCCTAGAGGGCTAAGAATCTCCAGGAACATTTTATATGTCTGAAATGAGACAGACAGAATGTTCAATAAAATGAAAGGTTGGGTGATTTATATTTCTGAAATATATATGTTGGTATGGGTTTACAGATCAGTCCCTTTTTTACTCTTAAACATTTAAAATAAACTTTGTGTCTGGTTTTTACCATCATTGAAACAATTTCTGAATCTTTGTGATAAATTGTAACACTTTTGTTAAATGTGGCAGTGTCTATATTTTTGTGTTTGTCTACTTGGTTTCCTGAGTGGTTTTTGTCATTTTGTATATAAAATATGAACACGTAAAGCGCAGCTTATTAAAATCTGTCCCAAACTTTCTGTTTGGCTGCTTATATAACTATAAATCTTCCCTGAGTTTTCTGAAGAACAAGACAAAAATGTTGAAACAATTCTCTCTGTTCCTCAGTCAGTTCCTTTGGACCTGAAACCAAAGGCTGTGCTTTTTAAGCAGAACTTCATGAGTTCTGTTCTGGCCGTCAGGCTGAACAACTGGATGGTTTTCTTCATTGGAACAGCAGATGGACAGCTAATCAAGGTGGGTAGGAAACTAACAACTGAGAGGAAAGAACTGTGTTTTAGCAAAATAAGTAACAGAATTTTTCTTTGCATCATTTATGAACACAGTAACTATGTCACTGTGAACTGTGACAGGGTTTAACCTGGTCCTGGGATGTTTTTTTAAATAGAAACACAATCCAACAGGCTGTCTTTGTTCTTTAAGAGCGTCTTTCAAATGTGAAAATTATTACACAAATTGTTATACAGCCCCAGAAGGACTTCTCGAAAATTCAAAATTAAAATAATATGTATCAATGTCAGACTTCTTTTGCCTTTTTGCATGGGAATTCCATCCAACCCTGTTTCTTGGATACGTCCTGTAAATCTAACCTCAGTGTTGTTGTTGTTGTCATCAGCTTTCTGTGGACAGGAAGTACCAGCCCTCCTGTCCACAGATCCTCCTCAGAACCAGTGGAGACAACAAAGTGTTTCCAAAACTCCAACTGGATCCAGTGGATCAGAAACATCTCTATGTGCCGTTTAAAAACCAGGTAGATTGGAGCTTCTTCGTGTGGCGTTCACTTACCCTGCCGGTTGATGTGTTTCTGAAACATGGTGTTCTGCTCCAGGTTCAACGTGTTCCAGTGTCAAACTGCACAACTTACCAAAATGTGAAGGATTGTCTTTCTGCCCAGGATCCATTCTGTGTCTGGTGTGTCTCTGAGAAAAGGTCAGAGAAACTTCATCTCAGCTCAATCCTTCATCTCAACTTTATGATGACACATTTACATTTTTTCAGCTGCTCATTTAAAGACGACTGCAGAGGTTCAGAGAGGCTGTCCATCCCTGATGAATCCAAGCAGGAAATAGTTTCTCACAGATTTCTGAAGGACTCCACAGGAGAGGTGGGTTATTAAAACATTTATGACTGTTTTCATCTGGAACTATCAGTTATTATCATCTTATTTTTGTTTTTTTCTCAGATGAAAATAATCATCCAATCACACCTGACTACAGAGAAGATTCAGTCTAACTTCACTTGTGATTTCTCTACAACCTCCACCCAGCTTTGTAAAAAACAAGAACCAAAACCACAGTACCCACAATGCATCTGCATTCTCAGTGACCCTTTACCTGCTGATGGTCAGTGATGGTCAGGAAGTCTTTAAGCATTGTCTTACAGCTGCACTCTATCTTATTATAGTTTCATACTTTATCTTGGCTTTGCAGATCTCGACGTTACCGTGACGATCAGACTTGGAGACACATCTCTGTCAGAACAAATAAAGATGATTAACTGTTCCAGTATCCAGGGGCAACCAAGTTTTCACCTGTAAGTTCATTTATGTTTTAGAATACAGGTTTAATAACAACTGATATCATCATAAAGTCTAACAGTATAATTTCATTTCAGTGTTTTCATAACTCTACTCTGCATAAAATCTGAATAATACAAATATTGTAGCTGATATTTAAATCTGACAGATTATATGCTTGTATAATTATCTGTTTTCTTTTGTAGCTGAAAGAAAAAGATTAGTGTTGAATCTAGAGAAGCTTCATTCTGCTCAATGTTTCATTAACATGAACGATGCATTATCAGTGCAGCTTGTTGTTTCTAAATGAATCTATATCAAGTGTTGTAATGTTTGAGTAAAGCTGAAATCAAACTGGGCCTGTTTTCTGTCCAGGTGTCAGCGGTGTATCAGAGCAGGATGTGGATGGAGACAGAACAGCTGCTCCTGGGCCACTGATGCAGTCAGCAACGTAATCATGAACCGTTTTATGATTTTTAGATGAAATTTAGAGAAGTTTCTTCTCAGATAGTGCTTGTTAGACATAATTACATTTCTTTAACATGGATATCTATTGTATTTTTTTACAGTTTCTGTGTTAAACTAATGTTGTCTGGAACAATGTCATGAAATAAACTGATAAATGTAATATATTTCCTTCTGCAGGATATTTGTGAAAACATTGGGCAGTTTGAGCGGAACTTTTCTGTGAGTCACATTATTAGTCGATCTGACACCTCATACATGTTCAGTGTAGCTCATTGGTAATGTGGAACATTTGTATTTTCTGCTCCTTCAGAAACCAGAGATCTCCTCCGTCTCTCCCAGTGTTGTGTCTTTCTATGGCAGAAATCAGGCTGTGCTGTCGGGTCGTAACCTCAGAGATGTGACCAGAGTCAGGATTAAAGCTGACCTGGACTGTGACCCAAAGGAGTGAGTCATTTTATTCTTTACTACAGTCATGTGGAAACATTATGTCCCTCCAGTGAATGTACGATTCTTCTACAGTATAGCTTGTTTAGGAAAAAAAGTTATTGAACGTCAAATAAAGCATCCAATCACTCACAAAAGTTGTTTTGTGAGTGAGGAAAAGTGTTCAGGAACCCTCCTCTCTAATAGCTACTCTTACCTCATGTGGCTGAAAAAGTAACACTAGTGCAGCCTCTGATTGTATAGACATACACTTTAAGATGGACAGTAGTAGGACATTTATGTCCTGTAATAACATTTCTGCTTGTGGATTGTTTTTAGCATCTTACAGTCAGCTTTCAGGGTGAACTTGCTTCCAGCTCACATTAGTTGCTTACCTTGATTTTGATGATGGTATGTGACAAAATGTAATATTTTTTACTTGTTTCATAGCTATTTTCTGTATTATGTTGTTATGTAAAGCATTTTGAACTGCCTTGTTTCTTAAATGTGCTATACAATGAACTTTTTATGCAGTTTCTCTCTCTCTCTGTTCTCTGGTCAGATCTCCTGTGTTAAGCAACAACGGTTCCAGTCTGACCTTCCATATTCCCAGCACAAAAGCTAAAGGCCTGGTCAAAGTGTGTGTTCTCCTTCCAGACGGAAGTTGCCACGGCAATGTCACCATCGCCTATCAGTCTTCACCAATCTGCACTGATATTACACCAAGCAGCAGCTGGAGAAGGTATTTAAAAAAATATAGATTAACAATTTCCAGCATCTGCAGAGCACCATGCACTGATGTAATATTAATTAATTTATTAAACCAAAAGTTGATCTGTAGGCCAGGTTAAACTTCACACATCCTGATTTTTTATTTTTTTTTGTTGGACCTCTTTAAACTTTATAAATCACATGTACCCTCTAAAACCAATCTATAACATAGTTCATGTGTTCTTGATGAATTTTGTTCTTCATCTTTTGACTCCTGGCAAACTTGATGTTTGTTGAATCAAGTTCTCAGCTGACCTGATGTTTTGCTGACACTGTGACTTCAGAGTGATTCAGGTGTTCAGAGGTTTTCTTCATGTGTAGAAATTCATTTGATTATGGAAATTAAGTTTTGACTTTTAATTTGACCAAGCATTTAATTGTTCCCCAACCACAAGATGGATTCTAACAGATTGTTCTGTTTAAGGAAACCTACACACTTGATCACAGCATTACACTGCAAAAACAAACTCTTACCAAGTATTTCTGTCTAGTTTGAGCAGTTGAACCCATCTGATAAGGTTTTTGAACAAACAGACGCGTATTAACTGACTTCCACTTCCATTCACAACTTGTTCCTTTTTTCAAAAAGGACAATAAAAGCAAAAGACCCCCATTTATTTTTTGTTTCACCCCCACTAATTTGTAACTGGTGTAGTTTACAGAAACTTGTTGAAGCAAACTGTTGCAGTAACTATTACATGTGAAAACTGACACTTCCTGAACAACCCATTTTCACTTTAACATTACTTCCTCTTTAAATGCAATGACTCTGAATCCATTAGTGTTACTCTACAGTTTCAGAAACATAATACAATACTTTGTTGTGAAAATAAAAATAAGAATAACAATACCATAAGCATTGGTGTTTTTGTCATTCAGTATTTGAATTGTTAAAAACATGAGTTGAACATTCATGGAATATTTTCAACATCTGAACATCTAAATGTATTTTAGCTTTTTATTGCTTGACATACTTATTAATATGTCGGGCAGGATTGCAGCTGATGAAACTCCTGAGGAGGAAGTGAAAAACCATGAGCCCAGTTTTAAATGTAATCGGACAATTTATTGCATGTCTTCCTCTTCTTGCCTTGCGCCCCTTTCCTGTCTGCCAACTGACAAATGAAAGTATGGAGGCCAAAAAATGAGGAATTGAAAAATTAGAAGAGCTTCAAGCCAAAAACTTTAAAGTCTTCTTAAATTATAGAATTTAAGAAATTAAGAAATGACTTAAATAATTAAGTTTGACAGCATGAAATGAACTAAAAGAGCTCAAAAAACAACACACATTTTCATGAGTGAGTTAGAGTTCAAGCCAAGAGTGACTCATCCAGGAAGCTACAAAAGAACCAAGAACAAAAAACATTTTGATTCTATAACAAAGACCAGAGTTCTAAGATCAAAACCTCTGGTGGGCAGAAATAACACAAAGGTCCATGTTGGATTTGCCAAAAAAAAGTCATCTTGATGATTCAAGACTTGAGGAAACTGTTCTGAGGATTGACAAGATGTGGGAGGTGAATGTCAAATTAAATATAGCTTAAAACTAGCAGAACAATTCAGAGAAAGAATCATATCGACTGTGAAACACGGTGGTGGTAGTGTGATGCATTGGGAATGATTTGCTGCTTTAGACAGTGGATGAGTTGGTGGAACCAAGAGTTCTGCTTCCTGCTAGACAATCCTGAAGGAGAATGACGAGGCATCAGTTTGTGACCTTCAGCTCAATTGCAGTTACTGTATTCAACAAGACAGTGAAGTGTACAAGCAAAACCACAACTGATTTTACTTCTGCCCTGTTCACAGTCTGTTCACAGTCTAGATCTAAATCTGACTGAGATGTTGTGGTGTGACCTTAAGCAGGGTGTTCATGCTCAAAAACCCTCCAGAGCAGCTGGATTAAAACAGTTCTGCTAAGAGGAGTGAGTGAAGTTCAACTAGTTATTACTGCTTACATAGAGCCAGGTTGGTTTGTTTGAAAGCCTGAAACATTTAAATGTGACAAAAACACAATAAATGTATAAAGTATTAAATACTTTTTCAAACTACTGAATGTAAATAAAAATCTACAGTTAGAAGAATCACATGTACTGTTCTGTCAAATAACTGATCAGAATAACAAGTGAGTAAAGTGTTTGTCCTCTCTGTGTCCTCCAGTGGGGGCAGGATGGTCAATATTTCTGGGACTCACCTAGATTTGGTGGAGGGGATCACACACAGCCCCACCCAGCAGGAAGTCATGCCTCTGATGAGCAGCAGCTATCAGGTAACTCTGCAGATAGAAACTCTGTTATCAGCATACAGTGAACTACATCATGGTATGTTTTTATTTTCAACAGACTCTCATATATAAAACACCTGCAGCCAAAAACCCTCCAGTGTCCAGCAGCACCGTGTTTCTGAAAGTAGCCAGTGAAACATTGGAGTGCTCAAAGAAAATAACTTACTATCCTGACCCAGAGTTTACCAGCTTTGCAGCCGTGAAGGAGGGGAAAGATGTTCGTATCACTATTCAGGTACGGCAGGTTCTGTCCACGTTTGTTCACTCAGACATGTTGATGTTACATTATTGAAGGGGAAATTGGTTTTGTTCTTTCAGAAAAAGGCAGACAAGCTGCAGATGACTGCAGCAGAGCTGTTGGTTGTGGGAATTCACAATGAAGTTGAACATCCCTGCATCATAACAACTCAAGAAATCGACAACAAGACAGAAACCTTTATCTGTAAAATTAAAAACATGCAAAGCTCTGACATTGAGATGATCAAGGTAAATTCAAAATTTATAGTAGTATAGGTTTAATAACTTGAAGTGCTGTTGAAATCCCTTGTTTTTTAGCTGTAACTAGACCAGCTTTCCCCTATCAGTTTCTCACATTACTTGGTTAAGAAGAACCAAAAAACAGGACAGAACATGTTAATGGAAGCAGATCAACTAAACTGACTCCAGTGTTGTATAAAACCAAAGGCTGCAGAAACTGAAGCAAGGAGCAAGAAAACTGGACAATGCAGAAAATAAAGTCGAACCAGGAACAGATAAAGAAACAGAACAGGAGCAATAAGTTTGACCACATAACCAGCAGGATGTAGGAATACTGCAGAGCTTTGGCTGATCAAAGATCAAAACCAGGAGTTACAAAGTACAAAGCTGGCCCAAATTGCTCTGTGGTCTCCATGCAAAAACACAAAATGGAGCTATTGAATTTAAAAAAGGAAAATGTTTAACTGGCATAGTCAAAGTTTGGCACAACCTGTTATTTGTGTTCAGGGTGATTTTATTTTCACATTTGAAAATGACAAAAACACCAGATCAGATTCTTCTAGAATCAAATCCAGTGTCATTATGTTGTAAGAATGTCTCTGTAGTATTAATTCAACCTGTTATCTTGATCTGTCTGGTGGCTCGTCACGACTCTTCATGCTTTATGAGAGGAATGCTTCAGAAAGTGTTTTGGCTTTATAACAGTTTCAGCATTAGCATATTTAAAGCTGTACCACCTGTTTGTTCTATGAACTACTAGGTAACACTTTATTTGAAGGGGTGTATTTAAAACTGACATGAGACTGTCATAAACATGACATGACACCTGCACGGTTTCCCTCAGTGTATTATAAGCCTGGCGGGCCATCAGGCTGTACTTGTGCCCCCACCAGGCTTAGGATTGTTAATTTATTTTTGTTATTTTTAATGATTGCTTTTTTAAAGACTTTATAGTTGGTGTTTAGGTATTAATCTTAAAGTCTTCCAATAATGCATAACTATCAAGTGATATTTTCAAATTTCATGTCAACTATAAACATGTTTTACCTCAAAAACATGGCGGGCAGCTGGATGAATGACTGCCCTAGCGCCCAGAGCACCAGGCTAAGCAACCCTGATCTGTCATGAACATAAATGACTCTTCATGAATGTTTACGGCTGGTGTCATGAAGAGTCATTGGGTAAATAATGACACTTTTAATGCAAAGTTCAATTAAAACTTGCATTAAAAGTCATTTAAAAGTGTCAACTTTGTGTTACAGGTGTCATTATCTACCGAATGACACTTCATGTTAAAAGTCATAAACCTTCATGAATACACTACTTCCTGTTCAAGACAGAAGTTATGTCATACGTATGACAGTCTCATGTCAGTCTTATGCAGACCCCTTCAAATAAAGTGTTGCCAACTATTATGATTATGGTCTGTTACAGGTAACATATGGACATGAATCTATAACACTGAACAAATCATCATTTCAACGTTATTTTTTTATACTGCTCATCATATTCCTGATCCCCATCACCCTGGTTGGTAAGTGCACCATGGTTTTGGCCTCCACCAACAACATGCTGGAGATTTCTCTTTACATGTTGGCTCGTTCATTTCAGTGGTGTTTTTCGTCTACCGAAGACAACGGGAGCAGCTCACCGTTAGGATGAACAAGTTGATGGAAAACCTGGAGTGTGACATTAGGAATGACATCAGACAAGGTCAGTCCTTACTTCTGAGTCTGGTAATAGGTTTGTTTTTTTCTCCATTACCTGCTGCATTCATCAGGGCTTAATGTGTATTAATCTGATCCTAAACACATCCTACGCTGAATTAGTTTGACTTAGCATTGCTGATGGTGGATTAGGTTCTAAGCAATAGTTTAATTTGTTCAACATGTTGAAGTGACCCAGTCATAGAATCAAGCCTGGACTTCCTCTTCATGAGGTTGTCATAGAAAGAGTGTCTTCAGTCAGAGGCCTTATCAGTTTGCTGTAATACTGACTGCTACAATAGATTCTTCCTTCCCACAGCCATTACCATCTATAATAACTCTTTAGAGAATCTTGAATAATTTGAGTTACAACAACATTTAGTTTCCCTTTAGGATCAATAAAGCATTTATAATTTGAATTGCTTGAGAATCTGTGGAGGCAGCTGAAGATTGAGGTGTGTGAAGGCTGTCATGGCTCTAAAGATTGTTCCACTGAACATTAAGATGGTTAAATGAGTTTTGACTTACAATTTGTATATAATGTAAATGAAAGCAGATTATATTCATAATCATTGATTGTTTTATTATCTCTTAAAAAATGCCCTTCTCATTTCCTATCAGAAACAAACTTCCTGCTAGTAAAGCCAATATAACATCATGATGTCCTTAGAGTCGATTTGTTTTTGTTGTTGTTGTTTTCTCTTAAATCTTTTCCAAAACAGAATTTCAGATGAATTTTATTTGTCTCTTCAGATGATTGATGAGCCTAACTGAGTGAAATAGATGCAGTGAAACGTTAATATTTGCTGTTTGTTTTAACCTGCCTTCTATGGAGACGTTGTGCTCATGTTGCGTTCTGGTTCAATGAGGAGAACAGACATGAATCATATATTAAAGTTTTTCATGTTAATACACATTCTGTGTGACATGCTGCCTCTCCAGAGACAGAGAACTGGCTTCTGTTTAGAGCTGATAATGAAACATTTACACACTTTGTCCCTTTTCAACCACTTCGCTTTCAACTCTTCCACCTCACTGGGCGTCTAACACAAACTCAGTTCCTTTTTGAAGCACTTCCTTTTTTCACAATTTAAAAATTGTTGCACAAGTTGACCTGACGGTAAACGAAAGCCATTTTCAGAAACCCATACTTGACTGCAGCTTTTGCTGAGCTACTCAGATATAGTATTAATAAACTGTGAGATGTTGTAAATTGATTGTTGCGTTTCCGCGTTACCAGCTGATAAGAACAAGAAATGTTAGCCGTTTTGTGAGTTGTTAGTGTTGCCTTTCCTCCACTGTCTGTTTCCTTCACAGGATTCATAGATCTGCAGACAGAAAAGGCTGACCTGATGGAAAACGTCGGAGCCATTCCTTTCCTGGACTACAAGCACTTTGCTTCCAGAACCTTCTTCCCTGAGGTAAAACCAAGCCCTGTGTTGCAACACAAATCACACTGATACCCTGAGGATATATAACAGCTACTTTCTGCTTTCCAGAGTGAATCTTTAATTAAGCTGTGCATCAAAGACATTGGTCAGGTAAGCATGAATGGCAGCTGCGGCTCTTTGGACGCTCTCACACAGCGTCAGTGAACTTTGTTGTTGTCTGATCTGGAATCAGGACGTGGAGATGGTGGAGCTGGATCAGCACTGCCAGAAGTTCTCCAGGCTGATCCAGGACCAGCTGTTTCTCACCACCATGGTGCACGCGCTAGAGGAGCAGAAAAGCTTCACCGTCAAAGACAAGTAAATCTGATGACCCGGATGGAAAAACAAAACGCTTATCACTGCATAACACATCAAATCTTATCAAGTAGTTTTTGTTTCTTGTGCTTGAAATAAGACAAAACTAACATAAAAGTAACATTTGTGGAAGATATAGTAGCTGGTTTTAGGTTTTCCTTAAAGGTGCAGTATGTAATTTTTATTTAAAAAAAAAAAAACAACACACGCACAAAAATGTTTTTTGGAAACAGGTAATCCATGAAAAGATTGATCTCCACATCCTCCTGAACTGCTATTACCGTCTGAAGAAATTCACCAGTCCCAACAAAAAACAACCAATCAGAGCCAGGAGGAGGGGTTTAGCGCTGTCAATCAAACTCATGTATACGTTGAGCTGGGCCACTTGAGATTGTAATTGGCAGAGCTAAGATCTGCCTTTTTAGATACTTTTTATCTATACTCAAGCATTATTCACATAAAACCAGCTCCTATATGTTGCAGGAAAGTTCCTTGTCAGTTAGTTTTTATCTTATTTGAACTAAAAACTAAACAAAAAAAAACTTGGTAAGGTTTTGTGTTTCTGCAGTGGACAGTTCAATTAACGTCTCTGTCCTTCAGGTGCACATTTGCGTCTCTGCTCACTGTGGCGCTTCACGGCAACCTGTCGTACCTGACGGAGGTGATGGAGGTCCTGCTGAAGGACCTGATGCAGCAGAACAGCAGCGCCGCTCAGCCCAAACTGCTGCTGAGGCGCACCGAGTCCACGGTGGAGAAGCTACTGACCAACTGGGTGTCGGTCTGCCTCTACGGCTTCCTGCGGGTCGGTTCAAGAAAACTGTCAGAGACCGGTCTGATTGTTCCTGTGTAGCTAGACAGAGACAGTGAAGCTACTATGATCCCAGTCTGATGATTCTCACTCATTTATCTCCATCTAAGAGTTTTGATGCACATCTGATGGTCTCTGTTGCTAAGATGTAAAATAATTGACATTGATCAGTGCAGACGCCTTTGGTTCAGACAGTTTTTACAAGCATGGGAAAAGAAATACTGAGAAACTCTTTGAATGTTTTTTCTTTACCTAGAAGGGCAACGTAAAACATTTTTTAAAAACTACTTCCCTGCTTATTTATAGGAAACGTGACTATGGCTACGGACAGTTTCAAATATCAGATGGGACATAAAATCAGTTCATCGTTCAGTATCTTTATCTTTTATCGTAAATTCTGTGAAAACTGTGTGTTTGGTACACAGAGCTGCTAAAATGTCCCCATTCAATACAGATTATCTCTGTTTCTGCTTGTTTATCACACTTCACAGTGAAGTGTGACATTGTGTGATATAAAATCACAGTTTTATATCACACAATGATAACTTAAGTAAATATAAAATGACAATTTAATTTATTTAATGATAAATCTATCCAGACCAAATTGGACGCCCTGGGAAAAAATATTCTATCAAAATGAATGCAGAGCAACATCTAAAGCACTTTGTCTCACTTACCTCAGTTAAGGTCGGTGGTCATGACTCGGCAGTAAGAAAGAGAAGTGAGAAAATGGCGTCTAACTCCAAAACCACCGCTGACCAAAGAGAGCACATTGTTCTGCCTCCTCACTAAATCATGTTTATGATCACAAAGACCTTTTAGAAAATGATCTGTAAAGTAATCTGAACATTTTGGGAGGTGTCTGTCCTGAAATGCAAAAAACAAAAGAAAGAAATGAAGATTTTAAAGTCTGGTTGTTGATGCTTGAAAACCTCACAGTGTGGCCAAAATAAACCAATTCTGGAAAGAGAAACGGTCTAAAACTCTTCCACAGTGATGTAAAAGATTCACCACCTGTTAGCAGCAGCGCTTAGCAGCTGCTGTTACCAGGGTGACGACCAGATTCAAGGGTGACGACCAGATTGCAGTCAGAGGAGCCATTTCCTCTTTCACATATGCAGTTCCAGTTGGTCTGGTTCACTCTTTTTTGCTCTTAATTATTATTTGAGCACAGCTTTTTCTATTTATTCAGGTCATCTTTGATATTAAAATATGATTTCATATTAACTTTTTCAGATAAACAAGTAAAAAAAAACACACACAACTTATCACAGCTATATATGTATTTGCTAACGTGTCTCTAAGCTGGATGCTAATTGTGGATGATTATATTCTAAGCCAAGCTTTTTCTGTAACCATAGAAACCACATGCAACAAGAAGCTCAAAGTAAACTAGAGCCTACACAAACCTGATGTGTGTAAGTTAGCCAGCTGCTCATGTTCTTATTTTATTTTTATCTCTGGTGTTGTGCAGGAAAGTGTCGGGCAGCATCTGTACCTGCTGGTGAGCGCGCTCACACAGCAGATCTCCAAAGGGCCGGTGGACTGTGTGACAGAGAAAGCTCTGTACACACTCAGTGAGGACTGGCTGCTGTGGCAGGCTCAGGACTTCAGCCAGCTGGTACACACACACACGCACACACACACATGCACACACACCAAGGTTCTTATAGTTAACTGAAACTAACAAAATAACAAAAGCTGAAATTGAGAAACTATTTTTGTTAACTGAAATAAATAATGTTTATTTACTAGCCTTTTGAACTGATGTGAAATTTTTAACCCCCCCTCCCACTACCCACACAATCAGTTTACGTCAGCTGTTGGCAAATAGCTAATTACGACACGCCATGCTCCTCTTGGTGGTACTTATGCTAGTCTGTAAAACTGGAGCAGTAAAAGTTGGGAGAAAGTGGTTACATTTTTTGAGAAACATATCTTCGGTTGAATATTTACTACCCAATCAATCTATACATGAACACAATACAATACTATGGTTCATCTTTAGGTGCAGAATTAAAAAAAAAAGATCAAAGTATGAAAAAACTTATATTACAAGTTATAAAAACTAAACAAACTAAAAATAACTAATAAAAACTATAAAACACTTTAACAAAAAGTCACAGCGAAATTAAACTAAACTGTAATGGAAAACCCAAAACTATTTTAACAGAGGTATTTATAGGACTGCATGGCCTCATGGTTCATACTAAAACTCTGCATGGTTCTCGACGCGGCCCACCAACCGATGCTTCCGAATTCTCTGTTCTGTTTTTGTTTCTCTGGTTTAGTTAAAACAGAACTACAGCGTCTAGATCGAAAACTGTCTAACAACCAAACATTTTCAAATAGACTCATTTTACACTTGTGTTTTTCTTTTTTCTTTTTACCAAGTGTTAATTTTTATTATTGTAGTTAATTTTTATTATTGTAAAGCTATTAAGGTTTCAGTATAATCACTGAAGTGAATGCATTTATGGAACTAAGCCAACTTATTAGCAGGAACTGATAACTAACTTCCTCTCTTTCCTTTGAACATGCACAGCACAACAAATTTACTCCCACTTACCATTAAATAAATCTGCAGATCCATCAGAAAACATCTAAAATGCTTGGAAAAGTAGAAAATCAAACTACAAACTTGATAAGGCCATATTGTGAGATGTTTGAAGTGTGATAAAATGCTCGGTTTGCTGGTAAAAGTGGTGTTTTACACATTTAGCAGCACTCCGATCGGTAAACTGATAGCATTAAATAAACTGCATTAAGTGTTAAATAGTGCTGCTCAGTGGTTTATCATTCAGAACACAGCTGTCAGTAAATGTGTGGCCAATTACATCACATCAGTGGTCTGTGATAACATCAGATGTACAGTTGCACTACTTTTCTATAGTTTGACTGGTCCTCTGTCTTTATAGTCAGGAGCGACTTGTATGTTTTACAAGTCGCTCTTGATCACCATCTGCAACCAGATGGTGATTCCAATCCATTTGGACGCAATCTTGGGGGTTTGCATTGGACCGGTGGGCTGCCATTCTCCTCCAGGATTTTCAGAATACGTGGTTGTGACAATTATGAGAAACCATCCAGATTGCAGAAGCAGACCCAGACCTTCACCCTACCACCACCATGTTTTATGTTCAGTTTGTCGTTTTCTGGATGCTGTTAGTTTTAAAGCAGATGCAACAGGAAGCACATCTTCCTTAAGCTTTCACTTTTGTTCTGAAGGGGTTTTGGTCTTAGAACTCTATTCATGATTGGAGAGAAATTTATATATTCACATATGACCAGGTGGGTGTGGATAGGAGGTTTTTACCCCTTAATAAATAGCCATTATTTGAAAAGTGTATCTTATGTTTTTGTTCAGGTTATCATCATAAAAATTACTTGAAAACACCAAAGTACGGCAAATAAGGAGCAAAAACTTAGACATTTGGCATGTGAAATATATGAAATAATTATATTTATTATGCAGGCATAGAAAAAGATGAATGAGATCCTATGTGTGTTTGCGCCTCCAGAAGCTGAAGGTGCTGTTTGCAGTGGGCAGTGATGGAGAGGTGAGCGAGCCTCTGGAGGTGGACGCCCTCAGCTGCGACACGGTGGAGCAGCTCAAAGAGAAGATCCTCAACACCTTCAGAACCAAGTTTGGCTTCGCATATAACACCTCTATCAGAGATGTCAATGTTGGTGAGTGAAACGGATACTAATGTACTGCAGCCTGCAGCATTCACACACAGGGTCCTCCACAGGAAGGACCCTGGTTCATACCAGACCACCAACTCTGAAATGTATTTAGACCCAAGAAAAAGAAAGTATTCACCTGTTTATCGTTGTCCTCTTTTGACTACTACAGTCACTGTAGTAGTGTATGGGCCAAGTGATGTCAAAAGCAGCATGTCATCAGTACAGATACTGCAGGAGAAGTTGTAATACTTCACAAAATGAGTTAACAGTATGATGATTAAAAATAGCCCAAGGATGGAGCCTTGAGGTTCCCCATTTCCACATGGGATCTTTCTTCACTATGATCTGTTGTGTGGTCTGTTCACCATAACCTAACAACACAAACTAGTTCTGATCTGTGAAGTAAGATGTGAACCAGGTCAGCACAGAGTCAGACCACTTGGAACCATAACTGCCATAATACATAGTATATTATTATCAGAGCATCCAGATTATGTCTTTAAATGAGTTTTAATCTCTGCAGTTGTCCTGTGGAAAGTGAAGAATCTAAATCTATAAGATTTCAGGTGCAACACAGATGAAGACTCTTTTAAAGAAACTTGTAGGATCCATGTAAAGTGAGCAGGTTGGGTTCTATCAGATCCATGATTCGATGGATTAAAGAAAAGAACTATTTACCAGTGGTGGAACAACCTACTTCTGGTCTTGTTCTCTGGATTGTGTCATTGCTAGATCTATTGATAAATGTTTTGAGAAACACTTTGTTTTAAAAACAACCTCCTAAAATTAGAGGTGCACGGATAAATTAGCCCAGAATTCCTTCATTTTGGAAAATCATCTGCTCTTATTTACCTCTGCAGAGGCCTTGAAATCAGCCTCTGTCCCTTTTGCTTTGCTTTGTCATGTGAGCCGTTAGCAACAGTCACCCAACTGCTGCCAACTCAGCAACTTTGTTGCTACCTTTAGCAGCTTTTCAGACAAAACCGGAATCAGCAGGTCAGGCTTTTCACAAAGTGTCGACTGGTTAGAAAACTGTAACCAGTTCATCCTCAGTTAAAATGCTGAAATAAGTACAGAAGAAAACCAGTTCATTCTTTTCATAATAGGGTCAGCTGCATCAGTTTACCCACTGAGCCAAGATCACCTGACTGATTTAAACCACGACGCTGGTATCTGTGACAGAAAACCAAACTTTTTGTTTTATTTTTACTCTGCTCTTCAGCAAATATCCCTTTTTTTCCTGTTTGGGTAATTTAGCAACTTTTCCTCTGTGTTAGGAAACACTTTGTTTTCTAGAATAAAAACCACAGTGTGGCCACTGTGCCTTCCGGCCACAGTGACCCGTGGCCGGAAGGCAACGTGTTGATACTACGTATTGAAACTAAAATATCTAAATTAATAAGGTTTTTTGTCCTATATTCTACCAGAGTACGAGAGGGATGGATCATTTCTTCCTCTTCAGGAGGTGGACGGAGGCTCTGAGGTGATCGGAGACGTGACGAAGCTAAACACACTCAGGCATTACAAGGTGAGAACAAAGACGACTTCAGTTCAGTCTCACTTCAGTGGTCACGTCCGCATGTGGGCTGTGGTTTCAGACTTTTATTAAGTGCAGCGAATGCTGGTCGTGTTGCAGCGCTGAGTCAGTGCTGGTTGACAGAGTCGGGTTAGTTAAAGCAGAACACACATGGTCGTCTATAACAGGGAGCAAATACACATTTACCTCAGAGTTTCTCACAGATCAAACTTTAAAATGTTCATTTTAAACCACCACCAGATTTGGTCTGAGCAGAAAGTCTTGCATTAAGGTGAAGCAGAAGGAGCTATTCTTGAGCATGCTCACTCAGTTTCACTTCCACTTTCTTTCAAACTCTCGGCCCAGTTTACGCAGAATGAAACTTTTTGTCCTCTGAGCCAACAGCCTGGTACAGAGAGGAAATGGAAAGCTCCTGTCATCTTTTTGTCATCGCATCCAGAAAGGGCCAAGCTGTTTATCTAAAAGAAAATAATAATAATAATAATAATAATAATAATAATAATAATAATAATAAATAATAAATAATAATAATATTAATAATAATTAATAATAATTAATAATAATTAATAACAATAAAGGCAAATGGATGAGAAGAAAGTGCCTCCTAATGGCTTGTAATGGACCAGGGGCAGGGCCGGCCCTGATCAGGGGTCACCGTCTGTGTGGGGAAGATGCTCTGGAAACGTCACAGCCTCAAGACCTGGACTCTGACTCATTCATGTGGCTTTTGTTCACATGATTAATCAAGGAAACAACAATGCATGTGCACATTTCCTTTTCCTTTTGCCTGTAAACATTATAATACATTTTGCTTTTTTAACACCACCAATAGTTCACCCAGTGCTAATATTTAGGTATAAGTAGAAAATAGGGTTCAGATATAAGTTTATACATCTGTCTGCCGTTTTTCATTCTGAATTTATTTGAGTTGTTACATGAACTATTGGTGTTCATAGTCAAAGTCAATAAAGTCCTACTCAAATGTTGTAGAAATCTTCCAGTTAGACTCCAATCACATGCAATGCTCCGCAGACCCTCAGTCTGCACTAATGAAGATTCACTCACCCCAGCATGTGAAAGGCTTAAAGTAGCTCCAACCAACTGACTTAACTAGTAATTAATTCAGTTAATATTTGTATGGCCACTGTGAGAACTCAGAGCTTTAAATGTATGAGAAATAAAGCAGGTAAAATAACACACAGCTTCCTGAAACAGTAGAACAAACCGTGTGTGTTGTACATTTTTGTTGTTGGCAAACACACATTCTTCCAAGTCATGATATTCGACAACATCTACTTCATGTCCCCTCGTTTGGACCCGTATGAGATGTTTCTCCACTCGCCATCACATGTAGCAAGATGAGAAACGCGTGTGACAACAGCTTATCTGATTTTTACTAAACTGGAAACTCAGAGTAGCAGAACATGGTGTCATGTTTATGTGATTGCAGAGTGAAAAAGAGGGTTTTCAGTTTTGACTCATCAGTGAAAATAGGAAAACTAACCAGGTTTCAGTGTTTAGCTGCTTCAGAGGCATTTCTGTTTCCAATAACCGGCCAGCTGATTGGTTAAGTCTGTTGTGGTTGTGTTTTTCCATGTGTAACATATTGAGTTTGCTCTGCTTTAGGTTAATGATGGCGCCACCATAAAAGTGCTGTCAAAGAAAACTCATCCTCCACTCAGCGCACAGGGGAGTGTGAAAGGTAAGAACTAAGTTTTTGTCATGGCTTCGCTTTCAGCCACGGAAAGCATTTGTGGCAGATTCATGTCGCATGTTTTTATGTCTTTGAACCTCTGAGGCGTGACCATGTTCACACCTCACCAGAGGTGTGAACAATTTAGTGTTTCTTCTGAGGCGAAGGCCTCCTCCTCACAACGAACAGCAGCTACAATAAATGTCTGCTAAAATCGACTCTTTAGATCAGGGGTGTCCAAACCTTGAGGGCCGGCATCCTGCATGTTTTAGTTCTCCCTGGTGGTAGTAACAACCTTTTCAGCTTGTCACTGTTCCTCTTAGGGCTTCTAACGAGCCATCATTTCATCCAGGTGCGTTAAACCAGGGAGAGAACTAAATCACAATATTTAGTCTTCATTTCAGTGATTATATTATATCTAGTCACTAACTATTAATAATCTCACTATGAGACAAGGCTGCGCTCTGTTTATCCTTTACCTAGTGGAATAAGATAATTTATTTTAACAAACATATTTCTGACATCAACATCTATCAACTGCAGCATCATCATATGTTGGATGAAATATTATTTCAGATCAGTATAATCAGGATGTGTGCAAAACGTTGTGATTTCTGATGTTTCGCTCCAAGTAAAAATAATTCTGTAATTTGATTTTCTGTTTTTCTCACCTAGACGACGAAAACTTCACTGGAAAATACTTCCATTTGGTAGGAGGCGGTTTGCATTTTCTATCAAATGAACCAGTGTAGCAACTACACTGGTTCATGTGATGTTTTGGTGTCGTGGTGCAGATTGACCCCGATGTGGTGGAGGACCATGGGAAGAACCCAGAGAGGAAGAAGCTGAAGCTGAAGGAAGTGTACCTGACCAAGCTGCTCTCCACCAAGGCAAGAGGAAACAGAGCCGTACCAGCAGAACCGATACCAGCTGGAACAACAGACGTTTGGATCATTTCAGTATGAAACATGAATTAACCTGTGTTAACCTATGTTGTCCTGTCTCTTTAAGGTGGCCATTCATTCATACGTGGAGAACCTCTTCAGGTCCATCTGGGGGATGACCCAGAACAAAGCTCCCCTCGCCATCAAGTACTTCTTTGACTTCCTGGACGCTCAGGCAGAGAACATAAAGATCACCGACCCAGATGTCCGACACATCTGGAAGACCAACAGGTACGGATGAGCTTCCCTGCGTCTGATTGGACAGTAACGAACTCTCAGGAAACCAATTAAAACAGAAGCTGTTCTGTCCACATCAGCTTGCCGCTGCGCTTCTGGATCAACATCCTGAAAAACCCGCAGTTCGTGTTCGACATGGAGAAGACGCCTCACCTGGACGGCTGCCTGTCGGTCATCGCTCAGGCCTTCATGGACTCCTTTTCTCTGAGCGAGATCCAGCTAGGGAAGGTGAAGATGTTTGGCACATTTGTCTCCTATTGTACAATCACAGGAAGTGCTATTTCCTTCTTTTTTTTTGTCGCGACAGATGGCAGGACTCCAAGCAAAAACTGACTTCTAATGAACCTCAATGTTTTACAGCATGCTCCAACCAACAAGCTGCTCTATGCCAAAGACATTCCCAAGTTCAAGCAGGAAGTGAAGGTTTACTATAAGCAGATCAGGGAGCAGCCAGCAGTGAGCGACGCTGAATTTAAAGACTTCCTGAACGGAGAGTCCAAGGTAAAGTCCAGTCTCACACAAATCCAGAGAGAAATTTATGTTTACCATTAAATATGTAAGCAAACTCTTTCACAGGGGGATACAAGAACCTAACTTGCTGTAGATGTTCTTAACTGACCTCGAGTTGTGTAGTTGCAACTATCACAGCAACTACAGTGATAGTTGCTGTGAAACCAGAAACTATCACTGAAGTCTAATAAAATAAATGTCTATTAACTCAGAGGTACAGTATGAAGAGTCAGTGGCAAATTTACTGTACAATAGGAGGAAATGAGATTTCCTCCAGTGGTTCAGGCAGTGAACTGGTCAGCCTGGTCATGACACCTACAGAGATGAGAGGTGGCTGATGTTTAAAGGTTATTGATTTCATGGCAGCTCTCTGGCAACCATCAAGACTGACTTGCTTTTTTTCTCGTTTTTTCAGAAACATGAAGGCGAGTTCAATGAAGCTGCAGCCCTCAGAGAACTCTTCAAATTCACACAGCGATACTTCACAGAGGTCAGTCCTCACATCCACCTCGACTCCACTGCTGTTAGTTAAAAATCCACATTTTAATTAGTTGTGCTGCAGATTATAACCATTATGCACTGCCAACAGATAGACTGGAAGCTGAGGGCAGAATCACAAACCTAATGGAGCTTTTTGCTTTCTTAATGGCCACATATGTTCCCATCTGATTTTTGCTGGAGTCACATTCTGGACATGTTGAAACTGTGGGGTCTTCTGCTGTTTCCACACGTCTGTCAGAGATGTAGAAAGCTGCAGCAGCAACTCGAGTTTTGAAACAATGTCACATGAAACGCTGAGCAAAGGAAATGAGAAGCTCATCTTTTGCTTCATGTCAGCGTGTTGCTTCCGGTTCTGTTCTGCAGAGCAGGACATCTTTCTTATCAGCTTTCCAGATGTTTCCAACAGAAGATTCAAACTACCCAGCATAACAGAAGCTGCACAAACACGAGTGACGAGAAACCTAGTGTTTATTGTTGGTGGATCTTAGGAAAATGAGTTCACATTACATCTATCTGGATTTTTTTCACAGATTAAAGAGAAGCTGACCAGTAACGGCGCCCCCGCTGAGCTGTTGGAGCAACTGCAGCATGTCAAAGATTTGTTTGACGAACTGAAGAGCTGCTCCTGGAACTGAGCGCTGATGCTGAACTGAAGTGAACCACGACAGGAAGGGAGGAACTGCTTCCAAATCTAAGATGACAAACGCTGAACTGGCAACATTTGTCGCCTCCTGCAGCAAACATGGAGCTGAAACTCTGTTTCAGAGATCAGCTGCTTACATTCAGGGAAAGTCTGAGACCAACAGAGACTGAATCTTCTGCTCTAATGCCTCAGAGACGATGGATCCTGAACCCTGGGAAGTTTCAGGAGCTAAAACAGAAGTCACCTGATGAACAGAAGCATTTAATATCACATTAAGACAGAGGAAGTGTCACAAATGAGTCACAAAGAGCCCTGAGTAATTGTTCAAGTAAAAATAACAACCTGTACATTTCATGTGCAAGTTGCAGCATGTAGTGCTTTTTGTCACAGCTGCAATGATACAAATCATTTCCTCCTCTGTGGTTTAGACCAGGGGTCTGCAAGCTGCTGATACGTTCTACACCACAATGGAACTTAATGGCACAAGAAAAAGTTAGTTTTTTTTATATTGTAAAAGTACATTGCATTTTTACATTTTGCATAAATATAAATTTCTTTACTGTAAAACTTTTTTTTTATGATATAAAATTGTTTTTTAGCCATAAAATAAGCTAAATTAGAAAACGTTTTTAAGCAGGTTTAGTTAAGCAGCAGTGAGTTTCTGACCCCTGGTTTAAACACGTTGAACCCTGAGTCAGTTTTGTTCAAGGTGCAGAAAAAAACAAACTGGTTCACTTTTAGAAAAATACATCTGTGCAAACCATTTTCATGCACTTGACTTGAAAAGCACTGCCTGATTACAAAATGTTTATCAGTCCAAAGTGACAGGGTCAGAGGTCAGGGGGTCATGTTTGGGAGGTTCATCGTGCTCCTTTTGCACCAGTGATCCCAGTTCCTCCAGCTGCTGCTGCTGAGCGTTCTCCAGACTCTCCAGTCTCCTCTGCAGCAGAGAGAACTCTCCCTCCTGCAGGACACACACAATCACCCCCATCATCTCCTCTGCAGTGTTTCACTCAAAGCTGAATGTATAGAAAGCTTCAACACAGAACACTTTCTATAGATCAGAGAGTCCAATACTCTGAGTTTTGTCAGAACTTTAGGTTCTCTGCCTGCATCGGGGCAATTAGCTACAATCTACTGGTTATGTTTTATGACAGAATGGACATTTAAAAATACATTTTGTACATTTCTATTTCTTCTTTCTACATGATCTATGATACTTAGAAAATCTGGCACTAGATTATTCCAGATTAAACAGGGATGATGTTAAATCCTAGTCAGTCAGTGGTGATGCCTTCATTTCACCATAAAGTAGGAATTTCCACGCAGGTTCCAGAACTTTGGCTTCAGGTGAACTAGTGAGTAATGAGCTGAACCAAAATAAAGCTAGGATTTCATCATTTAAGTAGAAATGGTTTTCTAAAATTCCTATTAGTATCTTCTATATAACAGCATGAAAACTGACTTTCCCCCCGTGATCATCTTTAAAATCTCATTCCAGTTCCAGACAAGAGGCATCGGCTGCTTTTTTTCAGTGTCGCATTTCTTTCATTTCCTGACACTCAGCCTGCGCTGCGCTTCCTTCCTCCTCCTGAGTGCTGCCTCAGGGTCTGAAGCTCACCAGGTCAGCAGCCAGTCGCCCTTCGACCCCGAGGGAGAGCTGGGAGGGCATGAGGGCAGGGCCCTGACCGCTCAGCAGGAGGGAGCGGAACTCGTCGTGTCGTCGCTGCAGCTCCTTCAGCCTCCGCTTCAGCTGCGCCTGCTCCTCTGAGAACATTGACCGTCTGGAAGAATACAATATTAATATTGTTAATAAGTGATGTGTGACAGAGGAGCTGCAGACATGATGGAGTGACATCCACCTCTTTATGGCAGCAGCAGCTTCCAGCTCCAGCTGTTCGATTTTAGCCTCCTGCAGCTGGATCTTGTTGTGCAGCTTCTTCTCTCTGTTCTCCGTCTGATGTTTCCTCTAAATGACAAACAGCTGCAGCTTTCAGCCTCAGCGTCTAAAACTCTCGACATGCTCAGATTTAAAAACTAACCTTCTTCTGAGCCACTGCTGCTCTCTGCAGCTTCTCCTTAGCCTGAGAGTATTTCTGCTGCAGCTCTGCTTCTCGCTCCTGCAGCCGGTGTTTCTCCTCCAACCACTGGACCCGCCGATCCTCCACCGTCCTGCAGGTGGAGCCACACACAAACGTGAAGACGTGGAGACGCACAGAAAGCGGCAGAGAGCGAGCGGCCGCACCTCTCCGCCTCATGCTGGCTCCGCTCCGCCTGGGCCCGGGTCGCCCGCACCTCCTCCCTCACTCTGTCCAGAGTCTCCCTCAGTCTCTGGTTGGCGTCCGTCAGCTCGCCTTCAGAGCGCGACAGCGCCCCCAGCTGGACGCTGAGCTCTTGGTTCTGCTGTTGTTTCAAACAATATTCAGGATAGAAATCAAATCCATTAAAACAAAAACACAAAGAAAAGAACAAAAGAGATGCAGACTCACCTGCTGCAGGTCACTAATCTCTGCTTTCTGTCTCTCTAGCTCCTCTAGCTGTGAACTCTGCTGCTGCACTTTGTTTCTAAGAAACACAAAACAGGACTTTCTAGAATAAATTGAGATTAGGTGGTTATTGTGCTGTGCTGGCCGAGAGGAACCTCACATCATCCCCAGACTTCACTGACCAACATGAAACACTGAAGTCTCAAACCACAGAAACAGGAACAGGAACTTTAACTAACCAGACCGTTACTTGCAGTAGGCCAATGCTTGGGGTCGTTTGTGCAGGATTGAAATATCATGTCTTTATCTGTAGTCATCTCATATTTGTCACATCTTTTATATGCTTATTATTATTATTAGAAAATAAAGATGTAAAGATTATCTCAGGTTGTTTGTGTATCCTTAAAAAGTCTTCAATTTATGGGAGGAAATAATAAGTTGGCCTTGATGTATTAACATATTTAATAATTAGGTTTTTTTAACTGCAGCCTGTTATGCTTGTAAAACAGAATGTGGCATTTTGGTGGATCATCTAGAGGGTTATGAATCTCTGCGTTGTAGTTTGATAAACTAGGGGCCCCACAAAGCTAGAAAGGGCCCCGGTTGTGGTGTACAGTACCGGCCCGGCCCAGTCCGGCCCGGCTGACCTGAGGTTCTGCAGCTCTCTGCGGAGCGACTCCTCTCCCTGCTGGGCGCTGCGCAGTCGTTCCTCCCACTCCTCCTTCAGCGCCTGATCCGACGAGTCCTGCAGCGCCCTCTGCTGTTCCAACACTGCCAGGCGGTTCTCCAACTCCAGCCTAGAACAAACGCATGGAGAATGATTTAACATGATTCACTCGTTCATATTCACTCATTCTGGAACAGGTTCAGGAACCGATTCTCACCTCTCCTCGTGTAAGGTGGCCATCTTGTGGAACTCCTCCTCTCGGGCCGACTGCACCTTCCTCACCATCTCTCTCTCTTTTTCCAACACAACCTCCTTGTTTCGCTCCAACGCCGCCTTCAGCACCTCAACGTCTGCCTGCAGACCTGACACACACACACACACACCCACACACACACACATTATGCTTCCTGTCTTGGAAAAGATGAACACAGGTTATTTGTGATGTGTACAGTAGCTTTTATGAATGAAATAACTTTAGCTAGGTAAGACTTAAGGAAAGAAAAACAATGATTTAATGATTCTTGGGAAAGTATTTTTCTTATGCTAGAAGGAAGTAGAAAACCAACAGACTAACATGAAGCAGAAGCCAGTCAGAGCTGAGCTCCTCCCAGCAGAACGACTAAACATTAATGACCAATTCATTTGATTCAGGTTTGTTGAACAGAGGAAACATCTAGAACATGCAGACATCAACCCTCAACACCTCCCACACCTGCTGCGGATCGGAGCATGTTGAGGTATTAAATGGTCCAGTCAAAGTCCAGACTAAGTCTGCTGTAAAACCTGAACATTTCCGTTCATAGACACTTACCATTTCTTGAACCCCATGAGGGGAAATGCTGTTTTTGGGTTAGGGGTTAGGTATGTGATGGTTAGGATTAGGGTGTAGAAAATGAATGGAAGTCAATGAAAAAAAAAAAAAAAAAAGTCCTCACAAGTCACAAAAACATGACTGTGTGTGTGTGCGTCTCTCCGTACCGTCCATCTGTCCCTGCAGCGTGTCCCTCTCCCTCTCCATGTCTCCTTTGGAGCGAGCACACTCCAGCCTGACGCTGGCCAGCTCCAGCTTGTGTGAATGCTTCAGGCTGTCGATCTGCCAGCAGTCAGAGGTGAAGAGTTAACGCAGCAGCGACTCCCTGAGGAATCCGACTCTGCTGAGCAGCGTACCTGAGCGGTCAGAGCGCTGGCCTCCCTCTCAGCGCGGTGCAGCCTCCCAGTCAGCTGGCCGTTCTGCTCGTGGCTCTGCTGGAGCTCGCTCTCCATCCTGTCCAGCTGTTGCCGCAGCGACTGACGCTCCGCCTGTCAGAAACATCGTTCGTGAAGTTGCATCTGATCCTACCGAACACGGCAGGACGGTGAAAGCAGCTCCACCTCTTGTGACTTGACCGCAGACTGCAGCTCCGTCAGCTGTCTGATCTGGATGCGCTGCACGCTCTCAGCCTGCTGACCCGACGTGTCCCTCTGGGCTCTGAGCTCGGCCACCTCCGCCTCCAGGCCTTTGAGCCTCTGGTGGAGCTGGGCCTTCTCCCTGAGCAGAGCCTCCACCCGCTTCCCGTCACACAGGGCCTCTGAATCCTGATACTGCGCCACCAGCTCCTCCCGCTCCTTCTCCAGCCGGGCAACCTGACAGCAGGAAACCAGACGGTCAGCGGGTCGTCGGTGCCACCATTCACCTCCAGCCGTGGGGTGAACTCCCACCTCGGCCTCGTGGAGGACCCTCCTCTCCTCCAGCATGCGGCTGTGCTCCTCCCTCTGGTGCTCCAGCTGGGACTTGATGATGGTGAAGTCGTAGCGCAGCTTGTTGTACTCAGACCGGTACTTCTCCGCCTCCTGTGGAGCGATCACAGAGCAGAGGGAGAGGCGCCGTCAGGCCGACGGCAGGAAGAAAGGCTGCAGATGATTGGCTGCCGTCTGCTTCACCTCCTCCAGCTTGTTGAACCTCTCCCTCACCGGAGCCTCCATCTCCTGCTGCACCTGAGCTCTGAGGAGCTCCAGCCGCTGAGGGGTCATCACCTGCTCAAAGGAAAACAACAAAGCAAAATCGGTTTGTTTCTAAATCACCTCTGTATATAAAGAAAAAAAAAAACATCATCTTCTTCTTCTGGTACCTGCAGGCGCAGCTCCTCCAGCTCCCTGGTCTTGTCCAGCAGCTCTCCCCGCAGCTCAGCCAGCAGCAGCTGCAGCCTCTCCTGCTCGCTCTGTTTGTCGCCCAGCAGGCGCCTCACTTCCCCCTGAGCGTGAGTGAACTGCGTCTGCAGGCTGGACACGGAAACAGAATAATTCAATTTTCTTTTTTTAATCGAAATATTATAATACCTAAAATGCAACAGCATATCCCTTTAGTGAATGTTTGATCATTTGTAGCTCGGTATCATTAGACTGGTAATATTTTTTTTATTAATAATCAGTAGCAAAAGATGCTTAATATGAGATTATCTTTACAAAATTTGAAACTAAAACTGCAAGTGGAGAAGTTCTGGGGAACAGCCCATTTACAGATTTTTTTTATTTTCCAAAGCAGTAAGCAGTTCCCTCCTCAGTACCTGGTGTGCTCAGCCTTCAGGGTCTGGTAGTTGGTCCGGTGGTTTTCGCTCTTGATCCTCTCGTCGATGAGCATCTTCTGCAGCTGCAGCTCCGCTCCCCCCAGCCCAGCGGACAGACCCAGCACGGCTGCGGACTTCCCCATCCCCGGTACGAGGCTGGCGACCACAGAGGCCGGCTGCCCAAGCGAGGCCATCTCACCTGCGGCAGGTGCAAAACCCGACAGTGAAACTACCTGGGAATGGAGCAGCAGAGCTCACCGCGTCTGTGTGAGAGGGAGGAGTGAATCTTTACGCAGTTCAATGGTGAAGAAACTGGCTTCAGCTTCACGTCTTGTTGTCAGTAACCATGGTGGCTTCGAGTCCCTAAAGCCTCTTGTTCCAATCAGCTCTCAGCTCTGAATCAGTCTCAAGTGATTAGTTAGCTCGTTTCCCCGGCAGCTGCTGCTATTATGGATACAAGAGTCTGTGATTACAATTATACCAACTCTCTTCTGAACCTGGTCACAGCCACTGGATTAATGCGGAATATCAGAGTTGGAAAGCAACAAGGCTCACAAGAAGTGTCTTTCTCTGCGAGTTTTCCTTTACTAATAATTGTAACGGAAATACACACACTGATAGTAATGACTACACTGGAGGTTAACGTTGTTGTCCACTATTGTGTTTGAATGTCGCGCCCAGAAGCATGACATGCTAACAGGCGTCTACGCTGTGCGCATTATCGGACACTCAGCATCTTTGCTCATTTCTTTTAACAGGTATATGCAGTAAGTCTGAAAAAAAATTAATTCTGAATGTTATATCAAACACAGCGTTCATAACTAAAACATGTTGAGGCAGTGAACCGAACTGTTGCCTGTAGCGTAGGCTAGCTTTGAAGACAAGCTAACTATGCTAACGTGATTTTAAAAATGACTGGATTTGGGAGTTGGAAGAATATTACAAACAATTGCAAAAACAATATTGTAAAGGCTACTTATTCTTTGATCTGTTTAAACTGTCAACAGAACAAGATAACTTACCTCTTGTAACAGCCACCACTATTTTGTAGCTCGCTAGGTAGCCTAGCTGGCAAGCTGCTCTAAACTACAAACTACGGAATCATGGGAAACTATTGTCCTTTTCTTTTTCTGTTCCTGTGTACAGGCCCTTAACTCAACAGGAGATTCTTCCTGGACACAACTAACCATCTATGATATCTTCAGGAGAAATTGAGAAAATAAGAAATCCCATTGTCAAAATTTACTTTGGAATTAAGGACACATTACATTTAATTAAACTAAATAATAAAACCTGAACTTGTGGCTGCTTGGCAAACTCAAACTTTGCGAGTCGGAACTGTGACTTAAACTCTCCTCTTGTATGAAAACAGGGAGAAATTTGGCATATACTGAAAGAATGCTACAGGTGATAAAATACAAATTGTGCATCACCTACACAAAAATATGCATTTGCCAAAAGTCTTATGTGAGACTATGAGGGCTCTTGGAGGCCCTCTCCTGGCCAGGATGACCTAATCAGTTGCTTGGTTTATTTAAGCCTCAGTCCAGCCTACCGAACGTGAGCAAAAAGCGGTAAAGCCGTTTTTCCCATAGACATTAATACGTAGAACGCCTCATGGAGCGGGCCGGCCCGTTGCTGCGATACGTGACAGCGTCCGCCATATTGAATGTGGAATATGTGCCAGTAAGGTAATACAAGTGAATGGACCGAGCTTTATAAAGTGCCGTTCTACAAAGTATTTTAAGTTAATACTTGTCATTGACACATTTATTACACACATTAATATATTTGGCAATCACACAAATTACTAAAGACAGAGTTTCTAACTTTTGATGTGATTATTTAATTGTTTTGGGGGCATTTCTAAATAAAGAGCACAATGTTTTTATTTGATAGAAATGATTCTGATAATTTTTATATTGAAATTGATGAACACACTTTTACAGTGTTTTATTAAAGAATATATTTACATAATTTAATGTACATTTAACATTTCAAGACAAAAAACAAAAAATTTTCCTGTATTTATTTTTTATACGTTATTGAGAAATTACTTTTGATTTATAAATCATTGTCAAAAATTAAACTATATTTTTCTTACTTTTTTCCAGAGAATAAATATTTATTACAGTACGTCAAATCTGCTATTGACAGCAAAGAGTGAAAGTAATTCTAAGAGTAAATTATTTTTATTTCATTACATAAGCTACATTAATACACTAATACTTCAGATTGAGATATTTAAAAAATACACAAAAAGTGAAAGAATAAAACATTTATTTATTATACACTGGTCACAGGCAGGGCGTCAGTCTGCTGGTCACACTGGGAGAACTCCATGACTTCTGAGACGTCCTGGTTCACAGGCTTAAAGCCAAGAATAAAAGAGAAATTATCCAAAAGTGAAATAGAAAATACATGTTTCTTTCACATTCAGAAAAAAACATTTTCAGCATGTTGGGCTCTGACTCGTAGCATCTTTATAGCTAAATACCGACATGGTGAAGCTGAGCTGGAAACAGACTGAAGACCAGCAGCAGCTCCAGCTCTGATCCTGACTGATCTTTCTTCACTAAATCCTCTGGTTTTTAATGAACTTCTCCTCTAACAGCGGTTTCTCATCAGCTCTCTCATTAGAAAACAGTATGAAAACGTTAGCTGCTACGCTAACAACCAACGGTTATTTCGGGCCAATTTAGCTACATAAGAAATATTTTCCGGTTGTTTAGAAGCGAATTTCTGGCTGCAAAGTCAAGTAATTCTGATCTTAAATCCTAACCAGGGGAAGGTAATGAGAATGAATCCTGTTTGTTCGTAAAACGGTTGAAATAAGTCCACCCAGCACAGAACTTAAGAAGCTCCGATCGCCCTGCTGCCACATTGAAGATGGCGGACGGAGTTACGCACGGCCCATAAACATGTTTTCATGTTTATGGTTTTTCCTATGTGAACATATGGAACTCTTCCATCTTTGCTTCTACAGTGTAAAACATGGTTGCTAAAACATGTAAGGACAGAATAACACATGACTAACAGCATCGTCCCAAAACAGCCTCTAATAATCAGGAAACAAATGAACGTACCTTCATCTTGTGGGATATTATCACCTTTATTTATCATGAATAAGAATACATTTAGTTTTCTCTGTAGCTTGTCCAGAAGTGACTAAAGTACATGTAGTTCTGGGGAACACAGATACTAAAACGCTGGTTCCAGTTTGGCCGCCGGAGTCAAACTGAAGAATCGACATTCCCAGGAATATATTTTTTAAAAGCATAAAAAACATTTGCAGATAAAAAAAAACTAATGGAAGAAAGTAACTCCAAACAAGCTAGAGACTGGCAGCCAAATGGAGGACTCCTAAATAAGAAGACAAAGTCATAACTTTGGATATTTTGTAATAAAAGTTGCTGGGAAAAAAATAAAACTTCTGTATTAAACTATTATACAATTCATATATAGATTGCATTATAATCAGAACTTTGTTTTTCCCCTGAAGGTGAGTGAAACAGTTGTTGACCTCAGACAGTAGAAGGGCTTGTATTTCAGGCGTCCTGACAGGAAGCTGAGATCCCGTGCCATTCGCATCAGTTCCTGTTTGTCTGAGGTTCTCTTTAAAGTAAACAGTCACCAACGACAAGAGCTTCCCCTTTATCCAGTACACCCGGCACACACACACCCTCTATGCACATAACACTGGCACGGCCTAGGGCAGGGGTGGGCAAATCCTGGTCCTCGAGGCCCAGTGTCCTGCAACTCTTAGACGTCTCCCTGGTCCAATGTACTTGAATCCAACAGCTGAATCACCTCATGAGTGCAGCTCAAGTTCTCCAGCATCCTACTAATGACCTCATTATTTGACTCAGGTGTGTTGAAGTAGAGACATCTCTAAAAGTTTCAGGAGACCGGCCCTCCAGGCCTGGAGTTGCTCACCCCTTGCCTAGGGCGATAGATGGAGGCAGAGCCAGCCTGTGTGCACTGCTGTTAGGAGACCTCCAGGCCAGCAGGGGTCTCCAAGAGAGCACAATTTCCCACTTAAGCTTCAAATTATGAATCATTTTTATTGTGAATTTGACTTACAAAATAAAAATATAAGTCTTAAGGGAACTCAAAATAAAAGTAAAAATACAGTAGTAGCATCGTTTGATAGTCCTGCTACTAGCTTAATCAAGCAAATTAAAGAAATGAGCTTGTTTCCCAACATAACCAAGTCTTAGAGTGAACATAACTGCCACATCAAATGAATAAGGCAGAAAAATAACCTAATTCAATAAATAATGTGAACTAGAATGGGGATCCAAACTGAAGTTCTCCCTAGGCCTCCTACCATCATGAACTGGCTCTGCCTTAAAATACAAGCCCTTTTAAGATTTGCTGGAGAAATAGTTTTGTTGACTTTGTAACAAAATGGAAGGCAACGTTTTCTTTCATTAGATATCCAAAACTAAAAGCAGAGCTCATGTAGACGTGTGAAGTACCATGCAGTTTAAAAGGAGAAAAAAAACACCTAAGTGAATCAGAACCCAACCTCTGCTGAGCACAGATTTCATTAGCTTAGTGTTTCCTCCTGGTGTTTCAGTCATATCTATATATAATTATTTAATATTAATGATTATTAAATCATCATCCAGGTCTATAAAAACAATTACTGAATGCATCTCAGCTGACAATGTCTTCATATTAGAGATTATTTCATAAAACTGTAGCTAAATGAAACAGTTGGAGGTAAAATCAGCCTGTGAATCTATTTACAGTTTCATCAGAGAAAAATAAATTAGGAAAAATGTTTTAGAAATGTTCAGTTCGACTTCCTGAGGGGATTTTTTTTTCCTGTAGCTGGTCCAGAACCGCCTCAGCTGGAGCTGCAAGGAGAGCAAACAACATGATTCCATGAGTTTAAAGGAAGGAAGGAAATCAGGAAGGAAAGGAAAAGTAAAAGACCAGAGGAAGGAAGGACTAAACGTAGATAGGTAAACTTGGATAAGGAACAATCTGAAAACATTTTTTTCCAAACTAGATTTTATTTTCCGATCCTGATAATCTAACTCCAGTCTGTTCCAGAGTGTTTACCTGTCAGCTGCGTCTGGGTCAGCCTCAGCGCTGCCGTCTGGTTTGGCAGCAGAGCCCCGCAGTTTGATAGGATCTGTTAAAACCCAGAGATCAGAGGTTCAAGTGGAGATGGAACAGGAAGTCAGAGATGTGCAGCAAGAAGCAGTTCTACCTTGGATCCAGCGGATCTGTGTGGCCGGTCCGTAGCCCTGCTCGTTCTTGGCCGCAATGCGGAAGACGACAGCAGGCCGGCAGGACGCCGAGCTGTCGATGTGGGCGTTCTCCAGGTGGGAGGAGCTGACCGAGCAGCTGGTCTTGGTGCCGCGGTAGATCCGGATGAAGGCCATCTGCCCCGGCCGTTCCGAGCCAGACCGGCTCTTCCTCACCGCCAGGTACATAGAGTACTCAAGAATCCGACCCGACGGAGACGTCGGGGCCTCCCAGGTGATCTGGACAGCATCGCTGGCCTGAACACACCACACCGGACCAGAACCTTCATGACTGTCAGAACCCTCCAGCTAACTCTTACCTCCCACTAGCTGCATTTCCATTTCAAATGTGCATAAAACTTTGTCAATATTCTGCTAATGTCATTAAATAAATAAGAAACACTATTAACATCACACACTTATAAAGTTTCTTCACATGATAAGTCATTTCTACTTCCTGTCGTCTTCTTCATGGTTTGCAGCAGTAGCAACATCCGGTTGTTGACCATGTGACGTGTGTGATACAAAAAAGTGTTCCCATTGCAGTTTTGCTAAACAAACCAATTTTAATTTACCCCCCGCCCCCGCAAAAAAAACATCTCACAGAAGCACTTAAACTTTTGTCAAAAATGAGAGCTCTTTCAAAATTGCCATGTTTCCATTGAGCAAATTTATTTTTGAAATGTCAAATTGTGCAAATATATGGTCAATGGAAACGTAGCTACTGAGAGGAGATGCTGTTGCGTTACCTTGGAGATCTTGACTGCGGCGGGCGCTCCGGGGAAGCCGGGCTGGCAGGTCTTGAACTCGCTGGCTGGGCTGAAGTCTCCCTGAGAGAAGCAGTTGATTCCAGCCACTCTGAAGCGGTACATCTGACCCGGGGTCAGCGGCTGCTTCTCCCGGCCCTGGTAGTCCTGAGGGCTGGGCAGCTTCCTCTGGTGGACGGCCTGACAGAAACGCAGGTTGGTCAATGCCACGCTAACACTCTGTTAGCTCGCTGTTCAGGAATCTCACCTGTTGGTCTTCAGCTGGCAGGAAGTAGTGGCTGACCTCGCAGTAGAGCGTCTTAAACACGCCAACGTCGAACCACAAGCAGCCATCTTGGTTCTCCTTAGCCTGAAGGCAGCGCAACACATCCAGATGAACCAGCCGCAGCACCTCGATACAAGTCTTCACACCGTTTAGGCTTTTGCCAAAGCCAAATTGAAAACTAGGTCAGATTGCTTGTTTGTGTTGATAAACGGGATTCTGGCTCACTAGAGGAGTACCGCAGGGTTCGGTCCTTGGGTCACTTCTCTTTCCTGCACATGTTCTGTTTTCTTTTTTGAAGCCATGTTTATCAGTGATGAATAAAGATCAGGAACCTCTAGAAGCCCACAGGGAGCTCTGTTAGTGAGCACATTTTTATTTTGCTTTGACTGTTCCACTCATTTTGTTTGAGACTATGATACATTTCGTGAACATAAAATCTAGGGCTGGACAGATAAATTGGCCCTGATTTCTTTAATTTTGGGAAATTTTGACAATTTAGCAACTTTGTCACTATATTTAGGAACTTTTCAGGAGGGAAAAAATAATTAAAAAATTAACCAAAATCAGAAATCTTTTTAAAGATTGGTTCACAGTATTTAACATGTGACCTGACCTGATCTGTGTTGGGGTACAGATCCCCCGTCTGGTCACCTGGAGCAGTTTGTTTGTCTGGAAGCAGAAAGAGAAGATGTTTAGTTTGGATATTTGCAGGATCTGGTTTCTCTGTGAGCCTCCTCCCTACCTGACTGCTGCTGCTGAGCTGAGCTGCTGTCCTCCATCGCTGCTCCTCCTAAAACATAAAAAGACATAAAGCTGAAGCAGAGGGAAGGCAGGTGATTCTAACTGACTCGATTCCTGTTGGACAGTGAAGAGAAACCAACCGCAGTGTTTGGACTCAGACTCTCTCCCAGCCCTCTGCTCCTCCGCTTTGGTTTCACCTGATGAAGCTGATGTGTCCTGGAATTATAAGGAAACATTCAATCCCAACATATTCACACCTCAGTGTGAGTGAAGACCAGGATGATGGTGTTAGCGTTCAGTATGGCTTTAAACTGATGAGTCACACCTACCTGGGCCGATGCGTTCTGTTCTGGACCCTCGTTTGGGTTCTGAAGGGACTGAGGACCTAAAAAAAATAATAGATTTTACAGAAAAGTAATCAACTCTGATAATTCAACGACATCACAAGGAACCAATGACAAACAGGTTCAGTTCAGTCCATTTTAAGGTTCCTGCTTTTGGAAAACACTGGAGCAGCTAAGCAAGCACCAGGCGACAGTGGAGAGAAACCAGTCGCTTTAACAGGAACAAACATCCAGAATAACACATGGGAAGACAAAAAAACAAAAACTCTGGGTTGGGAGTACTTTCAACAAAGAAACAAAGAAACTAGAATAAGTATAGAACAACTGGGCGAGATATCAGAGGAGGACAGATCCATCCAAATATCAATGTCAATACCAAGTCGGTATCAATATCGGATCCACACTAGCATGATAAATGCTAGTGTGGATCCGATATTCTAGTTTCAGATTCCTTCTTGAAATTATATTTTGCTTTTGTGTTAGTTTCCCAACTCTACCTTAAAACAGATTTTGCTCTCAAATGAAAAGTTTTTGCATTTATTTAGAAAACAACGAACACAAAACTGTTGTTTTTCTATTGTCTTAGTTCAATTTTGTAGACACTTGTAAACTTTATTTACATTCTGTCCTAGGTTTGAACAAAGGAAAAATAATAAAAACACCAAAAGATAAAAGTAGTTTAATGTATCAACCTTAAATATATTTGTGTTTAAAATGTATCTACTTGGTATCAGATTGATGCCAAAACATGCAGCATCGCGCACTGTCTATTGACAGTAACACCAGGATGAAAACTTCATTTTGATTTGAATATTCTCTCCGGCCGCTGATGACCTGTTGAGTCTTTGCATCGTCTCACCTGCAGGACATTGACCTGTCCCAGTTTGTCCTTCTGTCCCAGTCGGCTGAACTGGTTTGGTGGTTGGACAGCGGACCACCGGCTGGATCTGCAGGATGTAGAAGTCTGCTGCAGCTAGGGGGCGCCACGCCACGTGAAGCACACTGACCGTGGACTTGATGAGCATCACTCCCTCTGGTGCAGTCGGACGATCTGACAACAGACGACAGGGATGTCACTCTTCCTTACCAAAGGCTGAGCTGCGTCTCCTCTCTGTCCTCACCTGTCTCCATGTACCAGAGGTCCTTGCAGCACACCTGGTAGTTCCAGCTCTTGCGGTAGCCGTCGCGGCCGCTCCAGATGTACAGCCTGGAGCCGACGGCGGCCGAGCAGTGGCCGGCTCTGGCTCGGGGCCAGTATACGGATGGGTCGTCTGCCTGAGGGCCCTGGTTCTGGTTCTGCAGCTGGGCCTGGACGTCGTCCTGCTGCTCCAGGCCGACGCATTCCCAGCACATTGAGTCTTAGAATGGAAAAACACCGGCAACGATGCTTTACCTCCAGATTGGTGTTTCTCAAACTTTTTCAGGCTGAGGACAATTTAACTCATTTAACAAACACTCATGCACCACCTGACTAACCGTAACATCATCTTAATATGTACAACCTGAAATGAAAATATGAGTTTTGTAAATGTTCTGTTTTGTTAATGTGACTTGCTGTAACAAAAAAAACATGAACAAATCTATTCGAGTTATTTACGGATTGTGAAAGTGTAGATTCTAATGATGTCAAATACATGGAAACCATGTGCATTTCTTGTAATTCAGAAGAAAAAAATTCATGAAAAATAGGCATTACACAATGTTTTCTTTCAGTCTGACATCAATAATTATTTTATTTTAGGTGCTACAAATGCAGTTAGTCAGCGTTGGGCGCAGCGCTGCTCACTGCCTCCTCACCGTCATATCGCGTTCAGAGCAGCCTCAGGTCGGGCAGACCTGGACCTGCGTGCCAGTGGCATGCTATCTATCATAATGTTGAACTAAAATCAATAAAAAGTTCTGCAACTCACCCCAAAAACTAAAAAATATTCCTGCAGGCATGAAATCTTCCTGAATTCTTCATCTTTTATTTAGAGTAACCCAGTCTTAAGCCACTTATCCATTATTATTTTTAAACACAATCACTTGGTAAGCTAACTGTATGCGCCGCACTTTGAACTCTCGTCACAGCTAATAGATGGTTGTTTCTGTGCAGTACCATTCAGACCAGTAGGGGCCCCAGTGGACCACAGTTTGAGAAAGACAGATCTAGAGAACAGATTACTCACCCAGATTCAGAGAATCCAGTGAGTTGGAACAAATCGATTCTGTTGCCGTGGTGACCCGTTTGTCAGACTCCGGCGCAAGAGTCCAACCTCCAAAAACAAACATCCTGCACACAGATCAATAAAAGGGAGTGTTTACAGGTGGAACCACTCGGTTTTTACTGCGTTTCACAACCCAGACTGCAGCACCTGTTTCCAACGACGTTAGCAGAGTGAAGGCTTCTGGGAAGAGGGGTGGAGCCGCTGGTTTCAGGCGTGGACCAAACCATGGAGCCTGAGGCAGAGAAGAAGAATACATCAGTTTCGTGGACATGAGCCGCTAATGGTCTCATGAACAACCAGAAGTCCTACTGAGGTCAAGCTGCCAGAGGTCGTTCAGTCTGCAACCCTGCATGCCCCCAAACACGTAGAGCTTGGGCGAGCCGAGGCCGGCGTACGCCACACAGGTGTGCGACTCTCGCGCCGACGGACCGCCGCCCTTGGTGTCGGGAACATTCCAGCCTCTCGCTCCCGTCAGCGGTTGCAGCTCCAGCTCATAGAAGTCCCCTAGGTACCTGAAAACAACCACAGCTCAATCCATCACACCAGAAACCACCAACACTAAGAAACTGACGTTAAAGCTATCGCCACGGCAACCTTTTCTGTCCCACCACCACTAGTAGAAACACGGAGTCTGCTAAACTAACTGGAGCTCTGTCTGATAAAACACAGATGGAGCTCAACAGCAGACACTCTAAGGATGGATAAATGTTGACGGCGGAGGATCCGTGCTCCTCCAGATGATCACAGATCCTCCTAACAGACACATAGGCCATATTGAAATCAAAACCTGCTCGTCTCTGGTTTTGATTGGGTCATCATTGGATTTTTCAGTCGGACAATGATCTAAAATTAAGGCTAGGACTTTAACACATTAATTTTTTTATGTAATTAATTAATTTTTTTAGTTTTTTATGCACAAAGTTTACGGCTGGAAACTTGTATATGTTTGTTTCTGGTACACCGGTAAATCTGACGCACAAGCGACATCCGCAAGCAACGTCTGTTCAATAATTTAGCAGGAAAAGGGATTCTGGATTGAAATTTTTGCTTAATCTGTATCTTTATAGTTTTTTTGGTTAATTACAGACTAGGCAATTTAATCTGACCACGAATCAAAACATACGGCCAGGACAACACAGAACACCGGGACCAGGACTACACAGAGCAAAGGTTCTTCTCTTTGTTTGCTTCAACTTCGGAGATCTTGAACTCAAGTTCAAGATAAGAGACAACCAAGCAGCCCAGAAAGATGTTTTGTTACCTTGGTACATTCCCGTTGGGGTCCTCGCTGTCATTGGCCAGGCCCCCGAATAGGTAACACTTCCCCCCCGCCAGAGTGAAGCTGTGTCCAATCCGAGGGCAGGGCAGGGATCCGTTCCTAGGCGCTCTGGGCTTCAGCTTCTTCCAGAGCCACCGGCTGGCCTGAGGAGGACAACACAAGCAGCTCTGGAAGGTTCCGTTACCTAGCAACAGCAGCGCTCAACTCCACACCTGACTTACCTGGAGTTCATAGAGGCTGTTGGTGTACTTTCCATACTCGACCATGCCACCAAACACCAGGATCCGGGTGCCTTCGCAGACAAAGCCATGAGCGGCGCACCCGGGTGGGATGTCCCCCCTCACAGCAGGGAGGAACCACTGTTTGGAGACTGAAACAGCAACACAGGTATCAAACCAGCTGCTGCTTTAAAACATGGTTCCACAGCTTTGACTTGGAGTTCCCACTTGACTTGATGCTTTTTGCCATCATCAGTGATTTTCGGGCAATAAAGTGGCAGAATTAACTTTTATGAGAAGATGTGGAGCACTTTTAAAGCCAGCGTTTAAGCATAGTACAGATATTTTCAACAGGATAGGATCATCTGCTTTCTTAGTTCGAAAACTAACTTTGGAGTGTCCAGCATGATGCTGCCATCACCATGTATTTCTTAGGATTTAAAGTCTCACCTTAAATGTTCCAAATTAAAGGTGCTTTGATTTCTTATTTCACTCTAAAAAAAACTATTCAAATATCCTTCAGGGACGCAAAATGTAATATTAACGTCCATTATTAATGCATGCGATAGACGCTAAAACACAGAGGGAGACAGCTGAGTTTAGCCACTTGAAAGTAATATTACTGAACCCACTTTAACAAACTGCCTTTAAACAAAATAAAACTATGACAAGAGGCAGAATATGGTAGAGTTTTATGTAAGTAAACAAACTTCGTGTCAACAGCTGGGCCACTTTCCTCCGCTAAAAGCTAAAAACATTAGCAGCTAACGTTAGCTCACCCGTGTTGTAGACATGGAGGTCCTCCGCTATCCCTTCATTCCCGCCACCGAATACAATGATGAGCTCGCGGATTGCCGCCGCCCGGTGTCCATGCCTGGACCGGGGAACGACTCCAGTAACGGAGTGAACCTTTCGCCACTGCGGCCCCGCAACACTGCCGCTCATTTTCCCCTCACGAAGGACCCCGAAAGTTTGGCGCTGTTGACGTTTCAAAGATGGAGGCGGGGCCGAAGAGGAAACGGGAAACTCAACCGGAGAGAGGGAAAAACTAAAGACCTCTCACTCTGTTAAGTATTGGTTGTATCAAAAATAAAAAATAAAATAAAAGGAAGGAAGAAAATAAGAGAACGAAGGAGACTCATCAATACCAACGACCGAAGTTATTTAGCAAACTAACCAATAATTATTATTGTTAAAAATATGAACTGTCACCTAATACACCGCACTAATCACTTCTGTGTTTATCCTCAGTGAGCACCTTAGTATTTGCTGCAATTGTTTCATAATGCATTAAGAATTAAAATTCTTTAAAAATTTACATTTGTTCAGTATTGAATGTAACAGTCCAATGTAAAAATGTCTATTATTCAAATCCAGCAAATGCTTCTCATTTGTACTTCAATGCAATCCTCCATAAAATACACAAATGTATACTTTACACTTGTAAGAAACTTAGAGGTGCCAAAATAAAACAGATATTATCAGACTGATTAAGTGGTTCTGTCTGACTAAAAGAAAAGTAAGTGATCAAATCCTATTCATAAGCACATTTTAGTATATATTATTTGAAATTATTTAATTGTCCTAACCCTTAAGGACCACTGTGCCATCAGTAATCTCGTTCATCACATTTAGCCTACAAATCTACTCTGAATAATCTCCTCATATTAGTAAGACTCTTTCTAGTTGAGAAAGAAAGTCAAAACAAGCCTTGTTGTGTGGAAAGCAGACATGAAACTAAAATTAAAAAATGGTTTAGATCAAAGGATATTTATTCACTAGAATGGTCCAATCAAAGTTCAGACATAAATGCAAATAAGAATGTTTTGCCCAGACACGAAATTTGCCATTCACGGATGCTGACTAAGCTTTGAGATATGGTTTCGAAAAATGAATGTGCAAAACCTGTGGGTTTTGTAAATCATATTTAAGTCTGTGGTTTATTGGAAAACATGTGGAACATTCAAGTCACCGCATAAACACACCGACTCGTTGAGAAACTGCTTCTGGGTGGCGTCATGTATTTTCTCTACATGATTTGTGTTTCAAAAATGATTTCAAAACACAAAATCTGAAAAGTGTGACATTCATGCACATGTCTTCAGTCCCCTGGTGGTGGCAGCACCATGCTGTGGGGCTGCGCTGGAAAACAAAACAAAACAAGCCTAAGGAAATTGATTAAAGTGGACAAAATGTTAAACACTTCCAAAGTTAGAATGACTTTTACACTAAATCGAGTTTTTAATGTTATCTGACCAGTAAAACGGTACATTTTAATAAAAGGAACTCAAATGCTGGGCTGTGTTTTTCACATTTCCGGTAGGTCGGCTGACCTAGGTCGCGCGCGCGCGCGTGTGTGTTTAGAAACAGGAACCCCTCCTGGTGAGCAGGAAGAGGGTGACGTCAGTTGTCACTTGGCTCTTGAGCTCTCTCTCTCTGTGTGTGTGTGTGTGTGTGTGTGTGTGTGTGTGTGTGTGTGTGTGTGTGTGTGTGTGTGTAATAGTAGGATTACACTGTCAGTGTGTACAACGTCTAGTTGTGTGATTTGCACGAGCGTCCGTGCGCATGCATGTGTAGGTGTGTGCAAGAGAGAGAGTGGTTTAAGGGGCGTGTTTATAGGAAATAGAGATTTTTGCGTGTGTGTGTGTGGGTGTGTGTGTGTTTACACAGACGGGAATACTGCTCCAGAGGAAGTGCGCTCGTTCTCCGTCTGCGCGTCCCGACTTCCTGCTCTGAGGCAGGAGAGAGAAAAGCTGCGGATCCGCTTTCAGACAGCGGGGCAGCAGCAGCAGCAGCAGCAGCAGCAGCAGCAGCAGCTGGAGCCCCGACACAACACACACGCTGTGCTTTAAGAGCCAAACTCCCACGACACGCGCGGACAGACGCACAGAGAGAGAGGAGCCGCGGCGGTTCACAGCTGGGTAGGTGCCAACTTTCCTTCCGTCTCCAACTTTCTCAAAGTTACCTAAAGGCAGCATCGAAGTGAACTAAAAAAAAAACTAAAAAAAAAAACTAAAAACTTGTGATTCGTTCAAAAATCATTTCTGAGCACAGAAAGTGCAAATCCACACCGCCAACCTGAAAAGCGCGAAAAAAAAAGAGAGAGAAGACGTGCGTAAATTGTTAAAGCCGTGCGTAAAAATATGTAAAAGGTTTCCCCAATCAAACAGCGTTCTTATGCGTGACACTATCACAGATTTAAAGGGGGGATCTAGAATGAGGTCGGTGTGACAATTGGTGAGGGAAGGGAAGTAAAAATGAGCCGTGGCTCCTTTAAAACCTGCTAGTAGATTTTCTGGTTTGTCTGGACCTCGCAGACTAATTGCCATGCGCTTCCGGATAGAAGCTGGCAGCAGACAACATCTTGAAAATGAGTCACCGACTGCCGCAAAACAAAGAGACGTTTGAGTTCCAGCAGAGCCCCCTTTACTCCCCCCTTACTCAGTTTTTTTTTTTTTTTAATCAGAGCGGAGGAAATGGAAGGAGAGTCATGGTTTGGGTTCTTCCTGCTGACCTGAACAGAAACAGAGAGGAAACGGGCTCAAACAGTGGGCTTTTATTTTGAAATCAAATCTTAAAACATTTGCTTTAACAGATCAAATAATTTGCTAATGTCAGCACACCAGTGTTCGATCCCACTGGTTATTTTAGCAGAAGTATGATGAAATCTGAAAAGTGTGGCATGCATTTCTATTCAATCTCTTTTACTCTGGTACTCCTAAGACGAAAACAAAACAAAAAAAAAAGTAGTAGTGCATCCAGTTGCCTCATGATTGAAAAGATGAAAAAGAAGGCGTTTTGGTCAGATGGTTAAAGTTTTGGGCGACATGGAATCAACCAGAATAATTCGTCATTATGGAGTACGGTGGTGGCAGTGTCATGCTGTCAGGATGCTTTTTCATTTTTTTCAAGTGATGCTAAATACAATGTGGTTCTTGCAAGACTTAGAAAAGTTCAACTGGTAACATTCCAGTTCTGAAAGTTTTCCCAAAATGTGTACAAGCACACGCGTGTGTGTGTGTGCTCTTAAAAAAAACCTTCTACATCTGCTGGGTGTTGTAAGAACTGAGCTCTAAAAACAAACAGCGAATGTGTGCGCTTGTTCCCGGTGCTTCCCACCGACAGGAAGTCCTGGACAGCCTCTCACCGGGAATGACGCCCCTGAAGCTGAATGACAGGAAGTCCTCCTGTAGACAGTTAGACATCACCGCGGTTCCTCTGTCACCTCACACACACACACACACACACGCACACGCACACACACACACACACACACAGCAGCACACATTCAAACAGGAAATAGGAAGCGAGAACTCGGTCAGTTGTGTGCTTGCGAGGCTGGTGGGTCATTGTTTTGTACTTTCCCCTCGTTTTTGTCCTGCTGCTTGGTTTCCTTTCACAAAGACAAACAGATTCACAAACAGTCATTTCTCATATTTCCACCGCTGCTGTACAATATGTTGTTCTTATGAAGGCAGGCGGAGCTACAGTTCTCAGAGCGCGCACAGGAACAGACACACACACACACAAACACACACACAGGCAGTCAGCGGTTTCCAGGTAAACACGTCGGTTAGGGCCACGCTTGTCTTGGCAGAAGGGTCACTAACCACATCCTGTTTTATCACCATGGAAACATCTGAAAGCCATGTGACGTATGGAGCTTTCTCACCGACTCAGTCAATATGAAACTGTACTGAAGGAGGAAAAGCCTGCCAGCCGCTGTGAGCAACAATTATTACAATTTGTTGTTCCACTCAGTTCCGTGCAAAATGTTAATAATCTTTTAGACTCTTTCACATTTTTCAATAACAACCTTTGATGTATTTGAGTTGATTTTTGTATTGTAATATTGAAAATGGGGCACCCTTATGTATTCAGCCTCCTCCTCATCCCCTATGGTGGTGGCAGCATCATGCTGTGGGACTGCTTAATTTATCTGTGGAAGTTGATCAGAGACGGATGGGAACATGAGGGGAAAACCCTCCTCCCAATAAAATCAAGTCTGTGGTTGTAATAAAAAATGTAAAAAAAAAAGTTTAGGGGAGTAAGAATTACGTTTACAAGGCACGGTATCGGTAGTTACAATCCAACAGGGGTCATACCAGCTGTTACAACCTGTGGAAGGAAGTAGCAAAACCGCATGCCACCATGTCTGCGTGTAGTGACATGTGGCAAACATAAGCCCTTCAGTAACAGAACCCAGAGGACATGCACGAACATTTTTGCTCTTATGCTTACTTTAATTTCTCTAGAGCTGCTAACTTGAAGAGCACTGCTAATTTTAGCACGCTTTAGCTTTCACATGGTTATTTGTGGTTATCTCCACGCAAATGTATCTTAAAAGATAATTGTTGAAAAATTGCTTTTGCCATCAAAATTAATGGCAAAAATTTTTCAACAAAGAATTTCAAACAATACATTAGTTACAATTGTTTTTGAGACTCTTTAGCTTCTGTAACTTCTTTAGACCTGCTCAGGATCTCTTTCTTTTAAATTCTGATGGTGCTAATGTTGTCACCATCTACTGGAGTCGAGTAAAGCCTCCACCTTTTTAAATTCAATTCCCAAAGCTTGTGTAGATCTAGACATTTTTAAAAACAGGAAAATCCTTCCTGAGCTGTGCATCCAACCCCTCTGTCTAAATGCTTGAACGAGTTTAGCTCTTAGCTTAACCAGCTAAATTTTGCTAGCTAGTGAAATTAAAGTAGCTAGCTTAATTACCTAAATCAAGTTAGGTAAGGTAGCTAAATTAAGCCAGTTAGCTAAATTAAGCTAGCTAGCTAAGTACATCCTAATCAGCTAAATTTAGCTTATTAACTTAGCTAAATTTACCATATTAAGCTATCTAAGTTAAGGTAGATAGCTTAGTTAGATAAATTATACTCGGTACATGAAGGTAGATAGCCAAAGTAAGCTAGCTACTTAGATTAAGCTAGCTAATAATAATAATAATAATAATAATATTAACAATAATAGTCCAAATTTTATACCACAAACAACCAAAGCTGGTATGACAATAAAAAGAATCCTAGAGTCCTTGGATCCTAACTCGGTGCTTGTCTAATTCCCAGTTGCAGAAGCCCCGGTGCCTGTGCCGTCATGGAGAGCTCCATCACCCTCTGGCAGTTCCTGCTCCAGCTGCTGCTCGACCAGAGCCACAAACATCTCATCTGCTGGACGTCTAACGATGGAGAGTTCAAACTGCTCAAGTCTGAGGAGGTGGCCAAACTGTGGGGGCTGCGAAAGAACAAGACCAACATGAACTACGACAAGCTGAGTAGGGCGCTGCGCTACTACTACGACAAAGTATGCGCATGTGAACTACAACACAAACAAAACTACTATAAAATGGAGGTTTATGTTGACACCTTTGGGTTTTTTCTTCTCTATTTGCAGAACATCATCAAGAAGGTGATTGGTCAAAAGTTTGTCTACAAGTTTGTCTCATTCCCTGAGATTCTGAAGATGGACCCTGCAGTTGTGGAGTCGGGTCGCAGTGGCGAGGAGGTTGGGGGGACGACGTCAGAACCTGAAGCTGAAGAGGAGGATCGGACTGACAGAAACCAGTATCGCCACTCCAACTTATACTCCTCTTTCACCATCAGCTCCCTGCAGCATGCTTTAGAACAGCAACGGCCAATCAAGAAAGAACCCAGATGCGAAGAAAGCTCCTCCGTCATCCGGTTCGTAACCAACGGCGGCCACTCGTCCCTTCCTCCAACACCACCTCCATCCACGACAGACAGCCCAAATTCCTCCGTGCTGTCTCCTCGGTTGGCCAGCTCTTCGTCCCCATCCCAAAGCCCCGCCCACATACGGGCAAGGGGGCAGAGCCTTAGCGCAGATACTGAAGATTTCGAATACAGTGCTCAACCTTTAAACTTGTCATCTGGTCAGAGGGAAAGAGAGAAGCTACGGTGCACACGAACACCAGAGAGGAGGGGGTTGGCCAACAGTAACCCTTTAAAAGGCAGAAAACCCAAAGGCTTGGAAATCTCTGCCTCTCCTCTTCTCCTGACAGGAAGTGACCTCGTCTCCATTGCCCTCAACAGCCCGGCGCTGCCCTCTGGGTCTCTTACCCCCGCCTTTCTGACCACACAGGTATGAATCAACATTATACAGCCAGTAACACCACCAAACCTCCCCAAACTTCCCCTGGAAGCACAGTCTGTAATAGGTAACAGGCAGAGGAGAGGAAGGAGACATTTCTGATGCGGAAAGTCAGACAGGGAGGGGACGGAGAGAGGTGAGCGGAAAGAAAAGGAGGAGGGGAGGGAGGACCGAGGAGGTTTCTAAGTGAACCCATATGTTCTTGACGCTCCTGATTCACTGGCAGCAGCTCGCTGACCAAAACAGGACAGACTGACTACATTCAGGCCCTCAACTGACATTCTTATCCAGACTGAGTAATCATATACTGCTGTGTGTAAATCACTGACAGAAACCAAAGGAAGTGGAGGCTGAACTCATTACTCAATATGTCAATGGTAACACCTACTCCTTTTGGTAACCAGAACCCCTTCCCTAGCAAACCAACAGGAAGTACGTTTACAGAGATTTGATACTTTCTTTGAAATTTGTCCCCATTTGCTTTAAAACCAAATCCAAAATAAAGGTCCTTGTAGTGCCATGGAAACCAACTCAGATAAACCAACAAGACCATCAAACCACCTAAAACGAAATGTTAAAAATAGCTGAAAGAAAATGAACAGAATTACCTAATGACATTACAAGAAATGGTCTGACTGATGAATGACTAATAACTGACAAGGAGCTTCATAACTATTTACAGGATGAGTGAGGAGGAACTTTGTGGCATTTAAGGCATGCTAGGAAATCTAGGTATGAAATTAGCCTGAGAAAGAATTAGTTCCTTCATTTGAGTAAAGTTTCAGATGAAAATCTGTTTTTGCAGCTTTTATGATTGAAGAAGCTATAAATTGGTCGTCATTGCCAGAATTAACCATCTTCTCCATACTCTATGTGGATTATTTTCCTTTGTCAGATTTTTTTCTGTATTTCCCTGACCTTTCAGACTCCATCTGGTCTGTTGCTAACTCCCAGTCCTCTGCTGTCCAACATCCATTTCTGGTCCGGTCTGAGTCCGGTGGGACCTCTGAGCCCAGCCCAACTGCAGAGCCATGCCCAACTCTTCCAGGTAATCTTCCTTTCTTGTGTTTGAGGCGATATCCTTCAACGGATGCCTGGTTTTCCTAAACACCCCTGGGTTCAGCTTAGTCAGAAATACCCACATCACCTGACTCAACCCCTTCAGCTCATATACTGGTAGCTAGTCAACTGTATTTTAAACCTTGTAATTTGTATAGAACCAAGATAACCCAAATTCCTCTTTGTTGTCAAAATGTTATTCATTTGTCTGCCGTCATAAAACCCAAACATTTACGAGGCCCACATGCATCTACAGTATCTTTACCCGAGACCCAAAGTTTGTGGGTATTCAACCAAAGCCGAAATCATAAAGTTAACAGTGCTTGACCTTCGGAGATGACGCCATGCATATGTTGCGTATTGATGGGAAGTTGGTTAACCATCAAAGCTATTCCAGCACTAATAATAGTCAATGGGCTATAAGCATACTTGTTTATGAGTCGGTACCCTTTGAACTGTAGCTGAGGTTGAAGTGGACTTCAAATAAACCAAACACACCATAAAGGGACTCTGCCAGCAAATCAAGTCTAGAGGATATTGCCAAGTACATGAATTTCTTTCAAAGACTTCTCTCAAAAAAAGGCAGAAACTTTAATCCCCACACACTCCGACTTAATTTGTAATCACAAGCATGAACTGGTCGATGGTAGAGCGCTACTTGCTTCTGGCCAAAACACGTTTCACTAGAAAAACTTCATAAATTGCTAAAACAGTCTTTAATGTTTCCTATTGTGTACTTTACTAGTTCCCCACACTGATGAATGGAGCCATTCCCATTCCTCCTTCCAACGTGGACACGCCCTCTCCTCTGCTGCTCACGTCCAGCTCCCACAAGTCCTGATGCCAGCAGGAAGCTGGTTCCAGAGGGGCTGAGGACGGTCAGATCATCATCATCAAGGAGCAGACCATCCTAAAGCTTGGATGAAATTCAACCTGACTGAGTATACTTACAGCTGAGACTTCTACCTTCATTCCAGAAGAAACTGGAGCTCCACTCTGAGGATTTGCTCTCTAAGAAGAGCATAGTTTGGTTTGTATGTTTACTTCAGGGTCCCCATCGTACTTGTGGTAAAACATCTGACATGGCGTCAGTGTTCCGTGTCTCTCATCTCGTTTGATTGCCAGTCTCTGCCCAAATGTAGTAAAATCTCAGCAGAACACATCTTTTCTTTTGCCATCTTCTGTAGCCGTCGTAACTCCATGAATTTCTTTGCCTCGGATGTGAGGCATGTGCATTACAATTTAGAAGTAGAACTGTGAAAACTTCTCTCAGCCTTCGGAGACTAAATAAAACCAGAGTTCCCACGTCTAGACAGCACATTAAGGCTTTTGCTCTTTTGTGTATTCAAAAAGTTTTAAATGATCAAGTAAGTTATCAAAATGTGTTTGATAGCTTAAAACTTTATACTCACTAACAGGAACAATAGGTGCTAGTGGATATTATTGTCTTTGAGCAAGTTGATGTTTTCCCACCTTTTTGTAATCTTAAAGCTAAGCTAATTACTTTCTTCCATCCGTTCATCCATTTTCTTTACACCCTTGTCCCTTAGTGGGGTCGAGAGGGTACTAATTACTTTCTTGTACCTTACATTTAGAAATACGTTTTTTGCCCAAAAAACGGTTATTGGTTCCAAAAAAATATATACCTAAACAAGTTTATAATACAAAATAATTAGAAAATTAGAATCTAGCAACAACATCATGACGTTTTCTGTCACTTTTGAACGGATCTGGCATCTTTTTCTGTCACATTTAACTGCCAACAGTTTTTTAATGATCAGTTTCTCTTTCCTGGATACGGAAAGGCTCAGGATAAAATTTGATCGAACGCTGGAAAAAATAAAACTGGGCTACATGAGATGGGACCATAAGCGACTCCTAGCAAAGCATCTGCTAGCCAGAGTAAAAATGCAGCGCAAAATTGATGCACAATTTTCTATACTTTTTTTTATTTTTGCACTGTACTGTACTTTTAAGCAATCTTTGCTGTAGCTTTTATGATGAAAGATTTCTGTAAATGTGTCAAAAGCTTTATATCTTGGCCAAAACTGCACAAATAGCTTTTTTTGTAGCTGTGAAATTGCTCCTGTTTCTTTTTTATTTTTTAGGAAATATGACAGCAAATTATCCATGTTAGTTTCTTATTTTGTGTTTTTAAATAAATTACTTTCTTTAAAAAAAAAAAAAAAAAAAGTATTCTGGTTTCCAATGTGTTTACCTTGTTATTACCGTCGTTATTCAGAAAATGACTGTTACACACGCGTTTTATGAAACAAAGTTTTAAATTTTTTACTTCTGATGGTTATGAGAAATAAATAGTTCCAGTAAAAAGAGTCACATATCAACTGTTCACCGGCAGCTCAGTGTTTCAGAGAGTTTGAGTTGACAACACAGCAGGCCTTCCATGCATCAGGCACACACATATCCACACACACTCAGACGTAAAACATACAATTAAATCATCCGTTCATCTGAAAAAAAGTACAGTTTTACAATGATAAATATTAAGCCGTTTTAGAAATCTCCTTTCGTGCATGTTACTGCTGTTCATGTACAAAAAAAGTCACATTAGCAGAAACACAGTTTGCAGTTCACAGGGAAACGATCCTTAATTTGGATAAAGTGGAATATACACAAAAAAAATATGGAAAATTTAGATGTACATGGTTCCAATTTCCAACTTAAAAAGAACAGTAATACAGGAAATATACCATTAATATAATGACTTCCTGTTTACAGTATGTCATGTATGTACTTGATTGTGTAATCACAATATCTCAAATTAGGAGTGCATGTTTAAATCATTTAGATTAATAAGATTTGTATTGTTTACTGGATCATTGCACCATTACCTGCAATCTGTGTTTGATGTTAATATTACATTAATGATTTCAGATAAGTTTATCAAGCTTTTCCAGTGCTTCCAGCACTCTTCTAGCATGTGCTACCTAATCTGAAACAAAGAACACTAGTTTCGCTTAAACAAATCTTTTTCCTGTCACAAAATACAGTTTTCAGTCGGCCGCTGAACAAAAGAGCAACAAGAAAACTTCCCTCTGATCCCCCGACAACTTTCAGTTTTATCTGGATGTTTAATGCACTCCCAGTCTTTTATTTTTAATAAGCTTTTAATATTTTCTGATTTATTAGCAGTTTACCTTGCAAAGCTGTTAACATAAAATTTTTCCTGGTTATCTATTTAAACAAAAACCCTGCGGTTGCATTTTTGCCAAGCGTTCAACAAAACTTTGCTATATTTAAAGCCAACTGGCTAAGCTAACCTATAGCTTCAACTGCATAGTTATTCACACCAATGATGTATCTCTTAAGTCAAAAAGTATATATTCTTTTTTATACCAGAGATTGTAACATTTAAACACTGCTTATTGACCTAAATTTGTTTGAACGCATACCTCATCATGTATGTTTAGATTTAGCGCACAGCTAGCTTGCGCACCTAAAGTTAGCATAAAAAGAGAAATCTGCCAAAGCTAACCTAGCAGGGAAATTATGTTCACCACACATTTAATGACTGCCCGATAAAATTTCACAATGTAGATGTCAAAACAGAGTTTAGTTTTATAGGCAGAAAAGCGATAGCATTACATTAGCTCCTGCAAACTGTACTTTCAAAACTTGGCAAAACGACTACGGTTGTTATTTAATGATGGTCAACACGGTAAAAAACAAACCAATCTGACTCCAGGAATGCAATGAACATCAGTTGTCATGTAAGAAACATTCAGGGACATTTTCTTATTGCTACAGTAAACGTATTTAAAAGAGAGACTCGCCAACAGGTTTAATCATCTTTAGCATCACTGTCAGTTGCTAACAACACATCAGCAGTAAAGTCTTGAGTTTTAATCTCTGTGTTGTAAAAAAAAGCTGTGGCTCGACATGAAGTGGGAAATTGTTGCTTTTAGAGCATCCACATTGGTGCCGTTTTCCCAAGGAGAAGTCACGGAACACATCTTAATACTGTTGGGTAAACTCAGCCGTGTTGAGGCCCACTTCCCTGATGAAAACGAAACAGAAAAAAAATGCAAACGCTTGGAGTGCAGGGTAAAATTTCTGAATGTACAGTTGCATCGACGCTCTCGACATTCGAAAGGTTTGCAGGCTTATCCGAGCTTTTATCTCAGGTTCTGGTTTTTGTCATTACTCAACAACGCTGTCCAGTCGTCTCCCCAACAAGGCATGGGCTGGTCTCTGGTATGTTGCTGCACCAATGTTTCAAACAGCTACGGTTTCAAAAACTGCTTATTTTTGTGCCCATGAAAAATGAAAACCCAAATTAAGGAGCCAGGCCAACCAGTTTTCTTCTGTGTATGACAGACAGAGTAATGCAGCTCTGCGTCGTTTAACTCAATTAAACGAATCCGGATGTTTGTGATTTTCTCGACTGGAGCTATTTTTCAGACAAGCATGGTGTGGAAACCAAACATTTCTGTATTAAATTTACAGTTGGCAGGTCTGTAAAGCAGCAGGCTGCAGGCTACCGGAACAGATTAACCAGGTAATTAGATTTCGGTTTCTCTGCAAAGAGCAGAGTGTGTTTAATATTAAATTTAATGACCATTTATTCCATATTTGTATGAAAATAAAAATATGTTAAAGTAACATAACTGTAGCATATGAAGTAATAGTTCCTGCTGTTCCAAGTAAAAGAAAGATTATGTTAGAAAGTTTTCTTAACACAGGAATACCGTTTAGTTTTTAATCATGGTTATCATTGAGAATCACCAGCCCATGCCTATTTCCATTTTTTGTCTCCGTCAGATTTGGTCCTGTAGAATTACCAGAGTGAGCAGAAACCCAGCGGCTAAAACTGCTAGCTTCGCTCAGCCCTCAGCTGCCAGGCGCTATGCTCAGATTTTCAGTGGGACCCCAAAAGGCCATCGGGCCCTCAGAAAAACACAGTTCTTCTGAAACACATTTGGGGTGGGAAAAAAAATCTAAGATGGGAAATCCATCATCATCACCATCATCATCATCATCATCACCAGTCTCTCTCGTTCCCCTCAAAGCCAACACTGTCGTGTGCTGCAGCTTTTTGAAATGTAGAAACTTGTATAGATCAGTCACGGAAGCTCGAAGGAAAGAGAACAAAACAAAACGACAAAAAAAAACAAACAAAAAAAACAATCTCCAAATATACATGTACATATATACACATAAATATATATGTATAGATATACACAATGCATAAAAAGTTTGAAGAAACTGCAGCCGTTGCTCTGTAAGCACAATAATGAAACAACAACTTCATCACAGCGTCGACATCAACATCCGTTGAATTTCAAACTAAAAATACCAAAGAATTATAGTCAGGAGAAATAACAGTAACCTAAACAGACCGCTTAACTGTGCATGGCGTCTTCAGTTCACATCATGTGCACGAACACACACGTGTATACACACACACACACACATACATGTTATATAGTAGACAGTAGTAGTTTAGCAGCAAAATAAGTTAATCTCACACTCCAATAAATAAACAGTCTCCAAGCGTTTTGACTCAAAGTCAGTCATTCAGAGGATGTGTGTGTGTGTGTGTGTGTGTACGCGTGTGAGTGAGTCCAGGTGAGGGAGTGAGGAGAGACGCTCCTCAGGGAGGTGGGCTCATGCGAGGAGTTGCTGGGAGGTGCAGTGAAGCTGGCCGGCTGACCATCCTCTTCAGGAAACATTAGAAAAGCATGCTCTGCCTTCTGTTGATGTTGCCGTTACCTGGAACAATACAATACCCATGATGCCTTGGGCCTCATTACACCAAAATACAAGCACGTCGAAAAAAGTGAACATTGTGATTTTTTGGTCTCATTTCACAAATTTAAACCTGTTATATAAAGTAAAGTACTTTAAGCTATTATTTATTGTATTTTTTGATGATTATGGCTTAAAGATCATTTAAACTCAATCTTAAGAAAATCAGTTGTCTTAAAGTGACACCATAAGTTTCTAATATTGAACTTTTTTATAATATTAAAATTTTTTTGAGAGAATGAATTTAGGGTTTTCATTATCTGTAGGCCATCATAATCAGAACTACAAGAAACTCCAATGATAGTTACTGATGATGTCAGACATCTCTGATTTGGCTTGAAAACTAAAATGTTAGAGTTGAAAACTGGAGGTGGTGTTGCTAAAAGTCAGAAAATTTCAGATACAAGAAGAGTTTCAACTGATACTTGATTTCATTTGAATTATGGGAAATTAAATGAGGTTCATGGCCCACCTGACTCGGGGTAGGAAGAGTTCCTGTAGCCGGGGTCCCTCTGAAGCTGCAGCTCTTTTAACGTGAACATCGACACGCCTGAAACACGAGAGAGACAGAAACTCAGCTAGCTTAACTTGATAACTTTAGCTGAAACACAGCACACAGCTAGCTTAATGCAATACATTTAGCCATCTGAAATACAGTAGAGAAAGATACTCAGCTATCTTAACACAAAATCTATAGCTAGCTGAAACAGGCGACAGCGAGCTTAAAGAAACATGTTAGCTAGCTGGAACACGACCGACACCTAGCAACACATTTAGCTAGAGAGACAGGGACTGAACTAGCTTAATGCAACACATTGCGCTAACTGAAACACAGGAGACAGCTAAACAAACATGTTTAGCTAACTGAAACACGAGACAGCTAGCTTAATGCAACAGATTTAGCTAGCTGAAACGCAAGAAACAGCTAGCTCAATGCAACACATTTAGGTAGCTAAAACACAGGTGACAGCTAACTTAACACAACGTGGGACAGGAAATCAAAAAACGAATAATGCAGGAAGGCTTGAGGAGAGCAGACAGCAGCTGGGATTGCACAGGGCTTGTGTGTGTGTGTATATATGTGTGTGTGCTCACTTTCAGGCAGTGTGTGGACTCTCATCCCAAGCTGCCTGAAGTAGGAATGTTTCATCGCCTCATCAGCTGAAATCCTCGCCTTGGACTCGTACTGAAGAGACACAAAAGTCCAACAATAGTAGAGAAATGTGAATGATTCACATTCACTCACATTATGAGTCAAAGTGGTGAAACACAGCAGAGTAAGCGCATGTGGATTCCTAAGGGTGAATAACTGCACCCCCTGCTGTCTGCATGTGGTACTGACTGAATTCAGATCCAACATGATTAAATCTAGATAACTGATGTGTCAACAGGAAACTGGGATCTGGTGGGGAATCAACTATGGCACCCTCAACACTAATTAGCACCTTTAGCAGAGATGTATAGAATGACTTCAAGTAAATGCATCTTTTATTTCTTTAGAAATTTGAACTGAACATTTCAGAAAAACCAAACCTATAATTTATAATTAATCTATATTCATGTTCCAGATTTTATATTGGCGCATTTTTACTTTTTAGAGAAAATGGCATGAATAATTCCTTGAAATAAAATAACATGTTATCTTATTAGCAGAAGGTAACTGAGCCGCCAGATATTTTGTTACATCTCTACTGACTAAATGAACTCTAAAGTCCATTTTTCATTATTAACCCATACAGTTCCTGCAATTTGACCAGGAAGTAACCACATCATGGACGTAAAAATGTTAAGACTCTACTACAATAAAAGAAGAATTTATAGAAGGATTTCTACACGTAAAGGGGCGCCAATAAATATGTTCAGTTCTCTGGCCGATCACTGACTGATTTTTTTTTTTTATCTTAAAATTGATAAAAATATTGAAAAAGTTGCTAAGATGGCAATAGTGGGGTGAATATATTGTTAAAGGAAATTTGGGAAAATGTATTGGCTAGTTGATTAATGATGCACTACTACTTGTATTCAAATACTTTTCAGACTCAGCCTCTGAAAAAAGCTTCAACATTTTTAATTTCACAGTTAAACAACTATTTACCTTCAGATATCCTGACGGAGGACTAAAAACTAAGCATCTTATTTGTGGCTTTAACGTGACAACCTTCTACTAAATGAATCCTAGTCCCAGACGTGTGCGCTTGTGCGTTGGTTGACACTTACTCTGAGGAACGCCAGCAGCAGCTCAATACCGTCGCTGTCCAGCCTGAAGGAGAAGAGAAGAGCAAGAGCTCAGTATCAACCAGCAGAAAGGGCTGATGGGAATGTGGAGGACTCATGGGAGGAAGGAAGCGCACAGCCAGCTCTAATGTTGGGCAGGATTTCCTGCCTGAAATGGCCAAACACACACTCAGAAATGCACAACATCACTGGACGCATTCAAACCAGCCAGGGGGTGCATAACAAGAAATAAACGAGCACAGAAGAAGAAGAATAAGAAGACAAAGAAGAAGAAGAACAAGAAGAAGAAGCGTGTACCTGGGTGCGTGATTGATCAGCGGCTGCGGTTTGTATTTGGGGAAGTTGTAGGATTTAAACTCTTCAATGGTGGAGATTCCTGGCCAGTTCTCCTCTGTGGGCGTGCCTGAAGTAGTAACAGTCCAATCAGACACAGTCAGATGGCTACCAGATAGCGTTACCATGACAATCGCGTTCAGGATGGGATCCTCACCCAGCAGCCTGAAAATGAGATGGAGCTCATCCTCCACAGTGGAGCCGGGGAACAGAGGCCGACCTGCAGCCATCTCGTAGAATATACAGCCCACACCCCTGCAGAGCAAACAGACAATCAGCTGGCAGAACAACAGCGGGCTGGAGAAATGTCACCAAGGCAACATGGTGAGAGCAGGAAGAGGAGGAAGGAAAAAGCACCGCATGGTCGGATGTTTCTCTGGGTTTAGATATATATCTGACTCCGTCTGCTTCACTGTCACCATGGGTGAAACTGATGAAGAGGGGCATGATGGGAGATTTACCACATGTCGATCTGTGTGGAGTACTCCGAGGATCCCAGGAGGACATCGGGAGGCCGGTACCAGAGAGTCACCACCTCGTTGGAGTACGTCTTGGTGGGGACGGACTTCGCCCTCGCCAGACCTGCAGAGCGTCGGCACATATCAGCAGCCTGGAGCCGGAGCGTTTCCATCGGAAACGGTCTCCTGCATTTAGCAGTTTTGGAGCTGATTTTTCAGCCAATTTAAGCTAAAAGAAATTTTGCCTTCCTGTTATCAGCACTCTCCCTTTCACACAGACTACAAGAAACATGAGCTGTTGAGGTTCCTCTTACCAAAATCAGCCAGCTTCAGTTCCCCTCTTTCGTTGATTAGGAGGTTCTGTGGCTTCAGGTCCCTGTGGAGAACTTTCCGTTTGTGACAGTAAGACAGCCCTCGTAAAATCTGGAACAGAAAGATCTGGAAACGCACATTTCAGGATCTAATGAATTTACTGTCATCTGAGCAACTTTGCAAATTTTAGAATGTTGAATTGAATGATAATAATGATAATATGAAATTTTTTTTAACCTTACATTTAAAATCTATGTCGAAATGTTTCATCATCCGAATCTCTCTCTCTCTCTCTCTCTCTCTCTCTCGGCCCAAAGAGATCAGCGAAATGCAAAAGCCATAACACAACAACGCTACGCTAGAGAGTCTATCAGCAATTCTGTTAAATGCCAGAATTTAAACTAAAATGAAATTTATACAAAAACAGGGTTTATGCTAAAACAGAAGTGATGCTAATCAAAAGTTATCCTAGCAAGTTTTTCATAATCAGGTTTTTGCTAAAACGGAATTATGCTGAAACGGAATCTCACCAAAATGGAAGTTATCTTAGCGGTGGATTATCATCACTTCCGTTTTAGAGTAGCTTCCTTTGTGGCTTTTTTTTTTTTTTTTGCTGTTGCGTTGTGGATTATGCATTTTGTTGACCCTTCTGAGCAACCACACAATTCAGATATTATAATCCATACTTGAATAACACAGACTATTACAATGCTTAGCTATTAGAGCTTCCTAAGAAGAGCATAGCTCAACTACAATCAATACAAAACTCAACTGCAAAGATCATAAAGCACTTCTACCAATATTCCGTTTCATAAAATTGATGTTAAGGTGCTTCCATTGGATTTTAAAGGTCTCACTGGTCCAATCCAGCCTATGTAATCACTTTCCACCATGCAAATCCCCCAATTCCTTCCTGAGAGGCCTCCCGTTGTTAGAAGCCAAAAGTCAAATCTAAAACTCATGATGAGGCATCGTTCATTTATTACTGCCTCAACATTCTTCCTGAGAACCTGAAGGCAGCTGGCTTAGCGTGACTGCTACTTGAACTTTAGGAACTCAGCCTTATATTGACCCAAATTAACTTAGCTTAATTCAGTTTAACTTGATTTTAATCAACTGATTATTAGTCAGTGTAATCTTTTACTACCGTTTTATTTAATTATAAATTAAATGCTTTATGTGTCATCATGTTTTATGTGTATTGTGGTTCAATTAAACTTTTTTATTTTTTATCAATAAAGCCATGTTTTTGCATTGCTGGCATCTGTGTCTGATATTGCAGTGTTTCTTCAGTTCTGCAGTTCATCTATCATTTGTTCAAGTCGACTATTAATGGTATGCTCACCTTCACGTTGTGCATGCTCATGATGTTTCCACAGTCGTCCATGTACTGCTTCAGATCTTTATCCTACAGGAGGAGATCATACCACAAATACCATGACTGCCATGAATAGTTAATCATCGTCTGTTTTATTCAGAGAACAATGTATATTGATGAAAAGTAAACAGAAAGTGGCTTTAACCTACAGAAGACTGGAAACATCAAATGAATAAATAAATAAATAGTAGAAACGAGCGACAATTTAACAACTAAAAACTAAATAAATAAAAAAGCACAAGTTGGATGATTGCTTTTGGTTTTTCAAGGAAAACCCCAATTAAAGCATACATGGGTGGAAATATTTTTAATGTCTTTAAAATCATCGACACAATAAAGAACTAAGGATGGAGCAACATGTCGGGTTCCTCTTGGTGTGACATCATGCTTACCAAATACTCAAAGACGAGTGTGAGGCTCTTGTCCGTGTGCACGATGTCGTGTAACGTCACGATGTTGGCGTGTTTCAAGTCTTTTAGAAGTGACACTGCAGAGAAACAGAAGACGACGATGAAACAACAAACAGGTCATTAAGGGATACACTTCCTGTGTTCACTGGGAAATTATGGCCTTGGGAATATTCCACTTGTAGCAGTTAAGCACTGCAAATGTTTTCTGCAAACATTCAAAACTTTTCCAAGGCTTCCAAGTACTTTATATTCGAAAATATAAAATCCAAACATTCAATGAATTTATGGAGTACGTGTAGAACAGGCAGGCTGGGCGTACACCAAGAGAAACCAGTGACTGAGATGAAGGAAGGATGGAAGGAGAAGAAGGAAAGAAGAAAGGACATATGGAAAGGAGATATAAAGTAAGGAAGGAAGGACAGAAAGAAATAAACGATAGAAGAAGTGCTTGAAAGAAAAACAGAATGAACAAAGAAGCAGAAGGGAGGAGATAAGAGAGAAAAAGGGACAGAAGAAAGGAAAGGAAAACGCAAAGACAGAGAATTAGGGAAGGGAATAAAAGAGTGAGGATGGAAGGACACAAGGAAGAAATTATTGAAGAAAGGATCTAATTGAGAAAGATGGACACAAGTGAGGATGTGAGGACATAAAGGAAAGACAACCTTTTGCCAAAGGAATAGTGCCAACAGTATTGTTATGATGGTTCATCAGACTGCAGCAGTACGCCAGCCGAGCCTCAGCTCTACATGAACGGTGTGAGGGTCACCTTCTCTGATGGCGGTGCAGGGAGCTCCTTCCTCGTGCTCCAGGCGGATCTCCTTCAGCGCCACCAGGTTGTCCGTCAGCTTACTGCGTCCCTTAAACACCGTGGCGTACGTCCCCTAAACATGACAGCAGGGTTTTAATGATTCCAGGGAACAAACGGTGACATGTGAGGTGTGCGTATGCTAGCACCTCTTCCTCTAATGCTACTTCAAGGTTTCCTCACCTCTCCAAGCTTGTCCAGCTTGATGTACGTCTCCAGCTTCCCAAAGCCAATTTCAGACTGGAGAGAACGACAAGAAAATGATTCATCAGGTGCTGAATGTGGCATTTTCAAAAAGAATTTAGCTACTGGTAGTTTCAACATACTGGTAATAGCCCCCAAGCTAACACTAGCCTGATGAAAAAATAAGCATTTTAGCTGGTTTCTGATTTATTAGCTATGTTTATCAGACTCAATGGAGTAATAATAACTAGAACATTTCAGAAGAAATTTAAACGGGGCCTGCGGTAGGGACCCAGCTTTCTGATGCTAAAAAGTAGCATCAATGCTAAAGTGAGCAACCATGCACTCAATAGCTTGTGGAGAGTCACAAGCATGTTGAGTGACAAGGACTTACTCGATTCAGTATGATAAAATTAGTGTGCAAGCTAAAATGAGCAAAAATGCTAATGTTAGCATAAATGCTAATTTCTTTAATTTCTTAACACCAAATTAATAAGTAATATTATTGTTTAAAAAACAAACTCTCTTGAAATACTGCTTAGACATAAGAGATTTGCACTAGGTAAATTTTGCAAAAGTAAAAATCGGACGTTTGCTTCGTGGCACTTGGTTACCAGAAAACGCACTCATCTCTTAGCAACAGATTAACAACAAACATTGCTATTGTTAAAAAAAAAACAAAAAAAACATGAGGTTTTTTCTGCACTTTTGAAATACTTCTTATTTTATACTACTTACTACTTAAGAATTGTGCATTTGGTGAATTTGGCAGAAAAGTGAAAATGTTTTTTTTTTTGTCATTGGTGGTGAATATAATATAAAACACATTTAACTCAAAGCAAAAACCTGATTTATACTTTGTGACAGTTCATTATCTAGTTCGCTGGCTAGTATTGGCTTATGCACTAATGTTTGCACACAGAGTGGAGTTGGTCAACATACTAGTGATAACTCACATCCGACTGGCAGTGTCAACATGCTAGTCACTCTACATGCTAGTGATTGCCTCCATGCTAACATTAGCCTGACAGATAAAATAAGCAATTTTGCTAATTCTTGAAATATTTGCTATGTTTATCATACTAAATAGAGTACGTCATTCTGGTGATGCCCCATATGCTACCTACCCCATTTAAGGTAACCTTAACATTTTGGCAAATATTAGCTTATACACTAATGTTAGAATACTGAGTGAAGTAAGTCACTGTTAGTCAACATACTAGTGATAACCCACATCCTACTGGCAATGTCAACATGCAAGTCGCAACTTGCATGTTGACATTGCAGAGAATGATGATGCTAACTGATTTATTGAGTCATTTATTGCTTCTTAATAAGTGCTGTCACATTTTTTATTAGCGAATCTGCAACAAAGCAATATGATCTCCCCCAGCAGAGTTTCATAATCTGATCTGATGGAAGTCGGAGGCGAGCGACTGGGACTCTTTGCCTCTCGCTGGGCCAGTTGCCGTGGAAACCAGCCCAGAGGGAACCTCTCTAATGAGCGTGCGAGTGCAGGGGGAGGAGGCTGGAACTGACCAGCGAGGCGCGGCGGGAGCGGCGGCTCAGCGGCTGGTCGAAGGGCGGACTGCTGAGCTGCAGCTTCTCCAGGTAGCCGTCTGGGATGCGGATGTCAGCAGGCAGCGACAGACGCTTGTTCAGGTCCTGAAAGCACAGGGGGTCAAATGTTTATACTTAAACATCAGTTCACTTCATGAGAACAGCAACGTCCATTTTCACAGATGTTTGCTGCTACAACATGATAGTTAAGGGGTGTGAATACTGCTAGGAGAAGATGGAACTCTGAGTCCACCCACACAACGTCTGAAATAACTCTCTCTACTTCCGATGACAGATGAGGTCCATCAGGTAAAAATACAGGACAGCTTGTGCTAGCATGACTGCTGCAGAAGCTTAAAAAGACTTACTTTATAATCACACACACACACACGCACACACCTTGTCATCTGAAGGCAGCAGGGCCGTTCCTGTCTAGAAGTTTCAGCTTCTCCTCAGGATCAAAGCTAAACACCAGGAGGCGTGACAACTAACAACTCAGAGAGAGAAAACTCTCTGAACGTCTCACCAGCAGAACCTGAGCTCTCTGAAACTGAGGCAACACTTTCATCTGGCTGAAGAATAATGACGCTCAGAATATTTGAAGTCCGGTCTATACAATTTATTACAGAAGTTTCCACCAACTTACTCACAGTTAAATAATAGGAAGATGTTTTGATCTGGCTTTATTTCTGTCATTACCAACTATTTTTGGACTCTGAATGTCTCCATGACAACCATTAAACCCCCATTCTACCAGCTGTTTAGTAGGTGTAGCAAGAAAAACAGCCTTTTCTGTTCCATCATCACAAATGTAATCAACAGACTAGGACTGGGTATTTTCTGAAAACAAACAAAGTCTACTTCATGTATGGGACATATTACTTATGGGTCAGGATTGCTGGTGGAAAGTTAAATTATACTTTAATGTGGTTAGTTCAAGTTAATTCATGATTTAACAAGGGATTGATTACTTTTCCTCATTGGGCCACGTTGGTTTGGAAAGATTTTTATGGTCTGAAGTAGACGGGCACAGATAAGAGTATTGGGGCTGATATATTAACATTTCGTTTTTGGCTCTTCAATATTTGAAGAAAAAAAAAAACATCCGCACTGCTGACTTCACCACTGCTTCTCTACTTCAATGAAACTACGCATAATGCTGCTCTGCATCACCATCAAATGACCAATCTCAAGAAAAAAAAGTTGTGAATTGCTGTTAATATCGGCCCAGTTCTATTTATCGGACCAATATCAATATGATTTAAAAAAAGACTAATATTTGGTGCTGATATATTTTGTATTCCTACTCTGAATCATGAAAGTTCAGTATAAAAAAGAAAATAAAAAAAAACAAGAACAGGAAATAAACTGCTCTATATTAACATCACATTTCTGATGTAGTCATTTTATGAGGCACAAATGAAGAAGTAAGAAATTAGCTTTTTGCAAATTAGTAAAATTGTTTTGGTTTAGTTTCTATATTTTTGAGTAAGGACAATAAGGACAAACTTTGTGTGTTCTGAACAAAATTACAAAACACTGTTTTTTTGTTACTTCCACATAACAGACCCAATGTGTTGCTGATTGTGTGTGTGTGTGTGTGTGTGCGGGGGGGGGGGGGGGGGGTGCTGGGTCAAGTGATCATTACCACATCCTTGAGTTCCTCTTCTGTTCTGCACCCAGCATTCAAAACAAGTGAAAAATAGGTCAGTGTGTAGTTGTGAGCGAGAACCCACATTAGCATCAGAGGTGCTGGGATTTGATTTGTTGTGTTCTCTTCTTGGCCAGCAGGGGGCAGTACGCCTCCAGGCTAAGTGGCTGCTGGAACACACACATTTCTGGTTTACCACCTCACCTGGTTGCTTTAATCACTAGAGAGGAACAACACACCAGCAGGCAGAGCAACGTAATGATGCTGAGGGTCAGCATGTGCGTTCATAAACCCAGAGAGGGTTTATTCAAGATGGGAGCTCTTCTTGTTCTTACAGCTGAGCTGGAAAAAAGACCATTCGTCATATCTGACACCTCTGGGTGGTTCTCTGGATTTTCTGCTTGATAAAAAAAACTCAAAACGTTACCGATTAGATCTAACATGGCTGAAGCTGACCACAGAAGTAAAATGGTCCGCGCTTGTTTCCAGCATCAGAGCTGATGACAGCCATGTGTTTAAACGCCCACTTGGTAGAAAAACAATTTTCCAGTCTGCTCTTGAGCTGTGACAGCTGACATGGAGAAAAATTATACAGTCTCTCTACCAGATCCTCCAAGGAGCATCGCAGATATCAGTATCCTCACATCCAAAGCCGAGGAGTCAGTTACCGGCCCTGTCTCCCTCTTAGCCCACTGCAGTGTGTGTGTGTGTGTGTGTGTGTGTGCGCATGTGTGTGTGTGACAGGGTCTCACCTCCATGGAGATCCGGCGGTGAACTCTGTTCCTCAGACAGACGCCCGTCGGGGACTGGACCTCGTCTGAAGATGTTCCTGAAGCCTGGTCACTTTCCCCGTCAGAACCCATCTTCAGGTTCTCATGGACGATGTCTGGATGGAGAAAAATAAACCAACCACACAGTTATTTAAAATAAAATTTATTGAGAGTCTCTTAGTATGAATCAGATCTGCTTCAGGTTGGGTGTTTTCACACATTGATAGTCTGGTAGACTCTGTTCAACTGAGGACTAAAAACCGGACCGTTGTTACATTTCCAGCTGCTGCAGTTCACTTTTACACTCATCTGTGTCAAATGAATCAAACCCTTTGAAAAACTTGTTTACCCTATAACCTGTGGGGGCGCTGCACCAGGAACCACTGAAGAAATCGACATAATGACGTGGACGCAACTCCCTTCTTCACAAAATGTAAACAAAAATGGAGTAGTGTCAGATTTTAGTGGTTGTAGGATTTCTCTTTCTGAAAGATCTCAAACCATTTGTCTTGCTAGCTCCAGACTTGCACATTTGTTTTGGTTGCATTTTCCCAGAATGCCCTGTGCTGCAGTCTACTTCCTGCTTTTGGAGTGGTCTTTGGTCAGGTTGGCATTCACACATACATTTAAACGGCACCAGAGTTTACTTCAACTGAACTGAGATTGAGGTTTGTAGGCAGATTGGTTTGCTTTTTTGGTCCACATCAGAGTTTCATTGTGCATTGAGACGTCCCCAAACAAACCGGACTTTCGAGGCAAACAGACTAGAGTGGGATTAAAGTGGACTAAACAGAGTGAATGCATCCTAAAACTCTGTGGTACTCCTGCACATCTACTGGTGGCTTTCATAAACTCAGGTTCTCCTCCAGCCTTGATTGACACAAAGTCAGTCGTTTTAAAAAATTGTTGCTCTGACTGCAGCTGAGCAAGTTTAGAGAATTAGCTTCTCTATTGCAGCTAATCCTGGCCTTTGAAGGTCCAAACATCACAGTATTATGTGGTGTTTGAGAGAAAGGACCTCTGAGTCATTTCCTTATTACACTTAAAGAAGGCAGTCATGGATATGCAAATCATTATCTTCATTAAGGAAGATCTTCTGATGCACAACACTCAGCACTGGCGTTCCCCAGGGGTGCGTTTTCGGCCCACTAATCTCTCTCTGCACAAATGACGAAACCTCAGGAGACCAGTCTGTGGAACTCCTTGAGTTTGCATATGACCCCAGCTATTAGTCTGATCCAGGACAGAGGTGAGTCTGCATACAGGTGGGAGGTGGATCAGCTGGTCCAGTGGTCTGATCAGAACCGCCTGGGAGCTCAGTCCAATAAAGACGGTTGACTTCTGGAAACACTCTGGAAGTCCTGGATCACTTCTGATTTCTAGAACTCTCCATTCAGGAGATGTTCAAGTCTAGGGTCAGGAAAAAAGTGTAGATGACCTCTCTGCAGACCCCGCACACCCTGGACACAAACCGTTTAAGCTCTCACTTTCAGCGACAGAGCACCATTTGCCTCAAGTTTTGCTGCAGTTTTTCTAAGGCTTTGCATTTAGTTAAAGAGAGATTTCATAGCAGGCGTTTTCCCACCTCAAACATTCACTCAATGCCTCGCTGTTCGACACAGTAACGTTTATCAAACGAACATGGAGCTGAAAGTCCTCCTTCCAGGGCTACGTCGAGAAACCACAGCCTGCTCCATTTCCTTCCAGGCAATAAAACTCCCACCACTACTGAAACCCAGCTGGAGAAAATGCGTGTATGTACAAGCCCCATGCCCACCCTCTCCTCCATTCACACACACGTATATATATACACAGTTAATGAGTGGCTATGGCTGAGCAGCTCTGTCATCAATGTGTCAGCGCCTCCAACCATGAAGTCTGTCATCAAACGTGATGCTCAGAGAAGGAATCAGATTTAAATGGGAGATTAAATTTTGAACATCTATATTATCATAGATTAAATATTAAAACTTCTGCCACCTCCCGCTATGATCAAAACATTTCTACCTTTTCCACTCCATTCCGCTGTTTCCTAAAAGAAAGTAGACGATGTACCACGACTGTTCGACGTAGTATATAATTGCCACTTTAGTTTGCTGAAATGACCTCCATTTAAAAAAATAAAATAAAAAAAATCAGTAAGAGGAAAAGGTCTGAATCAGACAATATTTCCATGCAGGGGTTTTGTTGAGTGTGCAGAGAAAGGTGTGGGAGGAGAGGAGCAGGAAAGGAGCCAAATAAGAGAATTTCCTGCTAGGTTTGCAATCAGAGCAGGAAAAAAATGGCTTTTGTTCCTTTATTCTCTTTTCTTTTGCCCATTTGATAAGTCATATTTAATCAGCTTTGTGCAAAAACCACAGAAACGCATGTGAACGTTTAGATTCTTCTATAAAATCAGTGAATCCATCAAGATACCACCAGTCATGATGATAAAAAAGTCAATAAAACACAATTGTGTTTTTTTTTAAACATGTAATGTTTTTTCTTGAATGGTTTGCTCAAAAATTTTTAAATACACCAATTAAAAACAATAAGGTTGGTATTTATCAGCTTTTTTTCTCATGCGTGTCACTATGTTTTGACTTTACTAAACCTAAACATGAGCAGAAGGAGAAAAGCAACTAACCTGAAAGAAAACACACACAGGATTCCTGTCCTCCACATTCTGAGGCATGCTTAAGTTATCGCCACCCAGCAACAGCATTTAAACATTTTGGATTTAATTTCACAATCCATGTGGGCAGATTTTTTTTTTTTTTTGTCATAGGGAACACATGTTTCCTTTTGAAAAATAACTGGAATACTGCAGGCGGGGCTTTACTAATGCTTCTTTTGTTTTCAGTTTTGGATCAGGTTTCATCGATAAAAAGCCCATTTCAGTCTCTTATTATTATTCCTAAATTATCATCAGGACAGTGTTTTTGGCATCGGAAAATCCCATCAGTCTCAATTTCTTTAATTGCTGAATCATTTTATTTATTTTCCCTTAATAAAATCATGTAGTTGTAGAACTTTAACTTTACCCTCAGAATTCTGACTTTTGAAAAAAAATAATAATTTGAAAACAGCTTTGTTTATTTACTCAGAAAATCTCAGTCTGACATTAAAACTTGTTTAATGATCTGAAACATGTGAATCTGACAAAAAAAGCAAACAGAAAAGCTTATTTTATAGATTATTTAGATAAGCCTGAGTAGTTTTTCTTCCTTCTAACTCAATAACAGAGTTGCCTTTATAATTCAAGCTTTATGTTTAAAATTAATCCGTTTTACTCAATAAGCTCTGCTCACCTATTGTTTCAAAAATCAATTCATAACTGTCAGAATTCCTGTATTTTTGCAACAATTTAATCCAACATCGAAAATCTAATGAACAAGACTGATTGCTGTTATTTTAGAAAAATGACTGATCAAAAATGGAAAATCAAACTTAAGAACATCTTTACTTTTTTGTTTGTTTTTTTTTCTTCCATATGTCTCTTCCAATCTTGTTTCCTCTTTGGTTTCGTCTCCTCTTCCTCCTGAGGTTTTCAGCAGGCAGCAGCTTATCTCAGCGCTGCTCTTTAACTCGTGTACATCTTCTCCAGATTCTTTTGCGTGATTTAATCTGTCCTACTTTCCTCGCCACTCAACCTTCATCTATTTTCGCATACCTCTCCGCCATCTCTTCCCTCCCAGAATTCCTCCTGTGTGAACAACCCAGACTTTCTGTTTTCATTCCATCAGCAGACTCCGTTAAAACATCCACACACCGCTCCTCCATTAACTTCATTGGTTTGGTTTTTATAATCAATTTCTCTCTCAACAAACTTTTGCTGAATTCACTTTGCAGCTGTTTTTACAGTGTTTCATCCTGAATATTTAAACACAACCTTTTTTTCCCCTTCTCATTCTGAAGCTCTGAAGCTTCCCCTCTCTCTGTTCCTCCTCATTAGCATGTCTGATAATGAACACAGAGTGCAGCAGCTAGATGTGGAACATCCACGTCCTACTTAGCTGTCCCCTTTTTACATCCAAGTCCCTCTAACTGGGACAGGGTCCAGTGTGGGGCTCAATGGGTCCTTGTAGCATTTCCGGGCCCAGAGAAGCGGACCATCTGTTGGACAGAACGGTTCTGACAATGCTGCTACAGCATTCAGGAAGGAAACATGTCCAGGTACAGATGACTGATTTATAGTAACATAGGAACATGAGGAGGATGATAACTGATGTCTAATGTATAGCTAGTTGGGAACATTGGCGTTTCTTTAACAAGCAGAGATTTAAACAAAAAACTATTAGCTGCTCTCTTTAAGAGGACAGAATCACTACAGAATCTCCGTGCTACTGCTGCAGCACAGCTACAGAACAGGAGGTTAGAAAAGGTGCAGTTTTCATATTTTTGAAGTTTGAGCATTATAAATTACAAATAACGCTCAATAATAAACGATCAAAGGAGTGGGTAGAAGAAGAAACTTAGGAAGTTAGAAAAGTAACAATTTAATTTAATCCAGGGTGTTTATATAGCACCCACCACTGCTGTTTAGCAATCAACAAAAAATGTCATCTCAAGGAACTTTAAATGAGCAAAGTCAATTCACTGCAAAGATTAATTGATTCATTACTTCAGGACCAACTCACATAATTCTACTTCATTCATGTTTCTGGATTTATTTTTCTAAACCTTCTTCTACCCTAGCTGCGTTTCTGTTGACCATATAAATGCACAATTTGACTTTTCAAAAATAAATTTGGTTAATAATAGTTTTTTGATAAAAAACTGTTGACACTAGAATGAGGTGTTTTTACACTGTATCAAAATTTGTTTATTTTGCAAAACTGCAATGGAAACACTTTTTCCGAATCACAGGAGTCACGTGATCAACAAACGGATGTTGCCACTGGCACAAACCACAAAGAAGACGGCGGCAGGGCGTGGTAGGAGGATGATTTTTAATGACTTGTGTCAACAAACTTATTCATGTGTGATTGTAATCACGTTTCTAATTTTATGGAAATACCGTAACTGCGAAATTGTGTTTGTTCGACATTAGCGTAATACTGACAAAATTTGTAATAGAAACGCCAGCTAGTGAAGATTTATTAGAGGTTAGGCTTAAAAAGTGGTGCGTTTATAATCTGGAAAAAGAAAAAAAATCTGATTTTGCTTTAGTTCCTAAACGGCCGTTCACCGCTCTGGGGGGATCAAGCTGGAAAATTAGCTGATTGTAGTCACTCTATGATTTCTTGCTGTGTTTCCAGTACATATGTAAGCAGAGAAACAATAGTGTGTTTGCACAGCAGAGGACCTTTAAATAATAACTTCATTACTGAGGCAACCTAAACTATTTATGAGAACATCAATGTAATTTCATTTCTGATAGCAACATGCATTTCTTTCACATATTGATTCTCTCTAGATTATCAAATTGAAACAAACTTCAGCTGCGTAAAAGCTTTAAACAAAAGCCACAAGGTAACCAAATTAACCTGTGATATGTTACAATATTTCACTGGTTTAGAACTGAAACAATGTAGCTGCTGCTCAGCAGTGTCAGGGATGGATCCTCTAAATTACCTCATAGCAATTCCTGAAAGTATCGAGGCAATACTGTCATCTGGGAGGAAGTTTGGGGCCACAATAAATGGGCATTACTGTTTACAGAGCTGCTAAAGGCAAAGCTGCTCTTCTAACAGCGCTCTGCGTTACAATCATTTTATCTCAGGTCTTTAAATAAAGCCGTTTACTTTGTGCTCTGAGTGACATCATACTTTGTTTATTTTATGTTATATTTAGAATTCCTAATTGCTAATTATTTTTACATATATTGTTTTTGTCAGTTTCTCATTTGTTTTATATTGGCTGCTCTACCAACTGCACTGACTGAACAAATTAAAGTTATGCTGTTTTTACATGTTTGACCAAGCTCGTGAAGTTGTTGGTGTGTTTTAGTGTGCTGTACTAGTGAAGAGTTATCAAACAAATTTGTATTTTATGTCTGTGTTTAAAAAAAAAGTTAAACATTTTATGTCAATTCAGCCGTTTTTCCTGTAAACCTCACATATCAGTATCGGTATTGAAGGGAAAAACGTGGGTCGGTGCATCCCTATTTCTAGTCTGATTATTTATCATACCATATAAGCATGTAAATAATAACATAAATGATAATTGGTTCTTATGTCCTGTGAATCATCTTAACGGCTGTGTCTTTGACACATTCTGTTGCCCGACTAAGCTGAGATGAATCAGCTCACGCAGGAAGCTGTGTCACGTTTGTCTGAGTCCCACATCCAGCAGCCCAGGCAGGAGGGTGGGGGAGGCCAGGGGGGTCACAGGGAAGCTGGCTCATGGGAATGACGGCGAGTCATTCTGTCGACTGTGTATCTGCATATGTGAGGAAGGACGGTGGAAATCTCAGCATCATGACACGCTTCCTGTTTGCTGCCGGATGCCATCTGCTCGTTTCCTTCCGTTCCTTCGTGTGTGTGTGTGTGTGTGTTTGTTGTGTTGGCGAGCCTCACCCAGGCGGCTGCCGTTGTTGCGGGGCATGGCCATGAAGGACCCCAGGCTCCCACCGATGACGCTGTGCGGCCGGCGGAGCGGCGGCTTCTTGAAGGAGCCGGTGTACTGGTGCAGGAAGGAGTGCATGCTGTGGGAGGTGGGGGGGCGGCCATTCCTCATGAAGGGCTCTGCAGCAGAAAAACAAGGGCGGCCGAGTTAAAATTGATGCAAGAAACGGGGGAAACAGACCTTCAGGTGGAAAAATGAAGCCACAGTCAAACTCTAGTCATCTCATAAATCCCAAAAGGAAAGGATTCATTCAAAACAACAAAATATTATATTCAATTTAAGCAAACATGTTTAAAACAGAAACCAATAACTAGCCTAAACTATAAAAAGCCACATAAGTATGTGTCAAATGAAAAGCTGCAAATGTTTTATTTTAAAAGTTTAATAAAGCAAGCAGGCAGCAATAATTTGTTTGTTACGGAGATACATTAACCGATAAACTGAACATTTGATCATAAAAATAAACTTGACTGTTTACAGATTAGATGTTTGTCCCAGTGCTGTACAATGACAAGCTAACCACTTCAGCATTTCCAGCCAAAACCAAGTTAAGCCAACAGTGGCTTCAATATTACATCACCTGGATAATGTTGCAAACATTTGACATAGATAACTGGTAACAGAAGTGCACAGCAAATTCTGCAGAATTAAATCAACACTATGCCGAGTCTATTTGGTCCTTATCAGAATTGGTGTTCATTTAACTCTTTCAGAGTTGTTTCTATACGAAACAGTTAAATTTTAACACTTGAAATAGTTATAACTACTCAAACTATTGTTGAAAAAACTTTATAAGTGTTCAATTAATACAGATTCTGAAAAGGACCAAACAGACTCGGCATAGTGTTGATTTAACTCTGCAGAATTTGTTGTGTGGCAGGCAGTGAGCCTTACAGTTCTGGCAATTAAAAAGAAAACATTAAGGAACACTTCATCATGCCAAACAGACCAAGGGTTTCAGTAACACACGATGCTACAAAGCAGGTTAGCTGCTTTTGTGTTTCAGATTTGAGCTTAGCCAATACCAAGTCAAGCTGACAATGCTACCAGATGTTTCTCAAATACGCCGCATTGGAAACCCTTAATGTTAAAAAAAAATATGTTAACAAAAGTAAGCAAGTATCTACCCAAGTCAATTGGCATTTAAAGAGACATCTAATACAGTGACTTTGACATGCCAAATATGTTTCACAGACTGTCGATAAAAACACAGAAGCAAATTTAGAAAAAGGGGTAAGCTGCTTTGGTGTTTACTCACTTTAGCAATGCTAACGCTAAGCTACACCAGTAGAGTTCTGGATCATGTTTACTTTCTTTACTCTGAAACCAAGGTAGCCACTGTAACGCCCAAAATAAGTCTCAACAAGGACTAAATGTGGTTTAGTCTTTGATGTTATCTTTATTAGCAGCAGTAGCTAGCAGCTGTCCTAATTGTTCTGCTACTTAAAAGAAAAGAAACCAATGAAGGGAACACTGGCAGAAAATATTCTAAGTTTGTTCATGAAAGGTAACTTGACTTTGTTTTCTACAAAAACAGGACAGCAAAAAATGCTTGTAGACTTGTTGTGAATCTTTGATGTTATTAACTATGTTCAGTAGCAGCTAGCTTGATGAAAAATAATCAACGAAACATAAAATATGCTAAACATGTCTTATATTTTTATTAAACATGAAATATGTTTAACAACCTGTTCATAAACAAAAATATTAACACCATGCTACCGTTGAAAAGCAAGCTGGCTCCTTATGCCAGACTTTAGCTAGGCTAATGCTGAGTTAACCCTGTAGCATCTGTATTCATTTGGAACTTCAACTACAAACTTTGGTAAGCAAATGACCCAGCCAGGTTTTCTCTCAAGATTGGATGAACCGGCAGTTTCAACACTAAAATTCATACATTTTGTTTCATTTTGACTTATAAAAGTAAGTCTCAAGTCTGCAGATTATCCATCTGCTCCCACAAACCATCTGCTCCACGTCTGCTCTTTAAAACTTTATGTTCAAAGTCTCTGTCATGTTCCTACAAGCTAACCTTACATTTAACGCCATGCTGCCTTCAGGGGCAAAAACACAGGGGAATTACAAGATGAATGCACCTCATTTCTAAAGGTGGCACAAATCTTAAAAGTGAGATTTTTTTTAATGGAATTTCTGGATTTCAGTGGAGTAACTGTTCAGGTTCACTCTACTCTTAAGTATGAATTTATGCGTTTCTGTCCTTTTAGATGGTTTGAAATCACTGGTGCCCTGTTGGTCAAACATTTTGCTTCTGCTCAGCACTTAAATGGAATAGTTTAGCCTCGTACTGCTTTATGCAGCCCAAAGACGTGAAGATTGTATGGATTGACCCCCAACACCTGCTAAAGTGCCTCTAATTCATGTGGCTTCACTAGCTACAGCTCATTCTTAAACTCCGTTATTAGTGAGTCATTCTGAGCAGAAAGCGACATGGAAAAGGCTGAAAAGGCAAATGTGCTGAAAAAAATGGATGCTCGTCCATTTATTCTGAAAGCTGTCGATAAGTGGCAATAGACTGCTTTCATGTGTCAGTCAATCCAACGGCTTCCTGGCTGTGTGTAGCTGTGGTACCAAGCAGGACGTTATATAACTGTAAAGATTGAATAAAAGCGGGTCTTTCTGAACAGTGGGTGTCTGTTCCCTACAGATTTGCTGCTTTTTGTTTGAGTGGGCAGGCAATACCAATGTCTTCAGTCTGCTATTCCGTCACCTTGGTGAGGTAAGGAGCAGAGCACAAAGATGTGAATCATGTTTTATGATATAGGACGAGGTCAGGGTTTGGCTACGTTTGAGTTCAAGTGAATCAGGAAGAAAGTAATAAAAGACAACATAACATTGTCGGAAATCTCAGATACAAGACTCCCTCTGTGTGTATGCGTGTGTGTGTGTGTGTGTCTTGGTGAAGTAGCTCCATTCTGTTACATAACTTGATGCAGAGCGACTCGGTGCAAGCCGCTGCAGCTGCAACTGACTCGCTCACAGAGCCATCTTTCTTAATTCATGGACATCAGCGCTTCATAATCTCACCACCCCTGAGTGCCGTCAAGACCCAGAAAGCTCAGCAGAGAGCTGTTAAATATCTGCTGCTGACAGACGTGTGGAGGGAGAAGCTTCACTGCCGCTCCTCAGGCAACAGTTCACTGCTCGCTTCTCCTCAAACCATGGATTTGTTTTTATTATACCAACAATTCTAAAGGGCTAAAGGAAATAATACCAACATGTGTTTTTATGTTGAGGGCAATAGTGCGATTGGACACTTGAAAGTTTGTTAAGAGATTTTTTGGCAGGTTATCAATTTTCAGAAAGAAAATGTGCTGCCCTTTCTTTGGTAGAAGCAGTCATTTGGAATCCAAAAGGACATTAAGGAATTGCAAAATGTGTTACTGTGACAGACCTGTTAGACGCAAGTATAGCTAAACCTGTCACAATAAGTGATAAATCAATTGCATGATGATTTCCATTTGGATAACAGCTGATAAAGAAATGCTCTCCTTTGATGTCGTTGGAAAGCTGCCATTTTGAGAAAACCTGCAAACATTAGTAGCTAGTTTGAACTATCCGACACTTTTGCCTGTTTTTTTTTCTGTCTAAGCTGATTGGTGTATTTTTCTGAAGCACAATTAAGATTACAGAGACTTCACAATCCATTCCAACTATTGTTATTTTGTCCGTTTATTTTGGATATTTAAAATGTTTTCCGGTCCCAGTGTTATATATTCGACAGAAATGTACGTTTTGCGATCTTTAAGTGGGTGCACTCAAATCGTTATGCCATTATATTAGTTTAAAATGGTCTCCAAATGACAATATTGGTGTCTATCGCAATAATTTCAGGCACAATTTATCTGACAGGATGGCAACTCAGCAAAACCTGCATCCCACTTTAGGGACCAGAGTAAACGAGGCTTTACAGTGGATTGTCATCAGGTTGTTACCGTTGTCCTTTGTCCCACCGTCCTCGATGGTCATCTGCTCGGCCAGTTCGGACAGAGATTCGTCGATGGTCAGACTGGGCCGGAGAGTTAACGACAGGCGCTTCTTTATCCTCTTCATCTTCTCCATAGCAGGGCAGTTCACAGCCTGTCGGACACACACATACACACACACACAGTCAGTTTAAAGTGAAGAAGTCCAGTATTTTAGGGTAGTTTTGCTGAATGATGCGATACGCCAGACGGGGGATTACACAAGCACTGGCACGGTCCAAAATATCCCCACTCATGAATAACGGAACGCTGCTTTTAATCCAATATTCATTCACTTTGCAAATGCCTGAACAGAGCATGAATAAAGCATGAAGACAGCATAAATAAAGGAGGTGCATCACAGCCTGCAACATAGTCGTTTTTCACCTACACACACGTTCACGTGGGTACGTTGGGAGAAATTAAGATCTGATGAGGAGGGGCTGGCAGACCCAGCACCAAGGGTGTGTATGTGTGTATGTGTGTGTGCGTTGTGTGCAGTCCTCCAGGTCACAGGAAACACCTTGCTCAATCTGCTCCGAGCCGGTCCCTGCTCATTGCGTCACCCTCTGTTATTGCAATAGTGTGTCTTTGCACGATTATTCCGTGTGTGTGCGTGTGTGTGGGTGAAAAGGGCATTCGAGCACGGCTCGAGGAAACGGGGTGAGGAAGCAGCAGCCGAAACGTCCCGCCAGTCCCTTCTAAGCTGCGATGAGAAGCTAGCCGCCCCTCCGCCGGTACCGTCCGCCTCCATCGGGCTCTGTCAAGGTTGTTAGCTCACCTTGTACAAAAGGGACACCATCTGTGAGTCAACACACACACACCTGCAACAATTTGTCATTGATGACAGAACATGGCGAGAAGCTCTTAATGAATCAGCATCACAAGCTCACCGTCTTAAGCCATCTTAGTTTTATTTTGTCTTGATATCTTATATCTTATATCTTGTCTTGACATAAAATAATAAAAATAATAATAATCTTCAGTGGTTAAAGACATATTTTAGGATACATCAAGTCTCCACCAGCTCCAGATCATCGATAAAACCAACCCATTTGCTCTATTTATCATGAATAGCTTCATTTATGTTATTTTACTCCTTGGTATGAACAGAACACCATCATCAGCAAATGTTTGATTCATTCAACAGAGGAAGTGCAGGGTTCCTACATGGTTTTTATGACCAAATTTCAGTTTCCCTGGTACCAAATCAAAGTTGTAGTTCTCCATCCATTTCTGAACAATTTTACTAGTATAAATATGAAGGTTTCTACAGTGGTCAGTTGTATGTATGAGCGTGTTATTTGTCCGTTGTATGCATGTCGCTCCCCTATGGAAACCCATTTCCAAAGTCTAAAGTCAAAGTCTAGGAGATAGAAAGTCACACTGTTTCTCAAATGGGGCTCGTCGTTGGAGAAACTAGTATCTCATAAAAAATCATGTCTTTGAATCGCACAATTATGACTTAGAAAGTTGAAATGATCATTTTGCCCAATATAACTTAAAGCCAACATTGTGACTTTATATCTCTTAATTATGACTTTGAATCTCATAATTATGTCTACAAGACAAAATTGGGTCTTCCTCCTGGGTTTTTATTTTTTCTATGACAGAAATGGGCTTCCATACTCCTCCCTCACTAAACAAATATTTTTTTCAACAAATTATGTAAATTGTGGCTTTAAATGTCATCAATCGCTGTTTTTATTTAGTGTATTTTTTTCCAAACCAAATATCCACGCATTACATTTTTGAGTTTTGTCAAATGAAGAAATTTTATTTATTGTAAGTTTTTTTTTTATTCTTTTGCAGGACTATCAATTAGTGTGAAAAGAGTTTTTATGATGAAATCTATGTCTAATACATTGCAGTGGATGTTGAAATCATGAACTATGCTGAAAGACACCTAGGGATTTCCTTTAAAGAGAAATACTGTAAAGTTAGGTTTTACATAACCACATGCAGAAATTTTTTTTTTAACCATTTCAATCTGTTGGAAAATATTGTGTTCATCTGAAGATTTATCCTCACCCTGTTTCCTAATGATTTTCACCATCCTACTCGACAACATGTGTTAGTGACCACTGCTCCAGAGGAAATGCATCATGCTGACCCTGGTGGCCCCATGTGATGATAACTTCCAAAAAGCTTTCCAGGGAGGGAAAACAAGAAAGTGAAATAGTTTAAAGAGGCTGAAAAGTGCAGCTTGTAAAGATGAGGAAAAAAAAGTAAAATAACTGCATCCGAAAAAAAAAAAACAAAAAAAAAACTCGCACAATCAAATTCTTCCCGCCCGCCTCCCACCCCGTGCGTACACACTCAGTCTATGAGATAAGCGCTCTTTGTCCCCCAAACACAGAAGTGTAACAGAGCCGGGTTTTATCTCTGCACCAAACCAAAACAAAGGGACTCATGTGACATGTGTGTGTGTGTGTGTGTGTATCAAAACTGGCACATATGAATGATGCATCTGCATGCAGGCAGGGAATTGATTTCAGCATGAAAAGGATCAGAAGCAACCCACCAGTGGAGGTAGAAGCGCTGAGGGGAACGCTGCCCCCCACCACCAACACACTTTCGCTTTTCATCATCAGCAGCATCTCCAGATATTCACACACACACACACACACACACACTCGTTTTGACCCACATTCCCAACATCCCCCATTCCTTTGGATGCCTCCCAAGTGCACCCCGGGTAGTCTGGAGGAGAGGACTTCAAAGGACGAGAAGGTGGGCCGAGGGTTGCCGGGGACGAGGTCTAATTACTCGCTTAATTATGATCCACTCTGCAATCTTTCTACCATGCCTTCGTCTCACCCCCTCCACTTTGTTTTGTAACTCCTAAAATCAGGGTGAGGTAATGAAATGGAAAATGTGGCTTTTTTAAATTCAATCCTGGAGATGAGGCTGAAAGTGACTGAGTAGGAGGAGGAAGAGTGTGAAAAGATGGGCGAAGAAGAACAGAGAGAGGGGGAGAAAGAGAAATAGAGAGAAAATGTGAGTTTATTTCAGAAAGCAGAGCCATAATGGAGTCTTTGTGTTTGGTTAAGAGCCATGAAATCAGCAGAGTGAGGGCAGGCATGTACAGTACTGCTGGGGGACGGGACATGCTCAGGCCCCAGCAGTCCGACTCCATGTTTAAAGAGATTTCAGGAGCTGAATTCTGCGTTTATGAGAAGTTTGGTTGAGAGACGGAAAATGACGGAAGTTCTGGCATTTAATGAATAAGAGGGGCGAAAAAAATCTGATGGACCTCAGTTAAAATCAGCCAACAACGCCAACTTCAGGTTGATTGGCTGGTCCAGATCTGTTGTTCAGATCAGGTTGTATTCATGCAGGTAGTTCCCTCTTCATTTATGAATCATCTACTATGAATCATTTCCCATAACATATGTAAGAAAATATCAGTAGCCATGGACTTTGGTACAATGGAAACGTACCTATGCAACGACCCAACTGACACAACAAGATGATGAAAGATATCGGGTTCATGGAAAAACTTCCCATTTTATATTTTATAGCTATAATTTGAATTGAAGTTGGCACTTTAGCACTAGGTAAAAACAGTATTAGTGAAGCACAACAGCATTAGCTAATGCTAAATACCATATTGGTATTGCGCTTTAGCATTAACTAATGCTCAATACTGTGTTGGTGTAGAGCTTTAGCATTAGTGGAACTAATGTTTATGACTAGTGCTTTAGGGCTAGCCAACCTTTTTTTTTTCATTTTGGGTTTTAAGCTATCCACCAAATGTCAGACCAGGTGCATGGTCTGACATTTCTGATTGTAGTTGATTTTCTTTCTATCAAATTAAATTGGTGTAAACTTCATTGTAATTTAATTTAAATGATCAAAAGGTGCTCAGGATTCCTGATAATGGTGCACAGATAAGTCGTCCCCAAGTTCCTTGATTTTGGGAGGCTGGCCATCGACTGATACTTGCATGCAAAACAAATCTTACCCTTATCTGCAAAGGTCTGAAATTCAGTCCCTTTTGCTCTGCTATGACAGAGGACTGACTGACAGACCCGTCCACCAGGTCACATATGTGGTTAACAACAGTCACCTTACTGTTGCCAAATTAACAACTTTGTTGCTATATTTAGCAGCTTTTCAGGCAAAGAAATCTGCGATTGGCCTAAGCATCGATGGGGTTCATAGAACTCATGGCACCATTTAAGGGGAAAGAAACAGGCTGGTTAAAAATACATGACTTCAACAAAGAAAAACACATCTGTTTTTGTGCTCAGTATACATTACAAAGATAATACGTTTGAGCAGATGCAGTTTTTCTCATCCTAAATCAGATGGACATGTCCCCTTTAAATAGCTCAGAGAGCTACAGATGTTTATTCTGACAGAATCAGAGCAGGAACAATGAACAGAGCGGAGTCGACCCGTCGCCAGCAACACCATCCCCTAGTATAAAGAAACCTAGCAGCTAACGATGTTAAGAACCGCTGCTTAAAATAGGCACTCATATGAGAATCACAACCGGTTTAAAATAGATGAAATCATCTCCATCTTTTAGAAGGACGAGACAAAACCGGGCCCAAGAGAAAAAATTATTTCACGTGTTAAAGAGACCCATTAATCAATGCCACGGTTTTATTCACGCTTACATTAGCCATGAGGCTATTCAGCCATTAAAACTTTTATGTCAGACTTGATTTGGATCAGTTTTGTTGCAACAACTATGTTTTTAAAGCCAGTTTACATAAAAGATGATTGGCTGTTTACATAAAAGATGATTGGCTGAACTCAAAAAGCAATCACACCACTCTGCTTAAATCCATCCATCCATTTCCTAACACCCTTGTCCCTTAGTGGGGTTGGGAGGTGCTGGTGCCGATATCCAGCTAACGTTCCGGGCGAGAGGCGGGGTCACCCTGGACAGGTCGCCAGTCTGTCACAGGGCAACACAGGACAAATAACCATGCACACACACACTCACACCTAGGGGCAATTTAGAGAGGCCAATTAACCTGACAGTCATGTTACTCCGCTTAAATATTTCTCCTAATATGAACTATTTACTAGAGGTCAGTTTGACATCAGTGACACCAGCCACCAAGCATCTGAGTTATGCAAATGTAGTTTATACATTTGTTTGATGTATAAACATCAAACAAATGTTTAATCATTAATATTAATAATATTATTAATAATAATAATAATAATAATAATAATAATAATAATAATAAAAAAGAAGTTATTCTTTCTTTTATTTATTTATTTCATTGAATTCTAGAACAAAAAGAGAATTGTCTTTCAATCTGTAAGACCACTTTTAGGAGTGCTAACTGTGCTAGGTTAGCATTAGCTAACCTCATGGTGGCAGCATGCTGGAGAAGCTCTGTTTTGCTACTTCTGATTTGTTCTGTTTATTGACTTTTGTTAATTTTCATCATCTCTGCTGGCCAGAATTTTTTTTTTCATGACAGTCTTCAGTTAGAGGCTTTTTCGGATTTATTGCAAGACTGGCTGCAATATGCAAAGTTCCTAATTTGCACTTTGAACATCTATTTGACTCGTTACTGTTTTGCATTACAATATATTTTTAAATGATTAAATATCTATTAATAACCGTTCTATTCTCTTGAGAGGGATAATAATAGCTGCATGTGAAAGACATAAGGTGTTGATGTGAAAAGATCGAGTAGGACAGACATTTTTCACATTGAACCATAGAACCACACCGATCCGGTCATATACGGGATCAAATATTTTTACATTTCTCCTGTTCCATCTACGGCTCACCTGATTCTCCACATTGGTTTCACAATATTTGCAAATTATGTAATCCTTCAAATGTCCACAAATCCTGACCGTTTCCTCCCACCCTCGCAGCCTGTTCACTGCCTACACTGTATGGAGAGCAGAACATCAACCCATGGAATCCAAGGGACCCAGCTGAAAAAGTAAAGCTCAGCTAAAAAAGAATTTACAGAAAAAAAACAAAACAACGGAACCCACATAGGTGGTGTAATAACAGCCAAGATAGCTGAGGGTGATGATGATGGTGCCTCAGGTTAACATCAGTCAGCCCTGTGATGTGATGATCACAGCGGTGCACACACACCCTGGAGTCTCCCTGCTATATGTTACAATCAAAGCACCACTACGTCCAACACAAAGACTTCAAACAGACTGCAGGGGTCTCACCTTCCTACAGCCTAACTGCTTTCTGCTTAGTGCAGCACAGGAAAAGTCTCAGAAAATGTCAATATAATTTCTCTGTTTCTCATTACAGAAACTAAGTAAATTAATTACATTGGTGTTTGTCTACAGAGTCCCATCTAAACACATGAAGATTATAATTTTAGTGACAGAATGTGCAACTTTTGCAAAGCACGGTGAAGGAATCCTGATCAACAGGCCTAAAATGGCAGCTGGATCTTTGCCGCCGTCTTCGGCCTCCGAGCGCCCATTCCATCCAAACCCAGCTGAGTACAGTCACAAGTACGTGTTTGTGCAAAGAACATGCACAAACAGAACATCAGTGCCACTGCCCAGCGCAGTGGGCGCTTTCCACTGAAAGACCCTTTGTTTGGGTCAGGAGGAAACCAAACGAGGAGCTGCAGCATGACTGAGCCAGAGGGGTGAGCTGGAATGACCCCCACAGAAAGCCTGATGTGCTCACATCGATAGGAAAACCTCCAGTGAGACAAAGGGTGAAAACGTGTCTGTGGGTGAGAACGCGAGGGAGGAGAGGAAGAAGAAGAAACGAGCAGTGTGAAAATGTCCGAGGAGAGAGTTCTGGACAAGAAGTGAAAGTGAACGAAACAAAGTTTTTACATTATAAGCAGCAGAATCGAGCACGTGTCGGGTTATCCTGCTGACGTGATGATCAATCAGGACGCCTCAGCTTGTTGAGAAAACTAACAATGAAAAAAATAAAACCAACTCCCATGTAACGAATATGTTTGTTAAGCTTTGCAGGTGTGTAATAACCTCTTCATATCTGCCTTACTTTTCGGTAGCGTTGGTATAGCTCATCATGATGCCACTGATTTTTTTTCCTGCAGCTCTCACACTTTTTATTCTGCACATGTGCATCACTGCAACAGTATTTACATAACCACTTCCCAAATAGTGCATAGAGAACCAATAAAAACTTGATCTCATGCAACGTTATGCAAACACTGTCTGCGCTGATGAAGATTTATTAAAGTGAAACTGACAGCATGACCTACTTTCTGATTAACTTAACTAATAATTATAGCTTTGAAATTCATTTCCAATTAGGCCAACATATATATGTGGTGGTAAGGTTATTGCAAAACTAAAACCCCAACCTGACTAAGGGTCGGTGCTTATGAAAAATATGTTATGAGAAGAATTTTGATTTATCGTTGTCACAATAGATTTCAGTTCATGTTTATACTGACTAAAATATTAGTTTTAATATTTCCTCCCTTATTTCTTAATCCCAATTTGCATCATTATTCACAGTTGTACTGACAAATATTGTGATAAAATCCTAAGTTCATATTGCCCACTGCTTGTCCTGACAGTGATGAACATACAGACAAACTTGATGTTCCACAATTCTTCACTTTTGCTTCCACATGACAGGCTTTTCAATAAACCAACTAAATGGCATAATGGGAAGAAACTAAGGTGATGGCAAGATTTTTTAGATTTAGAATTATAAATCTGAGATGACCAATTGTAGTCCAAACTCATAACACAGCTAAGCAGGTCACCAACACAAAGGATTCTAAAACTTCACATAAATGTGACGAACTGCATCACTATCTCTCATTATGGAAGTGTAATTTGCAGGAAGGATAGACTCCTAGTTGTTATAAACACTGGTGCCAAGTCTTGAAGTTGTTGTTGGAACACAGAGGAAGACATTGAAATAAAAAAAAGAAAAAAGGACCAATGTGAACGACGGTTTTCCAGAAAACCGAGTTTAAAGTGTGGCTGAGGTCAGCCTCCAGGAGGAAAGCTGGTGCCATTTTACAAAGCAAAGACACAGTTTGTGGGGGTGGGCACGTCCAAGTGATCCAACTGTGGGGAGCCCTGGGGTAGACCCAGAACAGGAGGGCTTTTATGCCCCATTTGGCACTGGCATCCTCTAGGAAACCCTGTAGGGGAGGCTGCTGAGCAAATGATACAGAGAGAACCATTTTTTAAAAGCAGCAAATTACTTCCAAAGTATTATCTGTTGGGTTTACATCAATGCCTCCAAAACTTGGCATATCAAAACAGGACAAGCTGCCATGAAAACAAAGAACATAGATCAGAAGGATTAATGAAGAAATGTTGCCTTCAGGTAAGGAAGTTGCAGCATTTCTCATATTCTGCACATGCAAACAAACAAATGCACATGGTGCATCATTACAGCACCGATCTATTGCCACATGATGAAAGACCGCAGGCCGCAGCCACACAGAGAACTCAGCTGACAGGAAAGGTTTGACTCTACGCCCAGACGCTCCGGTTGCTGCAAGAAGAAGCTGAGGCTTGAGACTGAAACACTCAAGAGATATACGTACAGTGTATGAGTGTGTGTGTGAGCCGGGGGGAGAAGCTTGAGGTCACACCAAAGGCAACAGACTTTATTCATCCTCCAATTACAAAACAGAGTTCACGTGCAGGAGATCTGATCCTCTTATCATGTCTTCACGCCGGCTATAATCATACACAGAGTTAGGAGGAGGCCAAGCGCTCATCGGAGAGCCGGGTGCTCTGCTGTTTCACAGGTAACACCACGCTGTCCGCATCATCAGGAAAGAGGCACACTGTGGCTAAGCAAACACGGCTAAAGAAAGGAATGCAAACGTTTAGTCGCTCAGAGTGATCATCCTGCAGCTTCGCCTCACACAGGATGTTTGCATGTGTCGGTTCACGGCTCTGATTTAAAGACCACAGTTTAGTTTTTGCGGTTCGCTCTAGTCGACTTCTTCGCACCGCAGCGCTTCTACAGCAAACCAATAGTGAGAGTACGGTGTGAATATTATTATGAATTGGGGTGCACCAATTTATTTGTGCCCATTACCTTAATTTTGGGAGATCGGTGATTGGCCGATTTTTACATGTGAAGCTGCTCTTATCCACCGCACTGATGTTATCAACCTCGGCAAAGGTCTAAAAGTCAACCACTGTGCTTTTATTTCACCTGGGTGACGCAGCTCCTCTTCAGAGCTGCAGTTTCAAGCTTCTGAGCTTCTGCCTCGCAGAGCAGCCCTCCCCTGCGACTCCTCCACTCAGCTCCTTCAGACCAGCCAGAAGCAATTTAACAAACACTTGGTAAAACTGTGCATCAGCTGAGCTCATAAAATGAGCTACTTCTCAATGCAACACTGGTAAAAACTTTGCTAAAGGCGGAGTTTGAGAAAGAACAGAAGTTTTTAAAGAGACAGAGGTCCAATTTAAAGGCATTAAGTAAAATTGGTTTCAAGTCATATTTGGTATATACAGCGTAAACTAAATTTCGAAGTCAAAGTAATATTTGGTTAACAATTAACTGTTAACAAAAGTTACAGTAACTTCATCGTGCTTTAAAATTTTTGATATTATTTGATTTCAAATTTATCGTCAGCGTTTTTACTGAGCAAGTTTCAAATAACTCCAATGAAAGAAATTAAAGTAAAACAAACCTGCTATTGTCCTTCACTGTACAGCAGGGCCAGCCAGGAAACTTTAATAACTGCAGTGTGTTTTTGTAAGGTTCTGTCAGGAGGAATGGATCAGAACTCCAGCAAACTAGTGTGATCTCAAATGGAAAAGTTGGGTCTGATTTAGCTTCAGACATTGAGGGAAAAAAATGTCTCTATGCGGTGTACGTAAACTTCTGGTTTCCATTGTAAATTAAAAAAAAGATTCATCTGGAATCCAGCTGCAGACAGACATCTGTAAGTTTTAAGCTCACAAGGTTCCATCCAGTGACCCGGCCGGTCAGACAGTCAGATGTCAGAACCGCCTTAAACATCCGTTTAACCACGGCCCTCTTTGGTGGGGAAGTAGCGACTGGGGGGAAAAGGCTGAGTCGGCTATTTTCAGTTTTGGTGATGTATTTACAGAAAAATAAAATCAAAACCAAGAACAAGAGTAAGCACAAGAGACAGAAAAGGGGCGTCTGAAAGAAAAATAATGTAGTAAAGATTTTTATGAATTATTTACTTTACAACAGCAAAGCTAAAATTCATTTGGTACTGGTTGTTTTGGAAAGTTTACCAAACCAGCCTAACTTGTAGAGGAAAGCATGTCTTATTCAATTCATACAATGTGCCTATTTATATAAAACTACAATGTGGCAGTGATTAATTAAAACTGCAGGTCAAAGACTTCAAAAAACATAGGAGATGATGGACATGAACTCGGATCCTTCAGGAAGGTCAAAGTCTTTTATGTTGGTGTCCAGTTTGCAATAAAATGTCATTTCCAACTAAATGATGAAGTGGCTTTTTTATGGTGCTTATTAATCGCTGAGCGCATTTCTTTTTGTTACCAAAGCTAGCCAAAACAGCTGCAGCAGGCCAAAATGATAAACCTGACTTCTGTGGTCTCTACATTCTATGGTTGTCTGGGCCGTTTCTTTAAAGCTCACCGAACTGAACAGAGTGTTCACATTTCATGTCAAGATGGATTTTAGGAGGTCAAGGCAGTAAAAAAAATCCTTACCGGTATCTACACTAAGGGTGTTTTCCTTTGGTTAGTGAGGAAAACATTCCACCTGTTGTTAACCAACCATAAGCATTTCCATCTTCTCCGGACGGTTTGTTCCTTGATTTTTGTCTTGTCTCCACGTACATCAGATTACCGAGAGTTAACGAGACGCTTCCGGCCTGGTCCGTCCGCCGCTCACGTACACACGGCTGGATGAGAGCAACATCCAGGAATGTGTGTTTTCCTGTCTAGATGTGTGGCTGGTAGCTGGAAAACACCAGACAACACATTCCAAAGGAGAGAGCTGCACTCAAACAACCAAACTAAACGTATGTAAGGTGACTAATGTCCAATTATCAAATTTTTTAGAATAATCGGTTACTTAAAGAAACGGCAGCTGCAGCTCTGCTTTATAGCCACCACTGCCGTCATTTGGACTGTTTTATCATTTCATGTAAAAAGTCAGTTTTTTACTGCAGATTTCTTTTAAACGGAGTACACCATATATGTATACATGTACTTTAGTTAAAAAATGGATCTCTTTAATATTTACCTTTGATTTGCTGCTTGTACACTTGAATTTCCCCACTATGTTAAAGTAAAGAACATTTAGTTTCTATTCTATTCAGATGTGGGTTTAAACTAACTTAATAGAGTTGTCTAGAAAGCACAAGAAGTCTAACAATGTTGGCCTCGTCATTGTTCTGTTTTCTTGTCATCATTCAGCGCATCAATAAAACCTACTGATCAAACCTTGTACAGGATTTTCTTCTGCTTTTGTAGAATAAATGCAATTGTAAACAATTTTTTATGGCCATTTCCATGGAAATAGTAAGAGTTCAGTGTAATTTCATCAGGGTGGGTAATAATTCTGACCTTAAATGAACATCTTCTGCGCCTGCAGGTCACTGCGGGGCAGCAGATTGTTCACGCATCAGCGCTTGCAGTGTGAACGTAGCTTTGGCTAGTCAAAGCAAAAGGTCACCAAAAGCTGATTCAATAATTCTTCATCAAGTCTGTGTAGTTAGGACGTTTTCAGGATTTGTTGAAAAAGTACACAACAAATCAATGGAGAGTTTGATTATTGAATGATGAGCTGCAACTGGCTCCAACACTGCGGTGAGAAAAAGCCATTGTTTCCTGTGAACTTTCAATGCACTTTATTGGCTCCGATTGTAGATAACGCCTGTCTGAGAGGTGATGATTAGCCCAGCGGGAGGAGAGGCGCGGGGGGGAGAGGGGCTGTAATTACATGTTCCTTTTTGGAGCTTAAAAAAGAAACTGAGCAGGCAGAGGCACGGCCAAGAGACGGCCGGTTCCGCCAGCTGATCTTCAGAGGAGTGGGAGATGTGTAGACCAATATGTAAGCACAGCTGACTTCAATCCAACAGCCGGCAGAATCTGCTCCGTTGTTGCAGAGAGATGAGAAGTGGTGGAGAGAAAAGGTCTGAGCGAAGCGGGCAGATGGTGAGAGTCGTGTTGGACGGGGTGTACTCGGGAACAGGATGACGCCTACAGCTGACTGTGCTTGGCGCCGATGCTCTGCTGCTTCCATCATGTTACAGAAAGGTACCAATTATAGCCGCCGTGTCTATCTGACACGGAAACATCTCCATCAAATGATTGTTTTGTTAGTTGAGTGTTTTACAAATACAGCTACTGTCAAATTAGCAACCTGGCTGGCAAGCTTTGACTTAAAGCTTAGCTGCCAAATATGAGATGTGGACTCGATCTGTGTGAGTTCAGACTGCTGGAAACTGGGGAACAAACCGTAACTAACAGCTTTGATGCTTTAGAGTTCAGTTATAAGCAAAGTATTAAGAAACTATGTTACCTTCAGTTATTATAAAACTGTTGTATAAAATAAGACATAAAAGATATTTTACTTTTTGATTTAACACCTTGACATTGGGTCTCTGTCTCTTTAAGAAACTCTTGTTCTTTCTGACACTCCACTTTCAGGAAGTCATCACAAAATGGCTCCCATTAACCCTTTAACAATGTTTTTAATCAGCGTTGCACTGAGAAGTAGCTCCTATAATGAGGTCAGCAGATGAACAGTTCCACCAGATGTTTGCTAATTGCTGCTGGCTAGTCTGAAGGAGTCATGGAGAGGTGCTCTGTAAGGTGGAAGGTCGTATGCTTGGAAATTGAAGCTCCTTGAAGGTGGTGTTACGTCCACCCAGGTGTTTTGAATAGCTGAATGGTCACCATGGAGATTAAAGGATTTCTCAAAACAAGGCAACATGCCAAGTATGTTTTTCACCCTATAAAAATTTGCTCTTTTCTACTTTGTTTCATTAAATATTGCATCTTTAAATTTATTGCTGAGCAGCTAAACAGAAAAGATTTCTAAAAAAAATTGTTTGGTGTTTTTAATTGGTAGGACACATGATTCCTCCAAGTACCTTTAACTTGTGAATTTGGCTTTCTGTGCAAAAGTTTGGACACCATTGCTATTTGCAGTGTTTGCGAGCTCTCTGCAATACAGCCAAATTAAAATATCAATCTATAATGTCTCATCTACAGATTTAAAAAATGCATTTAACATGTCATATAAAAAAATCAGCTTGATGGCCTTTTCATTTCCACTGAGATTTGGGGCTGTTTGCTCCAAATCAGTCTGACCTTTAATCATAACTTGACTGTCGGTTCATAGAACTGGCTGTACTGAAGTAGGAGGTCACCTTTAAGTTCTGGGGTAAGGTGGTCGGATATTAAAATTCCTTCAAGTAAATTTCATTTCAATTAATCAGCGCTTTGTCATTAGATTTTAGAAATGAGTCCAATCTGAAGTGAGTACTGCCAAAAGAACTGGCAGGTTAGAGGTCAGAGAGAAGAATAATTCCAAAATCCACAAAATACTTGCTATCAGCAATTATTTTGAAGGTTTTTAATAGTTTTTTTTTTTTTTTAGATATATGCTTTCAAAAAGTAGAGAAAGCTGCAAAGAATAAATTCACAAAGACAGCTTGCCTATTCATCGTTTTTGTTTTGGAAACTCATTAAAAATTCTACAACATTTCTGGCGTCACAATGCTAGGAATAACCAATACTTTAAGCTCATCTTTAAAAGAAAATATTAATCTGAGCTGGCATCACTCACTGGCTAGCCACAATTTACGAGAAACACTCTGCACAGGGGGCTTCCGGGACATGTTGTCCCAGCGGTTCACTGGTTGCATGTACAGTAGTGCGTCTTGAAAGAGCGCAATGAAAACCTAGTGATGTATTTTAAATTAATATGCTAGAGCAAGGAGATACATTTACCCTCTGCAGTGAAGGAAATAGGTTGCTGAATTAAACATCATAAACAGGAAAAACAAACCAGCCTGCTTACTGTTGACCTAAATAGAGGAACATCAGGATGGAAAGGCTTTAAAAGCTTCAAGTCGTTAGAAGACTGCAGGTGGTTGGAACATTTATCTCAAAAGCGAAGCCATGACCTCCAAGCTTGGCAGAGGTCAGAATAACACAGTTAACTCCTCACCATGTGCTTCCTGTATCAGTGGGTTGTCTGATCCTCTAAAGCCAGGGTCATGACTTGCATCTGACCACCAAAGACAACATTTGTCATTAAAACGTAGCTCAGAATCTCTGGTTATCAGCTTGAATCAATAGTTTGTGATCATTCATTGTGACTCTGAACTTGAGAAATAATAATAGTACAGAAATCTTTATATTCCATAAGATTGTACGGGGTACATTACATTGGCTGTCGCATCAGTGTCTCCTTCATTTTTACGCCTGGAAAGGAAAGTTTAACCCCAACATGCAGTCTAGAACATTTATAAACTGCATAATAAAATGCAGTTTTATTATGCATTTTAGAATCAGACCCTTCAGCAACATGAGATGAGATGAATTTTCAACAGCGCACACAAAGTGTCTGCATAGATTAACAGGAAGTTAACTGTTTTATTCGGTTATTGCTGCATCATTTGAGAAGCACTTTGAACATCAATCTGGTAGCAGATGTGTATATGTGTAGTATATATACATATTAGTGTGACACGCACCTTCTAAGTGTTTTTTACTGTGGGGGCCGCAGGCCTCTGTGGGACCACCAAAGGGCGTTAGGGAGGCCTCAGAAAGTTGGAAGGATGATAAAAAAAATTCTAAAATGTAAATATATTTTTAAATATAAATTAAACAAACTTATTGAAATTTGCCATGCTCATCTTACTGATTGGCTGCCAGTCAAATTTATCAATCTGCTTTGCTTCTCAAGCTAGCAAAGAGGCAGCAGAATGAACAAGTTTCTGACAAGAAAAGGACAGGAAGAGCCAGGCTTCAGGTGGGTTACCTGGTTTATAACTTAATACTTCATCCAGCCACTGAACCCAGGTTAAAATGAGCAAAAGGAAAACCAGATTGAAAAACTTCACTGATGTAGTTTGAAGGCAGAGTAAAAAGAGTGAAACTCCATCCGCTGAAATATTCATCTCTGTGATTAATATTTCACTGTCAAATGACACCACTTGAGTTTACAGTGGAGGAAGCATCTTTATGAATGAGCAGCATGTTTATTTGAGCGTATAACCTTTATGAGTGTGTGTATGAAAGTGCGTTTAATCCTCGTCTGCTGCTGCTCTTACGACGCCACGGCCTAATCTCAGGATTAGGAGCCGATCTCACCCCGCTCAATCCTTCGTGCAGGAAGCACACACACACACACACACACACACACACACACACACACACACACACACACACACACACACACACACACACACACACACACACACACACACACACCAGAGAACATGCTTACAAGACTTGAAGAGGGCAATTGTCCAAGGACTGACAGCAGAGAACAAAGACGCATGAAGTTATAATATGAGCCGACAAATTCATACGAAACAGCACAAACAAATGCAATATGAAGGGTTTTTCTAAAATAGTAAATAAAGTCTGACTCTATTTGAAGTGGGAAACATCCTCTGGGGTTTTGTGCAAAAAAGAAAGAAAGAAAAAAAAGACAATGTGCTCCCAACAACTGACATTCCTTGCATGACTAACATAACTATCTCAGTGGTGTGTGTGTATGTGTGTGTTCGTATAGCTACGGACGGCCGCTTGTATGAGTATGCCCACACAAACTGGACTGAGGCAGAAAAGCCCTGGAATAAATGGATCGCCCTCAAAAGCAAGCAGACAATTAGAACCTCCAGTTTATGAGATCAGGTCAAAAACTTTGTTCCATTTTCATCTCCTCATACAAATACGTTAATATACAAGAAGAAAGCAATTATTATAGCAACAACTGGAACAATACAAGTTAGAATGGATGTGTAAATCGTGAAAACAATTCTATTTTTGTGTTAAAAAGCTAATTTGAAAAGAAAGGTAGTCTCCAAATGATTAACTGATACTTTTCTAGTCTTTAAGAGCGATTTAAAGCAATAATTTTGATTTTTTGTCTTTTTAGATTATTATTACTACTGAGAGAATATGAGCAGTCTGTTCCTGTAGCAAAAAACTCTGTTAGCATGTTCATGTCATATATGCACAGATTACCTAACACTGGCAGCAGTAGCTAGCGGCTACCTCTGGAGATGCACTGATCGGAGATCTGTGGATAATTTCTGGATTTTTCTTTAAAGTTTCAACATTTGTGATAGGACATTAAAATCTCAACCAAGTGACATCTAAACTTTTTGACCTGAGGGCCAAAATTGCCATGTTAAAAGCAATTATGGGATTTTTTTATTATTATTAAATTCAAAATTTCATGGCATTGTGTTATCTGTTCAAACAAAAAAACTAAAACATGCACAATTTTATTGAAACAAACAAAATAAATTTGATTTTGTTAGATGCAAAACATTAAAAGGGTCAGACAAACGTTTCCCTTTTTTTTTTGATGAGGGGATTTCAATGAAATATATGATGTATGAGGCTCTTTCTTCAAAGAAAAACGTTGATCAATTTTAACATCTGGCATGAAAATCTGAACCAGACAGCAAAAAAGTCTAAATATTAGACAGAGGTCCACTGCAGCACACTACAGTCAGCAGTGAGGAAAATGTGCTCTATTTCTGCACTTCTTTTAAAGTAAAAAAAACAACAACACACACTTAGTGGAAGAAACTATTTTCAGATTTTTTGTTTATTTTTTTATATATGTTCTGCTTTTAGACTAATGGGTCGTCTGAAAGGCCCAAACACAAAAGCCACACATGCACACACAAATAACTGGAAGCGGATACACACACACATACTCCTCTGATCAATAAAACATCGGCTCAACTAAGCATTACATAAAAAGAGAGAAAGACGCTGCAAGCTTCTGGAATGGTTGCCAAGAGCAACAGAGTCTCAGGCAGGCAGATGTCCAGAAGTTTAGATAGGCTCACCTTTAGACTCCAGTGTTCAAGCCATCGATACAAACACTGTTTTGTTCAATATGCCTCCATAATCCTAGCTTAAACATTTCAACAAGCTTGCCTCAAAAGCATGTGTTGTGTTTTTACACTATAACCCAATAATAAGATATTTCAGAGCACATCATACAAAGAAAGATTGATTCTCAGTTGTTTACGACTCTGGGAAGATAAAACAAGATTGTTTTTAGCCTGATGGAGTCATTGTTGGGAAAAAAACCCCCAAAGACAAACCACCATCCTCCAACAACTTCCTGTTGCCTTCTTTGTTTCTGACAGTAGTAACATATGACTGTTGATCAAGTGACTCGTGTGATGCAAAAAAGTGTTTCCATTGTAATTTAGCAAAATGCAGCTATTTCAATTTGGCCGGAAAACCCACCTCATCCTAGCGCAAAAACTTCTTATGTTACGAAGTGTCTTATGGTAAGAAACATGCCTTTTTTTTTAAATTGCCATGTTTCAGAGGCGTCTTCAGATTCGTTGGAAGATTGACTGCTATAGGAGATGCTTCTCACCCGCAGCATTCCTGCCCACGACTCTTTGAAGATACTTTGGTCAAACAAGTTACAACCTTTAGGATAAATAAAGTTTTTTTGAATTGAAATCTAGAAATATCCATCTATCTATCTCTCATATATCTATTTTTTTATTATTATTTTTAAAGGACACAGAATGAAAAAACAAACTGAAGCCCCAACCATATCACACCAACACCACCCTTATTTGTCCAAAAATATATCAAGAATAGAAAGTGAGAGTGGGACTTTATGTTCTTTCATCACAGCAAGCAGTTTCTATGTTCCCTCTATATGCTCCATAATGCAGAGGCCGATCAATACTGACACAGACACAGAGAGGGGTAATTACTCCATCCTATGGGGGAGGAGTCAGAGGGGGCATCACTTCCACAACCCACAGCCTAGATCACAATGTGGGTCAATACACACACATTCAGATCCATGCAATGCCAGAACAACAACAAAAAATATCCTGTTGTTCCAGATGAAGGACAACAGATGTAAATGAAACTGGACATGAAAATAATAATAGCATGAAAACATCATCGTCATCACTCACTCACTCACTCACTCACTCACTCACATGGACTGATGAAAACTGTTGAGCAGAGTTGTTTCAATATCGTTCAAACACAGATTGCTCTCTGGAAAGATTACACCCTTTTACAACATCTCAGCGTTGCCAGGGAGACAGCAGGGGTGGTGCATTCCTGATGCTGATGCATGTATCCACAAATGAGGAGGGCAAACATGCAGAGAGCATGCCTGCTTCTAATGTGCCTTAATAAACATCAACAGGGTTTTAATGCAACAGGAGGAAGAAGTTCAGGTTCGGAGCAAAATGACTTTAATTGATCAAAGTGTTCTGTTGCTGGAGGCTTAGAAGTAAACACCCACTTGTGACTGAAAGCAGCCCTTGCTAGGGGGCAGTTTGCATACTTTTAAGATCCCTCCAGTTAAAAGGCATTGTGAAATAGTGCAGCATTATTATGGTAACATGCATCAAGTATAAAAACGAAATTTGTTTATCTTAAATTAGAAAGATCACTGATTACAGGAAAAAAATGGCATAAAGGTGCAACCATCATCCATGTTGTTCTGGTATTATATTTGTGCGTTTAAAATGATTTTGTTTGTAAATGTAATGTGAACAAACCAACGGCATCTCTATGGTAATGAAGTGAGCACAGCACGCACAATGGCATTGCTCTGGCTGAATTGTTTCTCAGCTATCGTTTCCTCTTCGTTCTCATCCCCACGCACCACACAGCCAGTTATTAACACTTCGTCCTTTTCCGTCGAGGCAGACGCAACGTCGCAGTGTTCATTATCGGACAGGCTGCGCGAGGACATTTGAGCTCGGCTTACCTGAAAATGGTAAATCCTGTCCCTCCAGGAAGGACTCTCCGGAGCTGCCAGGGCCGGATGCCCTCCTCGGCTTGACTTTATCCGCCCACCACGGTCAGCAGCGGCTCTTACAAAAAGAAAAAGAAAAGAAAAAAAAGCACAGCTCCGCTTGCGTTCTCGCGTTATGTACCAGAGGCTCCCACGGAGAGATAAATATCCTCGGAAACACACATAAAGTGAGGCGTGTTTGTAAACGAGGTGCCCGAAAAATGTCGTTTGTTCGGCGGCGGAGGCAATTTAAAGACGCTGGAGGAGGACCTAATGTCGACAAACACGGGAGTGGTGCAACCGCTAGCTACTGAGTCCCACGGCGAGGTGAGACAAACTTCCGTCGACTTTTCAAAATAAAACCACGCCCCTCTCTGCCTGGTGCGCTGTTTTCTGCGAGAGATTTCAAAAATAAAAGCGGTTTCTGCGTTTCCGGTCAAAGTGTTTGCATTAAAACACCAATGCTATAACTAAAGCGACGAGGGCGCACAAGTTTAACTGTCAAATTCAAGGAGGAAGCCGTTGCGCTTAGAAAAACAGAGGCCAGACAGAAGAATATAGATATAGTAATATCATAGTCTAAATTGTAGCACTTGGCACCAGAGCACAGGACATGTTTAGCATAAAACAAACACAGCACGTTTGTAAACCTGCTGGTGTTGCAGCAGGGCATGGTCAGTTTATTCACCATGACAAAGTGTAAAAAGAAAATAAAAACGAAAGTTGAAGTACAACAGGACCCTGTGACATGGTAATGACCCAAAACACACTGACCTGGCTGAACCATTGCAGGGCAGGAGTGGCCACAATTCCAAAAAGTTTGCCAACATGGAAAGCATAAAACATTTTTCACTTATTAGCCAAGTTTTCTTGCTTTTTTCATGGTAAAGACTGCAAACTTCCTGTGAAGATTTATTTACCTGGGCTAAATGAACCAAGTATTTTTGAAGCAACAAATTGTTTTTGCATTTTTATTAAATCGTTTGTGGCCCACATTGTTCATTTGACAGCTTTGGTCCATTCGGGAAAACGTTTGGGCACCTCCTGAATTCAACCAAAGTAGATTAGATCCTTTTTAAGGTGCCCGGATTTTATATGAAGATAAGTTTAATCGTTATAATTTATCTGTAGTTAAATCACTTTCTTTTTCAGATGCATGTAAGAGATTGGACTATCCTATGTGACAACCCCTTCACGAAGTTTTTCATTTAGGTCTCAGTGTTTTACAAATACAATTATAAGTCACAATATGATTTCAAAAACTACTTCACAACTATCAAAACTTTTTGATAAATTTTTATAGTAGTCATACTATTTGATGATGTTTGATCATATATATTAAAAAAAACTTTTATTTTTTGTCTAATATTGTTAATTTCATTATACATTTTCATTCTTGTTACTCATTTTACCGGACTTTGAAGGTGGCTTGGAAGTTAATTTTGTTGTGTTGTGGCACCCCCTGCTGGGCAAATTATTTTTAACAGTTTCTCATATAAAATGCGCCATTTCTATTTTATTCAGTGCAGACAAGTTATGAAAATAGCTTGGAATAAAATCCTCACCAAATCACATTTTTGACCACTATCTTTGCTCTATAATGACGCGTTTGTCTGTGTCCATATAAAACTCTTTTCCTTCTCAAAAACTAATAAGCTGATAAAACGCACGAAATGGTTGAGTAGTTGAAGTTACAATTATAGCTTGTATTGGACTTTATATAAGGTCTGTTTCAGCAACATAAATTATTTGGCAGTGATCATTTATTTGGATTCATATATGTTGTTATAACATATATGAATCCAATATATTGGATTCATTTAAAACTAATACGTGCCTTCATGTCGCTTCCATTTGTGCTTACGTATTTGCCTTAAATTTGACATTCGATGTTCTGAATAAAGCTTAAAAAGTGTTTCCTAACAGCGACCCAAAGTCCACCTTTAACAACTCTGTAGCGACCGCTACGTAACGTCAGTCCGTACGTACGTACGTGTGATGTCATTGGTGGAGACCTTTCCCCCAGTACAACCAGCATAGAGGAAACCTTTGTCTGTCGGTCTGTGAGAGAGGACAGCTGGTAGCGGGGAAGATGTCTCGGGCTGCGGAAAGACTCCGGACGGTGATCCATCATCTGGACGGAGCTTCGGCTTCGATTGTATCCTTTCGTTCTGTTGAGACATCCGAATGTTCTTGAACGTGTTCCAGGAGGATGACACCGAGCTCCCATAGCGGCTGAAACACAGGCAGCGGTCAGGGCTAGACGTTTCCGTCTGGTTTAAAAGAGCGTCACAATTCGGCTGTTTTAGGAGGATTTTATTTATAATTTATTGATTCTGGCAGTTCTGCTGACCTGGTTCAGTTGCGTCTTTCGATAGTGGTGGACCATCGCATATTTATCGTTCGAATTCGTCCTTAATGTTCGCTTATAGACGAATTCGAATTAAAAAAGGATACCCATCTTCTCACTTTTTCATTTATAAAATAACATACATTTCGCAATATTACGTAAAACTGAAGGAAGCACAATAACTATATAACACTGTATCCAAAGAAAAAACCTGTCTAATTAAAAAAAAAGAGAGAGAGAAGAAGCAGCTTATTGTCATTCACCCTTTCAATGGTATTCAATTTTGACTACGGTGTTCCCCAAGGCTCGTTTCAGTTTTATTCTCCTTTAACAGGCTCAATTTTCAGAAAACCTAATATGGCCTTTCGCTGTTTTGCAGATGATATGCTCTGCTTGTCTGAAAGTTTCATGACTGTCATGACATGCTAATAACTCAATGTCCAAGCAGCAGACTCTATTCCACAGTAACATTATCCTGGATGACATCATCAGTTGTTGGCCAACATAGCAAAAGCAAATACACCACATTTGCTTTTGTTCTTTTAATCTGTCTGGCTGTACGGTTAGAAAGTCAGTCAGAGAAATGTTGGAGTACAGGATGCGAAGGGTGGAAGAGAGGGTTTGAACTTCCTCCTTCTCTCTCTACTCTTTGGTCCTGCTCTGCATCCATGAAGCCTCCCTTCAAACTGGGTTATGAAACGGGACGTTATCCACAAAGAAATCAATGGTCCGGACAAAGTCCAAACCTCAGATTGAATTAAATACTGTTACACAACTTCAAAATAGATAAGAATATGAAAGAACCTGCACAAACATTGTCTACGTATCTAGTTTTTCCTTAACCGATTTTCAGAGAGCCTCCCCAACATCCGCTCAGACCCTCACCTACAGCCCCCCTCAGAAACTGAGGTAGGAGGAAGCACCTTGCTGCTCTCTCACCTTTGACCCAGTTTGTTGAGTCCAGTTTCCCTTTTTGCAAGGACTTTTGCACAAAGTCCATAAAAAAAACAGTATGATTTTTCCAACCTAACATCCTGGAAACATTTCTTTGTCTTAAACACAAACAGTTCATCTGCTTTCTGAGTAACAGATGTCAGCCATTTAAAGTAGCTTTGTTTCAAATCTAATTTGTGCCATCCCGTTGTTGCACAGATACTCATTTGATACAGGCATACTGACGCCAGAGCAGCGGCTCTTCTACGAGGAAAATGGCTTCCTCCTCATCAAGAATCTGGTGTCTGAGACGGACATCGACAGGTTCAGGTACAGCTGAGTTTCTAAGGTTCCAAACGTAATCACACCCCATTCTTTTTGCTTCTTGCATTTTCTTACTTCAAACACACAAACAGCTGAGTCTCTCGTTTTTATCTGATGAATGAATTAAGAAAAATATTTATTGATCTTGAGCCTCCACTGATTCAGTACTGCCCAGCTGTCATTACCACTGTTGGTCTGTTGCCTCTTTAATACCCGTTCTTCGTGGACGTGGCTTCATCCAGGTCTCCTCCAGTCCGTCCCGGTCAGATTTGTCACCTTTTGCAGATCTTGCGCCATTCTTCTGTTTTTCGTAACCACTTTATGGATTGGTAAAAGTCGGATATTGCGCCTAGACAATTTGATTGGCAGTAGGCTGCATTTATTGATGGTCCGTCATTGCATCAGTGAAGTTCTTATAAACTCCTTGAACAACCACCATTTTTGACCTGCAATGGCAGCGTAGCAGTTGGTGAACTGCAAATCGATAATTCCATGGTCAAAACTTGAGGTCCAAGACTTTTTCATCAGTTGTGGCAGAAGAACGCATGCAGTGTCAACTGGACAGGGCAACGCTCAACAAATATAGTAGTAGTAGTAGTAGTTAGTAGTTAAAACTTTATTGTCATATTGCATACACAAGGTGAATACAAAACGAAATTTCGTTGCATACAGCTCAGGACAGTAAATATGTATATAAATATAGAAAATATAGAGTGAAGGAATAACAGTAAAAGAGTTCTTTGTTCTGTGCAAGAGGAGATATAATGTGGAGACCAGATTTTCAAGTGCAATACGGTTGGGAGTTCAGCAGTCTGATGGCAAGTGGAAAAAAGCTGTTTCGGAACCTGGATGTCCTGCACCGGATGATTCGAAACCTCTTTCCAGAGGGCAGCAGGGAGAACCATCCATGCTGTGGGTGAGAAGGGTCTCTGACGATGTTTCGGCCTCGGGACACGCAGCGCCGGGATGAAAGGTCTTGAACGGAGGGAAGGGTGGCCCCCATGATCCTCTCTGCTGTCCGCATCACTCTCCTCACTTTCTTCCAGTCGGAGACGCTACAACCACCACACCACACAGAGAGGCAGCTGGTCAAAATGCTCTCTATGGTGCTTCTGTAGAACGTCTTGAGGATGGGTGGGGGCAAGTGTGCTCGTCTCATCCTCCGCAGGAAATACAGACGTTTCTGTGCCTTCTTGACTAGATTATATACCACAAGATTTCAGAGAAACTGGCCACCCAATGGTGTAGATGCAACCAGGCTTCTTAGCACTTACAATGTAGACACCTCCATGTAGGCTACAACCGAACAAGATGTTAACCGGCCGGAAAGAGACTCGACAACATTTGCCTGTTCTTTGCAAAATAGCTCAAAGCTGGTCAGATTGGATGGGAAAAAACATACATTAACTAACTTTGCTACAAATTCTCAATCAGATTGTGGTATGGAATTTGATTAGGCAACTGAAACACTTGAAAATGCTTTAATTTAGCCACACATCTGTACCTCTCACTGTACATTGGACTTTTATTATAAGATACATAGAAGTTTGTGGTTGTAAAACAAAAACACTACAAGTCACTCAAACTACATACTATTTATTGCTTAAAGGATAGTAAATGCATTTAGTTCATTCCTGGAGTAGTTCAAAGTTTAAATCCTCGTCACAGTCAGGCGTCAGACTTCTTTAATGTGTATTTGGATCTTCTTTAGGAAGGAGTTCGAACGGATCTGTCGGCAGGAAGTCAAAGTTCCGGGCCTGATCGTGATGAGGGACGTGGCAATCGCCAAGTCAGAGTTTGTCCCGGATCAGAGAGCCGTGTCCAAACTCCAGGACTTCCAGGAAGACCCCGAGCTGTTCCGTTACTGTGCCTTACCTCAGGTACGGCAACGCGAACAGACTCAGATACGGCCCTGAAGGCGTATCTGGAAGAAGACGTTCTTCCAGGTGTCTTGTCAGTGACACCTGGATCTACAAACAAGGCCAGGATAAACTCTGGAGTTTAATTTGCCTTTCCCTTAGAATAAACTAAGGGAAATACAGGACAGTGCAAAAATGTTGGAAGTTTTTCATAAATTTTTTTGTAAAAGACCAGGATACACTTGTGCATAATTGTGAAGCAGAAGGGGGAAAAAAACATCTAGATATAAATAAACTACCAGTAATTAATGCTGCAAAGAATAGAATAGAATTTGTGTGGCAGAAATGCAACACCAAACACCTTCACTTTCAAACATGCTAGTGCCAGCATCATGCTGAACAGGAAACGGAGTTTGGAAATAAAAAACTGTTGGATTCTGATTAATCTAAACATGTTGTGAGAACGTTGGGCTTTCAAAAGTAGCGCTTAAAATTACTCAACACATCACAATTTTACCATGTAGAATAATTTCAAAAGTGTATTTTACATGATCAAAACAGACATAAAGAGGCGAAGAAAAAGGGATTATGCTGACCTTTCAAAATAAAAGGCTACAAAATAAGGCTTTCAAAATAAAAGTCAGCTGGAGAAAGCGAAAATGTTTTCTGTCCCAATTTAAAGGAGTATTTTATAATCAAAATACTTTAAGCAGTTTATGCAGTTGTTCAAATTCACACGGGTCTGAGTCCAAAGCTTAAAGAGACTCCTCAAAATCAACAACTCGGTAGTTTATAGAGTAGAATTTTCTCAGACGTACTAGAGGACCTAAACAGGATAAACAGGGATGATGCTGGCCTCTCAAAGTAAAGTTCAAAGAAAATCAACTAAATAATTTGGAGTCTAGCTTAATTTTCTTTGTTGTTCAGTTGCTATAAAGGTAAATTAGGATTCCAAAAGGGCTTCAAAGGCCCACGCTGCTACGGTTATGATCTAAACCAGACATTAAAAAAGGAGCTGAACAATATTAAGCTCCAAGTAGCCGACACCAAAGTTTATAAGGAGTTTTCCTGACCTGGTCTACGTGCTCTAATGAGGGTGGAACAGCCACAGTGGAAGAAATGGATTCTCATGTGGATGAGTGTTCATTACACCTTGAAATGATCCATGTTTTAAATAAACACAATTTATTTGTCTGTTTTTTTTTAAAACAGACACACACAAAAAATACATCTGTAATATATTTTTTTGCTTTTAAAAAAATAAAATCCGCAATATCTTAGTTTTTTTTTTTTGCTTAAAAACACTACTGAACCCGTCTGGTGTCTCTGTGCGGCAGATCCTGAAGTATGTGGAGTGTTTCACTGGACCCAACATCATGGCCATGCACACCATGCTGATCAACAAGCCTCCTGATGCAGGTGATGCAATCACCCCTCCACTACTGTGCTTTAGCGTTAGCATTAACCCAGCCTGGCTGTGAACCTCATCCTGACAGCTGCTGCTGCTTCTGTCGTTCCAGGCAAGAAGACGTCTCGCCACCCGATGCACCAGGATCTGCACTACTTCCCCTTCCGGCCGACAGATCGCATCGTCTGCGCCTGGACCGCCATGGAGCGAGTGACCAGGCAGAACGGCTGCCTTGTGGTCCTGCCCGGAACGCACAAAGGCACCTTGAAGGAACACGACTACCCCGACTGGGAGGTAACGCCCCTGGAGCCGACCTCAGAGCCCCACCGGGAACTTCAGTAAACGTGCTTCACCAGGGCTGTGTGTTCTCAGGGAGGGGTGAACAAGATGTACCACGGGGTGCGGGACTACGACCCCAACCACCCCAGGCTGCACGTGGAGATGGAAAAGGGCGACACGGTGTTCTTCCATCCCCTCCTCATCCACGGCTCCGGCATGAACCAGACGCAGGGCTTCCGCAAGGTACCGAGTGTGTCAGGAAAGCCGGTCCTGATCACAGAGATGCCGATGTTCGGGGCAGAGTTCCAGCCTCAAAGAATGTTGTTAGATATGGTGCATTCACGGGTCAGAAAGAGGTTGGAAATTTGAGGCTCATCAAGCTGAAAACAGGTGACTTTGCAGTCCTCCTAAGTATCCAACAATAAACTTAATCTATTCATCGTTTTTTTAAGAGGTAAATAAAATACACTGAGATTGTACTGGACACAGGTTTATTATTTTGAATCAGTTTGCGTCTTTTGAAGGCAGGTGGCAGCACTTTATGCTTCAAACATGATGCAGGCAGGGGCTCATTTTTCATTCAGAAAATTGTAAAAAAGAACTTAAATATCTGCAGCATTATTCCTACATAACAGAGAACAAATAACCCCAGGGTGTTGAAAACTATTGTAAATTATCATTTAATAATGGAAAATGTTGTGAAGACGAGACATTTCTCTTTTAACCACCAGACTCGTTGCACTTATTTCTACGCTGATCTTAGTGACACAAATCTTCGGCTAATGAATTTATTATTTTTTTCATTTATTATTATTTTTTTCATTGTAGATAAATGTAAACATTATGTTGTAGTGGCAAAATGGTTATGAAAAGTTGAGATTCAGACCTGATGGATGCAACAGGGTTATTGCACCATTTTTGCACTGTCAATTTTATTATTTTTTAAATCTATTTACATATATGTTGTTGACAAAGTGTGCAGGATATATACGATAAAAATGTATGTAGGAAAAGCATAGAAATAATTCTTCACTGTCTAATTGTTTTGATTGCAACTCTATTTTGTCCCATTTTGGTATCGATAACCAGGACAGGTACAATTTAGAGCTGGAAAAATATTCATAAGTAAAGTTAGGATTTTTAAAAATGCAGCTGGAAACATTAGAGCGGGTTTACAATACGAAAGATGACAGTTTCTGAAATGTGTGTGTGTGTGTGTGTGTGTTTCCCAGGCCATCTCCTGCCACTACGCCAGCGGAGATTGCTTCTACATCGACGTGAAGGGAACCACGCAGGAAAACATCGAGAACGAGGTGAAAGAGATCGCGCAGAAGAAATACGGGATGAACGAAGTGGCCTTCAAGGTTAGACATCCAAGCTCCGCCTCTGTGTTGGTCTCATACGTTTTCATTACTGTTTATATTTAATCTTAACCGGCCGTCTCACAAAACACCTGAGATCACTCATCAGCATCAATGCCGCCCTGTAGATGGGCTTCTAAGTTTATCCCTGCAAGCGCATTCCTAAACTCTTGAGACTCCTGACGGAATTCCTTTACATCTGGATAATGCAGAACAATGTTTTTAGCTAGGCAACGTCCCTGGACGTCACGCGGATGACACCTGAATCCGACCGTTTCCATGTGCATTTATAATATCGCGCGTCGCTCATTTCTGAACCTCGGAGCCCTTAATCTGCACTGGTGCATCATCTGTTTATGGATATCACAGCCTCATGACTATATTTTGGACCTTGTCAAAGAATAGTGCAAGAAATTAAAAACAGAAGCATTATGTGTCTGCATCATTAGCTGCATATATGTTGAGAGCTTCAAGGACGTGTGTTCGGACACCTGCAGAAGACTTTTCACTGCACTGTCTGGGAATATACCAGAAATAATAGTGAACTGGGTTTGTGTGCTTTCTCCATAGGATACGTGGGCCTTCAGGGGTCGCCTGGTGCAGGGAGAGAGGACTTCACTCTGAGGACTCATCGACCGCTGAAGGACAAGAGGAAAAAAAAAAAAGAAAAAAACTAATGCACTAAGCTCCTTCACCAAAATTGAAAGGAAAGGGATATTATTCAAACAACAGATTGTAAGTTAAGATAGATAATCATGAGTAAATCATTAGAAATGTCATGTATGTAAGAGAGGGAGGTTGAAATGAAGGTACGATGGATGAAGAAACAATGAAATCAACGTTGAAATGACTGTAGCACTTTACGCCAGCAGAGGCCTTGATCTTCCTTAGAGCATTATTACCAACATGCTAACTGAGATTTTTAAGGTTTTAATGCTATTTTAAGAGTGTGTGAGTATTTTTTTTAACCTTATAAACAATAAAGTAATTTATGGTGACTGATAAATTCAGCAATGACTGGAATCAGTTTTGTTTTCTTCAGAATATGACTGGAATAACACAAAAGCCAACATTTACATCATTAATTCAGACGCACTACACATGTCAATGATTTAATGAACTAAATTCATCTCATAAAGTAAGAAAATGTGGGTTTGGTTGGATTAGTTTGTTGTAAAAATGCTCCTGGCCAATAAATCTGGTACAGTGGAAAGTCTTCATTCCCCTTTAAAAGGTCCCACATTTGTAAGGAGAATTCATTTGTGAGACGGTACGGAAACCCAGAAAGGCAAATTATTTATTTATTTATTTATTTTTACTAAAAACCCATTTTCACATAGTTTGACCAAATTTTCTTTTTCTCACAACTTTAAAGGTATCAACAAGTAAAACAAAAACGTTTCCAAGCTTTTTGGTTCACTTTTGACATAATTGAACTTTTTTTGTTCTGGAAGGAAAAAGTTATTTACAAAATCTGACCAACTGTGCTGACTATAAACTAACATATTTGCCCTATTTCTGGAAAAAAACATTTTTTCCCTTCTGCCAAGTGACATAAAATATTGAGACTTTTTTTTTTAAAAGTGGTCTTCTTGTAATACATTTTTTCTACCACTAGAGGAACTGGAGTTAAACCACAGATTTGATAGTCAAGAGCCTGGTTTCCAAGGACCGCTGTCCCAAAATGTTCCTTGTGGAAAAAAGAAATTATAATTTAGATTTTTCTAAATAAAATTCAGATAACACTCAAACAGGAAGAAAAAAAATTGCCAGACTTAAAAACTATAAAAAGGATATCTTGCCGGGCTTCCATACAAAACAATAAAAACCTTGCCATATCCACTCTGAAAAGGCCAATCTAAAGTCAAGTTTTTGCATTCAGAAAAAAAGAAATTGATCCACACAACGCTGACTGTTGTCTTACACAAGGCTTTGAATCCAGCTCCATTCACGGCTTTAATCACTACCAGACTTTACGGTCTGCTCCGGTTTTTGTCTGGGCAGAGCGCCGAGTCATCTTTGCCCAGTTTCCTTCATCGGAGAAACATTTCAGATCCGATCAGATCTGAGGCGGAAAACTACAGAGACCAATTTCCTTTGCACCTCCAGTTCAGCAGTTTCCAATCTGCTGAAGGCTTAAAACAAAGGCGGGATGCATATGGTGTGTAGGTAAAAGTACGATCGCTTATATCTGGAATGATAATGATAATGAAGGCTTTCAGTGCTGCAAAGACATGTTTCCACCTGCAGCTAATCTGCCTGGAAGGAAAACATACATAAAGCATGTCACTCTGTGTATGCAAGGTACAATTATACTCCAGATCCTCTACAGGATGTTGAATTCATCACTACATACTGACTTCTGACTTCCTGGAGGAGCCTCCTCTCTGATTGGCTGGTGAAAGAAATGTCCTCAGATCTGTTTGACATTCATCTGACCTGAGTGGAATTACAATGACAGAGATGAGGATAGGGCTGAGGTCTCCCTCTGGGAGGAGTTCCCGTCCTGCAGAGCAGCAGACAGCTTCTCCTTCGGATTAGATTCCATCCTCACTCCCTCCTGGAATTAAAAACAGAACCAGCACACTGGTTTCTGACCATGCCTTTCCTCAAGTACATTTTAAATTGTTGCTTAAAAAAAAAGAAGAAGAAGAAGAAGAAGAGAGCAGGTTCTAAAAGGAGTCTAGCTGTCCCTTTAAGAAGTTTATCAAAAGATTTGAAAATCAGACAAATCCACTGTCGGCTTGGAAAAGACACAAAGTGCTATTTTCAGGGATTTGTGGCCTCTGCAGTTTAATAAGCTAGGTTGAAAAAAAAATCTGTATGGCTTATGGCTCTAATTGGGCCTCTGTCTCTTTAAAAACTCTGGCTCTTTCTGAAACTCCGCCTTCAGGAAATCATCACAGCATGGCTCTTCTATTAACCCTTTGGCAATGTTTTTACCAGCTTTGCTCTGCAAAGTGTCTCCTATGAAGAGCTCAGCTGATGTGCGGTTCCACCAGGTGTTTGCTAATCGCTGCTGGCTAGTCTGAAGGAGTGGAGTCAGGGAGCTGCGGGAAGGGAAGCTTGGAAACTGCAGCTCTGAGGAGGAGTTGCGTCTTGAAGGCGGAGCTTGGTCCGCCCGGGTCTTTTGTGCGGCTGAATGGTTGCCATGGAGACTAAAGGATTTCTCAAACATGCACGAAACAATCGAAGCAACACTCCATGTATTTTAGTGATGAGGGAATAACATTGTAATATGACGTGAAGCTCAAAAACAGTGGATTTTACAGAACGCTGTGGTCACATCAGTTATAGATTTGAGTCATAATTTTTTTTAACTCGTCCTCCCCGTCCTCCTCATGCCAGATCTTTGGTCTCCCCCAATAGCTTCCATTTTAGTGGCAGCATGAAAAAAAAAAAAAAAAATCAGGTGCTCAAAGTGGCACAGTCTCTTCTCTTTTTCCCTCCCAGTAGCAATGGAAATACCATCAGCTTTCATCCTCTGGATGAACCTTTCACTCCCCTCCCTCCGTCTCCTCCCCCTCTTCTCCTCCCTTCCTGGCTCGCCCACCTTCCTCCCGTCCATCCTTCCATCCAGCCTCAGTCCTGCTCTGATAGGTGTGCTGTTCAGTCCCACACGGATCTGGCTTTTCTCCCTCAGAATGTCCTGGACTCGAGCATTGGTCTCGTCTTCGCTCTCCATCCTCCTCATCATCACCTGTAAGTACCTCGGCAGCACAAAAAGGATCAGCAACGTCCCGCCTTCACAGTTGGGAGAAAAAAAAATTGGAAGAATTCAGAACTATTTTTTATTTTAGTTTCAAATCTATGATTGTATTTTCTTATCTTGTTTTTTTTTGTTTGTTTTTTAAGAAAGTTTTACAGTAGCATCACACATCTTTATGTATAACTAGCTTGTTACACTTTTGTTCCTCTATAAGGATCAAAAAGGCAATAATTATCATATTTTTAACATAAGTTCAAAATATGATAAATATGATGTTAAAAAAAATACGAAATTTAGTTTTTTGTTACATTTCTGCTTAAAAATAAATAATTAATGTTATACATAACATTCTTCCTGTAATATTTATTTTAGGTGCAGCATGAATAATAATTGCTTTATAGTTCTGAATTAAGCGGTTAAATCATGTCATGAATTTTCAAAGGATAAAATGATTTATCTAAATGAATCAAGTGACTGTTGTCCCATTTGAAGTTAAAAGTAAAAAATGTCCAAACTGGTTTGTGCCAGAAAAATGAAGCGAACTTGTCTTAGCTGCAATATGGCTGCCGTTAGCAATAGCTTTAGCAATATACAGTTTTCTTTTCTTTTCTGGGAGTTTGTGGTTAAATCAGTTTCAAATTTCAAACTGCACAACATACAGGTCTGTCCATGAGCTTATAGTGCTTAAATCTATAAAACGCTAAGAAATACACTTACGGCTTCTGTTGCTAATAAAAGTTAGCCGTGGCGCAGATTTGCCCATTTTCAGTGAAACAAAGTTCAAAAGTTTGCAGTTAAGAGGAATCCATCTCACTTATGGAGTTTAATGATTTTATTCTAATTTATACACATTTTAAAAAAAAAAGATTAGATAATTTATAATTTAATTAATTTAGAAAATGGATGGATGGATGGATGGATGGATGGATGGATGGATGGATGGATGGATGGATGGATTGATTAATTAATTAAATCAATAGCCAACAAAGGCCTGGACAATCCTTTTTATTTCCTCTCGCCTTCGAAACATTTAGTTTCCCTTTGAAAGGAATAAAGTATTTTTAATTTGAATTAAACACTATAAACAGCATGTCCAGAGCTTTTTACTCCCCTTTGCATTACAATCGCCCAAGATGGAGACAAGCAGGGCTGGCCAAAGGCAATGCTACTCCACCAAGGCCCCCTAAAAACTCAACATTTTTGGTGCTTTATCATGATAACTTGATAAAGTTAGCATGGTATTTGCTATTATAACAATGAATAATACAAACTAAATGCTTTTACAAATGGAAAAACAATTTGTATTGTTTTTAGTCACGCAAATAATTAGTTAATCTCTTCCTGCTGATAGCTGCTGCCACTCTTGGGCAAATTTAAAATATATAATTTATTGTTCACTGTAAATTTAGTGTTTATCAGCTGATGTTACATTCAAATGGTTAAAATAATATGGCACACTTTAATGCCACTGAAATATTTAATGCTAATAGTAATGATACTAATGATATGCTACCCATAGAGTAGCTTAGGAATGATCAGTCATCTAGTGTTGACATGTTGGCATCATGGGCCCCAAATGAAAATCAGCTCAGGGCCCTAGGCTTTGACCGGCCCTGGAGACAAGCGTAAAAACTGTTCAAACCTTACCCGATTATTCTACCCTGAATATCATTAAAATACAATCTAAAGAGTCGATAGCAGTTTTTCTTCTCCATCCTTTCCAGTTTCTGGTGTGGTGAAAAGCGCCGCGGTTCGGGATGACTCCAAACCTGCAGATGCTCAAGGTAATTAATGTCTGCTCGGCCTTTACCGTCTACAGCTCCTCATTTTTTTATGTGATTTTAAACTCCCCATCCTGTCATCTCCAGGAGCTGCGCGGCAGGTATTTATGGCCGAGTCAGACGCCTCAAACTTCTTCAGTCAAAAACGCCGCAGTCGCCGTTCACCCAAGTCCTACACCGAGGTCCAAGGTAGGTGTAGTAAAATCTGGCCTAAGCCATGTCTATGGCCGCAGTGGAATAACAGGTTTGTTTGGGTAATTTGATTTATTTTTGGTGTTAGTCACTGTGGCATGCCCCTATGTAGCTGCAGTAGTAGTTACGGCCTATATCAGACACACTCGGCCTGTCGTTAAGGAGCTGAGATAGAGAGCGGTGGATTTATTGGTCTGTGGCGGGACTGGGACGGTGATATGGTTTGTTTCGACTGCGAGCTCTCAAAGTTCAGGAGAATAACAGACGCTCCACTATTTGTGGTTCGACACCAAGACAGAGTCTCTCACGAGCTGGAAACTGCACAAGGAGTCACAGGATACTGTGGAGCGACTTCTGCCTCGTCGGGTTTCTCAGAACAAAACGTTCCCTCTTCAGTAGCCACCATATAGAAAGCAACTTCAAAGCACTGAAACCCAGACATGCTGCAGTCGGAATAATGTACAGAATTTCTTTATTTTAAACATTTCTACAGCTCATGTCAATAATGCATAGGAACGTCTGTATCTGTCAGAGCAGAGGACAGCTGTTTTCATAAGTTTAAAATATCGAAAATTTCTAATTAGCTAAAAAGTAGCCAATTCTAAACTTTGTATACAATTAGTTACTTTTCCAATCATTTTTATTTTGGATGTATGATGTTACATAAGTCACAGAATTCTCACTTGTGAATAACTCAGGAATAAAAATGCTCCTGATTTTAAGAAGTAAACCAGTACTGTCCCCAATAGAGGTTTTCCAATGTGACTCAGTGCCCAGGGTAGCACACCCTGGGGGGCGTTATCTGTCCGTTGCGCCCAGAACAAGTTTGACACTCATTTGCCAACTTTAATTAGTCTGTGAAAATCCAGTTAACAGGGAGTTGGCATCTCAAAGTATGAGCACTTTCAGAAAACATAGCTGTAGCCAGGCTAGCCAATCACGTTGATTGTCATTCAACATGACACTAGCCAAAATTTTAATACGACAGATTGTTTAAAACACACTTTGCGATCTGCAAACCTTTTTCTCTCATACGATCCAAACCTTTTGCCACAAGCTAAAATTGCCAAGTTGAATGTTTTCTTCGGCCACAAAACTTTTAATTATTATTATTGTTATTATTTTTATGTTTACCAGATATTTTGTAGAAAAGGGATTTGTAAATCTTTGCAGACGCAAAACAGAAAAAAGTGTCTTGCCTTGTTAACAGGAAAGCATAACTTCCTAATTTTAGGGGATAATTGTTATTTTTTAAATTATGTTATTGATCTTGGGGAAAAAAAGAACAACTTCAGGGTGCAGCGATTGAGTCACTTTTTCTTCAAAAACACTTGCAGCATTTAGTTAACTTGGGTGTGGCCATCTCTGAATTAAGAGTAAAATCACCAGACCTTTGTGATCCGATTTACTGTGAAAATAAATTGAAAGCAAAAGACATTAAAGACCGAACACTTTGTGTTAACAGTCTCCATTTGAAGAAGATTTTAATTAGTCTGTGAAAATCTTGGCAATAAAAATTATTTAAGAGTCTATTTGCAACAGCCGTCTGTGCTGGCAGGTCATCTGTACCATTCTGAAATTGGGCCGCAAACCGCTTTAATCTGTTTGTGAAAAGACAAACTAAGGGGTTAGGAGTGGAGGTTCTCAGGAACACTTTGTGGGTGTTGGCAGCTTAGAAGGAGGGGGGGAGAAAAAATATATAGAGCTGCAATAACGGCCTGTTTATTTGAAGCTCTGGCAATTTATAACTAATTAAACCAGTTACACACATCGTTGTGTACAACATGTTAATGTGTTCCTTTACCATTTAATTACATAAAATACAGAGAAAAAAACACTCTTACTGACTTGTAATGGTAACAGTGGTTAGCCAGCTCACTGAGCGAGCCAATCCCATTTGTTTTCAGACTTAAAATGGCAACGCAGTTAAATTTGGTGTGATGTCATTCCAAAGCCAATAGAGCACAGGATATCAGCACAATGTTTAAAATTTTAAAATAGATCATTAGCCTTCCCCCGAGCTAATAACATGGCTCGTAAAAACACCGTTAGGCTATACGCACTAACTTGACGTCATAGCACCAACATCCAACTGTGCTAATCGAACGTCTTTAATTTTTTATTTTTGTGTCTTTTTATTTATTTGAGAGATAAATGCCAAATAATTTAACAGTTATTGTGGAAAATACAATAAACAAAAAGCTACATATGGTCAGAAGCATCTGGGGAGCAATGCTACAATGCTAGCTTAGCTTGAGCCTAATTATGACGTTTTCTAACTTATTGGCTGCTTTGGAGGGACAGGGCCTTGGCAGACTGAAAGCAGACCTGTGTGTTTACTGTGATGTAATCCATATCTTGTTGCCACTTGTGTTAAATTAGGGGTACAGCTAAAAGTGTAATAAAGTTTAATGTGTGTATCAGCCATGCTCTGCCTGCATGGAAAAGAACTGCTGATTTGATACAAAGAGAAGTAAAGAGAGATTACATAAAGCCAAACCCAGCTCACTCAATTATTTAGGTGTTTATACTTATTTGAGTATATTTGGTTTCCTCTATTAACCGGGTAAATACCGCGTAAATCTGATGAGACTCTTGAATTAAATACCTTTGGTCAAAACTGTCTAAGTTGGTTCAGATGCTTTCTTGTTCTCCTGATTTCTGCGTCAGGTTAGATGTTTTTAGGTGGAAAGTCCTCCCCACCCTGCGACAAATGAAGCGAGACTTTAAATTTACTGCTGATCTGCCAAAAGTTTTATCCACCTTTCAGCTGTTACTAGATCAGCCTCAATCCACATACAGTATTCATGGATGACAATGAATTTTGAAAGCTGAGATGACAAAGAACAGGTATAAATATAGCCTGATAAAAACCATGCCTCTTTCTTCTATGCTTTGCTTCGTGCAGCGGGTTTGGGGTCTGGGTTTTGGAAAAAGGATTGCTAACAGAGTTGAGGTTTTAAATGTTTTATGCTATGAAGCTTACCGGGAAAAAAATAAGCTTACCAGAAATTGTCTGCACTGTAAACAACCATTCTCCAATGCAAAGGGAGAAGAGCCAAACCAAACGAGGCAGCTGTTAACGTTAATTCAATATTTGGCAGCGTGGCCAACGCTGGCTGAACGAATCCGTTCACTTCCTCCGCCGCCATTGATAAAACATACAAGTTTCCCGTTTTGACCTGAACTAAAAAGAAAGACTAAAATGTGTTTATCTTTTCTCCACCACAGCCGAGCAGAGAATGAAGCGAGCTGCCAGCGAGAGAAGGAGGGAGTATAACGAGGAACAGAGAGACGAATACGAGAACTACCTTGAGGAAGACCGTGATGGTGAGACAATAAGTTAGACCCCGGCACATGCTTTCAGAAAACCCAACACTCTAACGACATGGCTGAACAAACAACGCATTAAGAAGCAGCTGAACAGCTTCAGTTCGGTCTTGGAGAAGGATGATTCCTCCGGACCGCAGGACGACGCCTGGGAGGCCGCGCGCATTCAAAGCGTCTATTTGCGGTCCACCGAAAGCTGACAATCATCTCCGGAGTGGTCAGAAAGCTGTGATATGCTTGCAGTCACAGTTTCTAAACTGAGAACTATTTACCATAAAAATGTGATTTGGCTTCATATGAAGGATGTTCAGGGAGGCTCGTGGAGAAAACAACAAAGATAGCTGCCAGTTTCATTTATGTGTAACCATTAGGGCTTATCTTTAGTTGTCTTCTGACGGGAAATGCCATAAAAAAAAGAATGAAAAGATAGATGTATGCAAAATCCTTGCATCTTTAAAGAAGTGTCCACAGAACATTGCTTCACACCCTTAGTGGCACTTCTGGTGTAAAAAGGTTTATAGCTGTACTTTAAATTGATTTGACATTAAACTGAAAAACCTGCAGACAAGAAAGCAATACCCAAGATCTCCCGGCCGGCATCCCTGATTGCAGTACCAACATATGATTAAAAATGCAAGAACTTTAAAAGAAGGTTGTGGTAGAAAACCAAAATTGCCCCCTATACATGCAAGAATAGTAGTGTGAGAGGCAAAGTGGAAGCCAACCATCACTACCAAGGCTGGTACTTTTGGCAAACCAGTATCTTCAAGAAGACATGTGAACAGAGCACAATGATGGTCTCTGGATACCAAGCAAGGCTTATCAGGCTTTTCAAAATCAGAAGCGCAACTAAATTGCTCATGTATTTAGTGGTTAATAAAGGCAAAATTGGACAAGGAAGGAAGGATATTGATTATGTTTGGCGAAGTGACCAACATGACGTTATGTGACAACTAACTTTGAAATCATGAATGGCGACAGAACTGTAATTCTTTAAGGCTCAATGCCAAAGAATTTTTCAAGCTGTGTTAGAGTAGCTTTCGTTCTACAAGTAATGGTTCTACATTTTTCCTTGGGTTCTACTTTGAGATCGAGTCTCTGAGGAGGTCCAACATTTCAGAGAACTGGTTTAGCAGTTAGTTTTTTCTGGCGAACTGAGTTTAAGATTTCAAAGAAAATGTCAGCCAATGTTTCTCAAAAAATTTATTTTATAGAAAAACAACGTTGAATATAATACATATAATTTATAGCCGTTAAATCAAACTAAATATGGACCCAATTGGAGTTGCTTCCACTTAGCTGGCAGCTTTCCCACCATTTTGGCATCAAAAGAGTTCAGGAATCTAGCAAGTGGAAAAATATTAGCAATGATCAAATACGTGTGAATCATAACTTTGGTAAGTTCATAGTTTATGTTCTTCATAGGCATTTTTTTCCCTTAAGAGTCAGGAAATGTGCTAGCTTACAAAAGTAGCATTAGCTAAAACACTACAAGCTGCAGTAACATAAATGTCTTTTTTTTTTAACAGAAGTAAATGAGAGGTCAAGAGAGATGAACGAGCAGCTGCGAGAGTATCACTACGACGGCCTCCATCCTCGATTCTACTGGTTTCACTGAACACGTGACTTCGTGTAAAGATTTCCATCTCTTCTTTATAGCAACAAGGCGCCTGTATCAATGGCAAATGGCTGATATATGATATATGAGAGCAAGCGCTAAAGTTATTCATGTATGTGTAAGACATTAAGCTACGTTAAGTTTTCCACAAACCTTATCCTATTTTCATAATTTTGAAGTTGTGCCACACGTGTAATGTGTTTTAATTGCGCAGTTTTTCTATGGGAAGCTATGAGTTTTGCATGCTTTTTAAAATGGTTTTTACATGTGCATACTGTAGGAACTACAGTGCAGTTGATGGCAGTGTGGTTTGCGCCGACTTTCATGTATTTAAGTTGCAAAGGAATAAAGACCAGCGTCCATGAGGCTACCTTGCCTCCACAATGTCTGGTATTTGGAGTATTTGAAAGGAGGGAAGCGGGGTGGAAAAATAAAAATGAAGCAAGCTGCTGAAGACATCAGGCTGCAATGAATCTCACATTCCAGAGAGGAAATATCTGACACACACTGGATGGAAGAGACCAACAGAGAAGTGAGAAAATCATATAAAGAAGACAAAGTGTTAGTGCTGAGAAATGACAATCCCAAAGAAAAACATAGAGCAACAGTTCTTTTATATTTGCACTGGGTACTGGAGGTCTTAAAGCGAAGAGTTGCAGGGCAGCCAAATGGATTAAGCAGTAGAGCCGCCAACACACACACACAGTCGTGTTTTTGTGACTTGTGGGAACTTTACATTGATTTCCAATCATTTTCTACAACCTAACCTGTACCCGTATCCCTAACCATCACATACCTAACCCCCAACCCCAAAACAGCATTTCCCCTTATGGGGTCCAAGAAAATGTCCTCACAAGGAGCAATGGCCCCCACAACCCCACATTGTAGACAGAAATAGGTTCCCCACAAGGATATAAAAACCTAGTTCATACACACACATACACAGAAAGTGGTAGAGAGCGTTTGCTGATTGATTTCATGCTTCAATTCACTGTTCCAAGAATCCTACAGAGCTAGAAGGGTGTATTTCTATAGAGCTGTTATCTCTTACTTTGAATTGAAAAACTTCACAGAAGCTCCTGTGTTCAGGTTTTTGAACTTTAATAGTTACGGTGCTGCTGCCAAACTGCAACAAATCATTTTATATGTAAAAATACTAAATACACTGTGAGCTGTTCCACAGTATTAAAGCTGCAGTACGAAACTTAGAAGAAATGTTTTTACATATTTGTTGAAACTGTCTCAATGTGGTGACATTGTGGCATGAGACATGTTTAAAAAAAAAATTATAAAAAGATCCCCCACCTTCTGCCTTTAATCACAACCAATCAGAGCCAGGAGGCGGGTCTTAGCGCTGTCTAACATGCTTGTGCCAACATAAGTTATACTTCTGTGTTTTTGCTAAACCAGAAGTTATTTTTTGAGTAGGGTTACACTTAGTTGACCTCTTTTTTAATATATTTTGAGTTTGTCAACTTTTCTGGGAGTGACATAAAAACCCACCTTGAAGACATTTTTCCTGTGGTGTCTAAAGTTTCACTGCTTCATCCACATTTCTGTAGATTTGTATCACTGCAACTTATTACAAATTCAGAAATTAAAGTTATAACTGTGATCCAAGTTTAAGTCAATTCATAAAATTTGCGGTTATGTTTGAAGAAGTAAAGCACGTTTCTATGTTCTCTGTTAAATGACCTTGAAGCTGATTTATCCCTTCCAAAACAACTTATAGCTTTTAACAGATTTACAAAGACAGATTTTTTTTTCTAATTGAAAGTATTTTTAGTTGAAATATTGCACACTAATATGTTTTCAGAAAAAGGAGTGTAGGGTAATTTTTTTTTAATTGGAAAACAAAATTGAATTTGGAAAAATAAGTTATTAAATGATAATTCTGTAACTTTGGACAAATTGAAAAGGTGGATGAAAACATTCTCTTTTGTTTTTCTTAAAAGAAGAAAATAAAAAACTATATAAATAATTTTTCTCTCATTTTTACTCCCAAAGTTTTCAGGTTAACTTTTCCATTAAAAAGGATAAAAACAAACTTTTACATGACACTTTGTAAAGTCTTGCTTTATTCAGCCTGTTTACAAATTCAATACCTTAAAAACGTCTGAATATCCTTTAAAAAAAACATTTAAATTTAAAATTTGATTTAAAAAACATGTTGCTACATAATTATACGAAACTCAACGCTGGTTCTTCTCGGAGGTGAGAGTTCATTTCAAGCTGTTGAGGAACTTGGCGTGCTCCTCTCCTCGAGGCTGGAGAAGCTCGCCTCCGATCTTGGGTCCAGTTTTCTCCTGAAAGAGAACATCCAGAACCTCAGCTCAGGTCTCCCAGCATGCATTGTGCTTCTCCTCTCCTGTGGTTCTGTCTTACCTTCAGCATCCCGTCTCGCTCCCATTTAAACAGCCCACAGTTGCTGGAAATGACATCAGCTCAGTTTAGTCTGCGGTTCTGGGTGAGGGTGAAGAGGAGGAAGAGGAGGAAGGGTGTCCGGGGTTACCTGCAGTGTTTGTGTGGCAGTCTGTCCAGAGCGATGGCCCTCTGTCCACAGGGACATCTGAAGAAGCGCTTGACGGCGTCGTGCCACCGCAGCTCATGGTTCTCAGTCACGCAGCGATCCGCCGGCTTGAAGTAGGTGTAGCTGCACTGGAGGTGTAGGAGCGAGAAGATGGGGGGGAAAAAATCAGACTCCGGAATGACAGATGGAGGCGTTTCTAACGGCAACGCCACGGTGTACCTTTCTGCAGGTGACAGCCCGACACTTCATCTCTCTGATTGCCTTCATCTTGTCCTCCATCTGCTCCTTCTTCACCAGAATATTGAAGTAGCGCTCCTGCAGCTGGTACTCTGACTGCAGGAAGCAGGAAGCAGCCTCAGTTATCTGGATCTCTCCTTAAAGCTAAACATTAAAAAAAAGAAAGAAAATGTAATAAAATCTCGGGTTGTACCGCTTGGAGCGCGACGCTGTGACGAGATTTGGCATTGAGGATCTTCTGGAACTCCTCGGACTCGACGTAGCGCTGCTGCTCACGTTTCTTTTTCAGGGCGGGCTCCTCCTCCTCGTTACCGGGCAACCCGCCTGAGCAGGTGTGACAAAGGAGGAGTTCTTTAGGTACTCAGAAATCATTTCAACCAAGGATACAAAACATTAATCAACTTATGATCAATGGTTTATTAGATTAAAAAAATCTCTAATCGATTTAAAAAATAAATCTGCTTCTTTCAGTGTTGTAGTTTGGCAGCCATCCAGCAGAGGGCGCCGCTGGTCATGCATATGCAGAACCAATTGTTTGTCCTCAGCATCTCTGGAGGCTGAGGACAAACGTCAAGCTGAGGAGGTGACTATACTACTTATACTTATACTACCTTCCAAAAATAATGGCCTATGTCATTTTGGCCAAAAGTAATTTTTCCAAATAAAAAACATAATAATCACCACCTCCTTTTTTGCCAAAAGATTGATATATAATCAAATTATGACATTTAGGTGTTTTTTCCCAGCTAATAAGTTTATTTAAAACAGGGGCAATGTGCCAAAAATATTAATAAAACATGCCTAACACCAGATATAGGTCTAGATGGTTTCCATCTATGATTCCAGGGCAGGTGAGCTAATAAAGTAATATATCATAAAACATAAATTGAAAGTCATGTTTTACCAATATATCTTAGTTTCTGAGAAAACCACGATTTTCTGTTTATTCAGTCAGTATTTAATAAAGCGTAACACAAAATTTTAAATTGTATTGATATTATAAAAATTCAATATATTATGAAAAATGTGCCCTTTATGTTTTAGAAACACTTCATGCCATCTTGATATAAGGGAAAATGCAGGTTTTTAGTAAAACTGCTGCTTATCAATTAATTGTTAGCCGGTCGATAAGATCAGTTAACTTTAGATGAACTCAATCTATAATAACTTAAAGTGCGAACACTTCTGTACGCACCATTTGGGGACGTCCGATTCTTCTCTACTCGGGCGTTGATGTCGCTGCTGTCGCTCCTCTTCCTCTTCACGGCGTTGGGGTCTTCCCTCTCCAGCGCTGCTCCTTTCCCCCTCAGCTTCTTCAGAGCGGCCAGCTTGGTGGCTGATAGGCTGAGAGCGCTAGGAGGCGGAGCCTGAGGCAGGCTGTTGTCAAAGAAAAGAATGTCGTCCCCTTTGGAGAAGCCGCGGCCCAACGTCGGGGCGTCCGACGTCGCCGTGGGAACCTCCGAGGCAGCCTTTGGGGACGTCAGACCGGCTCGGCCCGGCGTTGTAGCGGTGCTGCCCGGGTTCTGCGGCGCCCTCTGCTGGACTCTGTGCCGGCGGCTCTCCAGGAGCTCCCGCTGCCTCTGCTTCTGCTGCTTTAAGAGGTCAGACGCAGAGATGGACTGAAGCGGAGCTCCGGATGCATTTCTGGAGGCTGAGGACAAACGTCAAGTTCAGGAGGAGTATTATTATTTTTATTCTAATACTTAATAATAATAATATTATTATTCTTCCAACCCAGCTGGTTGTCCTGCTCCAGGTGTTTCTTCAGCTGCAGAGCTCCTGGGGTTGGTATCGTCATCAGGCTCTTAAACTCGTTGGAGCATCCGGAAACTTCCCCAGACTGCATACCTGGTAATCGCCAGAAAACTGAGGTCTCACATCAGATTTTTTTTATAAACAGCTCAACTTTTCTCTGTATTTTTTAAAGACATAAAGCGAAAACGCTGAGCGCTGAGGTAAACCATACCGATCTTCTTGGCCTGACTGATGAGCTGAGCCGATCCTCTCACAAACAGCTTGTCCAGGGTTTTCTGGACCGGTTTGGTCGGTTTAGATGCAGTCCTGCAACACACTTCACTCGTTACTGAAGCTGCAGATGTGTTTTACTGAAAAACTAAGACAATTCTGAATTCATTTCAACATTATTTACAAAACAAACATCTGAAACATGGTGTGTGAACGAGTCTGTTGGAGCTTAGCCAGAATCTGGAAACATCAACATTCAAGATATTGGCAGGCAGCCTGTCCAGTAGCAGTCAGTGTTGCAACAATTCTAAAGAAACCTCTGACTCAAGACTGTTGCTGTTTGACAGACTCATAACTGCCATGACATGCTAACAGCTCAATAGCCTACATGAAGTGCATGCCATATGTTTTGGATTATTATTTGTAAAAAGAAAATATGAAAACCATACAGAATTTTCTTCCTACTTCACAATTATGCACTACTCCGTGTTGATCTGTCATATAAAATATATATACAATATTCATGGTTAATTAATGTTTCACCAACTCAAATTTAAAAGCTTTTTAAGACAATTATGAATGGAATTGAAAACTTGCATCTTCACAGAAATGTATGAACTTTGCCTAGGTAACTGGAGATGAATTTTCACTTACATTAGCTAGATACCTAGCTAGCTAATGTAAAAGTAGCAAGGGTATATTAGCAGCTAGGTAGTGGTATTCTCAACTGCCTCAACTCAGAACACAGGCAACTCAAACTTTTGCCTGACTGTAAAGTCCCATGAGGACAAGAATAAATAAATTAAATACAAGATTAAATAGTCCTGCCACAACCAAATTTAAGACCCAGGATTAATGCATTTAAGGTCAACTAACCTTTATTTAATGAATTCAAGACACTTTAAGGCCTAAAATGTAATTTTAGCTACATGGATTCCAGACTTTTTTGTGGATACTCTAAAACTAAGCCTGAGCTGAGTAGAACCTTTACATTAACTTGGATTGTAGTTTCAGCAGGACTCACAGGGAGGCGGCGCAGGCAGCAGAGGAGACCCCCCCGTAGTAAAAGCCGTCCTGACACAGACGCTCTCTCAGGCTGCCCCCCTTCCCGCTCCCCTTCACCCGGTTGGGGGCTTTCCCGGAGAACGACGACTGCAACTCGGCCCTCTTGGAGCTCATCTTCTGGTACTGGGCCTTGACGTGGTACTGGCAGTACTGGCACTCGTACTGCAGAGAGGGTCAAGTGGTTAGCATCGGACGAGACAGCCGGATTGGAATGTTGTGGCAAATGGAGGGCTACCATGTTAACGATCTGAGAGCACGGCTCCCCGCTCTTCTTCACCGCCTTGCAGATCCCAAAGTCCAGAGCTTCCCCCATCACCAGAACCTTCTGAGGATGATCTACCGTCAGACTGACCTGCAGGCCAACCAGGGTGTTAGCAGCGAGGGACGATTGGGAATGAAGCTCAGTTTCAGAGTCTCTAAGGGTGCGTTCACACCAGTCCTGTTTAGTCCGCTTTAATTGAACTCTAGTTGGTTTGCCCAAAAGGTCCTGTCTGTTTGGGAAAGTTGGAACGCACAATAGAACTCTGATCATCCTAGAAAAATTGGTTGGACTGAAATGAAGTCTGGCTCAGTTTCAATGCATATGTGAACGTCAAGCAGACAAGCAACTGCTCCAAAAGCAGGAAGCAGATGCTAACACAAAGAATTCTGGGTAAATACAGCCATAACAAACATGTAAATATAGTACTCATGGGAGAAATAGTTTGTGGTGTTTTACCAAAGACAAAAGACAAATCCTACAACCACTAAAATATAAGGCCACTACGTTTTTGGGAAGAAGATAGTTGTGCTCAGTGTCTTGCTGTGAGGTTTTCCTGTCGTTTCCTTCAGTGGTTCTTGGTGCAGCACCACCACAGGTGAGGAAGGGAACAGGTAGGGTTTGATGGTTTGACTCGGTGTGAAAATGAACCACAACAGCTGGAAATGGAACAGATGTTTTGGTCCCCAATCAAACAGAGTCTACTGGCCTACCAGGTGTGAAAACAGCCTGAGAGTGTGTACCTCACCCCGTCGTAGCCGTCTCTCTGCTTCATGGGGTTGGGGTTCAGGATTCCTATGACCGTGCCGGGTTCCATCTTCCAGTGCTCCTTGTGGACGTCACCGAACAGCAGCAGGGACACAAACACGTCCAGGTTGTGGAGGTCATTCAGCTTCCAGACGCTGAAGGTTTTGCCCTGCAGAGAGAAGGTTGAGTCATGAAACCAATGGGAGGTCAAGGGTCGGGCGGCGGTCACGGCAATAACATAATGCATCACAACATACGCTGCTGCTGCTTTGGGGCGTAGCTTTGCTGACCAACACGGCGAACGTCACCCAGTCGCTGTCCTCCAGCTTCTCCCGCTTCAGCCGCTCCGGCACCTGGGACAGCCGGATCAGCCGCCGGTCGGCCATCTTTCGCTCCATCTCGCTTGAGGAAACCCGCGGCTTCCTGATGAAGCATCGACCGAAAGCATCGTTTCAGACCTCAGTGCTCCACAACTCAATGAACCAATGACCACCTAAATTCTATGTTTTTAAACAGCATTACACAGGCTAGCGGCTCTGACCTGAGCCGCAGTCCTGAGTACTTCTCCACCCCTACGTCTTTAGGAACAGGAGGCAGAGCCGCTGGCTTAGATGGTTTAGGTTCTCCACCCGCTGTGGTTCGAGTGTCGGACGGAGGGGGAGAGAGCAGGTGACCGCCCGGCTCGCTGGCGCTCTCTAGTGGTTGGAAGGAGCTGCTGATCTTCACCTCCACCAGTGGTTTCCTATCTTCTGAAAACAGCACATAAACGCAACATGAAATCCAAGGACAGCTTTCATTCAGAGTTGAATGGACCAGGGTGAGTCAAAGAGTGAAGGTGTGACCTGGAGGTGAAGCTGTGGCCTGGTGAGCCACTCTTGATTTACGTTTGAATGAGTCTGCATTGCTGAGCTGAGAGAGGAAGTCTGAGGATTCCTGCAGCTTGGAGCTCCCCCCTGTGGCCGGAGCAGATAAAGACGCTGAAACTGGAAGAAAAAGTCACAAGAACATCCACTGGAAATACAGAACTGGTGAAGAGTTTACAGCACCGATGGTATTTACTCTGGGTCTTTAGGTTTCAAAGTTCTGCTTCGAATTATTGTTTTTAAAAATGATTGGAGTTTATTGTTGCACTTTTATACACATAAATATAAAAAAATCATAATAACTAAATAAAACAAATTGTAAATTGTAAAACAATGTAGTAAAACAAATAAAAATCATTTTAAAAGTTTATTATTGCTTAATTATAATGGGGCTTAAACAAGCCACAATATAAAAAATAGTAAAAATGTGTTGCTTAACTGTAAATAACCTTTTTTTGCTTTGTTTTTTTATTTTTGCTTAAATATAAATATTTAAATAAATTATGATAAATTCAAACAGTTAATTTTGGCTTAATAAATAAGTAGTAATTAGATAAAAGTTTGTTAATTATAAAATAGTTAAAAAAGGAATATTTGTTTTCAAAACATAAATTTACTATTATAAAAATACTAAAAAGAAACCAAAATAATAAAATAAATTTGTTGATTAATTATAAAAATGAGAAATATAAATAATCTTAAATCAGACATTTATTGTTGCATAATTACAAACGTAACAAAAAGAAAACAGAAATAATAGACAAACTTTGATGTTTAATTATATAAAAAATAATGATAAAACAAATACATAAGCTATATAAAAAGAAGCTTATTGTTGCTTAATCATTCTATATCACAACCAACAAGGTTTGAATTCATCCCTAAAAGCCAATCAATGAGTGTTTTCCTGGCCCTCCAGGAGTTGCTAAGCAACACGTTTACCTGCTTGCAGTCCAGCTTTGGCCCGGCTCGGTTTGGGCGCTGGGTTCTGGCTCGGTGTCGGCTTTGATCTCCCTGCTTTGGGAGAAGCTGAACTCTTCTGATTCGCCTGCAGCTGCAGCTGCTGCTGCAGCTTCTGCATCTGCTCCTGCATCCGCCTCAGTTCCTCTGCAGAAAACACAGGGACACATATAATGAAGCAAAAATAAATGAATAAATAAATAAAATAAATCCTCAATGGAACAGAAATCAAATCTGGAGTGAAGTGATGCGAGACAAACCTTGCAAATCCTCTTTGGACCTGCCCAAGTCCGGGCAGGATTCTCTCTCACTTCCTTCTCCCTTCACGTCCTTCTCCTCGTTTTCAATGTCCTCAACGTCCCCAAAGAGTTCCGACACGGCATCCGTCCCCTCGCCGTCCTCTTTGTACTCTTCCTCATCTCCGTTGTCCTCATCAAACAGGCCGTCCAAATCGTCCGCCTGCGGTTCGCCGGTTTCCTCGCTCTCGTCCAGGAGCGCCGTCAGAATGTCCAGGTCGTCCTCACCTCAGGGGGGAAAAAAGCCACTAAGTATTAAACTACAAAAGTCCTTACTTTTAATGTGTGTTAAACTTTATAATACTTACTGTCCATTTTAGAGGGGTTGACTGCAGCTGATCCCAGATGGCAATTCTGACATGAAAAAAATGTGAATTATCTGTCAATCTGAGATGACAGAAATATTTCAACTTTTGAATTAATAAAATAAAAACGAAATCTAGGAGAAACTTAAAAATTGTGGTTGTTACGTTATAAACTGTGAAAGAAAAAAAGATTAGAATTTGAGCAGATCCTAAAATGAATTCATGTATACAGACAATCATGACTATTCATATTCAGATTTCAGATTCATCCAGCAGGCTCTGTGTCTCTGACAATAGGTTGTTTTATTTTGTACAGATCTCGAACCAATCAACAATTTGTGTTAAAATAGGAATAAAGGCCCATCCTGTAAAGATGACCTGTCAGAGGATGTTTGAACCCGACTGGTGCAGAACCGTCATGTATTTAAAGGTTAAAGGTGTGAGAAGCGGAATGTTTTCAACAAGTATGCGTTACATTCTTCACCGACGTCACAGCAGTAAAATGCTAATCCAAACAGCTAACACACGCACGTCGAAAATGAATATGAAAAGTAACACTGTTTAATTACGGAAATACATTCTATTTTCGCGAACACCAAGACAAAAATATATTTTTTAAATATTAAAAATAAAGTACTTTTTCTCCATGTCTGACTCCAAATGTAAGTCGACGCTTACCTCCTCCGTTCGTTGCTGCTCGGTTTCCTGTCTTCTGCTTGCACCGGTGACACCAAACCAAATATTAGAACCTCATAAAATATTACTTTGTTTTCTTTAGGACCGTCTTCCCGTCCGAACCAGGCTGATATTAATTTCATTCACAGACTCGACTAAACTGCTTCCTCACACAGAGGAAAATCTAAACTGGCGCTAAACGAAGGACCCAATGTGTTGTCAAAGAGGAGAAGGGTGTCCAGTGATATGCCTCATTAAAAAAAAAAAAAAAAAAAAAAAGAGTAGAAAAAGAAAATTGGATTGAGACCATTTTGTCATCTGGAGAAGTATTTGAGCGTCATATATTAATAATATATGATCTTTATTCGATTTTAACTTAACAAAAAGTACATTATAAATGGGACAATATTTAAGTTAATTTTTAAAGGGTGGATGTGAAACATTTTTTGTGCTAAAAAATAATTACTAATAAATTATGTTCTGGCCATTTTATTTATACATGATTGATTTATACGTGGTTAAAAGTAAATTTGGGACATGTTAACTTTTTTTGTAGTAAAAACCAACACTAATGATTATTTCTTATCAATAAAGAGAGGCGGTGTTTGACAGTAGATGAATGCAATTAATTAAAGAATACTAATTAAACAATGCTTATGAATTACTACAGGGATGTGATTTAATTTGCCCATTCACCAATGAGTATTCTCATTTAGTGAGCAAACTGTTTTAAAGCCTAATATTTTTTGTCTAAATATGTACATTTTACAAACCTTTTTTTTTTATTCTCAATGTTTATTTCCATTGTATTATTTTCTAATTTAAAAAATTCTCCGTCCCCTCTATTGTATCTTCACATGTAGTCTTCGTCCAAAACTTTCCTCCTGCTGATTCCCATTATTACAATATATTTTTGATATATGGCAAAACCCCATTTATTATAAAGCTATCACCAGGACTACCTATCTAAGCCTTTGGCTTCAAAATAAAAGAAAAACAAAATAAATAAAAAAATTCTATATCTAAAGAAAAGCTAATTGTTAACTGTAAATTATGAAAAGGTCAAACTCAGACAGAAATTCTCTCATTTTATTAGTTTTTTCCCCCACAGAATTCCAAACCTTTAAAACTTACAAGGTATACAGAACTGACAGCTTCCTGAATATTCATAAACCGGTCAAATATATTATGTTCTAATTACAGCGTTTCATCTGCTTAATAGAAAGAAAATATGCGCCTTCATATTACCCATCCTCTCCAGACCAACAAAAAAATCCAATCAGGAGTTTAAATGATGATCAGACTCCATAAAATCTCAAAGCATTTAGAAGATGCATGCTTGGTACCATGGTAGGACATGTCCGCCATGCAGATATACATTCTTTCTCACTTTTCAGCTCAGATCGCACAGAGATTACAAACCCCAAAACATTTTCTTATATTCTTAATATAATTATAATTAATATATATAATAATATAATTCTTAAAACTGAACCTTATTTAATTGCACAACTAGGAGTGGTAGAATGTTTTCATGCAAAGACAGGCTCCTGTACCAACCCAGGTCAGTATTTACAAAACATATCTATGGGCAAAAAAAAAAAAAAAAAGGAACAAAAAGATGGCAAAAGATTTAAGGTGACATCTATATTAAATTAGCAGATTAATGACAACACATGTAAAAAAAAAAACAAAAAAACAAAACAAAACAGCATGAAAGATTTCTACAGGGTAATTTTGAGACAGGATATGAAACAACGTGAAAACCAAACGTTTGACTTTTAAAAGGGGATTTCTGTCGACTATGCTCAATATTAAATATTGTGTCATAAGATGGCAACTGGCATGTGTGGCAATGTAAACCTTAGTTTACTATAAACACACAAGAAAAAAAAAATCCATACTAGTGTTTTGGCTCATGCTGTTCTGCACTGTGGAGCCTCTTCTGCTGTTCTCTCAGGTTTCAGTTGGCTGTAGAACAAACAGGAGCTCACTTTACATTTCCTAAATGTGACATATATGCTTCCTACTGGTGTCCTGCTATGATGAGACGTTTTACAACATTTACAGCGATTTTATTTACGTGGCAAATTGACGTTTTTTTCACCTGCCTTTTCCAGTGGCGCTAAGTTGTGATAACGTTACTCTAAAATCTATACATTCTGAGAAAGATAACTTTTTGTTTTTAACAAACGGAACAAACTAAAACAAAAAATAATAGTGTAAAAAAGAGGGTTTATTTCCAGCTGGATTTATCAAAAGCCAACTGTTGGGATTGGCTGGTACACACTTTTTCAACAAACCCCCAAACTACAGCGGGCCTGGATCGATGAAGCCTCTTTAGACTTCCATCCAGAAACTATGAGATCTTTGGATCCTACAGGATAGGAACACAGGGAGGTACAGTACGGGTGAGAGCAGAGGAAGACTCGGGTGAAGGTGCTCCTGGTGAGGAAGGTCTAGTTGATGCAGTCCATGATGTGGATCTGCAGGGAGTCCAGGTCTGGAAGGATCTCGTTGCATTTGGGGCAGGCGTGTTCAGGAATGTTGCCCTGGTTCCAGTCGGTACCTGAATCACACCCACAAGTTAAGAACGCTCTCAGGGATTTTACTCCGTTGGCTATGTCAAAGGAAAATGTGGGGCTTCATCAGCAGAACTAAACCCAGCTTACCTCTTCCTACAAGACTTGCATCAGGTCCATGAGAGCCGGATCCAGTGGATCCGTGTCTGCGCTGCATTTCATTCAGAGAACGCCTGGAGGACAGCAAGAGAGGATCAGATACAGCCGCTGGAGGTCGTTGGGATTAAAATGACCAAAAGAGGGAGACAAAGTCCATTGTTTTTGTTGGGTGAGCTGAGAGCAGGGCGTCTCCTGTGTGAGCGCTGCGTACCGGCCCAGTGAGTCCATGTCCTGCTGCAGCTGCGTGTTCTGCTTCTTAATGAACTCCAGCTGCGCGGCCAGGCGCTCCTTCTCCTCGTGCAGCTTCTCCCTCGCCGCTCGCTCCGCGTAGAAGTCCGAGGAGTACACCTCGGCCTGCGGGCCGGGACAGAACCGAAACCGTCAAACAGGCTTTAGAAAAAACTACAAGCTCAGGTCATCCAGTCACTTTACTCTCCACAGGCGTTCCAACTGGAAGGAAGACAGACTGGGACCGGGAAAGAATTTCCTCAATAGTTACTAATCATCCCTCTCTTCATTTTAGTTTCTGTTTCGTTTTGTATTTGGTGTGTCATCCTCTAGTCTGTAAAGCAGGCAGTGGATTAAACTGGGAAAAGCCAGTCTCTGTTTGTCACTCTCCACCATGCTGGTTATTATTTAAATAGATCTATTATGTGGACCTACTGGTTTTCTGTTCCAGGTTGGAGTAAAAAAAAAATGCTGCTGCACTTGGAAAAGTAAAAACTGTGCTTGTGCCATTAAAAACAGCGTTTTTAATTATTATTTTCTTCTTATTACCGCAAAAAAGACTCACAGGCCAAAAAAAAACATGACAAGAAACAGCTGGTGGAGGGCGTGGCCTATCGTCTTTTCACATCGCCGTGTTTTCCTGGGTTCATTTTGTTTTCTAACCACATGCACCAACCTGAGCCTGGAACACAGAGATGGTCTCCAGCTCCTTCTCCTTCTGGAACATCTCCTGCTTCATGTCGTCGATCTTGTTCTGCTTGACGGCCAGCGCCTCCTCTGCAGCGGTGAGCCGCTGCTGCAGGTCCTCCACCAGGTTCCTCTCCACCATGTGGGACTGCAGGACAGCGCAGCATGTTGGCATTTAGTCAGAGGAAAAACCAGAAAACACCAGAGGGACCCTCTGAAAACACACCTCCTTTCTCTTCTTCTCCTCTTTGAGCTCGTTGTAGTCCTCAAACAGTTTGGTGTACGCGTCCTTCAGCTGAGCCAGGTTGTTCCTGTGAGGAAGAGGAAGGAGCAGGACCGTCTGGATGAGTCCAAAAACGTTTTAAAAACAACTTCATGTTGGGGTTGAAAAACGTCTCACAATATAAGCATTTCATATCAGTCCATGTTGATAATTAATGATTATTTTTTGGTTTTAAATATCTGAAATACTGCCAAGCTTATGAGACGACCTTTTCTGTTTTATCCAGTTTTCTCTCCACTCTGGTTTTTTTTTTTTTGTTTGGAGGCACAATGGCGAAATATGAAACTGCTGCTTCGCAAGTTACTCAGCAGGCTGTTGCTAGGTAACCAAAGAGTGAGTGAGTTAGTTGATAACTTTGGATAGCTCACCATGAGAGGCTGAGCAGCGAAAGCCTTTTGCTTGCCTACATCCCCCAGAATGCTGTGCGGTTCTGGATCAAAGTTCAGTGAAATTATTAGCTATTCTATCGGATTTATTGATATTGATGAGGTCTCTATAGCGATATATATTGTTATTAATTTACCATGCATTCCCACTTCAACGTTTGCCAAATAAAATCTCAAAAGTGCGGCATGCATATACATTCAGCTCCCTCTATTTCTGCTACCTGCTTTTAGAAGTTATATGTTTTTTATAAATACTTCTCTGTAATTCAGCTCAGGCTCGATCAGATTGGCTGTTTAGCTTGTGAACATCCATTTTCAAGTTTTGCTGCATATTTTCAATAGGACTTAGATTTGAACTTTGACTAGGCCAATCTAATCACTGTCACTCTTGGTTGTGTATTTATTGTCAGTCTTGCAAGTCAGTCTGGACCTCCATCGACTTTCTCCAGATGAACTGGAAACATCCCCACAGCATGACACTGCCATCGCCCATAGCAACGGTGTGCGGTTGGTCTGCACCAACCTGTCGTCGTCGGCCTTCTTCTGCTCCAGCTGGCTCTGCGCCTGCAGGCTGCCCAGCTGTAGCTTTAGCCGCTCGTTCTCTGCCTGCACCGCCTGCTTCTCCAGCAGCTGGGCCTTCAGCGTGGCCACGTCCTGCTCCACCTCCCGACACCTGACACACACACATAAAGTGGTCATCTTTCTGTTGTTTGTGTGTCTGTTTCCTGGTTGTGATGCACACAGAGTTAGCATAGCGGGCTAACCTGTCCTGCAGGTTCTTCTTCATGCCTTCAGCTTCGTCCAGCTTGCTCTGCGCCTGCTGCAGGTCCCGGAACAGCGTCCTCACCTGAGACTTGAGGTTCTCCACCTCAGACGCCGCCTGGAGCAGAGACAGTCTAAACACAACCTGCTGCTGCTGGAGGAAATGAATAAACACACACAGACACACACCTTCTCCTCCTTGGCAAGGTCTTCCTTCGCCTCCGTCTGGGTGGTCTTCATGGTTTTCTCCACTTTATGGTTCTTCTCCTCTAGATCCTGGATTCTGTTGGATAAAATCAGACAAACTGTAGCAGAAGAAACGTGACAATGTTTTGTGTTAAACCGCCGACTCATCAGTCCTTTAAAGGTTTCTCAGCGCAGACATTTATCACATTGTTTATCATTTATCGGAAAAAATGTCATCTTTGATTCATCATCGTCATGATTAATTTGAATTACTGATATGAAACCAAAAACAAAATCGACTATGACTGGAAAGGCTATATTTGCAATCGTCAACAAATATCAGCAAATAATAAAATATGACTAAATACTAGAGATGTGCCGATCAGGTTTTTTCCTGCCGATACCGATCACCCATGAGGGCCGATCACCGATACCGATCACATAATTGTTTTTTGGTTGTTTTTTTTTTTTTTTTAATCATAAACACTACCGGTCACATTATTTGGAAAAGGGAACCATGAATTCACCTTAATTTAGACAAAAACTTGTTTTTAATAACTTTTTCCAAGAAGAAAACTAAACAAAACAGGCATTGTGCAAATTGTACTGCTATCAGTAATACTATCTTTAACAGACTGATAACATATGAAGGCTCTGAAGAGGCTAAATAAAACCTCTCAACATTGCCAAAAAAAATTCAAGTATAAAACTTAAAATTCAAAGGCAAATACAGGATCCATTACAATAAAGTTACTGAATGAAACCTTCCTGATATCATGGCGGCTAGCTGATTACTGCTAGTTCTGATTGGCTGTTTCTGACTGAGCGGAGTAATTATGCAGAGCAGGGAGGAGATCGATTATTTTTTCAGAGATTATCTGTCTCATGTTAGGACAGCGAAATTTTTAATACTTATGTAGAATAAATTTTTTAAGTTAGATGCTGCAGCTTTAAGCAGAGGTTCGGTGTGAGAGTCACTACCAGGTGGAGCAGAAGCGACGCTCCGTCTGTGAAATATTACTACCTGTAGCGTAGCAGCAATTCAACAGCGAGAGCAGAACCAGCATCTTACATCGCAGCTCGAAGACTTAAATAATTTTGCAGGTTATTTGTTTAGCTTTCTGACCGTCATGCTAATCCGGGTGAGTGTTTGTAGCTGTGCGCTGCTTTACCTGCTATCTGATCCTCCATATGTCTTTTTTACTGCAGTGAGCCTCGATGTAGCCAAACTCCGTCAAGTATGACATTGTTTTTATGTCGTATTAGCTTCGTTGTGTTGATACATTTTGACCTGCTTCAATTTTCCGCCGCAACACGCAAACTTCTCCATTCACTCAGTGTGTTATAGTTCCACATCGCTTAGGATTTGTTGCTGCGTGTTTGCGCAGGGTGAAGGAAAGAGGAAACCAGCTGCACAGGCAGGCTGAGAAATGAGAGGCAGGTGATCGGTATCGGCAACAAGAGACCGTGATCACCGATCATCGACCACACACTTTTTCACGGAAATCGGCCGATTATGATCGGTGGCCGATCGATCGGCACACCTCTATTAAATACAACTGCTGTGCTCAGCTTAGTGAAATAAATCACATTTGTTTTAAGTAAGTGGCACCCACTGTAGATGGAAAACAAGAGGAGTAAATTTACACAAAGATGAATCTGAGAAACTTTCTAGAAAATATTGGACTTTTGAAAAGTTTTGGATTTTCAAACATGGAAAAAATGTGACTTTTCAAACTCAGAAATTTGCAAGTTTTTTTCCAGAAAATCATGAAAAACTATCACCAGAAAAATAAGTAATAATGTATATTTCTAATCATAATCTTCTTCATCATCAAAATAGTACCGTCCTATATCGCGATCTAATTATCGGTCCACATGGTTCTGTACCTGGCAGTGCAGGCCTGCAGCTCGCTCTGCAGCTGCTCACATCTCTGCGTCTCGTTCCTCAGCGACTGCAGCAGCCGGCTCACCGTGGCCTCCTCGTTCTCCTGCCGTGACGTGGTCATGCTGACGTCGGGGCGCCTGATGCGCTCCGAGCCGCACGTTTGGTTCACGTCTTCCACACCTGCATCCTGAGATGGGACACAGTGACACATCAGTATTTCCCCACACAGTTCTACATGTTGTAATAGCACTTTTTCCCCCAACACAATTTTCCTGACTCCTCAGTTCTATTAGTCCATTTTTAAAGTCCAAGTAGAAAACTTCCAAATTTATGGTTGGTTGGATGAAACTGTACAGGAATTATTAGTAATAAATCAGTTCCTGTTGTGTGAGTGACTGGGTATGTTACTGTGTGTATGTGTGTGTGTCTCCTCACCGACACCCTGATGATCTCGATGAAGGAGTCGTCCTCGGCTCCCTGCTCGGCCTTCAGCTGCAGTTCAGAGTTCAGGGCCACCAGATCGTTCTTCTCTGCCTGCAGGCGGGCCACCTGGGCGCGCAGGGCGCCGGCCTCCGCGCTCTGATTGGACCACACCGTGACACACGTCAACAACATGACTCCCGATACGGTCCGACTGCGGCTTCGGCTGGGAGACAACCAGCAGAAGGATGAAACATGTGGGTGTGGCCCTGACCTGAGCTCCGCCCCCTGCCTCCGGCTTCTTGCCAAGCTCCTGGTTCTGGACGGTCAGCGTCTCTATGCAGCGCCGGGCCTCCTCCAGACGCTTCTCCAGGAAGTCCTTCTCCTGCCGCTGCTTCTCCTTCCACACCGTCAGGCCCTCGAAGCGCTCCTTCATGGTCAGGTTGGTCTGACGCAGCGCCTCTGGTGGACGGAATGTGAAGCGCGAAATCTCAGCCGTCGTGTTTCTGTGTTTCAGTTTCAGTGAAACCCGCCCCGTATGAAGCCGTTTTAAACCTCTCACCTTTCAGGTCGCGGTTCTCCTGGATCAGGATGTTCATCTGCTGCACCGTCTCCTCCAGCGGGCCCGGCTGACCCGGAGGGCGGGGGACGTCTCCGTTCACCATGGGGCCTCCTGACGCCATGCTGCCGACTGGGAGGAGCCAGAGATTAGCTACGTTACGTCACTTCAACACCAAACATCTCAATAAATCTAAAGAAGATGATGTATACTTTCAATTAAAATAAAAGTTAAGCGTTAGCTTGTGATGTATTATTCCATTGGAGACGAGTTCTAGGTCTTAAATGCATTAAAAAAATGATTGAGATGTTTTTATTCAGGAATTCTTATAAATACTTCTGAATTAGAAAAAAAATGTCAAACTATTAAACTTAGTTGAAAAATCCTTTATTTATTTTGGTAAAAGCGAAACATCCTGACAGCAAATGCAGAATTATTTTGAGGTGTTTTTAGATGTTAATTAGCTATTCTCAGTTGTAAAAAGAATACTATGTTGCTGTGGTTACTCATCATAGCTGTCCGAAAGTGAAAAAAACAAAACACAGCATCTAGAAGTAGAGGGAATACTTGTCATTTAAGTAATAAAAACCAAAAAAATATTAACAAAATTCTACAAAAAAAACCGTAATAATCTTAGTGTTATATAATTTTATCAGCAGTAATAATAAACAAATGCTGTTTTTCTGAACTATGTAATAGCAACAAAATCATATTTTTGCAAATACCTCAATATTGTGAAGCTATTGTGGCATTTTTGCTCAAAGTTACGATGTTGAAGAACCTTACATCATCTTAAAGTAACAGGCGCCAAAATTAGACCTAACATTTGAAATAATCCATAATGAAAAAAAGACTGTTTTTCAATATTGTCAATGAAAAATAATAATACATTTCAATATTTAGTTTTGAATGAATGGTTCAGATTGTAATTTTATTTCAGCAGCAGCCTGTTCGATAATAGTAATAGGAAAAAAAAAATCCATGTGAAAAAAAAACATAATATAATTGCTTCTAGGAAAAAAAAAAAAAGAAAAGTACTCAGAAGTAACCGGAGGCAGCTGTCATTTATTGTATCTGGAAAATTCTTATCTACCACATTTAAAGTACAGCGTAAATATGAAAATGTCAGACGTCACAACAGCACCCATGATTATAGTGATACAAATCTGCAGCACGTGAGTACGGTGTCCTACGTATCCCAACAATGTTCTGCCTGAGACACACCTACCAAAGCTCAAGAGTTCCCCCAAACACTTCAATATAATACACAACTTAATGTTATCTTCCCCGTATTTTTTTCTTATTTTGAATTTCACACAGGCTTAAGCAAACACAGAGTTGAAATAAACTTGATTCGATTTTGTTTTTTTCAAGATGTTAAGTGTTGGAATACAGCAGAAATCCACTTGGTTTTTGGCTTTGCTCTAAATAGCGTTAGCTCTACACAGATAAGCTAGCCTTAAAAGAAAAATGCTAAGAAAGCCATCTGCTGCTGGTGCTGATAATTTTTAACACACCTTTAAACACTAAATCAGGGTAAAATAAAATCTAAACGTCTTTTAAAATTTGTGATATCTCCAAACTGGAATGCAGTCCCATCCACTACCACATGGGGGCAGAGTATTCTAAAAGTTAATTTTCCACATGGCTCCTCAACCAAAAAGAAAAATGAAATGGTTTGACTGGATTATTTTCCACAGCTTTCTTCATATATTCCCCAATATTTTTTGCCGGATTTAAATTTGAACTAATTTCAGAACGTGCAACGATTTATAAGTACTATGGGATGCCTTAAGATCGATGCTTTTTAGTACACACCTGAAGCATTTGGGTCAAAACCGCATCATATTTGGAACTATTAATAACATCCATGCTAACAAAAAGGCTAATTCCAATTGAAGAAAAGTACCGTCAGAGCATGATGCTGCCACCACCATGGTTTTCTTTTGGTGATTTCTTTGTGGCCCGCAAGTTTAAATTTGGTTTCATCAGAGCAGCATACCCATTTACACAAAGTTCTGAAGGTGTGGTTGTTTTGTTTAAAAACGTGTACCCTTCTCCTGCTTGATACCTTTGTAGAATGACAGAATGTTGATCCTTTGTCACTTCTTTGGGCATCTGGATGCAAATGGCCAATTTTTTTATTTTTATTTATTTTTGAATCCTGATGGTACAGCTCAACTTAAACTACAATAAATAAGATTCTCCCTAATTTAAGGCAGGTAGCAACCTAACAAGACTGAAAAGACTGAATGCGGTTTAAGGGTGTAAACACTTACATAATCAAGCAGCTTATTATTTTCCAAAACCTTTTTTTTTTTTCCTCTAACCGATTTATTTGCTTTTTAATTGAATTGTACAAAATATGTCACATCATGAGTGCAAAGTAAGACTTTTGCTATAACGACGGTGCTACTGATGATGCACGAAACACGTGCCTGTTTAAGCACCGGAGGTTATTTTTCTTACGCGTTTTCTACCTATAAATGTTGGCGATTAACAAGTTTACAATGGCGTTTTGTAAGAGAATAATGTAAAACATCATCGCCCTGATTAAGTGACTCAGCTCAGATGACCTAATCAGCTGATCGAGACACATTTCTTACAATAACAGAAGCAAAAGCTGGCATAGTCAACTGGCTTGACAAAAATGAACAATAAATAAGCAAACGCCTCCCAAAAGGGTATTCAGCCAATTATATCACTGTAAACAATCAGTGCATATGCATAACTTCCTTATGACGCCGCAGTAAAAACACCAACTGGATGAAGCTACTTAAAACTAGCAGTAATTAAATTGTAGCCATTAAAAAAAAAACCCTCTGCGGCGATAAAATACATAAATGCCATGGTTTCCTGAGTTTCTCTTACTGGGAAACGATATGTTACTTTCACTTTAATTAGGTCAGCCTAACGTGTTTGCAACTTTCAGTTAAACACCACAAAAAAAAAAAAAAGTTAGCCCCAAGTGAAACACGCGGTGTGGTTTGAGTAGAGCCAAACTGCGTCACAACAAAGCTAAACAAGTTTAAAGGTTTTAACTCACCTGCTTCCAGCTGTCGAAACGAATCTCAACCCAGCTATTCGGTCTGACAACACGGACAGACTCAGAAAGGGGCCGAAATGAGTCAACCAAGCCTCTGTTGATGAGTCTGGTTGGTGAAGTCGTAAAGTTTCCTCCTGAGCGACAAAACTATAGTGGTTTCCGTTGGAGACTTTCAAAATAACATACGAAACCCACACACATGAATGCTAATACTTGGGGGTGCTGCGTGCTGTAGAGGTAGAGCGGGCGCCCGTTATTCAGAGGACACAGTCCTCTGAACCGTCCTGGGTTCGATTCCCCCAACATGGAACCTTTGCTAATCCGTAAAGAAAAAAATTGTGTTAGCATTTGCTATGAAATTGTGCAGCTTCACTTCCTGTTTGGATCATTGTGAACACTGCCAACTTCAGAGAACGGTGACTTGGGTTTTTCACAGAGGTTTCCGTTTCCTCTACACGGCGTTAAAGACCAGAGCGTAGATCTGACAGTGAACAGCGCCTCCCACAGCCACTGAGCGTCTGGTGAACGTCGATCAACATGCTATATACATCAGCGAAACTCTAACGTGAAGGTCACGTGGCAAGACATCAGCTGATAACGGGAAATCCCGACATTTGTCACCTCCAAGAGACACAGTGGGGGGGGTTCCCTTAATCAAAAATCGATTGATAAAAATAATATAATGTCCTGTTTTAAACAATAAATGTTCAACGTTGGGTATTCAAGTTATATCTGGCTAGTCTATATGCCAGGTATAACTTGTACTTATGTATTTTTGGAATGCAAAAGTACATAATGCTGTTTTTTATGTACATAAATAAAAGTGTAAATTAATAGATCTCAAAATGCGTTTTAAAGAATCTCTGTTTAATATAGATGAGTCCAGATCAAGTCTTTCCTGCCTGTAGTTTCACACACCAATATGGGTGTGATAAGCTAAAAGATGGGGCTAAGGGAGGTGACCATAAGCAAGGAAAGTTACAATGAATTCTAACGTGGTTTAAAAAGTTTTTAATGTATTCAAGCTGCAGGAACAAAAATGACTAGTGTTAATGTACAACAAAGTGTTTTTCTCAGTAAAAAAAACTGTTGAGACCCTTTTCTGGTTTTCCCATGTCCTGGATGGCTGAGAACCTGGTAGGTGAATATCTGGGAAGTATCATAACTTCAATTTAACGCTCAAAGCACCAGGGATTTTATGGAAACATATTCAGATTTGAATGTGTGGTTTTAAATGTTCTACGTTGAAGAAATAAAGGCATTCCTTCTTTCCCAGAAAAGTTCCATAGTAAATAAATATCGGGCAAAATGGCATCCATGGGACTTTTCAAAAGTCAAAAACACAGCTGACCAAAGAGAACACGAGCACGTTACATTTACCGAAAAGGCATCTCAGTGTCCTTGAGGCCCCAGGGGAAACTATTCTGTGGCTTGACAGACCTCTGATTCACTCAACAAGAAACAAAAAAAAAGACTGTCTTGGATTGGCCTAGTCAAAGTGTGAGCTTAAATCCAATACTGGATCATGACCTTAAACGTGCCATAAGTAAAAACAGTTTACTCATGGCCCAAGAGCTGGAGGGGGGGAATCCTCCAGTGACGTAACAGATTTGTCATCAGTAAAAACAAGCGCTGGATAAGCCGGTTTTCTTGCCATGAAAAGGCCTCTGAACGTAGGAGATTCTGATTCATTTAAATCCTCACCTTCACATTTCACACTAATGTCCGCTAGATGGCAGTGCTGTTCAGGTTTTGAACTCAGCTGAACTGTGTTCTTCAGTGTATTTTGAGACGAAATACTTAGCGGTATAAATTTAGTAAACACTTGCAGACAGATTCAGTCAGGAACTGTTCACGCGTATCTACGTTCACAATATCTATTTGTATTTTTGTAAGATTGTTGTAATCCCACACTAATTGCTAGGGTTGTAAAATAACACACGGATGAGTATCTTGGAGCGTACCAAGAAACCATTACTGTTACTACCGAGTTTCTTGTAAATATGATTTCCGTAGTTCTTTTAATTTAAGCAGAAAATATGATGGCATATTTTCTGCTTAAATTTTATATTGTGCTATATTAAAGTGTACTTCTTCTTAGTATAATATATTATTTCCATCATTCCTACATTAAATATCAGCACTTTAAATAATATTTACAGAAACAAACAGAAAAAACTAAATGCATTGTACTAGTAGTACTAATAATATAAAATAACGTTAATGATAATAATAGTTTGTTGCGATAAAATGTATGTTTTCTGCTTTACATGTCCACCAGAGCAGATGGGAAGCCCAAATACCTGAGGTGTCCATCAGTCAGTGAATGCAGCACAGACTGCCTGAAGTTTCCGATACTGAAAGGTGTGTTGATGTCAGAGCGCTGGCCGTTTCAAAGCCTTGTTTTAGATGACTTCGGACAGCATCCTCCAGCGCTCAGGTCATAGCAAAACCAAACCAAACCAAACTGTAGATACATCTGTGCGCATACTTTACATACCTGTAGTATAGAATCAGTTACGGGAAAACAACAGTTTAAAAATAGTATAAAACGAGCAAAACCTCTCCAAAACACCAGCAGTAAAATTTAGAGAGTTTTCGGAATGATCTCCTCGACTTTACTCCTTGCGACGCTGTGCGTTTGTGCGCAGTTGGACACTTTGGACACTTTTACGCACGGCTGCCAGTTGCCCTCCGAGTGGCGGCCGCTGAGCGAGGGCTGCCGGGCGGAGCTGGCGGAGATCATCGTGTACGCTCGGGTCCTGGGGATCCACCGGGAGCCGCCGGGCTTCGGAGCGGGCAACGCGCACAACTCGCTGCCACTCGGCTACGGCTACCTGAGCGCGGAGGAAGGGCTGCTGTACTCGGCGGAGGTGGAGCTGCTGTGCGACCAGGCCTGGGGCAGCATGCTGGAGGTGCCGTCCGGATCCAGGCTCAACCTGACCGGGCTGGGGTACCTGTCCTGCCAGTCCCACACCGTGATGGAAAATTACTCCTACTTCTTCTTCCTCAGGTGCGGTGCTACGATGATTTAAATCTCGTCTCAGATCAGAGCCACGGGATTCTGAATGTCCTCTCGCTCTTGTCCTGTCTGCCCTCCTCCTAAGGATGGATGAGAACTACAGCATCCTGCCTCATGGTGTGAACTTCCAGGATGCAGTCTTCCCTGACACGGTGGAGAACAGGCGCACCTTCTCCAGCCTTTTCCAGTTTTCCAACTGCAGTCAAGGGAGCCAACCGTTCCACACCTTCAGCCCAGAGTGGGAGACCCAGGAGGACAGCAGGGTAAGAGGCTGTGTGTCCGGAGAGCCACACTGGACTTTTTATAGTCTATGCTTTGATACATATGGTGGGGAAGTAAGAAGTCAAGTTGATTTGTGCAGCACAGCAACCATGTGCAACCAGTTATAGAAACAAATCCTTAAAATAAGTAATAAACGTTAAATTTTGTCAAATGCCGTCATCAAAATCCTCAAGCAAATGTACATCAGATATATTGGTCAAGTTATTAAGAATAAAAGGAAGCTCTAAACGGGCGTGTTTTAAGTCTGGATTTAAAGGAACTCAGTGTTTCAGATGTTTTGCAGTTTTCTAGAAGTTTGTTCCAGATTTGCGGGCCATAGAAGCTGAAAGCTGCTTCTCCGCGTTTGGTTCTGGAGATGCAGAGTAGAACCAGAACCAGAACCAGAACCAGAAGACCTGAGAGGTCTGGAAGGTCGATCCAACACCAGCAGATCTTTAATGAGTTTTGGTGCTAAGCCGTTCAGTAATTTATAAACTAACAATAAAAACAAAACTAAAACATACTTAAATTAGAGATATAATACCCTTTGTTTTTGAATTCTTCTGCGCCTAAAAATGAACCAAAGTATGAAAAAACTAAAACTGCTTCTGTAACTAAACTAAACTGAAACCTAACATTTAACTAATAATAAACTAGAAAATGCACTCTAAAAACTAAATAGAACTAACTGAATTAGACAAACAAAAAGCCACAAGAAATAGAATGAAAAATCTAAAACTATTCCAACCCTGGTGGTGTGGAGGTCTGCTGAACAACATGGCAACCGTCAACAAAAGACTGAGACTTTCCATTTCACTTCTCAAGTGTGTCCAATGAACTCCCGTCCACACACACTTTAGTGTCTTCACAGCTGATGTCACAGAAAAGTTCTTCTTTTCTTGATTGGTCTATGTGTGTGTGCGTGTGTGTGCGTGCGCGCGCGTGTGTGTGTGTGTGTTTGAGTTGGGAGATGAAGAATAAGAAAGAACAAAGAGGGATGAGTGGGAAGAAAGATCCAGACCAGCAGGGAGGCATTTCTGCTCTGCTTCTGTACTCCTTTCCTTCATTACCCCAACACACACACACACACACACACACACACACACACACACACACACACACACACACACACACACACACACACACACACACGTGATAGCTACATATGAACACGCACACACACACACACACACACAACACACACACACACACGCACACCCCTCCACACACACACACACACGCACACACACGCATACACAGTGCGTGTGTTACTTTGTAAACTTCATTGTTTCACTACTGAGAGAATCAGGCAGCCCTCTGAGCATTCTCATAAAATGTTAATGTGAGTCTGACAAGTCTTAAAGGCGCGAACATGGCTGTTAGAGCCTGAGTTTTGCCTGACAATAAACTATTAACACTCTTTTAAAGGAATATTTATGCAGTTTGACGCCGTGCTGCTGTTACCACGGCTGTAAAATAGAGAGAGAGAGAAAACAAAACAAAACATGAAAAAGCGGCTCTGACTGCTACTGATAAGACGAGGCTTTGACCAAAAGTTAATTAAAGGCTTGGCAGGAAAGTGTTGCGGAGGAAGCCTCCTCTGTCCATCTGGTTCCCACGCACCTGAAACGACTAGCAAACCCCTTCCCTGCTCTAATATTAAGGGAATTTAAACCACAGTTGAAGAATATGTCAAAGCATCAAAGCACTTCCGATCATGATAACATCAAGTACGTAAGTGTGAGATCTTGAAATCTTGAACTGTTTTACCATGAATTGAACAAAAAAAAAAAAAGGCCTCTCCTTTCGTCTTGATCTCCTCCACATCCCCAAAGCAGAACAGCTGTTTGGTCTTGCCTTGCCTTTGGGTTATGGTCTCTACATGTGAAGGCTCATCCTCAGAATGAGCACAGCCTCTAAACCCCTGACCTATGACCTTCAGAGCAGAATAAAGGAGCACGCCACCAAGCATCTTGCCTACTGATTTGGTGGAGTAGCTGTGGTGCGCAGGTCATTCAGGACCGATGGAAGACATTACACAATCTTTGTTGATGATATTATAGCAGACGTTTAAGCTGCTGTCACAATGTTTACCACTACCAGGGTGTGAATGTGTGACCAGCTGGAGTCACCTATGCTAGAAAAAGTGCTACACAAGTACAAGCCAGTAACCATTTAATGCAATCCTGGTTGATTAGTGTGTGCACATTGGGATCAATAGTGTGGAATTAATTGTTGTTTTTCCTGTAAGTATTCACTTTTTGTTCATATTTAAGAATCAGTTAACCGTCTGGGAATGGAATTCCATTCCTGCATCTCTTCCCCCCAACTGGTCCGCTGACTGTTAGCCGAGTTAATCAGAAATTAGGTCATGATGTCAGTTTTACTTTCAGTTTCAGGCACCTGGCATCACAACGTGAGGGAATCTTCATTGACGCAGACAGAGCGTTTGCATAATTTTCCCATGAGATTAATTCGTTTTACTTTTGGGTCATTGCCGTGATATGACTGAAAGTAGTTTTTTTGTGCAGGTGGATGCGAAAACATAGATCAGCGCCCCCCACCTGCCCTCCAGGGAAGGAACATCAGGGTGAAGGAGCGACGCTCACTCGCTCTTCTATAGCAAGCAATTTAAAACACTAGTTTTTTTGTTTTCCTAAATTAATTTGGGGAAATTTACATGAACCTGAAGATAAATAGTGCTGAGGTATGTCTTTACATGTTCTCTAAAGAGTGTTTATCCAGATGACACCCAGCAGCAGGAGGGTAACACCCGGATGTTTTCACAGATGGTGTGTTTGCGTGTGTGTGTTCTGAAGGTATCACACTGAGCGCCTTGATATGAGCAGATCCCAGCTCAGCATGTACCTCAGTTTTAAAATCACGTGTGCACATTGTGCACATTGTGCATGTGTTCAATTTTAGAACAACCAGGCGCATGAACAGATAGATGCTATACATACTAAAACACCTGCCCTTTGACTTTTGGACAAAGTGCCCTTCTGAAATAGTTTTTTATTTTCAGTTTTTTTTCCCCTTTTCAGCCATATGAAAATTAGTGTATTTCACAAAACTGCTATGGAAAAACGTGTCGCATCAGTGATGTGACACGTTTTTTGAATACCAATGTGGTACTGGTGTCCTGTTCGATACCAGGAAAAGACAATGAAGACAACAGGAAGTAGCGGCAGGATAATGCATGTTTTTAAATGACTTAGATTATTCACGTGTGATTTCTTGTTTAATGGAAACGATGCACTTTTTGACATTAGTGAAACATCAAAGTTTTGCACACATTTGTAATGAAGACACAGCGTCTGATGTAGCAATACCACCTATCCAGGTATATCCGAAAAACATTCAATCCCTTTTAGGATGTATATAATTTGTTTACATGACTGTAGAGGGGTCAAAGTTGAACTGGATTATTTCCACACTGAGAGTTTAAGATTTCTGAAAACTCGTTCTTTTCTTCTTCTTTTCTTGTGCCAGGATCACTTTAGGATTAGTCAGGTACATGGCTCCATCAAACATGGACTGGAATATTCTACCGTTGATACAGATTCTTTATGATTTGTGAAACCTGTTAGCTTCTTCTGCCACCCAGTTCTGTTGTTAACAGCCCAAGATAAAGAGCTGGAGTCAATTTTCACAAGACATTGGCTTTTTCTAATACATCAGACAAAGACAATGTCTAATTTATTTTTGACCCACATGTAATGTTCGACACCACTGTGCCCTTTAGGGAGTGTGAACGCAACAGAAAGAGCAAAGTAATCAGAGTACATTACATATTTAGCTTCTTTTGCACGCACTCACCAGACAGTAGGCTGGACTTAGGCATGCAATCTAATTGGCCATATGCTAAGACTGTGGACAGGTCAGCATCTGCACATGTCAAGTCATGAGAATGTGATACAATAGCATGTGTGTGTGTGTGTGTGTGTGTGTGTGTGTGTGTGTGTGTGTGTGTGTGTGTGTGTGTGTGTGTGTGTGTGTGTGTGTGTGTGTTGTTTCAGGCATGTTGCTAATTGCAACAGACCTACTGATAGTAGAAGACCTTGAAGATTCTACAGTGCTTTGTTCTCGGATCCAAGAAGATTATAATAATGAAAACAAAGTTCACATGGAATGCCATGAAGCTTTCAAAATATTATCACAAAACCAAATGTTGTTTGGTTTTCATTGGTTCACACACAAGCAGTGACCACCGAGTGACTAGTGTAATTTCAGAACAAGTGATCACAAATAAGCCAATTCTAAGAAACCCTTACTCTATTAAGAATCAGAATCAGCTTTATTCGCCAAGTTTGTTCACACAAAGAATTTGACTTGGATTCTACTTTGGTCTTGTTGGAGATATTGAAAGACAAATAAACACAAAAAGGAAAGTAGATATTTATGGTGTTGATGTTCAGTCGCACTGTGGCAGCTCAGTTTTTCCAAAAAGTGCTTCGTCACCAGCTTGGCCGTTGCCTTCCAATGCATTTATGCTCAATACTCTGTTTAAGAATTAAATTCTGCCTATGGTTGTAGCTTGGAAATGGCAGCAGAGGAAGTGAATGAAGCCATTCAGTGTATGTTGACAATCCTTCCAAATAATGAGCAGTTAAAGTCGGAGCGAGGGGAATGTTTAAGACATTTTGTTACTGACAAAGATGTCGTCTAGCTCAAGGCTTCTCTTGTTGCAGTGGGGGATGGTTGTTTGTAGTGTACACAATTTACAGTAAGCGTCATCAAGCTGGCTCTTTACATACATCATGACCAAACATTAGCGATGGGGCACGATCAGATCCAATCGTTTGAAACTTCAACAGAGGCCACGCCTCCAGCAAGCAATCGTTTCTCAACGGTCAAGGGTCCAGGCCCTTTAAACGAAGCAAAACTTAGAACAAGGAGCTGGTTTTCACCAGACTATCATATAACCAAACTGAAAGTAAAAGTCTACACAGTTTGTGTCCAGGATATGTGGGGTCTGCAGACATGTTAGCTGCCCTTTTCCTTACCGTAGATCTTTACAAGTCTTGAATGGAAGGAAAGTCAACCCTGATGAGCTTTTCTGCAGACCTGATTGCTCATTGTAACCTGGACTTGTCTTGTTTTGTGGATGAGCCAAACCACACAACGTGGAAGATGACCAGCAGCTCCTCAGACAGGCTGTCCTTCTTAACCCTTGTGCGTGCGAGGACTGAGGCAAATGATACAAGTGATACAGGTGTGGGGTCGGTTGGACCCCATTTGTAAACACAAGGGTTAAGTCAGAGGTCCCTCAAATCCAGGCCTCCAGGGTGTTCTGCAACATTTAAGTGTGTCCCTGCGTCAAATAATGACCTGATTATTTGACGCAGGCTTGTTGAAGCAGAGGCATATCAGCAGGACACCGACCCTCAAGGTCTGGATTTGAGAATCCCTGCCCTAAGTTGTTGCAGGAAGTCCAGTTTCTTCTTCTGAACAAAATCCATATGCGAGGACCATCAGAGGTCACATGAAAGGGCTGTTCCTAGGAACCAGCAGTGATTCACAGCAGACATGTTGTTGTTGAGGATGGTAATGGATTTAGACAAGGAAGCGTTCTTGGTCTTCTGATGCTGAAGGAGACTGATTACATCTTCATCGTAGATCTTAAGTCTAGGCAGGCGGTGTAAAGAGAGGAATGTGGTTGGTACAAGGTTTTTCTTTTGAAAAAATGTATTGCTCCCCAAATATATTGTTAAAATTTTGTTCCATTTGTGTGAGCTCTGTATTGTGCATCATGTCTCATTGGTTGAACCTGCGGTTACCCTTTTGAAGTAGGGTTTGAAGAGTCTAAAGAGGTTGTCAACCAGGGTTACGGCAGGTTGTGGGGTGTCACCAGTGGCGCAAAAAGTGGGTATGCAACGCATAGGGGCGCAGCACCAGAGGGGGCGCCAAAACCCCGTCTGGAGGGGGCGGGATGTTTTCCCATACACTTCAGCGAGCCTTACGCTCCTTCACCTCACGCACATAACGAGGTAAATGTAGCGAGTTTTACCCTTCACGTATCGTCGCCTCGAGGGCAGGGGGGATGCATCGTTCCTTTACCCTGACGTTCCTTCCCTGGGGGTGGGGGCAGCGATCTATGTTTTCGCATCCACCTGAATAATGTGTAGTTGCGCCACTGGGTGTCACCCACTGAGATAAAAATCTAGGACATCCTAGGAAAGTATGTGGTTGTTAGACTAACTCTATAAACTCTCTAAGTATTTTTATAGAGTAGAATTGGGAACAGGTTGCATGTGTAGATAAATAATAGGACCCAAAGTTCCTATTTTTTCACCTCCTCACATAGCAGAACCTGATGTTGCGACAGCTGTTAGCTACAGCGGTTTGGTTTTACCACTCTGTTTTCCCCTCTTCTTGCTCCAGCTGCTGTGCTCCTCGGTGCAGCTGGCTCTGTTCGAGGAGGAGGAGCGGGGCCGGAAGCTGCAGGAGCGCCTGGCCGCAGCTGAGAGGAGGAACCGGCAGCTGAAGGAGCGCGTTGGCAAGGTGAAGCGCTCCCTGAGAAACGCCCGCAAGGCCGCACGCAAAGCAGAGCAGGAGGCACGGGAGCTGCAGGAGAAACTGAGGGCAGCGGAGAGGCAGGCGGGGCGTCACCTCAACGCAGTGACGCAGGAAGAGCCGTCACTGGGGCCCTTCACAGGTGCAGCGATACGGGAGAGGATGCAGTTTTGATTTTTCTTTTTTGTTATCTTCTAAATGGACCTAAAATTGGCTGTGGAGATGGAGAGACTGCGGGACAGTCTTTCTGCAAGGGACTAATACCTTTTATGAGTGAATACTCCAAATGTTAAAGTATTCATCCAGATCATTTTCTTGTAAATAAATTTCAAACTTCACGACTCAGTGCTAGTCAAAATTTATTTTTGCAGCTTCTCATCTTTGATCATAGAGGCTGTTGACGCCCAACAACAATTCTTGATAATTCCTTTGGCTATGATCATGACTCACAAACATAAAAATGCTTCTTTTCATCTCTTCGTCTCTAATTGCTAATTGCGTTGCATTGGGGTATTTCTTTGTTCTCTTTGTCGTCCAAGATGGTGGACAGTAAGTGATGTTGCGTTCCATTTGTAGTTGGAAATTACAACTTCCCAAGTCGGATAAATCTCCTGATACGCTTCCTGAATTCAGACTTCCCACTCGGAATGTGGGCGAAGTGCCAACTTCGCCCACTGGGGGTCTTCTCCCAGTCCCGACTTCTCATTTCAAAATGGCCTCTTCTCGTGTCGACAACAGTAAGCACGTTGAAATCCTGGCTTCTCAACTGGAACACGACTTTTTCCAGTGTGACGTCAAACCCAGCTCCACGTTTTGATGTAAATAGAGCGCAGCATTAGCTGACATGCTACTACTGCGAGCACAAAGCTACGTTCTGACAACATGTCACCTGAAACATGTATCCTAACATCATGTAGTGCATTTCTAAGGACCTGCTGACCCGATTCAGTGAACTCACATCTGTTGTTGATGTTTTCATTCCAGGAGTTTGCTAAAGATCTAGGCTAACGCTAGCAGGTTTACTCTCTGTTTTAAAATGACTTGATAAATTGTCTCATAGGATTATTTTTGTGGTACTTACAGAAAAAGTTGTTCTATAAAGTAAGCACCTTTGCTTTAAGCATTAAAAATGGATTTAAAATTTATGGACTTGTTTGAATGGTTGCCGTGGGAGATTGAAGGATTTCTCAAACGAATCAAGGCAACACTCCAGGTATGTTTTTGATGGTGGCATAACTTTATAACACGATAAAAAGCTAATAAAAAATATGCTCTTTTTTTAAACACAATACTGCCTATTTAACATCATGTCAACTTTTGTAGACTTATTTGTTTTTTAGCAAAACTACCAGATATAAATGCTACGTAAAGGTGGAAAAAACATACAATTTCATACAGACGAGAACTGCTTTGAACATGTTTAAATATAATATTTTAAATATTACCAAAATCTGGGTCAATGGAATGCTGAAAAACTAACGAGGCACAAACACAGTGGTTTTAGAGAGAGGCTGATCAGAGACGCCGTAGTAAGTGTAGATGTGAATGTGTTTGTGTTACAGAAAATTATGTGTGTGGTGTGTGTGTGTGTGTGTGTGTCTGGTCCGTCAAGTGACTGGAATGTTTTTATGTGGGCCGTGGTTTTCTGAACAGCATGGTGTCTCTGAGATATTCCTCTGATTTAGACAGGAAAGCAGTGAAAGGAGGCTGGTGCTCATCGTGTCACGAGATCTTTCATAATGAAATGAAAACAATTCACTGAAGCTCAGCGGGAGGCAGACTGGAGGAGACTGGCCCATCAAAACACTTTTTCATTTTGTACAAAATGTTTTGTGCTCTTTAGCCATTGCATGGAAGCATCGCTAATATTTTGGACCGCGTGACCCAAATTAGAGATTTAAAGAGGGTGCAGCAAAAGCAAGTGAGGTGGATTAGCAGAGCTGGACAACTGATGATGTAATTAAGGAAAGTGAGCTGTAAGTATGTTAAAAGATTGTCATACAGCAACACTCTTCAGCCAGAGGAGTTAATTGTGTGATGCAAATGTAAACAGGTTTAGCATGTAGACGTTTTTTGTTGTTTACAATGCAGTAGCTCTGTAAAACACATTTTTAATGACAGTGGTCCAAATAGAATTCTGAAAGAAAATTTTAATCGTCATAGAAAACATACACTAAGTCAGTACTGATCATAAACATTAGTTCCGCTAATGCTAAAGCCCTAAATTCAGCCATGTTGAAACCTCCCATGTGTCAAGAGAACGTGAAGTTCTCAAAACATTTTATATGTGTGAATTTTTGCATATTTTTTTGTAGAAGTGTTGTGTACTTCTGTTTACCTTATTTGTTCATTTGTCGTATATTTGCCATTTGTGCAATAAAGATTAAAAAAAAAGAAGAGAGAACCTGACCAACGGAAACGAACTGCTACGTAAACAGTCTTCACTCCCTTCAAAATAAGAACATGATTAAAAAGACTAACTACTCGAAGGATTCATGACTTTAACACAGATGTCTTCATTCAACTGAAAGATTATAAAACCGCCAAGAAAATGACTGCTTTATAATTTATCTAAAAAAAAAGATTTATTGGACGTTAAGTGTGCTAAATGTTTTCAAAGTTAGCATAAACGCTAAACTGAAACTTTGCTCCGCTATTCGCCCAGTAGGAGAGTAGCGGACCAAGCTGTTAGTTTTGGTGTCTGTATTTATTTGAGATGGGATCTATAACTATCAGCGTACGTGGGTTAGAGAAAATCCACAAAAAAATGAGAATTGTTTGCACCTGGTTATTCAAAATCACTGACCGAAGCTGCTAGTTATGCCTGGGCTACAGAACCCTGCTTCCTAAGAATGTGGACCATCTTTAGCTTTAGACTGAAAGTCAATTTTAAGTGTGATAATGGTCATCTAACCCAACAACACGTTCAAATCTTTCAAAAGAAAGAGAATGTAGGTGGAAAAACACTTTCATCTTGTGGAATTTTAAATGAAAATGGATCAAAAAGTAAAGGACACATTCCTACAAAAGATAATAATTCCCCAGCAGCTTCCAGTATCAGTGAGGGGATCGAAAGCAGTTCCCTAGGGGGAACATACCATTTGTTGGTCCCCTAAAATGATGAGAAGAGACACTCTGGTATGCCAGTCCTGCTGACACGGTTGATCTCTGAACGCAGCAAAAACTCCAAAACACGTCAAGATCTCCGTTCTGACTGCCGCCAGGCATGCGTGTTATCTCGCCGCTTCAGATATCGGCTTGTAATTAGTCTTTTAGGAGCTGCAGTATATGTGTTACTTTGCGAAGAGCGACAGAAAATGTGAGCAGGGTCCTTAGCGACAGGAAGGCTGAAATTGAAGAGGACAAGTTACAGATAAGTGGGACAAAAGTGGCTGAACTGCTGAATTAAAGATGAGGAAAGAGAGAAAAATCTGTTTAGCAAGTCCAGCAATCAGTGGCTTGCAGCACTTCCAAGCAATTAGAGCTGTGAGCCTGACATCAGCCCGACAAGCACATCTGCTGGAACAGGATTCAACAATTATTTACTTCTGTTCCCTCGTGTAGGACGTTTCTATTTACTTAGGCAGAAAAGGCATAGAGAGACTTTGATTTAGTCCTCTATTTCTCTGCTTTTAATCCATGAGCTTTGTAGTGCGAATGTGTGTGTGTGTGTGTGTGTGTGTGTGTGTGTGAGAGTGTTTCCATTCCTCTGTTTTTGAGATGAGATAATGGGGAGAATAATCTCCAGCTGAGTCAGAGGAAGCAGCAGAGGTGTAGAGGCCGGACCTGTGGGAAGCCAGTCCAGGGCGGCTAATGAAGGAGCATATCTGGGACGAACGAAGCCAGGCCTCCAGCAGACCGCTCAGCCAGATAAAGTCAACTCTAACCACACTATCTGTTATTTCTGCTGAATTAAAATAAAAAATCCTAGCAGTATGGTGCCTCGCTGTGAACAGCCCCCTTTGCTTTGATACCGCTCAATAAAATGATTCAAGCCTGCTGTGACTATGATCAATTATAGATCACACCTTGCCAATAGTTTACTCTGTTCAAACTCGACGTACGTCACCTGGTGTAGCTTCTAGATGCTTTATGTTGTGAAAAGCGAGATATGGAAATTTGATGTGCCCTAATTTAGGAATTTTTATTCATTTTATTCTATTAATCAAAAAATACTAGTTTTTATTTTATTTGTTTGTACAAAATTTTATATTTTTGTCTGATTATACAATTTCTAAACAAAACAATACATCAAATATTTTAACCAAACATTATTTAAATAGTCACCAAATACCTATTTTACTCAAGGAGTTTTTTTGAATGATGCATTTTACACATACTTGAATATTATTATTATTATTAATTATTATTATTATTATTATTATTATTATTTTGTCTACCCTAATCACTGCAGAAATAATTCATTTCAGAATCTATGGCAGTAATTTAAATTGATGTTCTGGGACACTGTCACTTTCATTCCACTCACATTATATGCAAGAGCAAGGTGATTTTACGCAGTTTAAAAAAAATATATAACTATTTTTTTTACTAATTTTCTTGAAATTGTGATGATAAAGAAAAAAGTTAGCATTAAGTAAAAGCTTAAGCACCAAATGCTAACCGTTAGCCACCTGAGGACTTAGCATTATTATCTAACCATAATGTTTTCACTATTAGCAAAAGAAATAAAAAAATCAGTTGCATTGGTGAGAAGCTGTGAAACTGCCAGGAACGTTTGAGGGAAAACACTGAATACCAGAAAGTACCCCTGGCCCCCTATAGATTCCCAGCCTAAGCTAAACGCCCATTTTTATAAGCTAGCAACATCTGCCCGCGGCATGTTTTGAACTCTTTTAACCCTAAAAGCCTTTTTCCACCAAGGGGTACTGAAGGTAACACGTGCCTTAAGTGTTTGTAACATCTGTCTTTTGTCTTTCAAACATCTGCTATGCAGCACATCAAGGGTAAATGTTGGTCTGGATGCTCACCACTTCTAATCATACAAATGGAGAAGTGGTGAGAACCAAAGTGGAAGATTGACCAATGAATGTTACTCTCGTATGCTAAAGAGCTACACCAGCATGGTATTTCCTGAAAGCTAATGCTAAAGCCCTAAATTCAGCCATGTTGAAACCTCCCATGAGTCACAAGGAGAACGTGAAGTTCTCCTTGAGTTTTTCCACATTGCCAAGTTAGAAATGTCAGCGTGTCATTTCACATTTCTTAGAGACAAATCAAGAAAAAGTAGCAAAAACGATGAAGCACGAGAAAAGTTCAACATTGTCTTTCAGACTGAATCGTAAAGCTTACTTTTTAATTTTTTATTTTTCACATACATTGATATGACTGGACATTTCAGATTTGTGTGTACTATAAAAACCATAACGTAAAATGAATGTTTTATTAGCCTGACTGTTTATTACTGGACTATTTGGAGTTCACACATCAAGTTGCCTTTATTTGTCAGCCTGTTGTAGACGGACAAATGAAGACTCATTTGTCTTTGTTGGGGTTTCCAGTTACCTTCGAGTTCTAGTTTAGTGACACATCGATCAAAGAAAAGTATCCAAGCTGCATCAGCTCTCCTGAAATAGCAGAACCACTGAGTGGGTCGTGCTACTGTCTGATTGAAAGGGGGATTTGTCGTTTATTTGTTGTTCAGTTTTTCTTCTTCTTTGGGCAGATAGTCCCAACCCAATGTGGTTTCCTACAGGTTACTGAGTAGTGCAGTACTGACCTTTCTTTTTCGTCCTGTTAGGTTTTATTTGGCAGATTTTTTGTGTCAACAGTCAGCAACTGTTCAAGGATGGAGAGTAGGACTAAAGTATCTCTGAAGATAACTTGATTGTATGATTTATGACAACATTTCATTTCCCTTTGAGGCAAACGAAGCCTTTTTGTGTCGGTCACTTTGTGCCCGAGTTCTCCGTGTTCCTGCCCGAGTTGATGTCTGTTATGTTGACCTCTGTTTTGCCCCCCACTTATTTTTGATATAGTTTTGACACTTTTCCAAATAAACTAAAAGTCTATTAGAAAGCAACTGGTCGTGTTTCTCTGGCTGGTTTGTTCCTGTTGAAACCAGATATTTACATAAACTGAGTGTAGCTCGTGGAAGGAATATCAAAAGGTTTGATGAAAGTCATACAGCTCAAAAGACCTTGGCGTGTTTAACATTTGAATTCGAGAAAAGTTACAAAAAATTATTCTGAAAAAATGTATGACCACCTTTTCTGGGTTTTTAGCAAATAGAAATAATTTTGGTAATTCCAACTAAGCTATCTCAAGAAAGGCTTGGTCAGATTTAACTTCAAACAATAAGACAAAAAATGTTTGTGTCTTTTTAGTCCGTTTATGTTCATATCTGGTTTCAAATGCATTTACCACTTTTGCATGTGTTGAGACTGGATTTTCTGCCCCTTTGTAAATGAAGACTATAGAGTGTGACTGCTCTGTAGCCACACTATCTTACATCCATACAAACAGACAGTAGTCAGCATACAGTCATTCAGGTTTTATTCCAGAATAACAAACAGAATCAGTTTCTGCAGCCTGTGTCGTCATGGTAGGTCTGATATGTGAACATGATTGTCGAAGGCATCTCAAACACAAGCCCCATCAACAAAAAGTCATCATCATCATCGTCGTTGTTATCATCATCCCACCACAATAAATGCAGCAGGCGGCGCCCGCTCCGGTGTCGTCAACGCGACAATGGTGCACAAGATGGGAGTTTGTTGTGGTCACATGCAGAGAGTAAATACGGCCGGCTAGCTAGCTGAGCTGGCTCTGGACGAGGACAACCACAGAGAGACGCAGGGCCCCGGCTAACAGCACAGAGAAAGTTTCAGTCCAGACTCTTCTCAAAGACAGAGCTCCTACAGCCTGCAGGGCTTTCATCACATTTTGTATGACTGATAACGAAACTATTGAAGGGATCATTCGTAATTTGAAAATCTGTTAAAACCTCATAAGGAATGAGCTAGCTGTTTTAAGCTAACAACTAGCCTAAAAATTGACTTCTACCGTCGCAAAACAACTACTATCTCCAAAATGTAATAGGGGTTTAAGCTAGTGCTATTTTATGAACCTTACTATAATTCTGATGTTTTTATTAAGCAGTAACTTCCAAAGAGGCCAATGACTATTTACAGGGGAACAGGAAGTAAAAGACGGTACGCCAACAGTAATCTTCCTGAACTGAGAGGAGAACACGTGTTTTCAGTCAGAGTAACTGCCTGTCCACAACATAAAGGTCACTCAAGCAAGTATAACATTTTCAAAAAATTTTCTCTGCCTTTATACCTAAGGAAGGGTTCAACTGACAGAGCTTGTAAAATTAGGATCATTAGAAAAACTTTATTCTTTGAACTAGATTTGAAAAACTCGTTACAAGATTTATATCTCATTAAAAACAAAATATTTTATACAAGAAAAGTTGTAAGAGTAAAACAATATCTAGAAGAAACGGCATGAGAAGAAAGAGTCACGGCGAGCCCCTTTATGCCTTTTCAACCGAGGAGCATATTTTTATATCACGTTAAAATGAAAATATTTGCTATGATGGGACGTTACAACAAAGAGATACTGTTAATTTATTTATTTCCAAGTTCCAGCAGAAGTTAAATGCTTCTGTATATCAGGCAGTTGCTCCAAGTGGAAAAATGTTACATGTTTACTTCTCAGTTCATGTTTCATGTGGGAAAATTATTACAGGTGCACCCCTTCCACCTTTAATAAGGTAGCAGTTTCTGTGCAACCACCAAGTGTAATCTGAGCTTTTTGGTCTTGGCTACTTATGGAACAGATGTTAGCTTTAGCTTGATGAACCAACTGTTAGAGTAGGGAACAAGATTATTTCTTCTGTTTGTTTCTTTTTTCCATCTTCTTTGACTAGGTATACATTCTCAATATTTTGTTTCACTGACTTGACAAGAACTTCAGCAGCAAACAAACTGTATGAAGCCACCTTCATATCAGCACAGTGTCTGGATGCTCACCTAAATCAGGGAAAAGTAAGTAAATCTCCCATTGGGTCATTATTTTTTTTCTATAAAAAGGAAGGAAGGCAAGATAGAAGTGAATGCTAACGCTAGGGACTCAACTACAATTAAACACCAAATAATTTTGACACCTTTGTATCCTTTCAGTACTGTTGCTAGCTACTAACACATGCTAATTTTTCTAAATTTCCAATGTTGGCCTCCTAAGCTAGCCAAACGACTCAAAATGCTTCTGTTTTTATCCACTCCCTGACCAAAAACTGACGGCGAAAAAGAAACTGTGTTAAAAGGTAATATGAAGCTACATTTCAAAGTAGTTATTACACAGCCACTGAGTCAGTTGGGTGAGGGACCCTCAGTAGCTGTGTTTCCATTAAAAATGTGTGCAAAACTTTGTCAATATTCCGCTAATGTTGAAAAACCATTTCGCAATTGCAGTGTTTTACGTTAAGACATAATTAAAATAACACGTGAATAAGTCATTAAAGAACATCACTACCTTCATCACTACCAATTGTCTTAAGTCTGCAGACAGGACCAGCCTGATAAAACCATGATTTATTTTTCCCTCTGGTGCCCATTCTAGACATGCTTCACCTTTCAAATTGAGTCACTAACTTTTACATATTACAACCAGCCTTCAATGTTAGTATTGAAAGCTGCTGACATATACCAGCACAAAGTCATACAAAATTCTGAAGTGGAAGCAAAACCTATTTAACTAATTAGGTTATTTTATTTAGGGGGATCGGAGAGAATATAAATGCATACCAAATTTGCTAAGTGTTTCAAAAACTGGAAACCATTTCTCATTCTCTGTTCACTTCATAGTCATTCACCACGTTGTGTTGGTCTGGGACACAAAATCCCGATTCGATTTGTGGACGTTTGTGATTGTAGCGCAACAAGACAGGGAAAAGTTGAAGGCGTATGAATATCTTTGCATTAAGGTGGTTATTGGTATGTAGGCAGAGAATAGTTGCTCAAACAAGCAAATTAAAATAAAAAAAAAGTAAAATTTCCAATGGTTTACTCTTTGTATAAACTCTAGTTTGATATATTTATGAGAATTATTCAGTAAAAAAATCTGAACACTCTGACTGTTCACAGGACTGAAACTCTTCCTCTGCTATTTGAGGGCTCATGCATATCAAACTGTGTATATTTTTACACAATACAGAGATAGTAACACCGTAACAAGGGCATATAAGATAATGCAAACACTCAATGTGAGATTGAATTCTAGAAGCACTTTTTCTCCCCAACATGCTTGTGTTTTTTGTGTGTGTGTGTGTGTGTGTGTGTGTGTGTGTGGTTGTGCACTTCTGCGGCATCTTCATAAAAAAATTTAATAAAATAAAAAAAAATCAAAGGAGAGTGAGTTCAAAACAGTCCATAGCAGTGTGTTTCTGAGTCGATCACAGCTTTGGATTTCTTCCTTTAGAATGGCAAAAAAATTAAATAAAAATAAAAAATCATACGCCTGAGTTCTGTAAGTGAGGCTGTTTCTGTTCGGCTGGACGGACGCTGACGGTGTTTCTGAAAACTTACAGCAGCGAGGAAGTAAAGGGGAGTTCAGCTTTTTTTTCTTGTTGTTTTAACATTAAACATTCCATAGATGATACAATCAGCTTCCCTCATCCATTCACAAACTCCTCAACCACAGATTCCATAAATATCTCCAAAAAGATCATTTATATTCACAATCTATTTACAGTAGCATGATTAATGTGAAAAAAAAGATTCATTCAGATGATTTTTTTTAAAAACAAAAACAAAACAAAAAAACAGCGGACATAAAAACTACAGAGGAGCACGATCCTCCGTTTCCTCTCAGCTGATAGTCTACAGCCTGGACATCACGTTTAATGTCAGATGAACACAAAACATGAATTGGTGGCTTCGTTAACATCCCTATGTGAGGGAATTACATTTTATCTAAACAAAATCTACCTTATTTAGGAGCAATTAGTGAGGAATTTCTATTCTATTTTATTCTAAAAGGCAAATGTTTGAAATGGTCGAACGCGTAACAGGGAATTCGTTTTGCACTTCCTGCCAGAGCTGCTAATCTTTGCATTTTCTGGTCCCGCATTTAAGAAAAAGTAGAGAAAACATAGAATAGTTTAAAACAAAATCAAAAACAAACAAATGCATAGCAATCAACTGCAACATATACGGTCACAGCAATTAATCAGATTAAGGTGATCATTTGACTAAAGCCCTTAAAAGTTCCCCTCGGTTACGCAGAAACATACAACAAACGCATTTTCGGGTTTTTCTATAGAAAAATGGAATGAGACATCACTAAGGGGAAAAAATGGGAATCATTTTTTGGATTTTTTTTCTTTCTGAGAACACACCGAACGCTGCCATGTCTAATTACCTTCTTCAATTCTGAGTGGAGACGTGTTGCGTTGGAAACGGCATGAAGTAAATCAGCTGTTTGAGATATAAATGCCATATTATTGGAGGTATGTTGCATAATTGTGTTGAAATGATACAGTAAATTAAACGTGTGTGTGTGTGTGTGCCTGTGTGTGTGAGTGAATGAGGCCTTTTGTATTAATTAGTTAGAGAGGGAGGCATATTTTCTAAATTATAGATCAATTTAATATAAATGATCAACATTTAAAATCAACTTATTTATGGTCATTATAGCCAGAATAATAATGTTGATGTCCAACATCAACATTTTAATGCCATTAAAATGCTTCCAGAATGACTTTAACTCCATTCTGATTCAAAGGCATAACTTAGAATTTTCTGTTAAAATATGGCAAGCAGTTAACAATTTAACCGAATTAGGTAACTTTCTTCGGGTCTTTGTACTGTATGCAAATAAGCTAGTCTGACACAGGAAATGACCAAAGTGCAATTTGAGCATTTTAAAAAGACTCCGACGTGAAAAACCCCAAAGCGGTTCATGTATAATATTGAATCGATTTTTAAACTTTTCTTACGCCTCATCAAAAAACAAATGTCGACTTCCACCATGTTAAAATATCTCACAACTAACATAAAGGTTGTGTGTTACCGTTTAACGGAACATTACTGAAAAAAAAAAAATCTTAACTGTCCCGTGAAGAATTGTTTAACATTTAGTAATACTGGTACATATTTGCAAAATAGCCACTGTAATCCTGCAGACCGTCAAACGTTTCCTGTTACGGAAACACGACGATTCTTTACCAACACACACTGTATGCAAACCATCAGTGAAGCTACAGCCAAAGTGACCAATAATAATGACCTCAAACCTTAAAAGAAGAGTTTTAGCACTGATAAAAATAAAAAAAAAACTTAAGCAAAGCAAAGAAAAAAAAATAAAGAAATAGATCAAACCATGCCGCAAATAAAGAAATTGTAATTCTGCGACCAACGTTTGGACTGAGAAATGTCTCGCTGTGGTCCCTTTAAATCAACCTCAGGTGATTCCCAACGTACCAAACGATGTGGCAGATTGCGTTTTGATTTACTGCCAACCCCTCGGCTCCAGATGTGCTTTCATACCCAGCGTTCACCGAGACGCGCCTCTTCTTTTAGCAGCACGACTGGAGATAATAAAGATATACGGCCAGAGAAGGGGTCAAAGGTCGATGGGGTTCTAGATTAGTTTGCAGATGGAGATCAGCCCTTTAGTTTTAGCTTGTGTTCCGAAATGCTTCACCTCAGAGTAACTCTGCTTTAACCGCTTCAACATGAATCAATTTAGTCTAAAAAAAAAATGCAAACAAGTCTTTGGCTACATTTCACAATAAAGGGATTAGAAAAAAATTAGCATCTAATAAGGACTTGACAATCTGATATGTGTGTGAGAGTGAGCACCTGGCAGTGAGCAGTTCTGGTTCTGAATTATGTCTAAAAAAATAAAATAAATAATAATAATCAAACAATACTACCAGTTGGCTTTTTAAATCAGGGTAATTAAAAATAATAAGAAAAAAATTGAGAAACACAGAAAACTTAAAGGGAAGAAGCTAAGCTAGCAAATCCATAAAGCTAATATTAAAATAAAACAAAACAAAAAAAAAAACCCTAGCTTATATCTAATCAGGTAATAGTTTGAAGAAGTCCGCAACAGAAAGGACCAGTTTTGTCTTTATCCTCAAAGTTCATGTCACACGTCTTTTAATGCGACGGGATAAGAGCCGAGCTCAGATCTTACAACTCGGATCGTAAACCGCAGCCACGCCCAGAACGCTTCCTGCGAACAAAAGAGGAAAAGAGAAAAAGCCAACAGAAAGCTGGAGTTGGCCAGCTCACAGTGCAGCTGCAGGTTTCCCTGAGGACAGCTTAAAGAACCAGCAGGTGAGATCATGGCTTCGTTACAGAGAGGGGAACAAGCGGCAGGGAGGACGGCATCCTGACGCATCCTGCACCCAACACCTCCGCACTTTAAAAAAAAGAAAAAGTATCCACATCCCTTGAACTTTTGCATGCTTTGCCATATTAACGACACAAGCTTTGATGCCACCAGGGGGCCTCAGAACGATGGAGGGAAGATGAAAACGACAGAAAAAATGACTCCAATAAATGTTTTCAATCATTTTTTAAAAATAATTAAATCTACTCCTTTTTTAAAATCATTACAATAAAATATAAGTTAAAGTAATTTATTTAACTCTTATTTGCCAGTCAAATTGATCAAGCTATAATTGATCAATTTGAGGTTAGCATTTATGCTAAACACATGTAATAATTATTGAATAGTGAAAAATACCTGCAGATAAACATTGTAGAAGTTGATGTTTCTTTATATGTAGTAGCTCTGCCGGTTGGCTTGTTAGGGGGCGGCGGGTCCGGTCAGAAGTCATGGAAACATGTGGGAACCCCCACCTACATTACATAATGACTGATGAAATACGGTGGTGGCAGCATCATGACAAACTTGCTGAAATGTGTTGCAATGTGACTAAAAAGCTCAAAGTGTGTGAATACTTTCTTGCACTGCTGGCGGGTCTCTAACTCATCCAGTGGAGGCAGTTCTCAGGTAAACACAGACCTATTTCATTCTCTGCGGCCCGCAGCTTCCTCTGTGTGTCTCCTTTAAAGGGTGATTGTTACAAAAAAATAAATAAATAAATAAAATCATCCACCGAATTCGATAACTTCACACAATTAACCTTTACAAGACATCCGTTTGTGTTTCTAGGTTTACAATCTTCTGTTTTTTCCTTCTTCTTCTTCCTCCGTCTGATAAATCCGTGTGCATGGCAGCTAATTGGTCAGAGACAACATGTCTGACCTTTCCCTGTGCAAAAAAGATAAAGCGCATGTCTCCACATCTCCAAACAGTCACATGGTACTTTTAAAGCACTTCTGCAAGCGTGAACGTCGAAAACAAGCGGCTGAGGAGATTTCATGAGGCTTTCACCCAAACGTATCAACATCGGTAGAGTCTGCGCAAACAAAGGGGGCTCGCTGCACAGAAGACGGTCCGACTGCGATTCGCATCGATATTCAAAACACAGAATGCAGTGAAGGTGATATGAGACAACGGAATTATGGGAAACGGGGCGTCATGGAGAGGAATGCCTACAGAACAACAGCGATGAAGGGGCCGACTCCTCGTCAGTTATCTCAGCTATGGCTTATTTACAGTAATCACACCAAAGTGGCGATGCTCTGAAAGTTACACATGCCGCCTTTAAAATGAACAGGAAGAAGAAAGAACCAAACAATCCAGTTGCCAACAGTCAAAAATTGAAAAAGAAAAAAAATCGGAATAAGCCGAAACAGGACAGCCCAGATTCCATAAGCCCCACCCCCACCAAAAGTTGCAGCGTAAGCACAGAGCAGCCGACCATGCAGACTTGCTCGGTGAGAGTCAGTGGATGCCTTGATGCTACGAGAAGAATCCTGCAAACTATCCTTGTGGCCGTAACGTATGGCAATGGCGGCGTCAATCGTCGTAAGGGTTTTGTGGGTAATGGAGTCCTCTGCTCTCCTTCGAGCAGGGCGGGGAACTAGTTGGGCGGCATATCCAACAAGAGAGAACGCATCCAAGAGCGGGAAGGACGGTGAAGAGTACGGTCGCACTCTTCTCTGCTCGTCCCTTTCACATTTTCTTTTTTACGTTGTTGTTGAAACCTTAGACTCTCTCGTTCTCACAGAGCTGTGGCCTCCCAGCTGGTGCCCCGCGGGACCTGCCGTCACTTGGTCTCTGTCATCATCGGGGCGGGCACCGCCGACGGGTGGGGCCGGTTCAGCTCCGTTCCGGCGGCCGGGGAAGAGGCGGCAGATGCCAGGCTGCAAGGGGTGACGGGCGCAGGGAGACCTAGTGACAGGAGACGAAGCTTAGCGACGGTTTCTACACATTTGGTTGTCAGACATAACCTAAACCAAAACGCACCCAAGACTTTGATGGTTGGCATAAGATCTTTCTGCTGATGAGCTGTTTGGTTTTCTCCAAGTATGGTGCAATGCATCATGGCCAAAAAACCTCAAATTGGTAATTTTCCAAACAGCTTCTGATTTAATTGAAAGAAGCTTCATAAAGTCGTTCTGTTACAATGTTTTTGAGAGGTTTCCTCCAAACAGCTCTCTAATGAGCCATACCGACCTTCCCTCTGGCTCAGGAGAGGCTGTAGTTTCCATCTTGACTTGCTGATGGTTTGATCACTACTACCTTTCTATTATTTTCCCTCATAAGTGTTATGGAAAAGGGTGGATGTTAAAATGAACACCTTACAGTCTCTGTTTGTATCACTTTTAGTTGGAATTTCTTTTGCACCAGTCACAAACACACTCTCAGACATTTCTGTCCCTGTGGCATTCCTGACTCACATTCTTTGCGTGGAGCGGCTACGTTGTTATCTATGGAGGAGTTCTTGCTGGCGTTGCCGTTGGTGGCCTGGCTTGGCGCCGCCTGGCCGCTGTTTTGGCTCTGAGCGGTTTGGTTCTGGCCCGCTTGGCTCTGGCTTTGGGCCGGCCTCTGCGTCTGGCTCGGCCTGGGGTTGGAGGCGTCCATACTGCTGCCCATGCTGCTGCCAAGTTGTAGTCGCCTCATATGGCGCACCACAGCGGTGGCGTTGAATGCTTGCTGTGGAGGAAAATGAAGGAGAGAAGATGGGAAAACGCAGAAATTGTAATATTCTTACATTCAGTCAGTGAAAATACCACAGAGCAGCTTTCTATCTGATAGAAATGGACCTAATAAAACTGCAGACATGCAGCAGGGAGACTGAATAACAGTGATAATGGACAGTAATGGACAAAAGTTACCCTCCATTTGCTCTTGGCAAAGTTCTTTCTGATCTGCCGGCTGACTGACTCATGGATGTTCTTGCAGAGTGCTGTGTCCCCAGCGATCCTGAAACATACATTTATATTTTTACACAAACATACATTTGCTGCCTGTAACCATCCTGCCGGTGCCTCCACATTGTGTGTTTCTCTCACCAGGGATGTCTGAGGGCCTGTTCACAGGTGAACCTCTTGGACGGATCTTTCTCCATCAGACAACTGATAAAGTCCTTGGCTGAAAAAATAAAACAATATAAATCAAAAAATAGGGATGAACAGCAGTGTAAATTGATAATGCCTGCAAGCATATGCAGCTTTAGATAATGGATTGAACACTGAAAAAAAAAACATTGAATTTGCTTAAATTTAACAAATATTTTCTGTTTGTAAATGCAACTTAAGCTCATAACTTCCTGTTTCCTTGAGGTTATTAATATGACATGCCACAACAAACCAATTTTTTAAAGTTACGCTTAAAAATCGGAAAGACCTTACTCATTGGAGACATTAGTCGTTGGAGGAAGGTAGGGGTTTGATCTTCATCAGACATTAGACACCTGCCTAAAAGTCAAACACAGCTAAATCTCCAAAGCTTACTTGGGATCACTAAGTCTCCATAGCAACCATTGGACACAATCTACAGGACAACTGGTTCTTTGGAAGATATTCCATTAAAGAGGCTAACATATAATCAGGCCCCGCCTTTTCTGTCCTCATAAATGTTACATCCTTGCGAAGCAGAGGGAGCGGCATGGAGAAGACTGCTAGCTTTTACAAGTTTCTGTATGGTTGAATGTGGACAGTGGGAATCTTTATTACAAAATGTTACACAAACTCAAAATTGCATAAAAGTAACTCTAACTCAAAACGTGAATTGGATATCTGGAATGTTCTTCCTCTTCTGCAGAGTAAAGGCAAATTTTATCTGCAGTGACACCTGCTGTTTAAAAGCTAGAACTGCAGGGAGTGTAGCGTAGAACAGCTGAAGGTATTTATACCTTCAGCTGTTGTGGATCAGTTTTGGATCCACAACGATCCAAAACTGATAGTCAAATCAACACAGACAAGGCTTTTTACCCAGAATGCCACTAGAACAGAGCAAATCTATGTGGCTTTCTATTGGCTAAGAGCTCTAAGAGGCGGACGCAAGGTTTTACATTGGGCTAAACGTTGTTACTGTTTCTTTAACTGGTCTGAGCAAACTATGTGAACATCAGCTTTACCTGACAGAACACAAATAGCACTTAATCATCAAGAAATACAGACATCAACACACACAGCTGGTTCACGTGTAACCATGGCGGCGACACATAACCCAAGTCACAAACGCACATAAACATGATCGTTCCCGTAGAATGAGGTCAGACATTGTGATGTAGAAGTGGTGTGTGATGCATGTGAGGCCCACGGCAGCAAGGAAATGGCAGAACACTCGAGGAAGGAAGGAAGGAAGGAAGGAAGAAGACGACTGAGGCTCACCGGAGTCTGAGATGTCGTCCCAGTACGGGGCGTCGAACTCGTAGTCGGCCTTAAGGATCTGCTCAAACAGCTTAGAGTCGTTTTCATCATAAAACGGAGGATAACCACACAGCCTGCAGGAAACAACAGTCATTTAGCCAAAAAAGAAACTATTTAGTGTTCAGTTTTATTGACAATGTGAATGCATGTGATTGTAACAAGACAAAAAGAGGCCAAGTTCCTGACTTATAAATACTTTTTGTGAGGCTCTGTATGCGGTTACTCTTACTCAGCAGAATGAATCACTTTAATCCCATTAATAACATATTACTGGTTTCCAGTCTGGGTAAAAACTATTTATTAAGACGTTCCAGTCTGATTGTTCAACATGAGCCAACTAAGAACAATGTCGGAGCTGCTGCTCAACAAAAAAAAAAAAAAAAAAACCATCATCTGCTCCTCATTACCAAAGAGCTGGACGCACCGAGAGACTTTCATAAAACTCATTAAAATACCGTTCTCCATCGATTCACATCGGAAAACAGGAAGAAAGGGGAAAACACACCAGGAAGAAAGGGATCGGGACTGTACCTGCCGCGAAGACAGAAAAGCGTTCTGTCCGTTTCCCTGCTTTCCCATTTTCTTAAAGACGTACCTGTCACTCTGCTGACTCTCCACTCCATCTAGCACGCATGCTAACATGAACACACACACCAGGACTCGCCTTCGTCCTGGTGTGTGTCTCCTGAACACTCGTCCATGACCGCGCACTACAGATCTCGGCTGATTATCATGGATGATTACTTGATGCGATCTTTTCCACCTGAGCAGCAGCTAAAAGCTAACAAGGACTGAATCCCAGCGCTAATTATCAGCAGGAAGCTGCTTGTTCCCTGCTCTCACACACACACACACACACCCACACACACGCACGCACACACACACTGTGCTGCCAGGAGTTTAGAAAAAAAAAGATGATCGATTGAGCGGTCAGTACAAGGAACACGTCAATCACTGTCCTGGCAACTCTCTCTCCCACCTCTGACTCCTGTTATGCTGACCTCTGACCCTTAATATCTGACTCTGTTGATAACCCACATGATATGGAGAGGAATATGTGAGGATGAGCAGTGAGGTAGAAAGTAAGCTGAGAAACACCAGCTGCGTTTCCGTTACCATTTTGACCAATGTGTGCAAAGCTTTTTCGATATTCTGCTAGTGTTGAGTAAACACAATTTTACAATTGCCGTGTTTCTGTTAAATGCAAAACACAAAGCCACATCTGAATAAGCTTGTTCATATTATAATAATTAAAAATCATAGTGGTGAATGATGAAAATATGAGATATATTCATATTTCGGTCATCAGAGGAGATGTTGATGTCTTATCGAGGCGTTGGAGCGACAAGCCTCTTCTACTTGGGAGCGGCTACATATGTACGCAACGTTTTGTGGAAAAAGAGCAGCTATGGATTCAACTCTTACGAATGACAAACTCACCTTTGGATGAACTGTGCGATGCTGTGAGAGTCTGGTACTCATTGTCCAAGGATGCTACAGATAAGCTGTATAAAAACTGGTGTCATGTGTAAAAAATGTTTCCGTTGCAGTTTTTTGCAAAATACCTCTACAGCTGAAAAACCACCTAATTCTAGCGCAAAAACGTTTTGATGTAAAGAACTTTTTTTTAAAAAGTCACGTTTTTTTAAAAAACTTCCCCCCCTTCCCCCCCGTTGCTGGAATGTACTGTAAAAATAAACCTGATTGATTGATTGATTAAAATTTGCTGCATACTGGCAATAAAAAAAAAAAATTTGCTGACCTGAATTGATCACATGCTTTTTTTCAGGCCTTTCATAACGTCAGTCATGATTTTGTTTTACGAAAAAGAAATAAAAAAAAAAGGAAAAGTGCTAATTCATCCTAAAAAAAAAAAGATCAACATGTAAAAGTCACTTGTTGAGCGTTAAGCCTTAAAGAACCTCATAATCTTAGTTCCACAACGTTCTATTTTAGGATCTCAACTCTTAAGTTTTCACATTAATAAACTATCATATAATAAACCACATTAAGGAACTATCATTGTCAAGACGAATTGTGCAAAATATATGGTTAGTGTATCGTCATGAAAATGCTAATATTCCTTAAATGTCAGCTTGCTTTTTGAATAGGCAAATGTTGAAGTTTCATTGAGAATAAACAATCATTTTCTGTCTTTGATCTGTTTAGCAATCAGCAACCGTATTAAATGATTATACTTGCATTACTGATCAGAGGAAAATCTAAGAAGCGAGTTAGTTCAAATAATAATGCTGTTTTGGATTTTTAATTTCATTTCTTGGCTCGTATTTGGAAAGTGTCAAAAACGTTGAAAACAAATCTCATCTCCTCTGGTCTGATAAGATCATGTTTGGCTGCCAAATATTTGTTTGCTTGCGATTGTGTAACTGCTTGGGGTAATTAGTCCTGTGAGCTTCAAAGCTTGTGATGTCACCGTACAAACTCTCAAAAGCCAACGAAGCGAGACCCATGTACAACAAGCGAACAGCAGAATCTTATAAGCTTTGATAGTTTTATACATATTTTATTACACACTTCCAAACATTTTTAGTTAAATGATTTCAAAAGCAAGCAGAGTAGCAGCCACAACCAGGGGGCTGATCATGACTGTAACTTGCTCTCTGAACCATTTGAAAGGTTTGTTGCAGTTTATCTTTGCATGTTTGACCAAGTTAGTCAACCTGTTGTTTTTGTCAGTTTCAGTTTATGTAACATTTATTTTTCATTGGCTGTTGTACTCGTAATTGGACTAACTAAATAAATTAAAAGTTGTGTTGAACATGTTTGACCAAGCTTGTGAAGCTGTTGGCAGAGTGTTGCTGTACTGGTGCAAATAGTTACTAAATAAATGTCTAGTTTAGTACATGTACTGTGTTTAAGAAAAAATGGAATGTTTCAAGTCAATTCATCTGCTTTTCTGCATCGGATCAGTATCAGCCGATACTAAACCTCAGATATCAGTATCGGAAATGAAAAGAGTGGATTGGTACCTCCCTAAAAACCATAAATCAAATTTAACTTAGTAGGAAAACAGGAGGCCCAGTCAGCCTCCTGAAACAAAATATAATCATTTATCTGGATAGTCTTCAGACAGAGGTTTCTGTGTCATACCTACTCATCTACTGAGCCTGTGTGAGGCTGATATGATGTTTTGAGGAGTGGTGCAACATTGTGAGGAGGGCTGGTACTCACAGGATGTAGGCGATCACTCCGATGGACCAGCAGTCCACCGCCTTGCTGTACGGCTTCTGTGCAAGAACCTCCGGAGCTGAGAAAGACAAAGGCAAAAAGCCAGTAATGGACCTCATGTGTTAGTGTTGCATGTGACTTTTACATAAAACTGTTTTTTTTGTTTGTTTTTTTACATAAAAACAGTTTAATGGGCTTGACAAGAGGAAAAACATGCAGACACATCATGTCTGTCCAAATGGAAATCACATGGCAGCTGGTTTTATGGTGGGAAAGCTGCTGCTGGAGCTCCAGGTTCTCACGGCTTCAGGATTCTACCTGACAGAGAAAAACATTTGTTTGTCCAGTTCAGATGTGAGCCTGAACATCCCAGACATGAAGGGAGACCCGACACCCGTTGGGGAATGTGTACACGGTGGTGTTTACTGGCCCGTTCTGACTCACTGTGAAGGCCTGTGTGAGTGTTTCTGTTTTCCCGGATTTGGGTTTAAGACGATTTGTACACGCTGAGGTCACGATTCCTGGTGGAATCTCTGCTAAAACTGTCTTCAGCACAGGCGTGGGCATTTATCGTATCGCTTAGCGTGACAAATTTCTTAACGTAATAAGAATTTTGGTTTATAGTTTTCTCTATATGTTTCATCGTCAGATATTGCGATCAAATTTTAAGTCCACATCACTCTGCCCTGTTCAGCATCAGATATGTTGCTGCAAATTCACTTTCCAGCCAGACAACTATAAAAACATGAAGAAAAATCTATAACAGACTGCTTACTTTTGAAGAACAGGGATCTGTTAGAATGGTGCAGTCAAAGTCCCGACATAAATCCAAATGAGAACTTATAGCTGGACTCAAAAGGTGTCGTTCACAGGCACTATTTATCTAACATGACTGATCTTGAGGTATTTTGTGAAGAAAACTGAGCTCAAAAGATGATAAACTTGCAAGAAGCTGAAGGGTATATGCAATGTTTGTGAGCTGTTGTTATTGGCATAAATAAATCAGGGATAATAATCAAAACCCAATATGGAGTTTCATTGCTTTTGCAACAACACTTTCAGCTATTTTACAGCCGCTACATTTTAACTTCCTCTGAAGACGGCAACAGGCCGACCGGAGAGAAATGTGAATCAAAGTTTTGTGCAAATATGGTAAAAAAAAGAAGTGAAAAGTTGGAGTGCTGTGTGTGTGTGTGTTTGAATGCACTGGAATCATTAGACCAATAACAAAGAAAATGTGTCAACAAAGTGTTTTTCAAGCACAAACCCAGTGAAGCCGTGCTGGGTTCCAGGAATCTGACCAGTTTCAGTTGTAAAGGAGTTAATGCTGGAGGGGAGGCGGAAACACAATTGCCAGATAAGTTCTGACGTAGTGAACGCTCCCATCCACTGGCAGGTCTGTGTCTTACCAGAGGTACGAACCATAGAATCTTTTCTAAGTTTAAGCCTCCAGGTTGGAGGGAAGAAGTCTCCATTTTTCTAAGATGTGTGCTCTATTCTTACTTGCAACCTCTCCATCTTGCAGAGTCATCATCTGACAAAATCACACTTTGCATAGTCTGGCGGATTTGCTCCAAACTAGTAGACGGAAACATGGCTAACTTAGTTTTTCTTTTGTTGCAGCATTTTAAAAGTTTGTTCAGAATTTGCATGACATTTTGATGTAAACATAGCTAATAGCTGATAGTCATTTAAGTAAGTCTAAACTTATAGGATTGATGCTTCCCACCATGTTCAGAACTAAAGAAACTTCTTGAACAAAAAGTGAAACAAAAAATGTTCAGCTGCGATGTGTTCGGGATGACTAAGACTCTACACCCATGTATGATCTCTTCTTCTGCAATGCATGCACACAAACGGACAAGAACGGACGGCAAAATGAAGATATTTGAAGCCACCTTTTCACAGGAAGAAAACGGTACGACAGAAAATCAGAACGAAAAACCTGTGAAACGTGTCGGTGATGGATCTTGGTGAGTTACTCTGGTGCACAAAGCAGCGAACAATAGAGAACAAGACCTCCTGTAGGCTGGTGTGGCAGTTTATAAAGAGTAAGTCAAGGTCCTGGTTGAAGCATGGAGTGACCATATAGTTATACGTAGTGATGCTTTGATGAAGTCATTGCAGCTGTCTTGTTAGCAAAAATGCTAGTATTTGGATCTATACAGGCAACCAAAAAATTTTGCTGGAGATCATAGCAAGATTATATTAATGAGGTGCAGATGTGATACTGTGTGGTTGTTAAATGTAATGTGAAGTGGTTTAGGGTCCTCTGGTGCTATTCAACTACAGCTATTTACCACTGGCTGACATGAAATCGTCTTCTCTTTGTGAGTTCAAACAGCTATATTGATTAATGGGGTAAAAATTAAATGTTAAAAATGTGGGAGGTCCGACTGGCTTACCCACGTATCCTGGCGTCCCACAGGCTGTGGACATGACGTCGCCACTGCCCTCCATCTTTGACAGACCAAAGTCACTTATCATGATCTTCGATTCGTCTTGTGGATTGAAATACAACAGGTTCTCTGGCTGCAGGAAGGCAGAATGGAATAAAATAATGTTTTTTCACATCCACTGCTTTCTAATGGATGAATTTATACATCAGTGAAGAAAACAGAGACTTTTTGTCTTGGAAAAGCATTCTCACACCCTGGAAAGGCCCACATTTTGTCAAACCCTACGGAAGTCGATTTTGGACACGAAAGAAAAAACATAAAAGCCCAACAGAAAGTCATCATTACAAGTTCTAATATTTCTAATGATGACTTTCAAATTCATAATTATGAGATAAAAAAGGTTTGCTTCAGTATCTCATAATTATGACTTTGAACTTCATAATTATGACTGTATCTCATAATTATGATTTAGAAAGTAAAAATTATCTCATGATTATGACTGTAAAAGAACAGATGGTTGTGCCTGTTCTACTATATTTTAGTAGAAATGATGACTTCCTGTTGGGCGTTTATTTTTTCCTTTCATGTCAGACGTGGGCTTCCATATAAACCTCATCATATTTTGTAGGGTTTTTCCAATAAAAACCCTACAACATTTTTATTGGAAAAACTTTGTTGTGTTTTTTCTGGTATGTTAAAGCAAACATGCGTTTCAAAAATATTTACAAATGAAAATCTAAAATTTGTGCTACGCCTAAATAAAATTCAATACAAGCATCAAACCTTAGAAGACACCTATTCAGCAAACACAGTGTGTCATTTCATCTAACACAGCTGTTCTGTGAAGGTTTGATATTTTTGTACTTTGTACAAGTGAAAGGACAAGAAATATTTTATTGCAAGCACAAATCTGAAGTTTGTTGTGTATTTTGTCTGAAGTTCCCTTTAATATGCTAAACTCTTGGCATAAAGACTTGACCAGCTTTGTTCATTTTTTATCTTATCTGTCCAGAGCAACATTTGCTGTCACATTTTACTTTATTATTTATTGTTTTCCCATATTCTGTATTTATTTAGTGCTTTTTTATTTACAGTCACTTTTCTTTATCATACATTGATTCTATTTTCTCCTGGAATATTTCCGCTTTGCATTGTCTGAGAAAATAAATCAAAGTATAATTTAAAAAGTCAGTAATTAAAAAAAATGTCAATACAGAATATGAAAAAGTGAGAAAATAAATATAAACATAAAATTAAAAAAATAAACCAATAAAAACAATTAGACACCAATTGCACTTTATAATCAAATAAGTAGTGAAAGTTTCATTTTTTCTTTTTAATACAATATTTATCACAATTACTTTATTATGACATTTCTTCAATTGCCAATTTTGGTGGCATCTGTCCTCCATAGAAGCAAACATCAAACATAACTTCTTACGGCTTTCTTGCCACACTTCCATAAAGGCCAGATTTATTGCTATTATGGGACAGAGTAAGGTCGATTATTAGAAAAGACACTCCACACTTCTCAGATTCCTGCTTGCAAAACACTTAGAACACCTTCATAATTTTCCTACTTTCCGTTGCATAAAATTCCAATGTAATACACTGAAGTTTGTAGTGTGAAAAAGGTGAAGGTATTTGAATAGCTTTGAAGAGAACGGTAGTTTACTGCTGATTTGACATATTTTTTATCAAAATTGGCAAGCTTCAACTTTAGAACTTTAAAAAAAATAGCTTTTTCTTCAAACTAAAGAGCTTTATTTTGCACTTTTCTGTTTCCAACAGCTGGCAGGTGACATGTTGACCCCTAATTGTAATGTCAAGTGAGAACAGATTACTCCAATGAATTTTAAATGGAATAGGTGAATGCACATAAGCGTGTGTGTGTGTGTGTGTGTGTGTGTGTGTGTGTGTGTGTGTGTGTGTGTGTGTGTGCGTGTGCATGCGTGTGTATGCCAGTCTAACCTTCAGGTCCCGGTGCACGATCCCCATCTTGTGCAGGTAGTTCACAGCATCCAGAACTTGTCGGATCAGCGTGCTCGCATCCTTCTCTGTGTAAAATCCTTTTTCCACGATTCGGTCAAACAGCTCTCCCCCCGACACCCTGAGGCCAGAGAGATAATGTGTGTGTGTGTGTAAACAACTGGAAAAAGACCCACCAACAAAAATATGCCTGCATGGCTGTCCTTTTCATCGAAATATACGGCAAGACGCTGGGGGGTTTATGGGTCAGCACTTCAGGTTATTTATGAGGTAGAGAGGTTTCCAGTCATAGCCTGTGAGGCATGTGCAACACACACACACGCACGTGCGCGCGCATGCGTTCCAACAGAGCTAAAGCATGCATCATGTTTTCAAACATTCAATACTTTTCTTAAAAAAAACTTAGTAAGAAGCTGGGAAGCCCACTCCATGGTGCAGAGGAGTGAGAATGTCTAATCCTGGTTTCATTTGCTGTTTTAGCCCAAGCATCAATAAACCAAATGCTCTTAGTGTTTGCAGATGGAAATCATCTGGGAAAATCTCCCATCTGATCCAAGAAAAACTCAAGTTCATATAAAACTTCTCCCCTCTGGGAGATTCTTGCAATAACTGCTTTTATGTTTTATGACTCTTTGCCACATGAAATAACTTGTTCAGGTATAAATGATGCACAGTTTATCCAGGTGAGCTGTGTTTTATCTGCTATTAGGCAAACTCATGGCTCCCCCTGGTGGAGGACATTTTCTACGTCAGCCTGTGTATTCTGTTGAAGTGGTCTTGATCAAAAAGGTCTGAAGGGATTTTAGTGTTCCTCTTTGATTTACGCTTTACGCTTGATATTTAAAAAAAGAAAAAAGAATGCTTCAATGTTTACAAAATCATTATTTAGCAAAGATGCCATTATCTTGAGAAAGTATTTGAAAATGGTTCTGGAAATACATGTCTGAAAAGTGTGGCGTGCATTTAAGTTCAGGGACCCCCTACTCAAATCAACTTTGACCACATTTCCAGCTGCAGCAAAAGAAAATGATCCCCACAGCATTAAGCTGTCGCCACCATGTTTTACCTTGGAGACAGTGTGTTTCAGGTGAGAGTAAGCAACCAGGAATTAAAGGTTACTCTGGAGGAGCTGCAGAACCACAACTCAAGTAGACAAAAAAAAAGTCTGAGGTTGCCTTCTCGCAGCATGCAAATGTGGCCTAAATCCAATTTTATTTTTTTTCCCCCAAGTGGAATGTAAATTGAATTTAATTTTTTCCTAAATTTGACCTAAATCTGATTTTTTTATCTGACTTTTTCACTGCAGCATGAACGAACTAATTACGATCTTATCTGAATTAGTTCGTTCAAGAACTAATTCAGACAAGAATTAGTTATTCTTGTTAGTTACTTGAACCATAAACCAAACCATTAGGTTTTGGTTTACCATAAAGCAAAAAACTTAATTTACACCAGACCTCTTAACTTAACCAGCTGAGCGCATTCCAACTGAAAAAAAGTGAGGCCAAGGAAAATGTCCTCACTTCCCACAATTATGAACTTATGAAAGAAGTCTGTATTAGTGAAGTGCATCACATCACAATCCCACCACTCTTAACTCTGACTCTACTTCCAAACAAACTGTTTTATAGATCTTTCAGTCGATGCCCCACTAAAGGCCATCGCTAATAATTGTGCTTTTTTTTTTTCATTAGCTTCCTTCATCTTATCATCTTGTGACAATACTGTTGACCCCTATTGCTGAATAACTTTAATATCAATCCGTAAATGGCAGCATCCTATGCTGCTCTGTAACATCTATATTCTTCTTGTTGAGTCATTTTGCAAAGACATATTCAAATCTAAAAGAACTTGTAAACTACAGTACAAATGTATTTCTATAAAGTATAGACTCAAGACGGGTTACATCTTCAAATTTATGTGTAAAAATAACCTGTTGTTTTACTTCCTATTTATAATTTTGTACAGCTTTGTCCCCGTATGTCACAAAAAAATCTCAATAAAACGTGGAAAAGTTTATAGGGTCATACTTTTTCAAGGTACGGCACTTTGACATAAAAATACAAAGATAATTTAAAAACAGTTTCATTGCATCAGGTTACTTTTTCAAGAATTGCCTCTATCCAGCATGTTTTAAAACTAAGCCTCTGACAACAACACAGACATAAAAAATAGTGCATTGAACACAGACAAAAACATCAGCAAGGGCAAACCCTGCCGCCTTTAGCATCTGTTAGGCGTCGTCATGGCGACAGATCAGATTAGAGCTTATTGAAGTCAAACTAATGAAGTTTCTGGAAAAGAGGGGGATCAGAATTAACTGCTAATCCTCTCTGTTGCTCTTCAAAGAGGACAGTCGGTTTTCACGAGAAGCTTGTCTGGGAATGACAGGAAAGGGATAAAGCACACACACGCACGCACACACCCACACCCACACCCACACACGCATTCTTGTACTTGTATCCAAATCAGAACTTTGAGTAGTAACTGCATTTATGTCTAACCCAGACACTTTCCTTAACCCTATCATTAATGTGTGTGTGGATGAATGTGTGTGTGAATGGGTGAATGATTTAATGCAGTGTGAAGCGCTATGATGTCCTCTAGACTTGATAAAGTGCAACAAGTGCTGATCATTTTTTACCATAAACCAAAACCTAATTTACACCAGACCTCTTAACTTAACCAGCTGAGCACATTCCAAAGTGAGGCCAAGGAAAATGTCCTCACTTCCCACATATGACCTCTTTTTGTTGGTGAAATTAGTTGTAAATGCCCTCTACATGTACCATAAACAAGAACATACACACACACGCACGCACACACACACACACTTATGCGCAGACTGCAAAAGGGAGATCAGTCACCAGGTTGCATGGTTGCATAAGCGTTTGTGTAAGGAGAGCATGGCAATAAGACAGGAACTCCCACACAAACCTACAGACACACCAAAGCAAGGACGAAATGACACACAGACGGTCTACACACTTCAATAAACAAAGTGACAAGTCATGGATAAGGGATTGACACTTTAATTAGGATGAAACTGAATTAAAAAAATATTGATATTTATTTTAATTGTATTTTTTTATATTTGCCTTTTTTAAGACTATAGCTGGTGTTTAAGTATTGTTAAAAATGTCTTCCAATAACACGTAATTACCTAATGATATTTTAAAAATTTCTGTCAACTTTAACTGTTTTTTTTTTTTTTTACCTCAGAAACATGGTAGGTGGCTACATCTGTTTCTAACCCTAACACTAGAAAACGTCCTAGGGAAGCCTTGTCCTGTATAATAATACATAAACTTACAAATTTTCATTCATTGTCTTTTTTTTTGTCAACCTTTTTTCTTAGTTGTGGTGATTAACGCTTGTCATCTCACCATCACAGTTGGGCTCAGACATATTATTAGGTATTTTTTCAACTGCAACAAAACAGTGACAAAAACCTGAGTCCTTCTTCTTAGATTAAACGCTGGAACTATCCATCTTCCTTCCTTTTCATTGACTCTCCATTTCCCCTCTTCTAGCTGATCTGGTAACAGGCACGCAGTCTAAAAGCTCTCAGGAGAAGATGGTTGTGCATCATGGCTGACAGCGAGCCTTTATTTGTGTGTCCATGCATGTGTGTGTAAGGGGGAGAGAGGGTTTCCTCATGGCAGAGATGAAGGACTATAATCACACCAACAGATCCAGGTCTCTGACCGGAGCTGCTGCAGTCATTAGCTGCCTTCAGAGGGAGAAATAAGCCACTACTGCACTCAACACCGTCCACCTTGGCTTTCCTTGATCAAGGTTGTGTTTATTCACACACAGTAATTATTTCATCAGCATAACATTCATAATCTGTGCAAACATAACCTAATAAAGCAGCCAGAGGGATATTAGGCAGAGGTTTTAATAACTTGGCCTGATTTAAGCTTTCACTGCTAGGAGTTTGTGTATAAGCTAACAGAAGGTAATGAAATCGCTTTTGAAAATCTGGATTTAACTTTAGGTCAGCAAATGGTTGTTATACTGACCACAACCCACCTTTAAAACAGGCATTTTGTGTGTACGTGTGTACATACACACATACAAACATGTCTTTCTTTATTTTTTGTATTATTTTTCCCCTCCAACAGAAATCCAAGGTTAAATTTCTTGTTTTCCTGGCCAAATAAAGCCATTCTTATTCTGACACAAAATATTCATCTTAATACAGTATTTTTTGATTTGTCACAGAATATGTACATTTAGTTCTAATCACTGGAGAAGTATTATAAAATTATAATTTTAAAATATTATATATTATATATATTATATATTTTGTAAAAAAAAAAACAACAATAATAAAATAAAGATGTTTTGTTCAGTTTACTCGCAATACATTTAATAAAGAAAATGGGAGATCTATCTGAGTTGTAGCTCCCCTTGTGGTGTTAGGAATGTATTGCAGCCTAATGAAATTACAAAACAAAAATGCCTGCGAGCTGTAGTGTTATTTTTGAGAGAAAGAAAAAAAAATCTCAGCTGAAACAGAATGTTTAGGGATCCACAGAAAATTTGGGCCAATATAGTAAATTAATACAGTTATTATGGTCAGTGACTAATATTGCATTACACTGCAAGGAATGTCTGCTTTCAGTTTATGTTCCAGCTATCATGAGCACTGTAGGAAAACTTATTATCTCATATTTGAGACCCATATATCACCACGTCCTCCCTGTCCTACCCTTATTTCCTGCCCTTGTACTTTTAATCATCTTGTATCAACTCAGTTGATAATGTATGGTATTGATTATTAGAAGTTAATAAATTATATTAATTTATTAACTTTTTCAAATAAATGTATTAACATTTTTTCAAATGACATGAAAAAATGAAATTTTTTCATGTCATTTGTTGTTGATGTATGCAGCATCTCTTGTAAATGAGACAATGAATCTCAAGATATTTTCCTATATAAATAAGGGATTATTAAACAGATGTCAAAGAAAACCATTTCTTTGAAATCAATTATTTTTATGCATTATGAAGATGAACAGGCATCATTTTTTATAATGGTATTTAATTGTTTCTTTAATTTATTTTACTTTTGATCCTAAGTGTGCTGTTTTGCATAATGAGAAATAAGGCATATTGATGATCTTAGTTCTTTTCTTTTACTGCTCACCACTTCCAGTTGTCTTTGAGATTTTTTCTAGCTCTAAATGAAACATCTCCGTCTCTGAAGTTATGACTTTAATAACACAAACAACGGATTTCAGCTAAAGCGTGTGAAGTAACTTCGCGATATTAAAAGCTGAAACAAAAGCAGCCAACTCGGAACTGTTTCGCAGCTTCTATGCGAGTTTAGCACCAGGAACTGGAACCCAGGCAGAACGCAGTAAGCATACTAACGACCGCATCGACAGAGGTAGCTGTCTAACTTGAAATACTTTCATCTGGATTTTATTTTTTTCTTGAAAGCCAGACTCCCTCCTTCCTTTTGCTGAATGGATCTCATCTTTAACATTTAATTCACAACAAACAGCATTCATTTAGAGTTGCAGTGGGTTGGCATTGATTTCCATCGGAACGCGGACTGATTGGCTCCCTGGGCTCGGGGTTACGTAAGACAGGCCCGTTGAAGGGCAGCGGAGGGAAGAGAGCATTGATCCGCCATGCTGCAATTACACCAAACCCACTCGGCGACCCTTGCTCCCTAAATGAGATTTCTGGAAGTTGGGGAAAGAGAAAAAAAGAAAGGAAGACTGACATTTCTGTAAATGCGCATAATTATAACAAACGAGGCTACTTATTACTTAGAGATCAGAACCAGCGTGGTAATTACAGAAGCTCGAGGACACGGTTTGGCTGTCATCTTTTATTAGAGAGGATAGACAATGCCTCACGATTAAACTGCTGCACATACTACAATACATTTCGGTGATGAAGGTGAGAGCAGACTGACACTGCTGCTTCCCTCCAATTCTCTCACTGTGTCTTCTATATTTCAACATCTGTCTACGCATAAAGCAGGAGGGCGCTTGAACATTACTGGAGGAAGAAGGGGGGAAAAAAGGATATGTAATGGAATAAAATAAGCTGCACAACTACAAGAATCAATCAACAAGTCAAGACACTCAAAGAGTCTCTCAGATTATGCATAAGCCCGTCTGAGCAATGATTTATGTTCAGATTTAAGCTGCACTCATGTACTTCATGTCAGTACAGTAAGCTAAAATACGTCAAAGAGTTATTTCAAACCTTCCACTATTATTACTACAATAAAGGAAATACTGTTTTATACATAAGTATGTTTGTTCCTAGCCTGGTTATCGCCTTCCTATGCAATTGTGCTCATTTCTCATCTCCCTTCAGTTCTCTCTCTGGGATTTCTCTCATTGAGTTTGACTTCTCTGATTGAATTTCAACTTGGCCAATCAGCGAACAGAAGAAGAAGAAAATGTTGTGAACGATGATGTTGATATTCTGAGCTGTTTTAGGATTTTTGTTGCGTTGGCAATCACAACAGAAGAAGTGAAGCCATTCTGTCCGTATTGGTTGCGCTTCAATATATTGAGCACTTAAACTTGGAGCAAGAAGAATGTTTAATATATTTTCTTGCTCCTAAAGATGTTCCTGCCCTATTCCCCACATGGTTGTTTATAGCATACCCAATTTCCGGTATAAACTTCATTGAGCTGGCACATTACTTAGGACATGGCTAAACGTTAGCGGCAGAGTGTAATAAGATCCAGTCGTTTAAAACTTCAACAGAGCCACACCTCCAGCAAGACTCAGCTGGCATGTACACATGGAAACGTATCCACTCCGAGACCCAATTTCAAAAATGCTAATATCTGGTGTCTCACACCCCAGATCTGTGTGGACGCACAGTCTAAAAGACAAAACAAACTTCTGCAGATATGCCTAAAAGCGTCCCTGTATGAACAGGGTCTTAGTCATTCCTTTTGCCTTTTCAACCAGTGCTCAATTGCAATATAGTAGGGAAAAAAATATTATCACTAAATTGTTCCTGCATCAATAGACAAAGTTGCTCTTGGGAGATATTTTGATGCTATTCTCTACTCATGGCAGAGTTTTAGGGTGCTTTCACCCCTGACAGTCCAGTTGACTCTGTTTGATTGGGATAAAAATTACAACATTTGTTCCACTTCCAGATAGTGTGGTTCTTTCACACTGCACTGTGTAAAAATAAACCAAATCCTTTGAAAGACCTGTTCACCTACTCGCCTGTAGTGGCGCTGCACCAAGAGCCACTGAAGAAAACAACATGAAAACCTTTGAAGAAGAAATTGAGTGCAACTTCCTTCTTCATGAAATAGAAAAATAGCGTAGAGTCAGATTTTAGTGGCTGTAGGATTTCAATTTCGTCTTTGGCAAAAGACAAGCCATTTCTCCGGCTAGTGCTAGATGTTAGCATTTGTTTTGGTTGTATTTACCCAGAATGCCCTGTGTTATAGTCTGCTTCCTATAATTGGAGCGGCCTCCGTTCCGCTTGGCGTACACATATGCATTCAAACTGCACCAGAGTTCACTTTTTTGGTCACCACTTCCCCGAGTTAAATCTCCCTTAGAACAATTTCCTGGCATCTTCTTGGGTGTCTTAAAGCTGTTTTTGCAGCAGCTAAACGTCTCTCCTGGAACAAAGCTTTTGGTGCAGTCTTGAGAGTTGAAGCAAAGACATAAAAACAGCATGTGTTTGCTTGGAGGTAGCCATGGTTTGCAAAGGAAGAATGATTTCAAGCAGCAACTCTTTTAAAGCAGCCATTCTGTCCATCTGATTTAATCAGAATGACAGAGTGATACCAGCTGCCTGGTCTTCATTAACAGTTTCCCCTTAGCTTATTGTCAATTAGTGGCAGGGCTTAAGCACAGTTCCTAAGAGGTTTTCATGATTGAAGTATTTTTCATTAACTTTTATTACCTTTGCGGCTAACTGCATTTCATTTGATGACTTCTCACAGCAATTTGTACTAGATACAAACTGCCCCCATAAAAACTGAAGCAACAAATGAGCGAAAAAGCAACATTCTCAGTCTCAAACCTTTTGATTACAACAGGAGAAATAAAGAATGATGATGCATGTTTGTAATACTATCAGTGCTTATTGGTGAATTGCTAATACAACATGCTTGAGAAAGTTTTGAAAATAAATCATTTTTGTCTCTGCTTACATAATAAAGGAAAATTCAGCGAATTTTGTCACAGCAACTACTCTGTTACACAGCAGTGTAACGTTGACTTTGTTTGTGGTATATATAATTAATGACTGATTATAGCAGGAGGGTTCCTTAAATTACACAACAGTAAGAGTCTAACACAACAGTACATTTAAAGCTATTTGACCACAAATATTGAATTAAAGCACTGTTTCTTGTTCTTCCCAGTATGTTGACTATCTTAAATTGTGTTTTTTCTTAATATTAACAATCTAAGCCAATTTTGTGAAGCATCAAGTGCTCTATTGTCTATGAAGTATATAGTATTCATCATGTTATATGATGTTTGGATAGGGATGAAGTGGGTAAAACGGTGCTCCTTCATCAGGACATTGTACGTTTTGCTGTGACATCATGGTGTTTTTATTTTTGTTCCATATTTAACGGTCGTCTACCCTCAATAAGTCAAATAATTCTTCGCTGAATTATTTAAAAAAATAGGCTGGTCATCCCTGCTGTTGGAGTCACTTCAAGCATTTGGTATGTGGAGGTGCTGAATCTTCATTAATGCAGATAGTGAGTAGTGCATCATGAGATTAACCAACAGTATCACTGGGCCATTGCTGTGACATTTCAGTAGCACTTCCATCAAAATCCATCCAGTAGCATCTCTGTGTGTATGTGCGGGGTCTAGGAGTAGCAAGCAACATCCATTCCATGAAACTTTTTACCTGAACAATTCAAGATAGCCAAGTTTCACAACATGTTGCCTTGGATGTCATCTTATCTTTAATAAACATTTAATTATGAACAGATTTTAACTTTCAGTCACAAAAAAAAGAGACATGCTTTTCTTGCTGCTAGCTTAACATCAGATTTGGTAGTGTCAGCTCAAGGTGTAACAAAAATAATCAAAATTAGCTTCAAAAACTGTGATGGACGCATCTCAATTTGCATATTGACAGAAACTTAATATATCAATTTAATTGTCTGGCAGTAGCACCAATTTACACAGAGAGTGTTTTAACAAGGCAACATGAGAATTCATTTAGAGGGAGCGAATTATCCCCTTAACATTGCTGCCAAAACCTCTGTGAGGAAAATATGGCTTCATTTGTTGCTTACCTATCACTATCAATTTATCACTTTTTTGGAGTCTTGCACCAAAATGTTGCTTAATATGTACATTTGAATTGTGCAGTGAAATGACAGTATAGTCTGTCTATGTCTATGTTGTAGTAGATGGGTCTGGATTGAAATAAAAAAATTATTTAATTTGTTACAAGTAATCAAATTAAGTTTATCCAAGTAAATATATTAAGTTTATTAAATTGTCATGTTAAACAAACATGAATAAATTAAGTTTGACCAACTTAATTTGATTACATGTAACAAATTACCTCAGTTTTTTATACGTTGGAGCTCCATTTTCTTTTTTTCAGTATGTATTTCAGGTATTCTGAAATACACTTATTGTAAGTATTCTGTTGGAGCTGGAAAAAATACTCTGGAGTTGCACAAATGACCAGTGGCTGGCTGAAAAACCATAACAAAAGAGGGAAAGGCGCTGTAAGTATCACATCTTTGAATTTGCACATATTGTTATCTTTAATTTCATCCGATTACTGCATGTTCAGTTTCATTCATTCATATCTGGAGAGTACAAAACGTCCTTGCAGCATTCATCCGCTTCCCCCCTTATGAGCTGAAATGGCGCCAGTTCCCGTCTTAAGCAAAAAGAAAATTCCAACAGCCTCATTTTTTGATGTTATTCTGCAGCGTCAATACCCACTGCTCACCTTTGACCCTGTAACTATGGAAACTAACCCATGTTCCATTAACAGATGGCGACTGGGGACAAAAATGAACATGGCAAGTAATAAAGAAATGCAAGTAAGCCAGAGGGAAAGCATGAGGTGATAGAGATGAAAATAAGGTGTGAGGGAAAAAAAAGGAAAAAGAAAAGCAATGAAGTGAAAGAAGGGACAGATGGTGGGACAGAGGAAAGAAGATGTAGAGATGGAAGACAAGAAGAGACGCTCTCTGTCTCCAACTGTCTAACTACAGAACTTTAGAGCTTTTCATTGGAAACATCCGGACAACAGAACATGTGCAACGCTGATTATCTCTCTGATAGTGGAAAACCCGATGAGAAAACAACAGCAGCCTCGGCTATAAAAACAAAGGAGAGGACACATGGACCCAAGTGAAAGACTCATTCATTAACAGATGACAGAGACACAATGATGGACAACAAAACATTCTACGGCGTTCTAACGCAAGCCGAGACGTTCTGGAAACAACAGGTGGGAGTATCCGCATTAGAAACGGAAGTACTCAGTTAACTGGGTTTAACATTGAAGCTTATCAGCTTAGCTAAAGCCACAACCTTTGGAGGATCGTCAAGAGAAGGACTTCAGGTGATGTAATAGTTGGCTGAAGGAGCGATATAAAAAAGCTTGATTTGTACTGTAAGGACTGTCCGAGTCACAGAAAACGCAAAAGGGACTCAAGCAAAAATATCCCATGTAATGTTCAGTGAAAGAACCCGTCACTCTCAACAGTCAGAAAAGATATAAAAAAGAAAATTTCCTTCCATCTAATCAATACGATTGCAAAAAGATCACAAATTGTCAAATACTAGAGGGAATGATCAATGTGAAAAGATGGATCTGAACAAAAAAAATTTTGTACAGTATTTAAGTGCAATACAGCATTTATTTACCCTTTATTGTGAGGGTGGACTTCTCGATTTTATGAAAGGTGGCGTTGAAACCCAGACATGTTGTGACTGTACTGATAATCCGCTGACAATGACTTGGAAACAGCTACGCTTACATAATCCTCAGAAGGACCGTTTCCAGCTTCAGTGCCAAAACTCCAAATCAACTTCTCCTCCTACGTAAGCAGCTCTAACCTTCCACCGAAGGGCGGAAGGCTTCCATTTGTTAACCAGACGCAATTTTACTTTAATTTTCAACAAATCCCTAAATATCTAAATGGGACATGCTTGCAATGTTCCTCAACATGAACGCAAAGGAGGACAAAAGCATGGGTGCAAGGAAGCTTCAGTCAAGACTAAAACAGATGGAAGACCCCTTTATTAGAGCTCCACCAACCGATTGCACCACCTCTGAGAAAACACACAGCAAAATGAGCATGAAGTTTAACTCACAGCTGCATGATTAGGTAGAGGTGGTCCGGACTCTCATAGATGTCCTCCAGAGCAACGATGTTTTCATGCTTGATCCTGCAAAGCAAACACAAACCGATAGTAAAGCTCTTTATTTCATATAATATCCGTTGAATTGTCCTCCTTACACTTGTAGAAGCTGCTAAAGACTTCAGAGGTTCACCTAGAACTACAATATTACAGTTTAGATCAAACCTTGCATTTGTTAGAAAGGCCCAAAGACCAAACCAATTTAGACATTGTTCCATAGCTTGTAAATTGCTATTTAAAGAAGCTCCCCATCCAAACTGACGGAGCTCAAACTTTTATACAAAGAAAAAGCTACAATTTCTAGATGTGCCTATTTGATAGAGAAGCACCACAAAACAGCTGTAGTTGGAAATAGAGCAAAAGGTGGTTTCACAAAGTAGAACGTACAAAAAACGAAAATGCAGTTGTTCATTATGGTACAATGTGTGCTAGATGGCCAGTTAAAAAGCATGACTACATGGAAAACAGACTTAATTCTTGTTAAAATGTCATATGTATGTTAAGAGTTACATACATATTAAAGTTATGTAAGTAACTTTCATAAAAATATTTTTCTACACATTTGTTGAAACACAGCTTGTTGTGAACGCATGCCCATAGACGATAACAGTAAGTTGCTTCTCCACCGTTAGCTCATCGAGCAGCGAGTACAGGATGTTGATTGACAGCACTAAGACTTTCCTCCTGGCTCTGGTTAGTTGAAGAAATGCTCTGCTCCCAAGAAAAAACAGACGGCAACAGTAACTCAGAGAGGAGGTGGAGGAGATTGATCCTTTCACAGATGATCTCTCATACTGTAATGGCATGGTGACAGTATAAACAACATGTAAAACTTTTTTTTTTTAATAATACATACTGCATACTGCAGCTTTAAATGTAGATTGTGATTTTGTTTAAAGTTGAAATCTTTCTGCACTTTCATTCTTTTGACTTACCCGGCTAGCAAACACTTTGAAATCGGAATGAAAAATCTTTTCATCCTGGATTAATTTCCTCAAACTTCCCTCCCTCAAACTCTCCATGGTTACAGCAGCATGATGAGGGTTTTTCAAATAGTTCTGTGTGTATCTCTCTCTGTGTGTGTGTGTGTGTGCGTGCATGTGTGTGTGTGGTGCACATTCATTACCCTAATAGCTTAATGCTGGTAAAATCACGACTGAATTTATGTGGGCGCATGGTTTGATCATCTTCTGCATAGTAAATAGAGGTAATTCCCCCAGGTATGACATGTTAACACAAACATTCACAACAGGTGCGCAGGTGAGGCATCTACCACCTATTAGAGTGTATGATCTCTGTGACAGCAGGCAAGCGATGAGCCACGAAGCTAAGACACGACTCACAGACACACACACACACACACACGCACACACATACAAACACACAGATGAGTGCAGGTTGAATGGGAATAATGCGTGGATATAAGCCCTGCCCGGGATAATGAAGAGCTACAGACAAAAGTCTGGGTGTAACGGCAGACCAGAGTCAGTGTCCATTCACAAAAAGCCTCTTGTACATTTCAGGCTCCGTGCTGCTAAGAGCTGCTCTTATTCATGGATTCCTGTAACAGCTGTTGTGGCGGAGCTTTATAGTCTGTTTCTATCTCGAGAAACTGGCATGGTAGCCTAACCGTTTGTTCCAATAGGGAAGATACAGCCTTGTCATGTTTTTCACCTGTTTTCTTCGTGGGACGTCTTGGATAAGTATGGAAATCAAACATGTCCTGATTGTAGAGTGGACAGAAACAACCCAACAGTTGGGTCAGAGCAACTCAAGACCAATAAATCTCCTTGGAAATCTCTTAAACCCCACATCTAAACCATTTGTTTGACTTCAATAATTCGCCTCTCTTTCCCTCGGCAGAATGGATAATTTTAGCTATTCTGAGATCTTTTAATCTCAGTAGAAATGATTCTAGTGCGTCATGACTTCTGGATGGTTACCGACTGAATTACTAACTGATCCCCAAGTGCTTGGCCAACGAAGGACTCATTAGTTGGACGTTCAATCCCCTGGAAACAATTCCAAATATTTTTGTGAAATTTCTCTCCAGGAATTAGATATCATAATGTCTCTGTTTTTGGTTCATTGTCCTCCACTTATCTACAATCATGTGCCTGAGGTAACAAGTCCAGGATGGAAATGTAAAGACCCCTCCACTTAGTGACTCTCCACCTCATTCTGTGGGACCCCAAGTTGGTACCTGGCCAGAGTAGCACTCATTCTACAGCACCCAAGGTCCAAGTCTGTCTATTCTATTCCCACTCCATCATACTACCACTCGCAAGTAAAAGACTTTGATACTTGAACTCAAAGCTCGGACCAAGGGATTTTTGTAAGTCACAACTAAACAGTAAGTCTATCCTCCAAAGTCTTGAGTCAATTCCAAAGTAAAGACATGGCAGTACCAAGTCGAGTCCCAAGGCAAGACGTACCAGGCTTGACTTGAGTCTTAGTCAAATACGGTCAAATTTAATCACAAAGTAGAATTATGTGAAATTGTGAGTCGCTAGAATGACAGTTGAAGTCACATCTCAAGTCTTTTGGTTTGGATCCACAGCGCAGAAAATGAAGGTGTGGATGGTGTTATATAAAAACATAAAACTTTCATATAATTCGTAAAGTTTGAGAACTCCTGATGTGGTGAACCACCCCAGACTTTAAATGAACGGTTGTGAATATTGATATAGCTATTATTTTCATTTTTAACACACTTAGAAAAATGTCTAAAGGCATGGTTTAACTTTGTCAACAGCGGGTAGTTGGATTTTATTTTTTAAAAGGCAAACTGAACGTAATATAACGTGGAAAAAGTGAGGGTGTGTGAATATCTTCTGGATGAATTAAATTACTTTGTGTAAAATGTAAATAAATGTGTTTGACTTGTGTGTAGGATTCATGTGAACTAATTTTGGACCATCTTGTATTCTTAATAATTAGACATTATATGGATCATTTTGCCTTGTAAATTGCCTTGAGATGAATGCACTGAATTAAATTAAAAAGCAAAGCTTTGTCCTTTATAGAGCAAAAATAATATCTGCCTGTTTAGAGCTGTAAAGAAATCCATTAGATTTTCCAAAGGCGACCCAGTGTCTTACACTGCACATAGGGACACTCTGAACCATTTGCAGTAATAACATCCATTTATCGAAATGAATGTCAGCATCTCTTTCTCTCTCTTATTACTATTGGCAATTACAATTTTCTCTAATGTCCCTCTGTAGAGACAAATTAGTAACCTCAGCATATTTAATTACACCATACTTCTCTATTGTCACAGCATACACAAGTGCATCACTTTAATACTTCTCTATGATTGTATAGAGAAGTGCCTATCTATACCTTTCATTTACTCTTTATCTCAGCTGGACTAATAAGGAACCCCGATAACCTTCTGTATCTCTACATCAGTGACTTTAGTAGTAGTTGTTGGATAAGGCAATCATTTCAGGAAGATGTCATCAGAGCAACATTTTACTGCAAATCTTTGATTTGTAACCTATGGGTTGCTTCTAGTATGAAAAGTGAAAGTATTAGAGCTCATGAACTGAATGGAATGATGTATGAACCTGGAACAATGGCGTGGAGACAGACAGGGGTCACAGTGTTGGCACAGTACAGTACAACTACCTATCTTTGCAAGGCCCATTATCTCAACCCCAAGACTCTAGTGGTAGATTGTTTTGGCTGTGTTACGGAGGGGATAGACGCCAAGGTGCAAACACAGAGCCTCCTTCAGGAATAACTCCTCTAAAGACCATATTTAGCCTTTCCTAGCATTCCTTTGACAGCTCTTTGGTCTATGGTATGGAATGAAAAAATAAATTCTGTTAAAGGTATTGTTTTAAGCCGAGGTCATTAGTCGATTGGCTGATTGATTGATCTGTGTTCCACATGAATAGATAACGAATCTACTTGAGCCACAATTTCCCCTCAGTGACTCTCAAATTATTATTATTATTTTTTTAAATGTATTTCTGGCTGATATTGTTACATTAAAGTAGAACCACAATTACTTACACACACACACACACACACACACACACACACACACACACACACACACACACACACACACACACACACACACACACACGTAGAGAAACAATCAAAATCAACAAGGAATCTAATATTTCCCTCAATGTATCTGGTAAATAAGTCTAATGCATACTTACAACCCCATGAACACCCAGCAGAGATGTGTGTTTGGATCCCTGTAATTCCAGATCGATAAAATCGGGTTTATTTATAGAGCACCAAATTACAGAGAATCCAATCTCAGAGCACTTTGCAAGGTCCAATTCAAGCCCAGTTATATGGGTTTAGATGAAACTCAGACCAATCCAATTAATTCAAATCTTCTGCACACATTTAGAAAGTTCCTACACTCCAATATGCTCAACTGTAGCTTTAATCAACTTGTGAAAACCTTCAAGATTTATTAATACATGTTAGCCTTACCAGTAAAATACATTTTTAATTGACTCCTCTTATTTGAAGCATATAAAGGATGAAATAATTATTTTTTCTCACAGACTGGAATCTTTAAACAGGGATTTGAAAGATATTTTTTTTAATTTATATTTGATGCCTGGGGCTACGAGTGAAAAATAAACTCCTGTCTTTGAAGGCGCACACATTCCACACAAAAGCAGAACAGCTTGAGTCTGGCAGAGTTGAACTGCACGACTAAAGACCGACACACACTAGCCGCATATGATATGTGTCAAAACATAAGCTGCTCTGCACGGTTTTATACATCAACACACACACACACACACACAAATATGAGCTGCATTCAGGCGTTCATGATCGGCGTGGCATTTGTGTTGCTTCCCGGCATCAGCCTCAAAAGCTGAAATTACACATCGCATTGGCGTTGCCTTTGGGGCCACTTTCTGCTGCTAAACATAGACATCTTCTGTCATTACGGTGCCACCAGGATGTGCAACGGGCAGCGGCTGGTGTGACACTAACCGCGGTGGGACCGGTGGTGAGGGAGAGTTGTCTTTGTCCCCAATGCTCAGAGCGTTCAGATCCACTATTGTTCTCACAGCTGGATTGGGAGATATGGAGCCCTAATTGGAGGTTCGGCAGGCGTGATGCTCTGTCCATTCACAACGAACAGATTTCTGATTTGAGGCCTGAATTGATCCCACAGCTATTCAGGTTCATTGTGCAAAAACATGCCTTATATTAAAATAACAATCATTTATTTAATTATTTATCTAATTCATTTATAGTTTAAAATAAACATGTCGAAATAAATGAAAATTTTGAATTCAAAGGAGTAGTTGGGAGAAAAAAAATCTTGTATCTACACAAGACACTTGCGCATATCTTGCTGGATGGCATAAAACTGCTCAGACTACCATTGGTTTAGGTATGAAGTTGCCAACATAACACGCTAATTCTTGAAATTACACGTTATATATAAAATAAAATGGGACACTATTGCTATTAATTACCAACACTACAACAACTAGATAACAAGGGCAGAAAAAATATTTAATGTAAAAAATAGCGAGGGAGAGCTGTTATGCTAGCTTGACTTTGACAATGTTATGGTGTAGATATGATGTGGAATTGAGTGTGTTTAGGTTCAGTAAAAACCTAAACGACACACACACCAACTCTCTGACATATCAACAGTAGAGCAGGTGTTTAAATTAGCTAATCAAGCACTGCTGTGTTCAGACGATCACTTATTAATAATCGCAAAATAAACATAAGGTTTAAACATAATACTGTAACAGACTGAATGTTCTGTTCTTTGTGTGGGAAATGCTTGCATGTTTTTTGGTGTTGGATCCTGATACGTTAGTGGAGTTGTTGTCAGTTAGTTGCTATAGCAACACGTCTGTGTGATGTGTAGTCAATACAGAGAGCGAGATAAAAGAATAGTATGAGTGGTTTTTAGTTGTTCTTCAACTGGTTTTTTTTCTTTCTAATTTGATAACACCTACATTTCCAGGTTTCATTTTGTTAACGGGACTGTTCTACCACAACAGCGCAGCTATAGATGGCCAGTAAAAGAATCATCTTTTCGTCCTAAAAGGTTGTGCGCATTCGCAAAATATCCGAATGTAAACAATAACATGCAGCGTGTCTGTAATCTACCCCTTCTGTCAAAAGTCAATTCGCTACACCATAAGCAACCAAGTATAAATCAACCATACATATTGATGCATCTATAAACACAAAAAAGGCAAAGTATATGTAAAACTAATAATTACAAAAAATATATATATTTATAATGATTCAGCACTCTACTAATTGAATATAGTTCATTATACTTTGATAAAATATTAGATTTTATTATTTTCAGTAAAAATGTATCTCCTTGGTTTCTTTAGACGGATTGGGTCCACTTGTTTAGTTCTGACTTTTTTTTCTGTTTTCTGTAAATATCTTCATGTATTTAAACATAACTTGCAAAACATAATAGTCCAGCAAGTCGCAAAATTTCATTCGTTTTAAGTTAAAGAACAACTGATTCGTTGGCTCTCTGTTTTCTGCTTAGAAATCTAACGGCTTTTTTTTTTTTTTTTTTTTTTGCAAAATTAAAAGAAAATGGACAAGTATTCTCCCCAAACATCTACACAACAGGTCAAAAATAATTAAATAATAACTCAGTTTTCTTTGATATGATTGTGTGTGCGTAGCTGCACGGCCCTGGTGTGTGTGATGTGTGTTTGAGCTGTGCATCGTGACCTGCGGGCGAGGGCTGACAGGGGAGGGGAAAGATGGATGTATAGATGGATGTATGGAGGCGGGTGGGGGGGTGGGGGGGTATTTTGCATGGAAGTAACAGAGGAGATCCACAGTTGCCCCGGTAACCAGTAGTTGTGTGTGTGTGGTGGTGTGACTGCGCTCACCTCCTCAGCACGGCGATCTCGTTCTCGATGCTGCTCTCCTTCCCCTTCAGAGCCTTCTTGGGGATGCATTTGACGGCGAACATGCGGCCGGTCAGCTTCTCCTGGGCCAGGACCACCTCTGAAAACGCCCCTCTGATGGAACAAAGGAAACGCACTCCATTTCAATCTCATGCTTCATGATTTCAGCTATTTTCTCCTAAAGATGCAATTCACGACAAGTGCAATGTTTATCCAGTCATCAAAAATATTCGGAAAATTGCACTGCTGTGTGAATGTGCACCGATGTGACACTTTCGACTTTCCTTTCTTAACGACATAAAAGAACAGCACCGGCAGTAGGGCAAATGTCTGTGTTTTTCAGCTCTTAAGATCCCTCTGTGTGTGTGTGTTTTGTGAATGTGTGTGTGTGTGCGTGTCGTGTTGACAAGCGGGGCGATGAATGAAGATGAGCCTATTGCGAGTTAATCTGCCTGAAGCGAGTGCTGGCTCCTTTGTTGATCTGCCCTCAGACTCGCTGGCGTATCAGAGTAAACACGATGCATGCGCCCTTATCTCTTTTCGGCCGTCCTTGTTCTTACATCTGTTCGGTGTATCAGCAACTCGCAGCGGGAGAACATCCAGACTGCAGGAATTCAGCTAACAATCTAACCAGAGCCTTTCAATTTCCTTGCTTTCTGACAAAATTTGTCTACACGTTCTGTAGAAATCCAAGGTAACATGGGAGTATACATATGTGAGACTGGTTTGGTAAAAAAAAAAAACCCAAAAAACGGCCTCTTGTTCAACGTTTCACTTTGTTCTGAGGGTCTGGGCCCTTCCTGGAGGCGTGGACTCTGTTGAGATTTGAAACAACTGGACCTGATTCTAACCAATCACTAGCATTTAGCTGTGATGGCTGTAATGCGTCAGCTACGCTATGAAGCTAACCAGAAATTGCATAAGCTGAAAACAACCATAAACCACTGAGATGTTGAACTGAATAACATCTTTGTTAGCAATAAAAGATCTTAACCATTCCTCACACTCCCACCTTAATTGTTCAAATCATCCATCTGTTCTCTGGTTGGTCTGGTTGAAATGTAACCAGAGAAATCAAAATCAATGGGGGAAATACCAGACGGAACACTGAAGGGAGATGAGAATCAAGAGGAATTGTGTAGGAAGGTAATGGCCTGGCTAAATGGAGGAAGATTTTTAGCATGGCTAATGCTGCGCTTGAGTCATTTCAGAAGTCAAAATCATGTCACACTCGTATTTTTTTGTGAGACTAACTACATTTAGTGAAAAAATAAAGAATAAAAAAAAATTCACACCTGATCTCATGTAAAGTAATTCAACAGGCAAAACTAATTAATGGCAGTGTACTTGTGAAACAAATTTAACTTGAGTTTGCTATTGGTAGATACTAGTACACAGTTTATTTTGGTGAATGTGAGTGTTCTGGTCCTGTGTGTGTGTGCGCGCGCGTGTGTTTTCGGCTTCTCCTTCAAAGTGAAAAGCGGCTGCTGTGAATGAACTCTCTCTTTTCTTTTGCATCAATGTGTGTGTGCCTAGCAGAAAGCCCCGAAGCCAGTCAGAGCGCGGCGCATTCTGCGAGCTGTCCATCAGCCTGCAGGCAGAGCCGTGTTCACGGTGCCCGCATGCCAACGCAGACCCGCTGCCTGTCGCCGCCCTGCTGCAGTCGGCGTATTTCCGTCTGTTTGGTAACGACTCCCTCTCTCTTCTCACCTCCACCGCCTCTCCTGCCAATCTCCCTTAGTCTCTTGCAAATCTTTCAGAGTGACAAGTGATCATAGCGCCTGTTGCCCTGGGCGATTGAGGTGGACTGTCTGCAAACCGATAAGATTACTTCAATTGACTCATACATGCTGACACTTGCCAGCACCGATAACGGATGTTGGGGTTCTGGTGACGTCAAGGGCCAACAAAACGAGCGACCCGTGCAATTTGTAAGGCACACACACACACGCACGCACACACACGCCTACACACACACTCAGAACAACACACAAAGCTCGGAGCGTTTCATTCATTACCCCCGGAGAGGGAGCAACATGACTGGGCGCCCTCAGTGGCTGTGAGGCATTCACAGCTGCAGCATTAATCATCACAAGAGGCGTCGCAACCTGTTTACCTTTGCGCTTTGTGTCGGGATCATTATTTTCTTTCTCTAATGTTTGTGTTGCACGATAAAGGAGGCATTTATGTGTGATGAAAAAAGCAGAATCACAACAGAGCTTCGCACAGATTGTTGTCGTGGTTTTGGAGGCTGGAATTTCACAGTCTGAGTTTTGGCAGCAGAATTGTTTCCGAGGTGTTAGCAAGGAAACAGATTTGGGAGCTGAATAGGCTGTTAGTACTTGTTTTCTTTCTTTCTTTTTTCTTCTTCTTTTTCCTAACTAGACATGTATTCTCTCCAAGGCCGCAGATCTGTTTTACCACCTTTGCTGAGTTTTGTCAGTTTACAGGTCAAGGAGAAAGGAAATACGACAGTATAGGTTTTCAGCTCTGTCCATATGAAAACGTTTTCATTTTTCTTCCAACACAGAAGTGAAAATTTCACTCTCGCTTTTTATCCATTCCGTAGTCGTACAAATTTTCATCAAATTTTTAAAATGGCGGAGGGAAAAAACTGGAAAATGTAAGTAAGGCGTTTCCATTTACTCCCCGATTTTGGAGTGAATCAGCCAGGCTGCGCAAAGCGTTATCTCAGTTTGTGCAGATTTTCTACAGCATTGTCCTGACAATACTGTAGAAACTGAGAGGATAATGCAGGTTGAAGCAAGTGCAGACGCTGCGGTGAAGTTAGTTTCAGTTTGGATATTCTCAACTCTGTTTCTTTAAAATTAGAGGAATGTGAACTAAATGTTGCACACATTTGTAATGGAAACACGACTTTTTCTGCAGACGACAGCAGAGTATTACAGAACAAATGAAGCAGAAACAATCAGTGGCCACTGTCTGATAAATGCACTGTTCCACCTTAGGCATACATGCCAAGTCAGCACTTTGTACCATAACACCCGTCTGCTTTCACACACAATGAAGGTGTTTCATCTAGTTCCTGATGCTCCTTCTACATAAATTTATTTTAAAAATAAATAACAAATAAACACAAATCACGATGCCCTCGAAGGCAGTATTTGTTTGATTACGTCTTAGAAATCCGGAATTTCATAAAAGTCAATGTTTAGTTTCATCCAGATTTGTTTGGAAAAATATGTAATTCTTGATTCATAGATTCAGAGTGAACAAGTGTAGAACCCATTACTCAATTTCTTCTGGACAAAAATTTATAAAATATTGCGCGTAGGCTGAGTTAGAGGGAGTCGAACACGTAGTGGAAACTATATTCCTTTCAAGGCCAAAACCAAAGCTGATTATGGGGAAAGTAATATTGTTCAGTGAACAATAAGCTCTGATGTGGTAGGGAGCCGAGAGCAAACATGAGAGTCATGGAAGATAAAAAAAACACTCCCAGGCTCGGCCTTTCTAGCCTGCTGCCTCCTGGGATGAGCATCAAATGTCATACAAACAAACTAAAGAGCACATCTGGTCCTCAGGCTGTGAAAACGCACAAAACGAGTCTTCTCTCTTTATTATTAACTCAATCACGTTAATAAGCGAGATTATTAACTCAGCCACGTACATGTAAGCTGAATATTTATTGCTAATTACAATTAGTCAGGACTTTGTCGAACATCTTTTTTTCTCATAACTGGAATTTATTAACTGGAATTTGTTCAAGAAGCTTCATTTTGGACTCATCTGACCAGGACACCTTCATCCACTCGGCTGCTGCGTCAGTAACAGGACACACAGTGGACCGCTGGTGTTTCATAAGGCGGGTACCAGAACCGCTAGTGAACAGCTGAAACCTGCGACTACATGAAACCCCCTCTAAAAATGCTTAAATACACATTACAACGCAACGTGACGTCATGCACTCTGGATCCCTAATTTATATTTTTTCCACTAATGTAATGACTAATGTGATGTATATCTTGTACCCTAATATAAAATAAATTTTTATAATAATAAAAATACATTTAGAAAAAGAACAGCTGAAACCTGTCCATCAGGTGTATGCAGATGTATCGTCTTTTTCTTCCACTTCCACAGTTATGCACAGAAAATCCCAATAAATCACACAATTATACAGAAGCAATATAAGGAAAATGCGAATGAGGGAAAAACTGCCTACGGCAGCATGTCAGAAGCACGATCAGAACAAATTGACTTTATTTCAATCCTGGAAGTCATTTGCTTTTGCAACTCCAAAGAACAGGCTGAAGGACCGGTGGGGTCCACCTGACTGGAGGACAGGCAGCCGACTTCAACGTATGTTTGGACTGGCTGGAAGTCCCCGCTCTGCTGCTGTTACCTACGGCAATGGTGATTGAATTCCCTCTTCTATGAACCTGTGTAATTGTGTCAGTGCTGCTCTGCTGCAGGGGGAAAAAAAGAAAAAGAAAAAGTGTTGGCAGCAACGGCGTGTGCGAGAGTGCTTCGCGATGGAGCGCGTATCCAACAGGGAAACAGTCTGTCTCCAAAGGCGCACACATGCTCACACACACAGAGAGGGAGAGACTGGAGTCGGCCGACGAGGTGGAAGTGACACGTTTGACGTGGGGACAGACAGCAGCCGTCAACATCAAGCTGGAAATCCATCCACTCAAAAAGAAAACATTAAAAAAAGGTTTTGAAATCATCTAATTCATGTTTGACTTCCTAGATTTTTATGATGTGACTGTGACTCGATATTTCTTGAAGAGAACATTGGTAGACATTACGCCTCAGCGTCAAAATATATGAGTCCAATTATTCCAGATGTTTCAGATCAACAAAACAAATTTTAAGGTCTGATGAATATAACCAGAGTGAATTCAGAAATGTTTCAAAAATGATGATTTCATTCATTCATTAAAGAAAGACATTTATCCAAACCAACCTAGCCTCAAATAAAAAGTTAAACCTCATACTGGCTTCTGCCACCTGTAGAGGTAAAGACTGCCATCGAGCGTTTGTAATAAATGTTGAAGTATTGCATTAAAGAGGCTGATAGAAAATGGCAAAATTTGAAAAAAACTAACACAATATCACCAAAAAGGTTTTAACACTCGCTTCAGGTGGTTGTGGGTTTTTCTGAAAAAGAGTTACAGTGCTAAAGGGGAGATGTAAAGGCGTTTGCCAATCAAGTTCTGACATAGCAAATCCTCACATCCACTGGTGAGTCTGTGGCTTAAAAGAGGCACAGAAAGAAAGTGAAAACTTCATAGTTCAAACCTCTGTGACAAAGGGGAGAGCTGCAGACTACAGTGGCCGGTGAGAGGTACTCTAAGCTGGGACGTATGTGGTGGGATGCTCCCATCCAGATCCAGAAGAGGGTCTGTGCCTAACTGGAAACACGAAACGCAGACATTTTGAAGTCCAAACCTTCACCACGGAGATCAGGACTCTCATCTTTTTTAGATGTGTGGTCCATGCTAGTTTGAGACATCTGCTTCCTGTTTATTACATCCATGCGTAATATCAACATCTGATGAAGTTATGCTTTGTGTAGCCTGGTTGATTTACTCCATACCAGTAGATGGAATTACGCCGAATTCACATTTTGCTTTTCAGCCACATTTCAAAAGTCCACTTAAATTTTGCATGACAGTTGCATGGAAACCTAAATAATCTTTTCAATCACTGTAGGGGAAACTCTTGTTTTAACTCAATAGGGTTGGAGGGTTTTAAGTGAGGGTGTGTCGAAAAACTTGATTCCCATAAGAATCATGACTAATTTACTGTGGTTCAGAATGGAGGTGTTCTTTGGATCATTGTCCTGCTGCAGAACCCAAGTGTGCTTAGAGTTAAGGTCACAAACTGATGTTCTCCATTAGGAGAACGTCCTAAAGGAGACGTTCGTGGCTTCACCAATTACAGCAAGTAAGCAAAGCAGACACAAACCATCACTCTACCACCACCATGTTTAACTGTTCTTCTGAAAAGATGAACTAGCTGAATTCCAGATGTAACCGGATGCGTAGCTGCTAAGTCTAAACACAACTTCAGTCTTATCCTGACAATAAAATCTCCAACAATCATTAAGAACTGAGGGACAGGAGACATTACCCAAAGACAACTGTGAAAGAATCTGTTAACGTGGCTCACACACACACACACACACACACACACACACACGCACACACACACGTATGCAGCTCAGCAGGTGTGCTCCTGCCCCGTCAATAATTAGCAGTTTAATCAAAGCACAAATGGGAGCCACTGAATGGAGGTCGTTCACACACACGTCGTCACAGCAAAAGGTCCGATAATGACTGAGCGTGGACAAGGACAATCACGCGGCTCGCCGCTAACGTCAGAGCCCGTATTCACACACACACGCACACACACACACGTACGCACACCGTTATCTTCCCTGAATACAAAGCGGTCTGCCAGAGGTGTGTGTCGTCGTGGTGACAAGAAGGCTCTGATTTACCGTTTCCTAGGATGCGCTCGAAGAGGGGAAAAACAAGTACGGTAAACCCGAGGCAGATTGGAAAAATGAGCTGAAGGGAATAACAGCAGAATGGAAAGATTTAAGAGCTTTGGGAACTCTTCTATGTAGAATATCTTGAGTTCAATAGCAATGGAGGGTTGTAAGTAGGGGTGTGTCTATTTGCATAACAATCACAATTCGATTATTATTGTTGCTACTTAACAAGGTTGCCAGGGCATTTGGAAGAGAAACAGGCCCACAGCATCACAGATCCTCCACTGTACCTAACAATGCACTGATATCCATATCTGCAGTTTAATATCGTCCAATACGATCTCATAAAGAAAAACAGCTGAAATGGACTTGAAGCAATTCCCTTTTTTTAAAAAAAACACAGACATAGAAGTATTGAACTACAATTTATGTGTTAACTCTGCACCAGTACAGCACACTTAAATACACTAATAGTTTCACAAGCTTGGTCAAAGATGTAAAAACGATACAACTTTCATTTGTTCAATCACTGCAATCAGAAGTACAACAGCCAATGTAAAATAAATAATAAAAAAACTAAAACGGACAAAACAAGTTGATTATCTTGCTCAAATATGAAAAACAAAATACAAGAAACCTTCTTTCAAATGGCTCAGAAAGTGCAATTATAATTTCTAAATAAAATGTAAGATAAATAATAAAGCATAACATCGCTCTGAGCACAAAGCATAGAATTAGAATCAATAGATCTGCCCTGGTGGATTGGCCAAATTGTCAACAATATCCAATCTAGAATTTTTTTCAAATTTTGCAATTAATCAGTTAACTGCATGGTAAATTAATATGAACCCGATAATATTCATTCTGATGGAAGTTTTCTTTACATCATAGTTCATTTTATTAATGTTTTTGATTGTAATTTGTGTTTAATGCTGTTTTATTTTTCGTTTTTGGCTGTTCTGTTTTACTGGATATTTAAAATATCCTCCAGTTCCAGTATTAAGTGTTCCTTACAGAAATTAAAGTTTAGAGGGTGAACTTGCATTATTATGCCATTATCAGTGTATTACGTGTACCGTATTTTCCGCACTATAAGGCACACTGGATTATACGGCGCACCTTCAATGGCCTATTTTAAAACTTTTTTCATATATAAGGCGCACCGCATTATAAGGCACATAGAATAGACGGTACAGTAGAGGTTCGAGTTACGTTATGCATCCACTAGATGGAGCTGCACTCACGGGAATGTCAACAAAACCGTCCGACTCGGGTTGGCGAGGAGAGTCTTCCGCGACTGGGCTGGGGCGTGGCCGGACGATGGTCACCCTTCTCCGTTCGCACACAGCATGTTCATGGAGAACGTTGTGCTAAATGACCTGCAGACGACCTGATTCTAGACGGTCGGTAGGTAGATAGGTCAGTCAAACTTTATTAATAGATTACAAACCAGCGTTCTGACAACTATCCCAGCATGCACGGCGCTTATTCTTCTACGGACGAAAATGAAGTCGGCGGCTGCTTACCGTAGTTGCTAGACCTGTTGTGGCTCAATATTGATCCATATATAAGGCGCACCGGATTATAAGGCGCACTGTCGGCTTCTGAGGAAATTGAAGGTTTTTAGGAGCGCCTTATAGTGCGAAAATACGGTAAAATACGGTAAATGATCTCCAAAGAACAATAGTATTGTTTATTGCAATAATTACTGAGACAATTCAACGTCGAGCAGAATGTGTTATCATTACACAGAAAATGTGACCAAGCTGTCATAAAAAAACAACAAAAAAAACGGTGCTATGTCTTGAATTAGCCATTTATCGATTTTGGTAAACCTTCCAGATTGACTCCATGAAATACGAAGTCAACACAATGACTCATAAAACCTCCACTAGTTTCCTTAAAAAGATGCTATGACAACACCCAGACACATTTTGTTCCCACTCAGAACTCCTAATGGTTTCTAAATCTACAGGAATCCGCTCTACTGGTTAGAAGAGAGAAGCATAATATGGAAAATGTGACTCAACTTTCAAATTTATTGGACTTTAAATGGATTAAAATGATGTTTGGATAATTGCTGGTGTTCCAAACGGCAGGTGGGAAAGCTGCTGATCTGAATCACTATGGCAACAGTAGGTAAGGCGTGATGGACGGGGATTTATTACAGCTGGTGTGTAAATGCACTGGAGCAGAATGCAAACACATATGTCACAGGCACAAAGAGCGGCGTGACTAGTAGGAAAAGTTTACTACCTTTTATCCCTGCACCAAAAACACAAGTCGCGATGGAAATGAGGAACGGAAAAGTGTGCGCGCACTATATTGGTTTGGTAGCGGAGCTCGCAGGCTCAAAAAGAAAAAAACCCCACTGTTGCCACGGCAGCAATTAAGCGCCAATTATAGTCTGTATTCTAACTGGGGCTCAGATAGCAGAAGATGAAAACAAGAGGGAGCGAGCGCTGAAATGCAAGGTCTGATGAGTCTTCTCTGCTATTAGAATGACAAACCTCAGAACAGATGGCGAACAAGAATTCCCTCCGAAATTCCTGACTGCTGTGCCGCCACATCCAACAGGCAGCTGGAGCGCAAGCTGAACAAGATGCAAGCCAGTGAAGGATGTCCCTACCAGCTGAAAGGAAACCAAACAAATACAATGGTGGAAGAAAAAAAAAACCTGAGCTGCATGCCAGGATATGAGGAGAGTAAAACCAAAACCTGAGACAAACCCAAAACGGAGATTTAGAGAAACAGAAGTCTATCTGGACAAAAGCTGTCTCCAATCTGTAGGCAAAGTAAAGCTCTCCCTGGTTCAGGTTTACTGCTGTAATACATTCCTACACATTTCTTCTGTTTTTGCTACATTAAGATGTTTCAGATAAATTACGTTTTAATATCAGACCTACCTATTATTTCATTTCCTAAAGAGGCAGTATAATGTTTTTTCCAGGCACATACTGACATTTTATAGCACAATCAAGTATAAAAAGGCTAAAAGATAAAGCTGGGCCTTTGTCTCTTTAAGAAGCTCCTGCTCTTTCAAAACTGTGCCTTCATGAAGTCATCACAGCTTGACTTCTCTATTAACCCTTTAAAAACCTTTTTACCAGAGTTGCATTGAGAAGTAGCTCGTATAATGAGCTCAGTTGATGCTCAGTTCAACCAGGTGTTGCTAATTGCTGCTGACTAGTCTGAAGGAGCTGAGTTGGGGAGTCACAGGGGAGGAAACGACAGCATGGAGGAGGAGAGTTTTCCTCAAAGGTGAAGCAAGGTTCACCCAGGCGTTTTGCACAGCTGAATGGTTGCCAAAGGAGATTAAGGGATTTCTCAAAAATTAATGAAAGAATCAAGGCAACACTCCAGGTATGTTTATGATGAGGGAATAACATTATGACAAAATGCTGCCCCTTAAAAGAATAAAATTGCCTTGTGATGGTTTTCTCACCTCCTACATTCTCCTATTCAACCATTGCCTTCTGCTTATCAGAGAAAGGGTCACCTGGGCAACAGGTCCAACATCCCTGTATGTCACTAAATGACTATGAACCCATTCAAGTGCTCAGTAGATGATTAGAACCAATCTAACTGAGGATAAGCCACAACTTTCTTCAGCTGAATAGAAGCTATTATTATTACTATTATTATCATTTGACCTAAAGAGGACTCTAAACAATGTAGAGTCAAAGCACATTTTCCTTTACTACAGCTAGAAACTAGAGATCAGGTACTGAAATCCGTGAGTAGAAATGAACTCTGACCTGAACCTTCAGCATCATATAGACAGTTACAAAGTCGGCCTTCTATCACCTGAAGTATTCCAGTATTTCCAGTATTAAAGGATTAATTTTCAAGGAAGATCTAGAGAAACTCATCCAAGCGTTTATCTTTAGTCACTTTGATTACTGCAACAGTGTTTTCATAGGTCTGCCAAGAAAAAGAAAAAAAGAAATCAGACAGCTGAAGCTCACATTACATACACAGAATTTTCTTAATTTACAGTTTTACCAAATCTGACTCACCATCTAATAAATGTCAGAAACCAAACCTGACAAGTTTCCACAGCTCACACAGACATGAACATGTTGCCAGTGTTGGTAGTGGGAATGTTGTTTAAATTCCTTACCCTGCATTTCGTAATGTCCTGATTATGCTACACTGACTTGTTTCTATTTCACTTGTTTTATTCACCGACTTGACAAGAATCCTGATGAAATTAACGCCAACCGAGGGCCAGGAGAACGGTACAGATGCACAGGGTGAGGCGTCGCCTCGGATTTTTTATGTTTACTCAGATCAACACGACGCAGATCCACCATGCTGACTGAGCCACCAAGGTACGGCTTTTTCCATGGCAACAGTGCAAACCACCGCAGGGATTTCACGAGACTTTCAATATGTTGACATCCATCACCATGGTCATCACATACCTGTGATATCCACAAATAAATGTGGGAATCACATTTATTACTTATAACGCAACTCATCAGTACATTACAATTCTATAGTTAAGAGTTGGGGTGAAGCATTTACAACTGTCCACATGACAATGACGGCGAATGACAAAAATATGATCAGTAAAAAGAAAAAAAAAATGAAATGAATCCAAGAGTCAAAAATATTTGCTTAACTTTTACAAATTGGTTCCTGTGGGCACTGCTGATGTGGTAACTGTACTTAGACACAGGAACGTATACACAGCAAAAGATAAAAGCTGGCGATAGCAGAGCAGCGTCAGACCCTCACACTCAGGTCATGCTGAGAGAGAGGCATATGGAGGAACAAAAGGAGAGGAAAGGGGAGCGGTGAGAAAAGCAGAAAAGGAGTAAAAAAGAGGCAGCTACAGCTGAAGATAAAGAGATTTGACCTGACACATTACAGGGCACGGCGGAGGTCGCCTGCTCTAATAGCTGGAGTGAAGATGCTGACGGCGAGATGAAAGTAAATAGTCCTTTTATGCTATCAGCCCTGAGAAGAAGCATTTAGGTGTGTAACCTGGATAGTTTGAGTTTAGCTTTTACTGTAAAACACAAACAGGATTGACATCCTCACAGACCTCCAGGTAGCAACACCGCGGGGTTCCTAGTCACTAACAGAGCCAGTTTTGTTTAAATGAACATGCAATGCAAAACCATTAGAAATTAAATCGAGACAATAACCACTTGTGATGATACTACAAGCCCTCATGACAAGATCAGACAATTATCTACAATGGAAGTTCTTGAATCAATGGTGCTAAGGATGAGCTAATTCTTCTGCAGCCCTCCAGTTGATGAAAATATTGGAACTTCTGTAAATTTTGGGGTTGGATAAAATGTAGTGCATTTCCCAAGGAAATAAAATAGTATCTGTGTTTTTGTCATCAAGCAGGAAGTTCCAACATCTCATCAACTGCAGGCGGATAAAAGTAATTGACTTCTTTTTTTCTCGATTGTTTGACCTCCTTTCTAATGCCACCCTGGGCAACTGCCCACATGGCCTATGTTTGATAAGGTTATTTATACCTATGATTTAATAACATTCATAGCTAGTTTCAGAAGAAATAAAATAAAATAAATACTTTAACTGCAGTGCATGCATTGTAGAGCATGCCAACATACTTTATATTAGACTCACATTAATGGAAAATAAATACTTTTTTATAGTTTTGAGATAACATTTAGATTTTCTCAGAAACTGAATTTGGGGTTTTTATTAATTAAAAACCACTAACCGTCAAAATGAACAAAAATAAAAGTTTGAAATACATCACTCTGTGAGTTTTACTATATAAGGATGAGAAGCAACTATTTGTTAAACTAATACTTAAGGCAGAATCACATTCGAATAAATAAATAATTTGACCCCCTTTGTAATAACACCCTGGGCAACCAACAATATGGCCTATAATAAAAATCTACCACTGTTCTCAGTCAGTTAAAAACATAAAATATGCACAACACAGACCTGTCAGCAAAGAATAACCCATAAACAAATTTCACAGATTAACCATGTATCCAGAGCTGTGTTCCAGGATTAAAGCAAGCGTTACCGTTTCCACCGAGCCACACCGTCATGCCCGTACATGCGTTTCCTTCTGCCTAAAGTAGTCACGCTTTAAATCCCCCCCACGGCAGCTTTGCTGCATCTGTTTTGCAGGAAAACAAACATTTTGCGGTAAGCCGTGGTCACACCCCGACGAAGTCACACATGGAGGAGCAGGTGTTAACGAGACAGAAGTACAGACTCCCAGTTACTCAGGAAGCTTTAACTGGGCTCAGTCCAACAGACACAAACTCATCTAATCACCCTCCAATGTCGGAAACGCACAAATGAAACACACACACACACGAGAAGGGAGTGTAAACAGTGGCAGAAGGCTACTTGGTGGAATGTACCCGGCAGCAGCTCGGCTTATTAGAAGTGACTCAAGGCTTTATTAATGCTGTAGGGGGGATGATGTGATTGTCCTCCCCCAAAATCATACAAACTTCATTAGTCAATTAGAAACTCCCAAGATAAACTACAGGAGTGTTTAGTCCAACCAAAGCAGCTGACTGAGAACATAAGAGCTCAACATGATCAGTTTACACATTGAATTTTCTTGATATTTAAATGTAACACACCCCATAATCTCCACTATACACACACTAGTCAATTTCAGAGATTATTCCTGTTCATTTTGAGGACTACAGGTTGAAGTACTGTCTGCGAAATGTATTAATGGAAAGTTGAGTGAAAGAATAAACTGTAGAAGGGAAAAGTTGCAGAAAAAAAAACACAGATAGCTGAAGCTTTTAATGGATGGTGAAGCAAACTAAATTCATAAATTTCGAGAGATCCATGAGACGTGAAACAATCAAATTTTGTTAAACAAATCAAACAAATTTTAATTGATAAAGTTAACTTGAGTAAATACAAAAACCAGTTTCCAAATAATTATTTCAATTTACAAAGGAGCAGTATTATGTGTTTTTCCAGTCACACAGTGCCATTTTACAGCACACTAAAGTAACTATGTCAGCTTGAGGTGTTATAAAAATGCTGTACATATCAAATATGACTTTGACGTTTTCGAGTCCTTCACCTCAAATTATTTTAAAGTATTGTATTGTGATTATGCTTACATGAATACTCAATAGAAAATAAAATTTTCAAAAAATTTATTCAATCGTTGAATGACACATTGAGTTTGAAAGGCTAAAAATAGATTCATAAACACAAAAATGAAAGATATAATCTCTAATTTCAGTATGTTTGTTAGTTTCATAAGTGCACAATATAGTTCCAGTTATAATTTTCACCCATTAATAACTGTTTTTATTTATTTCAGTTCACAAAAATGCTTTGTCAATTTCAGTTTTCATTATTTAATTAGTTTTAGTTAACTATAATAACCTTGCTAATAAACATGGAATATAACAAACAGAAATAATTTTCCTGTCATCATTTTGGCGCCCCTTCTAGCGTGGCGCCCCAATGTAGTGCATACCCACTTTTTGCGCCACTGGTTGTATTTGTGTCTACGTACGCTTGCACGATGTCGCTATGTGTTCGACTCAAGGGCGACTTGACAAGTTGTGTAAGTGGGTCACGACAGGCCTCATAAACAACAACACAGACATCAGATAAGATAAAATACTTCACTGTCATTGTGCAGTAAAATAAAATTATGATGCACAGTAACTCCAGAGGCCAAAGGAGAAATACATTTAAAAGCCTGAATCACCTGGATCTGAGTACAGTAATGGGGCTGAGTAAAAGTAGGTCTGCTATAATACAGAAAAAGCCTCTATGGTGTAGCAGTGTGTGTGTGTGTGTGTCCCTCGTAAAGGTGTGTGTTTCACTTCACAGCACTATTATGTGTGTGTGTCATAGCTTCCAGCTTTTCTTGCAGTCGGAGTTGTGTATACATGTCTCTTTGTGTTTGCTCTCTTGTGGGTCTTCTCCCTGTGTTTGTGTGTTAAGTGGTGGTCTGCCCTAAATTACCTGTCGAGAAGACAGAGTGTATTCCGGTCGGCCGCGGCGCTGCGGCAGCACGGCTTCCATTAACGGCGGCCATCGTTCACAATCTGATGGGCAACAGCTAAGGGTTACCACGGCGACCCTGCCGCATGCCTGCCAAATATTACTTAGTACATGGTGTTACTACCCAGGGTGTCTTAGGGTAAGACCCTAAAAAAGTTGTGGTGACATTTTTGTATAGTGAGCACAACAGAAAAAATTGCTTGACCAATAGTGTCATGTTGGCTTTAAGGTTGCGAACCCACATGCAAGAACACAATCAGACAGAGCGAGTCAGAAACAATGATGTTTATTGAAGAGTCAGGGAGCTGGTGGCGAAGCCGAATCGGCGGACCGGTTCTTCTACTGCCAACGGGAGAAAGCAGGGTTAGCGGAAACTCAGCGGAGTTTCTCCAGGAAATGACTGAGGTGAGCTTACTTTGGGTGGAGGTATATGGGGCGAAGCGGAGCGCGAGCCAAGAGTCCGTTGACGAGCGATAGTAGCTCTGATGTCGGGCACGGCCTGGAGCCTGATCCGTCCAGGCGGTCCTCCGGGAAGTTCGGGCGTGGGCCTCCTGGCCCGTAGCGTCCCGAAGGGGAAATCCCGGAGAGGGATCGGCGAGGGGGGATAACGCACACACACACAGGGAGTGGCCTCTGACCGGGAACACCGGCAGGGTCGGGAAATCACACAGGAGGGAGGTGATCCACAGCGGGGAGACAGACTTACACGAACGCGGGGCAGCTGGTTTCCGGGAAACAACTAGGAGACGGCGGGAGAATCGTAGTAGGCAAACACTCAGGCGGTGAGACGGAGTGTAGCTGTTGCTTATATCGCCGGTCCACGCCCTCTTAACCAGCTGCAGGTGTGTGTCCGGGTTGAACCAGGACACTTCTCAGGGGTGGAGCATGGGTGACATCTGCTGGATGTGGTGGTTCCAGGGACAGGTGGAAATAAAACTAACTAAAGGAAAACAAACTAAGAAACTAGGACGAGGGGAGGACAAACAGACCCTGACAGTACCCCCCCCTCAACGGACGCCACCTGGCGGCCGAACAGAGGACGGGGTCTGGGAGTCCCTAAAGTCTCTAATAAGGGAGGGGTCTAAAATGAATGATCCAGGAACCCAGGAACGTTCCTCAGGGCCATAACCCTCCCAGTCGACAAGGAACTGGTGACCCCGACCTCGTCGCCGAGTGGCGACAATCCGGCGGACGGAGAAGGCCGGATGGCCATCGATGACCCGGGCGGGTGGAGGGGGTTCGGCCGGAGGGCAAAGTTCACTGGAGAGCACTGGCTTAATTTGGGACACGTGGAAGGTTGGGTGGACACGCAGAGACGGGGGAAGGTGGAGGCGTACAGCTGAGGGGCTAATGACTGCCAGCACTTCAAAGGGGCCAATGAACCTTGGAGACAATTTTCTAGACATAGATTTGAGGGGAATGTTGTGTGTGGACAACCATACCTTTTGTCCCACTGTATAAGCAGGAGCAGGGGTTCTACGACGGTCAGCCAGGCGTTTATTGGTAGCGGAGGTGTTGTTGAGGGCAGTGATGGTGTCCTTCCAAATCTTATGGCTTCGTCGGATGTGGTGTTGTACAGACGTGATCGAGAGGTCCTCCTCGTCGGAGGGGAGGAGTGGTGGTTGGTAACCCAGGACCACTTCAAACGGAGAGAGACCTGTGGCTGCAGAAATGTGGCTGTTATGTGCATACTCGACCCATGGGAGGTATTGGGCCCAATCGTCGGGGTTCGTGGAGGTCAGGCATCGCAGAGTCGTCTCTAGCTCTTGGTTCATACGTTCTGTCTGGCCATTGGTTTGTGGATGGTAGCCAGAAGTGAGGGATACCTTAGCCCCCAGAGCCGAGCAGAACTGACGCCAGACCTGTGATATGAACTGGGGGCCGCGATCCGAGAGGATTTCCTGCGGGATGCCATGTAGCTTAAAGACATGTTTAATTAATAACAGGGCAGTCTGGGCAGCCGTGGGCAGCTTACGTAGGGGAACAAGGTGACATGCCTTGGAGAAACGGTCGACGATGGTGAGGATGGTGGTCATACCTTTACTGGTTGGGAGTCCGGTAACGAAATCTATGGCCACGTGGGACCAAGGGCGCTTAGGTATGGGTAGTGGTTGTAGGAGTCCTGCGGGGGGTTGATTGGAGGACTTGTTCCGGGCACAGATTGGGCAGGCTGAAACAAACTCCTTGACATCCTTGTGTACGGAAGCCCACCAAAACCGTCTGTTTATTAGCCCAATCGTGCGGCTAACGCCGGGGTGACCTGAGAACTTAGAATTGTGTATCCACTGGAGAAAACGGGATCGGACAGAGGATGGAACATACACCTTACCCGGTGGGCAGGACTCTGGGGCTGGTTCTGTTTGCTGAGCTTGATGGACGATGTCTTCGATCTCCCAGGTGACCATTCCCACGGTGCAACTGGGAGGCAGGATGGGAGCTGGGACCACCTCAGCGTCATCTGGGGAATAAACTCGAGATAGGGCATCGGGTTTAACATTCCTTGAACCTGGGCGAAATGTGATAGACAGGTTAAATCGAGAAAAGAACAGAGACCAACGAGACTGGCGGGGATTGGATTTCTTGGCTGCTTGCAAGTATGTCAGGTTCTTGTGATCGGTCCAGACCAGTACGGGGTGTTCGGCACCCTCCAGCCAGTGGCGCCACTCCTCCAAGGCGAGTTTAATCGCGAGGAGCTCTCTGTCGCCCACGTCATAATTCCTCTCAGCTGGCGAGAGTCTACGGGAAAAGAAGGCGCATGGATGGAGCTTATGGTCGTGGGTAGACATCTGGGAAAGAACCGCGCCGACCCCGGTGTCGGAGGCGTCAACTTCCAGAATGAATTGCTTCTTGGGGTCAGGCTGGACCAGAATGGGAGCGCGTGCAAACCGGGACTTGAGCTCCTCGAAGGCGGCTTCTGCTTGAGGGGTCCAGACGTATTCTCTCTTGCTGGAAGTGAGAGCGGTGAGGGGTGAAGCAGTCTGACTGTAATTGCGTATGAACCTCCTGTAGAAGTTTGCAAACCCCAAAAAGCGCTGTAGTTGTTTGCGGTTTTCGGGTTTAGGCCAGTCGAGTACTGCCTTGATCTTGTCCTCGGATGCTCTAACCTGTCCCCTTTCGAGGATGTACCCTAGGAAGGTTACTGAAGGGCGGTGAAACTCACACTTTTCCGCTTTTACATACAGCTTATTCTCCAGAAGGCGTTGGAGAACCAGACGGACATGTTGTTTGTGCTCCGCGAGGGATTTGGAATATATCAGGATATCATCCAGGTAGATGAACACAAAGACATTGATGAGATCCCTCAGGACGTCGTTCACCAGGGCCTGGAAGAAAGCAGGTGCGTTAGACAACCCAAACGGCATGACCAAATATTCATAGTGGCCCATGGGGGTTTTAAACGCCGTCTTCCACTCATCACCCTCCCTTATGCGAAGGAGGTGGTAAGCGTTCCTGAGATCTAGTTTTGTGAATATGGTTGCCTCTTGGACGGGCTCAAAGGCTGAGGATAATAATGGCAACGGGTATTTATTCTTGATGGTGATCTGGTTGAGTCCACGGTAGTCAATACAGGGCCGGAGAGAGCCATCTTTCTTTCCCACGAAGAAGAACCCTGCTCCGAGGGGAGAGGACGAGGTGCGGATAATCCCTGCGGCTAGAGACTTGTTTATGTACTCCTCCATGGTTTGCCTTTCTGCTCTAGAAATGTTGTATAGCTTACTGTTGGGTAATGGGGCGCCAGGCAGTAGATCGATGGCACAGTCATACGGTCTGTGGGGTGGCAGAGACAGGGCTTTGTCCTTACTGAAAACAGGAGCTAGATCATGGTACTCACGGGGAATGGAGGAGACGTCGGATGGGTCGATCACAGCTGGCTCTGTAGGCGTAGTGACGACTGGAAAGGCGGAATGAAGGCAGGTACTGTGACACTTAGTGGACCACGACTCAATCTTGGTCTCGGCCCAGTCTATGTGCGGGTTGTGCTTGTATAACCAGTCGAAACCAAGGATGATGGAGGCACTAGCGGCAGGAAACACAAGGAAAGTAATCTCCTCTGTGTGATTACCTGAAGTGAGTAGACGCACTGACTTGGTTTGATGGGTGATCTGTGGCAGGTTCCCTCCGTCGAGGGCTGATACCCGGAGAGGAACTGGAAGCGGCTCGATTTCAATAGACAGTTGCTCGACGATGTCTGAATTAATGAGGTTCTGTTCACACCCTGAGTCAATGAGGGCTGATAAAGAATATGGTTCGTTAATGATTATGGAGACAGGGATGATGAAGCGAGATCTTACTGTTTTAGTCTCCGGCAGTCTCCCCGTCCTTACTGCCGGACCTGCGGGTTTAAACGTACTGGACAGTTAGCGATGACATGATTGGGTTCACCACAGTAAAGGCAAAGCCGGGATCGCATCCTCCTCTGCCGCTCCTCTGGGGTTAGCTTAGCGTGTCCCAGTTGCATGGGTTCTGGTCCTGTAGATGAGGGAAAGGTGGGTGGAGGTTGGACAGTCGACTGGTTACTGACCTGTGCGGAGCGCGGAAGGGCGGTGCGGCGGGATCGCTCACTCATCCTTGACCGAATCCGGTTGTCTAGTCTTATGGCCAAGTTAATAAATTCATCCAGAGACTCTGGTTCATCTAGAGTAGCCAGTTGGTCCTTTATCTGCTCATTTAATCCATGAAAGAATGCGCTTTTAAGCGCAGCAGGGTTCCAGCCTGAAGCAGCGGCCAAGATTCTAAAATCGATGGAAAAGTCTGACACAGTCTTCTGGCCTTGCTTCAATCCGTGTAGTTCACGGGAGGCTGAAGTCTTTTCAGCCTCTTGACAAAACACCTGCTGTAACTCCTTCAAAAACTCGGGGAAGGTACACCCATAGTCAGAGGCTGAAGAAAACCGGGCTTCGGCCCACTCTAGGGCTCGACCCGTCAACAGGGATAACACGTAGGAAATCTTAGCACTGTCATGCAAAAAACTCTGCGGTGAATGATTAAAGATGATATTGCATTGGAGAATAAACCCCTTGACCTTCCTGACGTCACCTGAAAATTTCTCTGGCGCTGAGGGTCGGACGTCCGAAAACATGGAGCGGGATGGTGGATCCGGAGCCTCAGTCGGGGAAGGTTGAGAGCTGGGAGCCTGCTGAACTGAATTCCGTAGGAAAGTGGTTAATTCTGTTAGTTTATCGTTAGTCTCGGCTTGACGACTAGCTAACTCCCGTAATGCGGAGTCATGTGACTGGACTAGCGCGTGTTGTTCGGACAGCGCCCGTCTGATAGCGTCTGCTGAGGTTACGAACTGGCCTGAGTGTTCTGTCATGTTGGCTTTAAGGTTGCGAACCCACATGCAAGAACACAATCAGACAGAGCGAGTCAGAAACAATGATGTTTATTGAAGAGTCAGGGAGCTGGTGGCGAAGCCGAATCGGCGGACCGGTTCTTCTACTGCCAACGGGAGAAAGCAGGGTTAGCGGAAACTCAGCGGAGTTTCTCCAGGAAATGACTGAGGTGAGCTTACTTTGGGTGGAGGTATATGGGGCGAAGCGGAGCGCGAGCCAAGAGTCCGTTGACGAGCGATAGTAGCTCTGATGTCGGGCACGGCCTGGAGCCTGATCCGTCCAGGCGGTCCTCCGGGAAGTTCGGGCGTGGGCCTCCTGGCCCGTAGCGTCCCGAAGGGGAAATCCCGGAGAGGGATCGGCGAGGGGGGATAACGCACACACACACAGGGAGTGGCCTCTGACCGGGAACACCGGCAGGGTCGGGAAATCACACAGGAGGGAGGTGATCCACAGCGGGGAGACAGACTTACACGAACGCGGGGCAGCTGGTTTCCGGGAAACAACTAGGAGACGGCGGGAGAATCGTAGTAGGCAAACACTCAGGCGGTGAGACGGAGTGTAGCTGTTGCTTATATCGCCGGTCCACGCCCTCTTAACCAGCTGCAGGTGTGTGTCCGGGTTGAACCAGGACACTTCTCAGGGGTGGAGCATGGGTGACATCTGCTGGATGTGGTGGTTCCAGGGACAGGTGGAAATAAAACTAACTAAAGGAAAACAAACTAAGAAACTAGGACGAGGGGAGGACAAACAGACCCTGACAAATAGACTTATTAGGAGCTCTTGATATTTGTTTCAGTTATGTGTATACTTCAGCAAAGATCATAAAGGTGCACTATTGCCACCTATAAAGTGGCAGCAGAATCAGACAGGATAATAGAAAGGAATCATAATTTGATCGAAGAACTGTCTTAAGCTCTATGTTAGCTTGGCCATCGCCTTCCTATGCAATTCCGCTCGATTGTCATCTCCCGTCAGTGCAATGGCAGCGGAGGAGGTGAACAAAGCCAATCAGTTCATGTTGCTTCCAAATATTGAGCAATTAAAATCACAGCCAGAGAGATGTTTAAGATATTTTATTTCTGGCAAAGATGTCATGGCCCTACAACCCCACAGGGTTGTTTACAGTGCACACAATTTCCAGTAAGCTGGCGCATAACACAAGTAACGGCCAAACTAAACGTTAGTGGTTGGGTAAAATCAGATCCATTTCAAGATTGAACACAGTCCGCACCTTCAGGTAGCAATCGTTTCTCAATAGCTGAGAGTTCAAGGTTCTGATTTTTACCAATGTCATTTGACCAAAACATTAACTATAAAGTCAATATAGATCCACTGCATGGCCCGATGTCACAACGTGTATGGTGTGGCGTGGTGTTGTGTTCCAGGGATAAATGAGACGGGTAGTCAATCAGAAAGCGAGGTGACAGAAGCACAGAAGGGAACCCAAGATACAGAATACAGAATACAAAACAAGTTCATAGTACAGAAAGTCCAGTGGATGTTGAAGACGTCTTTGTATTGTTTTGTGTCCTTTAAATATGACCACAAACTATTGTCATTCCTTCTTCCCAGTTGGCCATTTTTGTTTACTCTAAACTTGTGTTTTGACATCTGAGTGTTGGTGAGAAAACTCACACAGGCAATGTTTCCTATGGTACTATTAGTTCACTGTGGACATGAGCCAGCTGGAGATGGTCTTGATTAGAAATGCTACAGTTATGAACCCACAACCTCACTGTCCTGTGTCAATTCAAAGGGCTTGACTGGTTTATATTTGACCCAGGTCTGGGTTAGCAAAATAACTCTAACTGAACCATTTGTAACCCAACAGTTTTTAAAGTGTGTTCTGGTTGACTATGTGTGACTCTGCTGGGAAGCAGAGGTTTTGTAACACTTCTAAGGTTTTGATGTGGTACTTAGATAAAACAGTAGTGACATAACTATTTGTACTGCCTTGCACTGAACCGAAACATTTGACATTAGTTTTGGCAAATAGCTTGTTTGCTAAAGGATTCTAAACACCAGAGAAGAACTGGTTTAGGAGCAAAATACTGTGTTGATATTGAAGCACTTAATATTTTGAAAACAGCTTCAATTTTTCAGCCATCAGCACATCTGGAAATAATGATGTGATTGTGGTTACATGCAACCAGTCAACCAATTCGAAGCTCAGCTTTGTGAAACCTTATCATACTGTAAAATCAACTGATATAAACTTCCTTTAAAAGCTATGAGATCTAGGGTTAAACCGATAAACCGACCCAGATAATAAATCGACCCAGATTTTTTTAATTTTGGGAGATTGGTGATCAAACCCAACATGCAAAACGCAGGTCACATCTGCACATGTGAGGTCAACATTAAACCATTGTTGCCAACTTATCCCAAATATTACTTACAAATATTAAACAGCTTTTAAATCATTAGTTATGATAAGGCTTTTAATATTAAAATTTCTTTTGTATTTTTATTGTCTCATTTTGTGTTGTATTATGTATTTTAATTGATTTGGTACACTTTTTTGTTTCTTGTGTCAATTATGATGCTTTAATAGATTAGTAAAACACTTTGTAACATTTGTTTAAAAAGGTGCTATGCAAATGAGGTGTTATTATTATTAACTTAGCAACTTTGTTGCTCTATTTAGAGACTTTTCACACCAAAAAAATAGGCATTTACCAAAATCGGAACTGACAGGTCAGGCTTTTTAAAGATCGGCGGTCGGCCAGAAAACTGCGATCGGTGCAGCCGTAATGAGAACGCTCAGTTTTAATCCATTCCAACCCGTTCTGTGGACTCACGAAAGGAAATGATTAGAAAAGAAAGCCCAGATCTCCTTATTCATGCCATGGATTAATCCTTCCAAAAGGAGCACGGATAGGGAAACATGGACGACCTCCAACAGAGGCCGTCTGACGGATATCTCATTCTGGAGTCTGAGCAGAGCTCCTCGTCCCCCTGGCTGGTCCTGAACTCTGCCTCCATCGCTGCTGCTTACAATTAGTTCATTACTGAACCAACAGATTCAAAATCATTCGTGTGGAGATTCTATTAGCCTCTGTTCTGAAATTTACATAATGAGACACCACTTAGGTTCTTGAATGCCTTGCAGCTCTAAACAGAGATGTTGTTTTTTTTTTTCAGAACAAAAGCTTTTCTTGGCTCCAACAACAGCAGATGGTGGAAGGAGAGATCGAGTAGCAGAACGAAACCACTTCCAACATATTTATCCTTCAGAAGTGGAACACGAATGCCAAAGGGCCCCTGAAGCCCCCCCCCCTTTCCCTTCAGGCTTATGTGAGCTCCTGCTTCCACCCCTCGTTGCCGTTCGATTACAATTCTTCATTTCCATACTATCATCTCTTCTTCTTTGTCCTCTTCCCTCCTCCACTCCATTATTTTGCTATATTTTCTTTTGCCTCCATCACAAGCAGCAGAGCCTTAAGAGAAAATATGCAAAGCTGCTTTCTGATTTGCTCCTCCGTTCAGGCGAGTGCAGAATCGCCGATCAGGGTCGACTGCTAACTTCTCCTACACTTAAAAACGCAGATCTGGTACATTTTCATGTGAACACATCAGCCACTGCTCAGGCCTACCAAATCAATCTTCTTCTTTGAGAGAGGATGTCGGTGTTTGAGAAGATCGAAAATGAAATCGAACAACAAAATAATACAGTCAGTCTGGAAGCATTTCCCAGAGTGGCTAGAGTCCTGATTAGTCAGTTTATAACCCAATCAAAATCTGAGGGGGGGATACTGTTTCAGTGCTTAGCTCCAGAGAGGATCCATTCTTCATCACTGCAAAATCTTCTTTGAATACAAAAAAAATCCTTGAAAAGAAAATAAATTAAATACTCCCTGAATTTTAAAAACGACACAATATTCCGTAGCAAAATGAAGCCAGTTTTACACACTAACCACGTGCTGTTAGCATGCTACTTTGGAAAGGGAAATATGAAGATTGTTATTATGGCTAGAGATGAAGTTGTGCTTTAAGTTTTATTGATTATTCATTAACCATGTTTCCTATTGCATTAGAAAATGTTTATGGGAAGTTTCCTTGCTAGCTTGAGATGCTTTTTGGCTTTTTTGAGAGCTGATATGCTAAAGATGTAAAGCGCTTAAGTGGAGATGGAAATAAATCAAACATAGACCTCACATCACTCAGCTGGTTCCTTTGTTAGCATCATTAGCATTACATGATGTCAGAACAATTACAGTTTGCCTGCTAGCAACATATTCCTGAAAATGTCTTTTAATTTTTCTGAAATGTGTGGCAAAATGAAGCCTGTTTTGCACAGTGCTAATCACATACTGGTAGCATGCTACCTTGGAAGGAGAAATATGAAGGCTAGAGATGAATTTGTACTTTAAGTTTTAGTCATTAACTGTGTTTCCGATCTCATTAGAAAAGGTTGATGGGAACGGCAAAATAATAAATAACTTCTTAGATTTCGCAAAAAAATAGTTTTTATGCTAGCTTGAAGTGCTTTTTGGCTTTTCCGAGAGCTAAAGCGCTAAAGTGTTAACAGCTAAACAGATGGAAGAACATTTTCTGAATAAGTTCTGACATAGCAAAACCTGGTAGATGATACGATGAATGTTGCAGTTTATTTTTTACATGTTCGACAAAGGTAGTCAACGTATTGTTTTTGTAAGCTTCAGTTTTTTTTAATAATTTATTTTGTTATACTCCTAATTACACTGACTGAACAAAAATTAAAGTTGTGTTGTTTTTGCAGAAGGTGCTGGTGTATTTAAGTGTGCTGTACTGGTGGAGAGTTATCAAATAAATCTGTAATTCAGTAAATTTCTGCCTGTGTTTAAAAAAGAAACGTTTTAAATCAATTCAACACTGATTCTCTGTATCGGATCGTTTCGATATCTGATACTAAACCTCAGATATTGGTATTGAAAGTGAAAAAAGCAGATTGGTGCTTCTCTAGACGGAAAACTTTTCAATGGCACGGTATACACCTAATGTTCCAAATCAACGTTCAACTGATACTTCAGTCAGATATCAGACATAAACCAACTTTTCATAACCTCAAAATAAAGTACAGCTCCAAACCACAACACGGTCGATTACAACACTTTATTAACCCCAGTGCGCCTCCTCTCTTGAACAGAGAGCTGGTACTGATTCATGTTGACACGAATTCCTGTGCCTCATCCTCCGCTGACTCCTAACGGTGTTGTGAACCAGGCCGATAGCCCGCAGGACAGCAGTTAGCTCCGTGGCTCACTTCGCTGACCTCCAGCGGCTCCGCTGTCGTCCTTGATCACTAAAAACGCCGCTGTCTCCCACCAGCTGCTCCATTCATCACAACAAGCGTTTGCGTCCCAGCAGGTTGTATTCCCCTTGTATCGCTCTCGGAGAGCAGATGTTGTTGTCGAGGGCCTTTGGGATTGCGCAAGAGCGCTGAAACCGAGTCCTTCGACCAGGACAAACAACCCTCCGACGGAGATTGTCCGAGTATGCACAGTCCAACTCATGTTTTGTTTATTGAAAAAGAATGACATTTCTAACCTTTTCCCATTGGAACATGCAGCTGTGTTCAAAAATCTATACAGCTGTCTAACCGGGTGTCGGTGGCAGCAGCAGCAGCAGCAGCAGAAACAACAGGCTCCCAGATCGGGGACATTATAAGCTGGATGTTATCACAGAGAGGCTTAAAATAGAGCCTTGATCCGATAATGGACTGAAGTTTATGATCATTAATACTCTGGACCCACGTGTTAGTCTGGGCTGAAAGTCTCCCCCACCCCACCCCACCTGCCCTCTTCTCCTCATACACAAAGTTTCACAATAAATTCAGAAACTCAAACCTTCGAGAGCAACACGTGTGTCGCTCACACAGTCGAAACCAGAAGGTTACACACACCAAACAATAAATGCACCTTCTTTTGCTCTGTTGAAGGTAAATCAGATCAAACTTCTCTTGGTAGAATTAGTAAAATAATTTCCATTTGCTAGATGTCAGAACAATGAGAGAGTGTCAGAGATGTTTTCAAAATCAAAACTTTACATACACCTCATCAGTATTCGGTAGCACTGCCTTTGACTTGAGTCGAAGATTTTGGGTTTCCTTCCTCAAGTTTCTTACATTAGTTCTGGTCCATTCTTCCTGAAAGCGCTGGTGGAACCGACACTCACAAACCTTTTCAGATCTGCCAACAAATTCTATATATTATTGATTTTGTTCTCCTGAAGCCACTTTGTAACCACTCTGGCTGTAAGTTTAAGGTCATTGTCCATTTGGAAGACAAATCTGAGCCAAAGCTTTGAGATCTTTAGATGTTGCTTCAATATTTCTACTTAATGTTTTTTTCTTATGATTCTATCTATTTTATAAAGTGCACCAGTTAACGATGGTCATTATGGACATGTCACTAAATGTGAAGGTTCCTGTGGACTTTTGCAAACTGCAGTCTGGTGTTGCTGTGTTTCTTTTGGAGAAGTTTTCCTCCTTGCTGAGTAGCAGGTTTCACTGTGGATAATGACTCTACCTCACCAGCTTCAGCTGCATCTTCACCGGGTCTTTGGCTTAAGCAACATAGCCTCTATGGTCTCAGAAACAAACAAGGGCACCTCTGCTTCACTGAATCCACATCTATAAAAGCAGTAAAAAACTTGAAAAATAAAAGTTTCCTTGGTGTTTGCACAATTCCCCTTTCCAATGCCTCCCCCCACTGAAGTGTGCAGTGTGCCTTTGTGTTGGACAGTCACATAAAATCCCCATTAGGAAGGAAAATGTGAAAAAATTAGAGGAACCTTCCAGCCAGGACTCCCCTGTTGCCCCAAAGGTTCACCCAGAGTAAACATCTTTGTTGTTTTGCCACAAACTGGTTCACCATTTTGCTGATTTCTTTAAAAAGACTTTACAGCCTCAGTGTAGAAACAATGGCACCGTGAGGCTTAGGATGGGAAGCAAACATGATGCACACACATATTGTGTTTTCATCCTTTTTGTGTGGCACTGAGCCATTCTTAAATGACCATGACTGCTGCAGTCATTTGGTAAATGGCTGAATACAGATTAATCATTCTTCCACTGCACTCAAACGTCAGATGCTTCCTTTTACTCGTTTTATAAAATGGACTCGAGAACAAAACTAGTAAAAAAAAAACCCAGGAGACATTACAAATATCAATAAATATCAAACTGTCAAGGAATGAAAATGCTTGTAAATGTGCAGAGATTTTTTCCGATTCTGCGATCAATAAAGTACATCTTGTCTTTTCTTATGAAAACTGCACATGTGCTGTTGTGCACCATTCAGGGCGTAGGCTGGCAGTCCACTGATGAAGCTGGCTTTGTTACAAAGCTAACAATCATCTTTTGTTCTATTTTTAAGATCCCATTTATACCTCGAGTGAAAGGAACTTTGAAAAGTCCATCACGCATGCTGGCACCGCAACCCTGCACTGTCGAGAGAGACCAGGCAGAGTTAGACGCGGGATGGTGGTGTGGTGGGGAGGGATGTAGGACAGAGTTGTAGACATAAAGAGGAGATAAAGAGAGGACAAAATGACTTGGGAGGGATGTGGATTGCGGAGTCCCAGAAACGATGAACGGAGAACAGTGCCGGCGCCGGGGAAGTGGAGCATCAATTAAGGGCAGCGTGCCCTGGACGGCACTGTAACGCATCCTCACACACACACACACACACACACACACACGCACGCACACACTTCTCCTCCCTTGGAAAGGTCTTCCGCAGTCACATCCAACCTAAAATCCAGTGCTGAGCTAGCCAGGCTAACGTAGGGCTTTGGCATGCCCTTTGCTAGCCGGCAATGTCTAGCTAGCTAGCTCAATGCAGACAAGATGAACGCAGTTCCTACAGAAGGTACTCTGGGTCAAGTTCAAGTCAAGAAATGATGGCACTGTTGTTGTACGGGTTACGTCACAATAAGAAATTTTGTTTTACAATAAATTGTCCCTGAAGTTATTGCAATAAATTATAATACTGACCGTTTTCAAGTGATATAATGATAATGCCATTCTCAAAGATCAACAAACTTTGAATGTTAAACATTATTAACACTGGAGCTAGAAGACATTTCAAATCAATGCAGGATTCCCAGGACTAGGATTTGCGTTTTTTTTTATAGAACAGAGTTTTTTTCTTCTGCACCTCTAATTTAAATGCATAAATGTTTCTTTTTGCCACTTTTGATTAAATTCCATTTTGATATGTTTGGCCTTCCATACACTACTTATAAATGCTGGGTGGATCAAACTGTTTGAATTTTAGTCTCCTTCTGGTGTGACATGTTTATATTTGAACTCCCTCATCCACCATGACGCCTTGTGCTCAGTGATCAGATTCACTGCTGTTAGCAACAAATGGATTGATAATATGCTTAAAAAACTATGTGTTTATGTGTATTTTTACTTTCCCACCAACTATATCAAGACACTCTTGAATAAACTATTTCCTTTGCATTTTCTCAGTTCACAGTGACCTCTCCTGCTGAGATGTGCAGCCCACCTGCAGATTACACACACACATGCAACAAAGAACACACTCCTGTTCCTTCTGAATAATTGATCAGTGAGGAACAGGGGCCCACACGGCACACACACCAGGGGGGTAATCAGACACCAGGGAGAGACTCGAACACATCACTCTGCACACAGCTGCGGCTCTAATTGAGCTCCCCTGAGGTTGATAAACCTGAAGAGGTGAGGCGTTCAGGTGCGCAGGCAGAGAGTAGGACCAGAGAATGCAGGGATGACAGTGTCAGGTGTCTGACATCACTTCCTGGGGTCAAAACCCACCGAAGCAGAAAACACACCACCGCTTTGTCTGCTGCAGGAAGTGGCCTGCGGTTCATTGGCCGATCAGGGAACCAGCTGACCCGCCTCAGGCAACAACAATTATCTGATTGGTTCCAGGACAAAAAGCAAGAGTCTGTTTGGGAGTCAGTCACACTCCTCCACCACACACACACACACATCCTGCGTTCCCCCCTTTCTGCTGACGCATCAGTTTCAAACATCCATCATCGGCGCCGGCTAACAGAACCGACTCGGATCACTGCCGCTCTGCCTCCTGAGTGAGCAGGTGTCTGCGTGAGTCACATCTGCTCCAAGTTTCAGCTGTGCCGCAGCAAAAAGGAAAACAATTAACCCTGCTTCTTGAACTTCCCAAATTCTGAATTCATCGTTAATCCCAATCTACACCCATCTCCAAACAAGATACTGTAACTCCTCTAAACTGGAAGTGGATGCAGAGAATTGGTTTAAAGTGAAATTTTACATCTCCTACCTGGGAGCTTCCTCTCATAAAGCCTCGAACTCCCACAGGAAAAGGCTTACGACCCTGACAGTGATACCGCTGCAGCTCAGGCTGTAATTCCTGCTGTCTGCTAAAGTCTTGCTGTCATCAACAAGAAAATCCCCCCCCCCCCCCCCCCCCACACACACACACACCTCCAACCACCGCCGCTGCTGCTGCCTAAGCTTACTTAAAGTCATCACAAGTCGCTTTATAAACAGAACCAACACAAGCGCTGGGATAATGGAGCAGCACTGGAACAGAAACACCACTGCAATGAAGCTTGAGGGCAAACCAAACAAAGATGTGTGTGTGGTCAAATAAACAGCAGGAGATTTAAGACGGTGAGTAAATTCACCTCAGTTTAACAGTCATCATCAAGGATGATGTGTGCTGTTTGCTTCCTTAAGGTGTGAAAGCGGGGGTTTTGTTGTGTGTGTTTATGAGAAGAGATGCACTGGAAAATAGGGAAGCACCGATTGCAGTTTTCTGGCCGAAAAGCCTGACCTGCCAATTCCAATCTTATTCAATCACAACTTTTTTTTTTTGCACGAAAAGCCACTAAATATAGGGACAAAGTTCAAAGTTTCTAAGTTGACAGCAGGTCGGTGACTGTTGTTAACCCCATATGTGCAGGCAGGTCTGTCAGTTCCCTCTCAGAGCAGAACAAAAGGAGACAGAGTATGACTTTTAGACCTTTGCGGAGGTGGATGCGTTTCAGCTCAGCACCGATCTCCAAAATTAAAGAAACTCTGGCTGGACACTGGGAGACTCCTGTCCTAGTAACACTAGCTGCGCTAACCAGGTTTATTACTTCAATCAGGTGCTTAAAAACACAACTTTCTCTCGCCAGCATCATTCCTTGGGCAAGAAGACGGATTATTTACAGCTGGTAATACACACACAGCATGTACATATGCAAGTAAAAGAGTGCTGTGTTTTTTATTTTTGACTCTTCCCATAGTGGTTTCTCTGTACCCACCTGGACTCGCTAACGTCCTCCCATTCAAAGAGCTGGGTCGGCTGGAAATTAAGTCATGCTGAGGGAAGGGTCTGAAAGGAAGATGCTGAAGGCTACCATAAGTCAGTACAACACGAGGTCTTCACCAGCACATCATACGTCTGACGGGGCGCCAGGATGTAGTCACCCAGGCTAAAGCTAGGTTAATAGTTGAAGAATTGACTTCGAAGTGCCTGGATGTACACCTCTGAATTTTTGTAATTTGGCACCAAAATGGAGGGTGTTCTTGTATCTCTAAAAGAACGCTGGTCATTGTTCACCTGTACTGGCATTTATACGAGGGCTTATTTTCAGAAAATACTACTCCAACGTACGCGTCAAGTATAATAGCTAAAACAGCTGATCGGCTTGAACTTAAACCTCTAAAAGCGCCTGTTGGGTAAAAACTAATCATTGTTTTATCATTTTATTTGAGTGTTTTATCTAAATGTGTTCAGTTACCCAACTGGCTCTGACCAGTTATTCTTTAAAGTTCTTTCTTTATCTATAATGTAATTTTCTACTCAAGGGGTCCATCTGTTTTGTTATCTCAGCATTGTTCTACTGAAGAAGGTCATCATAATAAAAGCCAATTCCAAGCAGAGTTGAGCAGAGCTCACCAATCTTTGATCCCGAGCGGGTTAGAGGTTGTGGATCTCTCCCTTTGCAAAGGAAGGCATAAAAACCTCATTGGTCTTGTGTCTGGTTCTTTGCAGGTCTTGAGCTAATTTTAAAAACCCCAACAGCGCCAGCGTAACTCAGCCTTACAGAGCAATCTTCTGAGTATGACGCTACATTCATGCCACCAACCTGAGCGCGCAGTGAGACTGATGTGAGCGCATACATCTTTGTGAACAAACAATAACACGTTGTGTGCATTTCCGTCTCACACATGCTCACTTGATGTTCTGGCAGGCGTGCTTCGTTCTGTCTGTGCAACTTGACAAAAATTATAGATATAAGCGACATGACCAGCCAATCACAGACAGGTCTTTTCATCCAATCGAAATATTCTTAGCATTGCCAAACAAAACGTTCCCAGCAACCCAACGATTGGTCTTCTAGGGGAAACCCTTCCCGATCGGGTGGGTGATCATCATGTCAGATTCTTGTCAAACGGAACATTTTGAATGTTGGCCAAAAAGCTACAGTTTGTGTCTCATCTGATTAGAGATGAGACACAAATTCACCGTCTGCCCAACATCTGCATGTCTTCCCCTTCTCCCTATATCCAGTTTATTTGTTGTCCAATAAAGGACACTGGAGTCTAAAAATATATTTTTTTAAACTCCAAAAGCTTCACAGGAAAACTGAATTTACACTAAGAAAAAAATGTAAAAACAGGAAACTACTAATTATTTGACTTCTAAACACTACCAGTGGCACTGGATTCTATTTATGAGTATCAGAGTAAAGAGGGATGAATGAAAATACTCATTTTCTTTAGATATACCTTAAAAACTGTAACAACTGCTTTCCATTACACAACTTTAACATAAAACGTTAATAAACTACAATAAGATTTGTAGTTGTAATGTAACAAAACATTTTACCTCACAAAATTAATGGGTTTTTTTTAGGGATACACCACTTGCAGATTTCTGGTAGAACACGGATCTTTAAAGCTTTAAAAAGCCCAACCTGTTGATTTTTTTTTGGTCTGAAAAGTTGGGAAGGTTAGTGACAAATTTGCAAAGTTGGCAGCAATGGGGTGACTGTTGGCAGAGCGACAGAGGACGATGGCTGATTTTCAGATGGATCAGCTCGGCTTCACATGCAAGCTTTGGCCCATCACCAATTCCCCAAAATGAAGGACTGATTTATCAGTGGACCCCTTGTTTTTTGTTGTTGTGCTTTTTTTTTTCTTCTTTTTTTTGGTCAAATAAAGAAGTAGTAGAAGCTTTGTGCATTATACCAGGCTGCCAGCTTAGACTAAAATAGAGTGATTTGCAACCAGTGGGAAAGCTGTGTTCTTGCCAGAGGGGAATTAGTGAAACGGCTCAGCCTGATAACTGAATGGTTACAATGATTAACTCCATGTAATGAATAACACGCAAGCCTGGGAGCATCAAGCTGCCCTACTAGCAATGATGCTGTGATGTCATTGTTTAAATGTTATGAAGATTCATTAAGAGCCTGAAATTATGCTTCCAACTAAAGACTGCAGTGCATGTATTTTCACTCAGGACACCCAACAAGCGCCCTATCAATGCTACAGTGTTTTAACAGCGAGGAATAAAGTATAAAGAGTCATTTTTATTCAAACAGACTCTGGGTGAGGGTGCCTCAGGAATATAAAACAGGCTTTTAAGGAGGTCTACTCACGTTCCGAGGACTTCTTTAAAATCAAAGATCTTCTTGATGTCATCGACCTGTTTCTTCCACGTCTCGCCGCTGCCGGTGTCTCCGTTCTCCCGAGCCATGACGCTGTTTCACCGGCCGCCGCGAGTCTGGCCGAGACCCGGCTGCACGCGGCAAGGATGCGAGAGAAAAAAAAGAAAAGAAAAAAAGAAGAAATTCCTCTAAAAGACAAACAAAGCTAAAAGATGGTACGGTGGGAGAATTTTTTTTTAAAAAAAGAAGAAGTTGAGTGGGAGAGGTTTTCGAGAGATGCGGTGGTGTATGGTCCGCTGCAGCAGGACCATGTGAGTCCTCCTGCAGGTTACCGTATCTATCTGCGCTTCTCTCTCTCTCTCTCTCTGTCACCGCGCGGAAAACAAGCTGTCAAGTTCGCAATGAGATATGAGCACTTCCGAAAGCTCTTTCAAAATAAAAGGTTGCTGTTTTTCAAGCCACAGATAGAACTATAAAATATTGACAAAGTAAGCAACGTTTTCACTTCAAAAACGATTTTTTTTTTTTTTGCTGCTGAAATAGACATGAGTTTAACAACAAGGATATTTATTGTTTATAATCTGTCATGTAGGCTATTCAACCATCAGATTGGTACAAAGTGCCACTATACCCATTCATCTTTCAAGTCTTTCAGGAACCTCTGTCCATTAATGAAGCTTCTTTGAAAAATAGCATTAGCAACATTAGCATTAGGGATGCCTGAGCTGCTGCAACATGTTTAGCACTGAGATGCTATTTTAGGCTGGAATAGTTTTGCTAACAGGCTAACTTCTTTTAGCACACCTTGAACACAGAAATAGTCTTTTCCAGCATCCCATCAGACCATTTTATAAGTAGAAATGTGCCAGGAGAAGCAGCTTTGTCGTCCATCGCTGTTGTTTGTGGATGTCGCCTGTGCGTCAAATTTACAGGTGTAAAAGAAACATGCAATTACGAAGGTTCTGCTCTGAAATGTTGTATGTAAATCTATCTATCTATCTATCTATCTATCTATCTATCTATCTATCTATCTATCTATCTATCTATCTATCTATCTATATTTTAATAATACTTGCTGAATAAAGTATTAATATCCAAATCAAACTCAAATAAGATTTCCTGTTTCTAGAAAAAGCTACTTTTGTCATACTACACATCGTCACCTTCCTAAAATAATGATCCAAAGTGATTTTGGAAATAATTAATTAACTAATTAATTAAAAAACACCACCTCCTTTTTGCCTAAAGATGAGTTAGACAAAAGCAAATCACTTTAGGCAAAAAGATAACTTCGGTCATTGAGTTAGGAAGGTGATGATATCTTATTTTGAAGGCATCTCCTTGACGTTTCCTACATGAAGCAGCTTCTGTGTGTTAATGGAAATTGTAACGCCACCTGCAATTGTCTAAAAGCAGTTAATTGATGCCAGTGTGACAGCTTGATGAGCTCCCTGACCCCCCAGCAAAGCCTTTCGGGGATTCTTACCATCCCCACTTACCCTCCGAATGCATTCGACTGTGGCGTTATTACAGCACTCCATGTTGTTATGACAGTAATAAAAAATAAATTAAAAGAAGGCAGCTGATTGGATAGCTGTCCATGCATCCTGTTTGACAGCATGAGTGTGTGCATGTGTGTGTTTGTGGCCTTGCAAGCTGAAGCTGCAAATTCGCAATGCACCAATTTGCTGACAACCGTCATGCATCCATCACAGCTTCTGCAATCCCCCAAAGGCATCTGCGTTACAGTTCACCCCCCCATGAGATTAAGCAGGGACCCCAGCTGCAGCAGCTGCACGTTCACCTGGGTTACCAAAGACAGGAGTTTGCAGAGAGGCTCTGCGACAACTGCAAGCTGATGAAGGGGGGTGGCGAGTGGGCTCAGGTCAGCTGAGGTCGTGCCATGGCTAAAGCTCGCCCTACACCCGGCTTCTGGCCTCGTTATATCTGTGTGTGTGTGTGTGTGGAATCCTGGAGGAAAACACAACAGCAAAAGAAGGGAGTGAGGAGGTGCGGAGGGGGGCGGGGGGCAATGTGTTGCAACTCCTCATGAGTATTCCGGCTGCAAACTACTGCAGCTCTTCCTCGGCGGCAGCAGAAGCAGCAGCCGCGGAAAACTCCTCTCTCTCTCTCTCAACCCCCTCACCCCCCCATCTCTTCCTCCTGCTCATCCTAATCCTTTACCATGAGTCAGCAGCTCTCATCTCCCCCCTCCCCTGATGAAAGATGATTACCCAGCTGCAGAGGGAAGAGGAGGAGAGGAGAGACGCTGGGATGGGTAGATCCAGGCTGAAGGTCAATAGAGAGCAGGGGTTAAGCAGAGGACGTATTCCTGGCAGCCCCAGACAAACACACACAAGTCCGCTGGGAGGCAGCGATGAAGCTCTACAGAACAACATTTTACCCGACGAGCATTATGTTCTCCATCAGTTTGCTAATCAGCAGGAGAATAGAGGTGTGTTCACATCTGATAGTCCAGTAGACTTCGTTTAATTTGAGACCAAAATTGCGACATTTGTCACATTTTCAGCTGGTTGACTTTCACACGGCACTGTCAAAACGACCCGAACCCTTTGAAAAAGGTTCCCCTCCTCGCCCGTGGTGGCGCTGCACCGAGAACCGCTGAAGGAAACAACAGGAAAACCTCCGAAGAAGACACCGAGCGCAATTTCCTTCACGAAACGTAAACAAACATGGAGTAGAGTGAGGTTGGAGTGGTTGTAGGAATTCTCTTTTGTCTTTGGCAAATGTGCCACACAAACATTCATTTGTCCCTCTGAGTGCTAGACCAGCTTTTGTTTTACTTGTATTTACCCAGAAGGCCTTGCGCTACAGTCCGCTTCCTGCTTTTGGCTGGTCTCCGTTTTGCTTAGCTCTCACATAATCGAACTGCAGCAGAGTTCACTTCAGCTGAGCTGAGCTGAGGTTCGTAGGTGGACCAGAGTTCGCTTTTTCGTGCATTCACATCTCCCCAAATGATTAGTACTGTAAGCAATAATTATTTTTTAAAAAATAAACATCTATCTGAAATAAACTTTTTGGATATATTAATTTACTGAGATGTGCCCTTCCCCACGCTGATGGACATTATGAATTCCGTCTTTCAGGTCTTTGCTGATGTCTTTCCACCATCTGCTTTTACTGTGGTGATTATTCACTGGACACTTTTCATCACCAGCACCTGGTTGGTAATTACAGTGTTTGTTAAAGAACACTTCATCAATGTATTTCGGGACAGTTCTCCTGTCATTGGATCATCTAAGTTGCATCTGCGTAACTCTGGCAAGGATCTGACCTTGAAGTAAATGGAATGGAAACACGAAGTGCTCAGGATTTCCAAAAAATGTTGTGTAATGCGTTATGATGGCGTCCTTGTCAAACCTGACCACTTCCCAGATTACTGTGGGCCACTTTAGCTGGCAAATGTTCTTTTTTTTTTCCTCTAATGAGCACTAACAAGAGCTGTGTCTCAAACACGGCTGCGTGTCTACAGCATTTCCCCTGAGGTACTGCGACTCTCAACTCCCTCACTTCCTCCTTCGCCAAATGATTGCTCCATAAATCCAGTGAAAACGGGGAGCTTGGGTGGGGTGACTGGAGCCGTGTCCCACGCGCGCACAGCTCATTTAGCTCCCAGCATAATGAGAAGCGTTACGTAAAAAGCTAAATCAATTTCATATTCGCTTGTTTAGTGCACCCGCTGGACAGACAGCCGGTCAATATGACAAGAAAGTTTAATGGGAGAGGGTGATGTATTTTTTCTTTTTCTTTTTTGGAGCTCGTGTCCACAGCAATGCATGGTGGGAAGAATCGGGATTCGGGACTGGACCGAGAGCACCCCTGAGGCAGCTGGGAGCAATGAGTGTGTCGAAAGGGCTCGAAGGAATTAGAGGTGCAGAAGCAGAGATAAATTATTATAAATTATAGATGACTAAGTGATTAAGAGGTATTAATGGTAAACAGGCGAACATGCTCTGGTTCATTTTAAATTAAAGAACATCAATGCAGATAACCAACAGAATAATGCAATGTTTGTTCAGGAGTAAATTCCTCGCTGCTTTTATCTCCACCTCAGACATTTAGCTTGCTGCTCCTGACTGTTGGAGCAGCAAGCTCCAACAGAAGACTGCAGCAGAAGGAGGTAATGGTTTTAGAGAGTCTAAATCAGCCATCTCACTGGACAGACAATAGTCTACATGAGGAGAGGACACTCAAACTTACCATTGTAGCATCTTTGCTAGTTAGCCTAAGCCTACTTTGTTTTTCACAGTGAGGAAAAAAGAAAGAGGCAGCAGTCAAAATAAGTCCTAATAATTTTAGAATCGCTTTTTAAAAACTGAGAAGTTGTTATGGTTCCACTAATAGGAGAGCTAATTTAGCATTTAGCACTTTTGCTAACTTTGGAAAAGTTTAGCACCCTTAGCTTCCCCTAAATTACTGCCATTACTTTTTTTGACAAAAGTAGTCAAAAAAAAAGGACACAGAGGTGGGAACACTTCTGCTAATAGTTGAGATAATTTAGCGCATACCTGTCAAGTTTTGGATTGAGAATATGGTGCTACTGTCACAGTCGGTTGAAAAGTAATGTAAGTAGGGGGCTACAGGTGTTATGACAATACGGGAGCCCAGCGGGAAAGGGGAGTGAAAAACAGGAATTTACTAGCCAAAACGGGGCACTTTTGACACGTATGAAAATTTTAGCATTCAGCGCTTTTTGCCAACTCTGAAAACATTTAGCATACTTAGCTTTCCCTAAATTACTATATTATTTTACAAACTGGTCAGTAGTTTTCTTTTTTAAAAGAAAGGCATGCCATTTTCTTAATTGTTTGAACATGTTCTTTGGACAGATATGTCTAAAATGCTAGCAGTTGGGCACAAAACGGCAAACAAATTCAGCATGAATAAAAACCTTATAACGGCTGAAACATGGTGTCATGGTTTGGGGACCTGTCCAGGGACCAAGTGTTTCATACGAGACTGTGCAAAAATATAATTAAAAAATAATAAATAATAATAGAAGAAAACTTTGTGGGCCAAGTCAAATCCCAGATGTGGATCTCATAAGGGTGTCCTAACTTTTACCTCAGCTATGAAGCACATACATAATGAGTAAAACAAGGTTAATTTTTAATGTTTAAGCCCATTAATATCACTTTATCTCCCAGAGATAAAAAACAAAACAAAACAAAACAAACAAATGTGTGAAGAAGTCAATATTTATTGGGGTGTTCTACTTTTTTCCACATTAACTTTTCATAACTTCTACATGCACTTATTTCAATATATAAAAGCAGACAAGTGAGACCCTCCACAGTTACAGAGGAGGGAAAAACCTGACAAAAAATATGATCTCCAGGAGTTGCTAGCATGATTCGGTAACTTAAGTTCTGTTTCTCAGCTGTGACTCGGTTCAGAAGACGTGGTACAGAGCAGCGTGAGGACAAGAAAATGGTATAGAAGTAAATGACAGCGGGGAAACGAGTCTCTTCACAACCATTATACAAAAAGCTGACATCACTGTGGAGGATTCTCCTCTTCGGATTCCTCCTGCTGGCTCTTCGTCTGAACAAAGTAGAAAGAAGATTTCAATGAAACATTATTAGAGAGCAGATGTTTAAGAAAAAACCCAACCTGGTGGTAAACTTCACACATTTAGAAAAAAGCTGCGTCTAATTCGTCTTTACTAGTTGACCTATTTTGTTTTTCACAATGGAGGAAAAAAAAGGCAGTAAAAAAAAAAAAAAAAAGTAGTTCCAAATAATTTTGAAATCACTAAAAAGATGAGATATAATCAGTTGTCTTTTTTTCTTTTTAGGCAGAGGTGGGTACACTTCTGCTATTATGTTAATAATGGCACTCATTTTTTGTTTAGCACTTTTGCTCATTTTTAAAATGTTTAGCGCATTTAGCTTCACCTAAATTAATTTTTCCAAATAAATTCCAAAACACAAAATTTTCTTGGCCATTTTGAATTCCTCCGGCAGTTAAACTTTTATATTTCTGCTCTTATTTTGAAGTGGGTGTAACAGTTCCATTTCCTCTCACATTTTTTTTCCCCCTTATAACTTCATTTCTGGCAACAAGCATAGAGGAACAAAGTAAAACAGACTGAGAACAAGATATAAATACAATATTTAAGGACACAACATGTAAATTATAATACCAAAATTAAATTGGTGCTTGAGGGTTGTAATCTTTCAAGGGCAGATATAATTTTTATTCAAATTAGCGGGTTAACAGATTAGCAGTTTAGCACTAGTACCTGCCCAATACTGTACTGGTGTACAAGCAACTTTTTAGCTAGTTTGGAAACTGCTTTTAAATTCTTTTTATATCTCCGTTGCATTTTCTAACGTGCAGACACCATCACCCACCAGCTTCAGAAAGTCGATGAGCTTGTAGGCGTCCTCTCCGGCGGACAGGTCCACGAAGTCCCGCGGGATTCTGTAGCTCAGACACGGACTAGGCTGCACCGTCACTTCGCTTGTGGTGTAGCGGAACGCCGGGCCGTCCTGCCACACAAACCAGCTGTCACGGAGGGATCCGAGTCGGTGTCGCGAAAGCAGTGCGCTGTGGGTAAAAACTGGGTTTGCTGACCTGCTGCTGGTGGTCGACGACTTCTCCAGACATCAGCTCGTCCCAGCTGAACAGCAGCGAGTCGGTCACCTCTCCGAATGGGTTCAGGTCGAGGAGCCACACCCTGCCCTGCAAAAAAAAAAGAAAAAGAAAAGAAAAACAGTGCTTAAGCTTCCTGTTCAGCTTTAGTCACATTACAAACACTACTGGGGTTTTATATGCAAAAAGAATTCAAGCCAAGTTTCAAACTGTGAATCAGGAGGTACAACAATACATGATTGTTTTGAAAATTTACATCTGAGAAGGGTGAAAATCATCACAATATTGTTGTTTTGAGATCATTTTCAAGAAATACATTTTGATAATGGCTCTCGAATTTCAATTAACTTTGATTGGGTACAAGAACGCTGAACGCTGGACCTGGAAGACATTTCAACTATCCAAAATAAAACAAAAGCAACAAACACAAGAAAATGAAAACCAATTTAAAATATGAGGTATGCATCTTCAAACCCTTCTTCCACTGTAGCTCTGGCTAAATTTTTAGTGTTTTTGTTTTCCATAAATATATAATTTAGGGGGGCAAAAAAAGATGCAGTATAGATTTTTTTGTTTTGTTTTTGTGTTTTTAAACTTAAAAACAGAATTAAAAGTTACGGTCTTACATTTAACCATCAAACTTTATTTTTCATAGCCGGGGTTTATATAAAATGGGCAATCTGTTGCCCTGAACAAATTTTATTTAGCAGCGTCAAGGGTCAAAACCTACAGCGTACAACTAGGTGCTGCCTTCCGTTAATCTATCGCAGAAAACCTTCATAAAACTCAAAGTTTGTGTTTGCATCTTGACAAGAGGTCTCCTAACATAGATAAAAGTTACCTGGCTGTCTCTGTACACGTCAAACACAACTGGAAGTGAGAAGAAGAAAAAAAAAGACAGACGTTATTTCACTGTTTTCTTGACTTTCACACAACAAAGGAACCGTTTGAGATGAAATATTAAAATTCCAATACAGGAAAGAACCCAGACTCATTAATCTCCCCCCCCCGTTTCCATCCGCGTAATTAGCTCATTTGTATCACCGTGAATAAATAATGACTCACAGTCCTCGTCCAGGAAGCGGTACTGAACGTGCTGGCTGAAGAAGTCCTGGATGGCCTGGGAGATGTGCTGCTCCTGCTTCAGGATGTGCTGGTAGTACTGCGTGTAGTCCCTCTGGGAGACGGCTGCCGGATCGCGCCAGACACACGCCAGTGAGCGCAGCTCAGCTCAAATTGGATTTTATAATTAGCCCGCCGAACACAGGGCAAGGCTCGAACTCGGCCCGCGCTCCAGTTTTCGGAGGCGCACGCCGGAATGCTGCTTCGGCAGGAGACGCTTTCTACTCATGCTTTTGATTGTTATTCAGATTTTTTTTTTTTCTCATAGAGCGTCCAAACATCTGCCGGATGTTATGAAGCGTGAGGGTTCGTGTCTTACCAATCAGTTTGTTTTCTTTGACGAAGCAGCGAAACTCTCCGCCAGGAATTAGCTCCGCCCACTTCCTCAACACCAGCTGAGGACACAAAGACGCCAACCGTTACCATCTAAACCAGGGATGCAACTAACGATTATTTTTACTTAATCGATTACTATGACGATTAATCGGAGAAAACAACGTTTGTACAGTCTGCATGTTTTTCATGTAGTCACTTAAGCCTAAGCAATATAAATATAATGCACATAAACATAATTTTTAGCATGTGAAGAGTCCTTTCTGCTCAACTCATTGATACAGTGTAGAGTTAGTCTGATGAATTTTTTTTCTTAATAAAGCAAAAGTTGCTTATTAGGAGATCTTGTTTTTCTTTTTTTAGAGATTTTGAACCATGTGATCCTAAAACTATCCCACTTGAGAAGTTCTGGGTGAACATATTTACAGAAAATCATTTTTAAAATCTTATAAAGAAATGTGTACATTTTTTGTGCTCCTCTGAACGTTGTTCTTTCAGCAAATACATTTTCTTTTGAGCCTGTATGCTCCAGTTAGCAAATAATTGGTAAATTAGCTGACAATTTTTTTTTTCTTGGACGATTAATCGAGATTAATCGTTTCAGCCTTAATTCAAAAATACTAACTAATTAGCATTAAATATGACGGTGTTGTTGACATTTATCTATACCAACTGGTCTCCATGTTGTATTTATACTAGCTTCTAGCTTCTGTCAATACTATCCATCCATCCATTTTCTTTCACCCTTGTCCCTTAGTGGGGTCGGGAGGGTTTCTGTCAATACTAATGACACAAAAATGAATAAAAACGACAGATAGAATCTCCTCTGTGTTTTTGTATTTAAGCACATTTAAGAACCTGGACTTTTAATGTTGGGCTATTTATAACCTGACAACCCAGAAACTGTGCCCTTTCTTTTTACCACAAAAAGGAAACATTTTTTAGAAAATTAATTTTTTTCAATTTTCAGATGTGATTTGTGTTTTTTTAAATCAACCTGCTGCTTTAAGTGTTTTTGTGTGCATTAAGAAAGCCTCCTACATATGAATACACTGGAGCTGAAATATCAAAACATATTTCCAAATTAAGACTAAAGTACCTCATAACTGATGACGGGATCTGGAGAGTCCTGGTCGCTGCAGTGAAGGAACCTGCAAAGCAAATCGCACCAAGGCTAGTTAGCGGTTTAGCTAGCAGTGGTCTTCATTTTACATTGATTTCCTATGAGAAGGATTCATAAAATTCATATTTCAGCTTTTTTACTTATGTTAAGCTGTTGTCTCTAGTCCTCATATCTTCCTGTAGTTTCTGAGGGTTGCCATGGTGCACAGCTGTGCAGTGTTTTTCTTTTTTTTGTAGCTTTTTATTCAGTAGAACAGTATAAAAACATGTAAAACAAATGTCAACGACTATTTCGTATTTAAAAAAATCTTTCTAGACAATATATATTAAATATTTCTCTGTAACTAGTACACTTAGCAAAAATATATCAAATTGGTATCACTGCCAGTAACAGCAGAATATACAGCTCTGGAAAAAAATGAAGAGCCAACCCCACTGAAAACCTCCTGGTTATTCCACCAAATACTGATTTCTGAACTCTTCCTGAGTTCAAACATTAGTACTGCTGTTTCTAAAGGAATATGAACTTGTTTTCTTTGCATCATCTTTGTTATTTTGACCATTTCTCCTTTTCTGCAAATAAAAACAAAGTTTTTGCTGGAGAATTTGGGAGACTTGTCAGTAGTTCATTCATAGAATAAAAGAAAAATGTACATCTTACTCAAACACATGCCTAGAAACAGTAAAATCAGAGAAATGGATCATCTTATGTGGTCTCTTAATTGTTTCCAGAGCTATATCTACAAAAGATCACAAGGGAAGACAGAAACAAAACCACTGTAAAAACAAAACAAAACAATTAAAGCAGAAATAAAAATAAAATATAGGATTTACAGCAGATTAAATTCTAACATAGCTTAGAAAAAAATTTTATTGCAGGGGCTGTATAATTCCCCCCGCCCCCAAAGATTTACATAATAACAAAAACAAATTTTGTAATGCTTTTCCAATAGGGAGAACAACCGGGCGCGTTCTTACGGCTGCGTGAGGTCGTGTGTGATGAAGTCGGAGCTTTTGAAGAGCAGGAAGACGTCGCTGAGGCTGCGGCACTCCAGCGAGCTGTTCAGAGCGATCCAGTTGGCGTCCTGTCAGAGGTCAGAGGTGACAGAAGCTTTACCGGATGCTCCGCTACATTAGCAGGCTCAGCCGTCTCTGTGTGTTTTACCCGCGGAGCGCTCCAGTTGAGTTTGGGGAAGACACACCCACCCAGGGCGTTGATGGCCTCCAGCACTGTAGAAGTGAATTCTGGGAATTCGGGAGCCTTGGAAAAGGCATCACAATTATATCGCCATAAGCAATATACACTCAGTAGGTATAAGTAGACAATGATGCACTGTTTTTTTTTCATTAGTAGCATTTCAACATAAGTTCAACTTAAAAACATTTTTGTGAAATAAATCCAGAAAATCTTCCATGTTCCTTCGTCCGGATGAGACGAACATTCCAACAAGAAAACGCGTCCACTGAACTACTTACAGTGGCTATCGCTGTCGTCTCGTCATCCGACCACTAGAGGGGAGCAGAGAAGCAACGGAAATATGAAAAGAGTGAGACTCAGCGGGAAAACAAATCAGATTTTAATGTCTGTGGAGGAGAAATTCAAACATGTGGTGGCAGCATGTTGCTGTGATTGTGTATAATAGTCATTTATACAGTCGTCCACCAAATGTAAATTGAAATTTTGACCAACCCAGATACACACACTTAGAGCAGATTCACACTGAAAAATGGCCAGATGGTCCAAATTTAAAGAGCAAAACATAAAACATAGCATATGGTGCTGAAGACGTAATTTACTTTATTTCCTCAATGTTAGCCATTAACTGCACTATATAGCCTAACATTCTGTTTATTTATAAATCTTTTTATACCAAAATAATGTATAATTGTGCAAATTCATGTTTCTAAATGCACAGAAAATTTCAGAGTGCACTTTGCACTGAGTCGGGTAAAAACCCCTTCGGTCCACAGGAGCTGTTGTAAAAGTTCATTTTCTGACAGACATTCTGTTGGGAGACAAAAGGACCAGAGTTTCTTCATTTCCTTTAATTTGATTGGTGGAGAAGAGGTGCTTTCATCTGTATTGACCAGCCGATGTTGGAACAGAGACGGCTCCAGTACAAAGTGAACAAAAGTCCTGAACTGAACCTGAAACTACCCTGATAAACCATCAGGTTTCAAAATGTGCTGATTAATGCTTCATTTTTCACTCGTTGCAAACTTTAGCAGACCACATTCAGATGAGGGTACACTCTGTGCTAACTTCTAATTGTGCTAACAAGCTAACCTCTTTTCCCTCACAAAAGCTGCAACGGATGATGAGTGAAGTTTCTCAAAGTGACCTTACCTGTACGTCTTCCTCAGCATCTGACTCACTGTTGTTGGTTTGTATCGGCTGAGAGTTGTGATCACTGGGGAGACAAAAGGAGGTTTGAATTAAACTCCAAGACCCGCTCACAGCCAGATCCAGAACCTGTTCCACCCGTTACCCTCTGTCTTCTACACACTTTCATTTTCCTTCTTTTCAGAGTAAACTAGCATTTCTCCAGGTTCTCTTCCTGCCACCTCCTACTGTCCATATACATCACAATGTCATCTGTAAACAGTATAATCCACCAGGATCTCTGCCTGACCTCACCTGTAAACACAGCAGGACACGCAAGTGACTTGATGAAGAAGCTATCTATCACTGTTACAGCACACCTCGCCACTGTCTCACTAGATATTGTTCATGCATAAATGTACAACTAGCCCTACAGATGAAGATGGCCAGTTTTTACGGTAAAACTCAAACAATTTTTAGCTTGATGAACCCTAAACAGACAGAATCAGCGAACACCAGGCCTGTCACAATAGCAAATGTAATAATGAAAGTTCATCTTCTCAAAGACGAATAATCTTTCATTTTCTAAATAGCACTTAACCCTGGAACAGGAAAATATTCTTCCTGTGATGGCTGCAGCCTAAAGTGCACCCCTACCCATGTCTTACGTTATTTGTCTTTTTTGGGTTTTTTTTGGATGGGCTGAACTGAAACTAATTTCGTTGCGATGAAAATAAAGGCTGATTCTGATATTTTAAATATCAGAAATAAAACACAACCGAAAATAATACATAAAATGAAAATAAAAACCACACCTAACTGAAAAAAATAAAATAAAATAAAACTGATCAGGCCTCTGTGAATAAAATTGCTCATCAAAAATATATTAATCAGACAGGAAATTATTGAACTAATTTTTATTTGTGCGATTAATTGCTTATTGCGACATGTTAAGTGAATGTTTAACCTTCTTTAAAGGTTATTAAAGAAGAAAGAAATATCAAAATGAGCCGATTTCAATCACAGAAAAATGTAAGAATATAGTTTACAGAAGCATAACGATTTAAATAATTATTTCCTACAAAACATTTTCGATAATTGTCTATGTTGTTTCTGATCCCCATTTGGACTTTTACTTGTCTGCAATTCCAAGTAAAGCTCAGCACCATTGTTAATGAAAACATGCACCAGTCCACTTTCCATTCCGGGGACTGTTCCATTTCTGGTTGTAGATTTTGTGTGTGTGTGTGTTTGTGTGATTTCATACCTTCCAGAGACTACCAGTGTCCCATCGTCCAGTAAATAGTCTATTACATTCTGAGGCAGTGGAAGGATCAGACTGAGAAACGAGACAGAAATTAATCAGAAACAGACAATGAAAACAGAGGGAGCTGCTAACCTGAGCTGGACAAATATTTCATAATACAAACAACAAAACAGAATGTGTCTTGTTGCTAACGTTAGTCGTGCTTTACGGTAACAGAAACAAAAAACCGCTGCTAGCCTCTTTTCCGACTAAACCGTTGGCGTTTACCTCTTTATCGTGTGCTTCTTAAATATCGGATACCAAACAGAGAACTGACAGTGGACAACTTGCTCCTTCTTCATGCTGTAAGATCCTGAGAAGGAAACATGTCCGTCGCTAAATGTCCTCCGAATCCTTAGACCGTTTTAAAATTGCCATGGTCTTCAAAATTCGTTTACAGCCTCAAAATATATATATAAAAATTCCCATTCGTTTAAATACAACAGTTTATATTTATTTAACTTAAAAAACTGTGCATTGTGTGAAATGTTTTCCTTTTTCTCGAGGAGCTATTTTGGAGATGCACACAAGGACGTAAAATGACTGCGTAGGCGCACATAGATCGTTTATTAGTGTGATGATATATTTTTAAACTTTTTAAACTGCACCCCCCCCCTCCCGCCCCAAAGAAAATTACAATTGCAACAAAACAAAAAAACTCAATTTAATCATTAACAATTTCTTATAAATATATTAGACGAAAAATTCTCAAAAATATTTTATTACTTTAATTTGTTTGCACATGGTGTCATCACAAATGGCATACTGAACAACAGAAACACACCTACAGTGAGACACAATGGTGGCAGCAGCATGCTGTGGTGGTGATACTATGTCCTGTTTATAGCCAATTTAAATCTTTTAAAATGGAAAGAATAAAAGTAAAAATTTGTGATATATTTTTACAACAGATAAAAGAAAAACATTTCTTCTGAGTCACTGATATGGTTAGCAGTTTTGATTTAAACAGAAAATGAGGGGTTTAAATAATTATCCAATGCTTCTCTTGACTTTGTCTGTTTTCATTTACAGATAAAGTCAAGAGCATCAAATTACGTGCTGATGTATTTATCTACCAAAAAAAGTTCAGTAAAATTGTTAACACTTTAAATTTTATTGTTAAAATATGTTTTTGCTGTAACTTAAGTTTGGACATTAAAATAAATAAATAAATCAGATAAAATAAGACAACAACAAAAAAAAAGCTCGTCTATGACGTTTTCCCTACAAAAGGGAGTGGTGTCAGAGTGACTCATCACTACAACTTCACCCTCTTTACCCTGCTAGTTAAGCACGGCTAGGATTTCACGTGAGTTAAGTTTAGTTTCTTTTAGTTGAAAGGAAAATATAATGCTTTAAATACGTAGACTACGAAGCCTTGGGCCACTTTCAACTGCAGAGCTTACAGCTTCTGCTTAACGGACAGAAAACCGGTCTGAACCAGAATAATGTTGAATAAACAGGGACAAATTGACAGTTTTTGTTGTGTTGTTGCAGCTAACTGGATAACTAAGGACTGTCTTCAAGCTTTAAAATGCAACTTACGGCTTTTAAACGATGTTTGCTTACACGTATAATTAACAGTAGGTTAATTTTGTACAGGCTTTCTGACTGGACGTTCCTGCATTTTTTATAGCGAAAATGAGCAACTCCGAGGACCCTAAAGCGATAACAACACCACATATAATCAAAGAAGAGGTTTGTTGAGTTTTTCTGATACTATACGACGAATAGGAAATGGTTGTAATTACTTTTAACAGTTGTGCATATCAATGCTGTCAAATTTTAATGTGGTGAATATTACATAATTATAATTAAGAATGTTTAAACTAGAAAAGTCCTGACCAGTCATTTTAGAAAGTTTTATGAAATAAGAGGTTTTTTGGGGGGTTCTAGTGTTTTTTAGGGCCATTAAAATAACTTAATATTCAGCATTCAAATGTATTCTAACAGCGCTGACCCAGGATTGACTGGGGCCCTGGGCAGGACCAGATTTGAGGAACCCAATTATTGATTAGCTACCACAGCCCCATCAGCCAGTTTCAAACAAGAATGTGTAACAAGATGTAACTGCTTAAAACAAGAAGAGCAACAATTATTCTGCTGAATACAATTTTAAAAAATGTCATCAGTTAAACAGTTTCTCTTATTTCGCTCTAATACATAGCTACACAAAGATCTGGAATATTCCTATGCAGTGCTGAACATTAAAACAATTTTATTAATTTATCGTGTGACACAGCATGTTAATGAAACTGATAAATGCAGGTTTTAATTTCAAATAAGACTGACAGTGCATGTAGCCTAGCAGGCAATATGTCGGGCCACCATTATTTAGCATTTGAACGAGATGGAGAAGAGTTTGCAACCAGTGGTATGAACTTGGCTCACATTATTTCTTGGTGGTACTCATACATTTTTGTACTTTTTTCCCTAATCTGCAAATAGACTATCCACATCAATATATGGGTAGTTGAGAAAGTCTCATTATGAATCCATATAAAGTCCTGCGATTCTTAAGGGAGTTCAGTTCATGAACAAGTTTTGAAATGATATCGCATTGATCACCATGATCACCTTTTGCGATTCTGCTCTTAAAGGAGTAACACAAGTATAACAGACTGATGTTAAGTGGATAATAGTGGACCTACCAACGGGTGGTGTTTATGTACAACGCATTGCGGTCTCATAAAATCCTAATAAGTTGCTTTTAGTTTAATGGAACAAAACATTGAATGAGTTAAAGGAGAACAAACTGTTCATTCCACCTGTTGTCTTATCAACTGTTTGTGTTGCAGGTGTTGGCAGAAGGGAAATGGGTGAAGCTGGAACAGACCACATACCTGGACCCTGCAGGAAACACCAGGTGGCGCTCAACCTTCTTACATGCTATAAAGGGCCATTATTATGTAAAATCGACTTTTTTTTTAAGCTTTCTATCTTGTTATGGTGTTATTCCCTCACCAAAAACATACCAGGAGTGTTGCCTTGATTCTTTCAGGCGTATTTGAGAAATTCTTTAATCTCCATGGCAACCACTCAGCTGTGTAAAACGCCTGGGTGGACCTAGCCCCGCCTTCAAGACAGAGCTCCTCCTGAAAGCTGCAGTTTCCAGGTTTCTGAGCTTCCGCCTTATATAGCAACCCTCCCAGGGACTCCCCCACTCAGCTCCTTCAGACTAGCCAGCATCGATTAACAAACACCTGGTGGAACTCCACATCATTATAGAGAGGCTACTTCTCGGTGAAATGCTGGTGAAAACGTTGTTAAAGCGTGCATAGAGGAGCCGTGTTGTGATGACTGATGACTGCTTGGAAGCGGAGTTTCTTAAAGAGACAGAGACCCAATTCAAGGCATTAAATTACAAATCAAATCTCTTTTAAGTTATATCTGATACATAGAGGATTTCTATAACAACTGAAGTTCTTAAACTTAAGTTGGTAACATGGTTACTTGATTGTGCCATAAAATGGCACTATGTGGCTGGAAAATAAATACTACTGCCCCTTTAAGAAGTGAATCAGTGGCTCATGGTGTTTCTTCCTGTCTGTGTTTGCAACTCCAAGAACCTGGGAGACGGCGAAGCGGACGACCAGGAGGAGCAACACGGAGGCAGACGGAGTAGGAATCATTGCGTTGCTGAAGCGGACGCTCCATAAAGACTGCGTCGTCATGGTGAAGCAGTTCCGTCCTCCAATGGGAGGCAACACCCTGGAGTTTCCAGCAGGTCCCGTTCTAACAAACCAAAACCCTCCATATTTTAGGCCTCTGAAAAAACCTGTCCCGTTAACTAACCTCACCCCCTGTGTTCAGGCCTGATCGATGAGGGGGAAACGGCAGCGGTGGCTGCGCTGAGGGAGCTGAAGGAGGAAACCGGCTACAAAGGGGAAGTGGTGGGAGTGACTCCAGGTATTTCTACACAGTGATGTGGATCTGATTGCAGTAGCTCCTCTATCTTATCTGAAGCCGGTGGGAGTGGGATGACGGTTGCACGTTGTGACTGCAGTGACCTGCCTGGACCCCGGCCTGTCCAACTGCACCACCCAGATCGCCCTGGTCAACATCAACGGAGACGACGTGGAGAACATCAACCCCACACAGCAGCTGGGTGAGGACACACTGGTCCACAAACACACCAATAGTCAAACAGTTATAAACTGACAACCCAGAAACTTTTGTATTCAAAAGTTTCTTCAGTCAAAACAATAAATATTTGGAAATAAAGTGACATTTTAACAAGAAACTTCTGCAAAAAATTCAAAACAAATGTGAGCAGAGGTTTTAAAAACACTTAAAAAATTCATATAAAAGGCAAAAAAAAGGGAAGAAAAAATGTAATTCTAAGGTGATTGAAGAAGCTAAGGAATTTAAAAACTAAACGTATGTTTCAGTTTAACAAAAACTCCAACCTTACATACATACGTTTTTCAGGTTCTGAACAGGTTCTTGAATTCTTGACAATACTTGAATTTGCAATCTAATATTTGGCTAAAAGTCTAAATTTGGAAAATGTTATTTATAGTTTAACCCAGAACTCAAATTTCTTTCTCAGTTTTTCTTGTTTTAGGTTAGTTTTGTTGTGTTTCTGCAGGTAACTCTCACATTTCTAGCCAGAAATCAGATTGTCAATAAACATTGCATCTATTTATTTTCTAGTGTCTTTCCCAGGCTTTCTACTAATACAACTGAAAACAAAATCAAGAGATTTTCCCATTAAAATCCTTCATTAGTACAAGTTTAGACATTGAAAAGCAAAATAAAATTGACCAGTAGGTGGTGCTATTGTGAAGCTTAATGTTTAGATCTAACCTGAGATGTATAAAATGAATCTTGCTGCTGCCTTTCAGAGTCAGGAAGTTATTGCTTCTTAATTTCTATACTGAATTAATAATCAGGAAGTCAGACATTTGCTATAAAAACAGGACTTCTTGCACTTTTCTGACCAATGAGAAGCTTTTAATTCAAAATAAAAACATGGCAGCACGACATCAGTCTGCAACAATTGGCTCTAAATGAATCTGGAGACTTGCACGAAAAATGACTTTACCCATAATGCATAGCGCCACGTGGGGGGAACATCAACTGTTAACATAAAAAGATGATTTAGGCTTATTGATTCCACACGACCTAGACAAATAAAATTAATTATTGCTATAGCAACTGAGGGGAAATATGACACCTGTCTGAAAGTCGGCTCAAAATTTGGCCATCTGCATAAATACGATCCCAAACACAGAAGCAACTGCTTTGAGTTGCTGCAAAGCGTTGCCTGTTTTAACATGCAACAGGTGTGGCCCACTAGCTCATCATCCGGCAGTCCAGCTCCATTTAAAAATCTCTGAGTTCATGCTCCAGCTCTTCATCCCAGCCCGGAACAACGCAGGTCAATAGGTCACCTGTGAACTCTGTGCGGCATTCAGCTCTTCCAGTGGCTTAACCTGGCTCTCCTCTGCTCTTTTCCAGGTGACGGAGGTGAGTTTCATCTTGTTTTTTCCTTCACGAATGCATTTTTCTCTCTGGACACAAATCATCACGCCGACCTCGATCGTCTCTTCCAGAGTTTGTCGAAGTTATCCTTTTACCGCTCGATGAGTTCCAGTGCAAAATCGACGGTAGGTTTTCGAAAAAATGACTTTGGCCCAGGCGTGAAACACGTTCAAGTTCGTCTCAGTGAATTAGCATGAAGCCGAGAATTTTTTATATTAATCTGATAAGTGGTTTTAGCCTTCAAAGCTAGTTTAAATAAGTTTGAGTTTTTGAGTGAAACTGATCTAATATAAACATTTGTTGGACTGCTACTGTTAATGTAGCTAACCCTGATTTCTTGCCTAGACCTGATCCGGAGGGAGAAGATCATTGTGGACTCCAAAGTTTACATCTTTGCCATGGGAATGGCTCAGGCCTTCTTCAAGCCCAGGGAGCTGCCCGTCTTAAAGCAGTGATGGAACCAGGAAGAGTTAGTCTTTACTGTGACACGTGCCTTTGGATTTGAGGATTTTCCTTATTTTGATAGGAAATTTTTGGAAAACGTATGGATTTGTGCTTATTAATCTAAATTAATCTGATATTCAAATATTGGTCTCGTTAGTCGTTTCAACGAAGCTGTAAAGAAATAATGAAAGAGAGCAGGATCTAACCATGTTCACCTTTGCTCTCAATGTCTTTCATTCTCAACATGAGATTTGTTTAATGCTCGACATTCCTTGAGTGATGATTAGGAACACTTAATTGCATCAAACCTCTTTTTAATGTAGTTCTCAGGAAACATTCCGTAATAATTGCTAACATTGTTTTCAAAGAATCTTGGCACATTAGTTGTTATGGTGAATGTTAATATACCTGATGATGCACTAACAATGTGGGAGGGTGTTTTACTCTAGTGTACGGTTATGGTAATGCCAACCCAGTCAGCTGATCGAGTCATTCTGTACCCAAGTTTGCATAAAGAACTGACTGACCAGTGAATAAAAAGTGATTCTACCAGTGTTGTGACTGGAATGTGTGCTTTTTATTTCATGTTTTTCTGCAACGGACTAAGTGCTGACAGGTTAAAGACCCAGTTAGAGGAATGAAGATTAGCCCTGGGCAGAACGTATTGTGGGAAAAACGGAAATCAGGAAAGCGTAAATGAATCATTACTAACATACTTGACACCAGAGGGCGCTCTTTCCCCTTTCTCCACTCTTGCCACTTTCAAACGTTTGACGATGGCGCTGAAATCCCAGCTGTACAGGAAACCAAAGCTCACTAACGTGTAATTATGTTAGTTTATTGTAATTAATTAACTTCAGACCACCTTGCATTTTTTTCTTAAAATGAAAATGTGAAATACTCAGCTATGTTATAAAAATGATGCTATAAAACCTCAACCATGCACTAGTGGATGTTTGTCTCTTAAAATCCGACAAAAAAACTAAGAACTAGTGGTTATAATGTGACAAAATGTCAAGTCCAAGTTTGTTTATGTAGCAACTCCTGTGCCTTACGAACCAAATTCAACTAAAATCGAAGACAACATGCGATAAAAATGTACAGCGTGACCAATGTGGTTCGAACTCAGACTTTGGATGGGACGCCATCCATTTTCCTGGAGCATGAATTAACAGAAGCCAAGATGAACTAAAAGGCTCAGCTTTCAGGGACTGAAAAAGAAGTAGCATGAAATTGAACCCTGCAACAGGAAGTCAGTGTAGAGAGGCCAACATTCTGAGTATGTGCTGCTTTCTTTGTGTACCGCTGCGGTTTTGACCAACTGGACGGTTTGAAACCGAAGGAACAGAGATGCAGCTGTCCAATCTGCAACAACAAAACAGATGAATAACATTAGCTGGAATGGCTTCTGTGTGTGTGTGTGTGTGTGTGTGTGTGTTCGCCGCTGGAGATGCACCAGCACCACTCATGATCCCTCTACGGATAAACGTGTAAGATAGAGAATATGGATTAGGTACTTAAAGTTCATGTATTTCAGTAACTAAATTAAAACACATCTATATTAATTCTCTGCAGACTCACATTTTAAGCTTAATTTATGTTAATTATATCATCTTACAGCCAGGGGTGAAAGTAGGCGGGTACGGTCGGGTACTGCGTACCCCTAAAAGATTTAGCGGGGGTACATCCCGGGCACGAGACGCCTCCCTGTACCTCCGTCCGACACGAGACGCCTCTCGAGCCTCCGTCGGTCCTGGCATCGAGTTGCCTCTCTGTGCCTCCATTGACCTCTGCCCCCGACCTTACCTTGGTAATTATTTTTAATCATATTCAATAAATGTGAATATTACTTAAAAAGGGCTGCACGGTTGGTAGCACTGTTGCCTTGCAGTAAAAAGGTCCTGGTTCGATTCCCGGCCCGGAGTCTTTCTGTGTGGAGTTGGCTTGTTCTCCCTGTGCATGGTGGGTTCTCTCCGGGTACTCTGGCTGTGTGTGCATGGTGGGTTCTCTCCGGGTACTCTGGCTGTGTGCGCATGGTGGGTTCTCTCCGGGTACTCTGGCTGTGTGTGCATGGTGGGTTCTCTCCGGGTACTCTGGCTGTGTGTGCATGGTGGGTTCTCTCCGGGTACTCTGGCTGTGTGCGCATGGTGGGTTCTCTCCGGGTACTCTGGCTGTGTGTGCATGGTGGGTTCTCTCCGGGTACTCTGGCTGTGTGTGCATGGTGGGTTCTCTCCGGGTACTCTGGCTGTGTGCGCATGGTGGGTTCTCTCCGGGTACTCTGGCTGTGTGTGCATGGTGGGTTCTCTCCGGGTACTCTGGCTGTGTGCGCATGGTGGGTTCTCTCCGGGTACTCTGGCTGTGTGCGCATGGCGTAAAGTGTGGGAGGAGCAACAGCAGCGCTGAAAGGCACAGGCTCCGTTAGAGCCCCTGAAGAGAGGAGCTAACTGTTAGCTGTGACTCTGCAGCACAAACAAAATACCCTCCAGTAAGTAAATACTCAAACCAAAAGACATGTAACACATTTTATTTAGTTTCACTGCTCAACAGGAAGAAACACATTAATAAAAATCAGACTGCAGTTTGTTCATTTCATTACTTTGGCTGAATCATGATAAACTGCCTTGTTATGCATGAAATCAAAACTAGCAAAACTGGCTACATTGCTTTAATAGACATAGCTTTTTTTTGTTTAAGGTAGCAAATATCTCAATTATAGAAAGAGCCTTTAAAACCATGCATTAAAATCTGAATATTTTTCCATAAAATCCCTGGTGCTTTGAGCGTTAAGTTGAAGTTATGATACTTCCCAGATATTCACCGACCAGGTTCTCAGCCATCCAGGACATGGGAAAACCAGAAAAGGTTTAAAAATAAAACAGCAAGTTATAATTTGAATATCACATAACTTGTATTGAGAGCCACTACAATAAATCTATTTATGGGGAATTTTATTAAGTGTAGTCACTCATTAAAACGTATTTTTATTTAGTCTTAATTTTTGCAGAGAAGATTAGATCAGTGAGACTGAATCAAACTCATATCTAAACAACATTTGGATTTTAGTTTGTTTTAATTTTGGTTCCTAAGGGTTCCAACAGTTTGTTTACTGAGAAAAACACGTTTGTTGTACATTAACACTTACTAGTCGCTTTGGTTCCTGCAGCTTGAACTCATGAAAAACTTTTTGAATCACGTTACAATTCACTGTAACTTTTCTGACCCCCTCAAAATTACGCTTAAGAAATTTCTTTGCTTATTGTCTCCCCAATAATGAGATGGGATTTACTCCCTTGGCTTCACTTTAGCTAGTTATCTTAGATAGAAAAGTTGGCTGGGACTGTTGCACTTACTGTTAACAGGAACCGCTAAACTACAAGAGGAAACTTTTTAACATTTGTCTTGCAATCAAAGGATAAAAGGCCTAGTGTCAATATCTCGGCTTACAGAATTGCCAAAAATGACCATGTGTTTTGTTTTTATGTAATTTAAAGTAATTTAAGGGTATACGCACCGATTAATGTTTTCAAGGCAATGTAATAACAGCTGAAATTAGTCTGTTTCTGTTTTTAAAGTCAAATAAATTTGCAAGTGAACTGTAAAGCAGTGTGATAAAGTATTATAGTGTGGAAAAATTGACCCCAGGGATAGAATTCAGTGCCAAAAAAGGCTAGCCCAAACATTGTTGTTCGACTTGAACAATAACTAAAAGTGCAATGGGTTTTTTTTTTTAAACTGATTGGACCTAAGTCACTGAAGAACTGAATGTGAAAAGCATATTTTTAAAGCTCCTTTAGACATCAGCTTCTGGACATTTGAATAAACTAGACCTCAGGGATTTCTCCCAACCGTTCCCCATTCGTTATCCAACGCCACATGGTTCCGATCTGCTACAGTAGTGCACTTGGACGGGAAAAGTAAGCAAATGTTGCAGGAATTTCACATTTGTCGCCTTCTTCCTAACTGCTGTCGCATAAGTTATAGAATGGTGGGCTACTTTGGTGGGTGGGCTCTGAACAGAGCGTAAGAGAAGACCAGATGCTGATTGGACGTGGTCCAGTCTCTTTGAATTGCTTGGAAGAGGGGAAAGCTTGTCCTGTGAAGCACATGTGAACCAAAGAGCTCAGTGGAGTAGAACAGAACTGTCATTGTTCTTGTAAAGTGTGTCTGTTTGTCTTAGATATACAGAAAATCTATGAATTGGCAAATTGTCCACCTCATTTTTGAGGTTTTCCACAAATGGAAATAATTCTGGCAGTGCTAGCCGACCAGAAAGCTGGATCTACCGGACGGCGGTGCTTTAGTCCTTTGATTTATGTGGAACTAAACGTCGTCATTTCTAACAGTTTTCAGCTTTCACTTAAGTTGCAAAGAAGTTGAAGATCGAAACCAGGGGTTTTCTTTAGGAGCAGAACAGATCTGGCTTTTCTTTCAATGCAAGGGAGCATCTTGTTTTAAAGACCTTCCTACCTTCATTAGATTACAATTATGTTGTTCCTATGAACGCTCCTCCTGTCTGCATGTTGGAGAATTAGGGTTCATAACGTCTAAATCTTTCACTCACCACTGGAATTTATATTTTCAGGTGAGTTGACTGTCACAATGAATCCATAGACTAATGCAGTGGTACATTTTCATCTATAAAGGTATTGTTGGATTGTTCCCACCTTACTTAGATGTTACTTATCCACACTTAGCCTCTAATCATATTTAGCGTCCAGCCACACTTAGCCACACTGAGTTTTCAACCACACTTAGCATCCAGCCACACTTAGCATCCAACCACACTTAGCATCCCACCACAATTAACAACTCTTAATGTTCAGCTGCATTTAGCCACATTTAGCCTCCACACTTAGCATCTAGCCACAGTTAACAACACTTAGCATCCACTTAGTGTGGCTAAGTGACTAAGTGCGCCACTTAGCCACACTAAGTGGCTAAGTTTGGCATCCAGCCAGACTTAGGAATACTTAGCATCTAGCAACACTTAGCCACACACTTCTCTCTCAGGACTTTCTGTCCTTCAGGGTTCCATTAGTGCAATCACAACTTGGAAATAAAAAGACATGTTCTTAATCTGCTCTGTCAATAATTTCAATCTTATACAATTTGATCTTGTTTTTAGGCCACATTTCCTTAGCTTATTAAATTGGGACAGTTTATTTACTTGTATTTGTTTCAAATAGGTTTCTCTCTCTGTCTCTCTTTCTCTCTCTCTCTCTCTCTCAAGTGAAATCTTGGATCTCAGTCAGACCCAAGGGTTGAAAGGTGGATAAAAAAATTAAACTATCAAGTCCCTATGGTTCAAACCGTGTCTTAAAATTCTCCACTCCGATGAGCCTCTTTAAAGTGAATATTATCCAAAAACAAAAATTTAATACAGTCTATTACAAGAACAGCCCTGCCCATGTTAGAGTAGTTTCGCTACGTTAACGTTGATTTCTTTCTTTGGTACCTTTTTTTTGGTTGAACACCTTCGTCCACATGCTTGCTCCCTTCATAGCTTGTAAGAAAATAATATTTTCAGTAATGATTTTCTTCTTATTGCTTGTCCATAAAGGCAAGATGTCATGATCTGTAGGACCGTTGGGTTTATTCGTTTCTATTTTCATAATCTTTTTCTCGTCCATTTATTTAGATCTTGCCATTTAAGTGAATCCATTTGTTAGTTAATTTATTCACCTATGTTGCCCCTTTATTCACTTAGCTTAGTATTTATTCTTTTCCTTGTGGTTCTGGTTTCCCTGTGTAGCCTGTTCCTCCTCTTCTTTCTGATTTTTACTGGCGGGTGACATCTAACTGTATTATCGCCATCTACTATGCTGGAGTGTGGACCAGAGTACCTCCCTTTAATCTAAATTATTATTCTATATAATCCTGTTTCCTTAAAAAAAAAATTAATAACTGTTTTATTTATTGTATGTTTAATTAATATCTTATTAAGTTTTAATGTCTCTATATCATATTTCTTCTTTCTACTTACTGTATATTTTTCACAGTGAATTATTACACGTTCTACTGTTTCCATATCCCTGCCACACTCACAACTACCTGTTGGATGTTTACCTATCAGCCGCAATCTTGTCATCACTACTTGCTTTTTTCGGTTTTCTCCAATTATTTCCATATTCCCTACTTTCTTTTGTATATGAAATAAATGATGACCTTTAGTTCTTTCCTCCCGCAATTTGAGCCTGTTCCTCAGTCTCTTCCAATTTCCCCTCAGCTGTTTTTATTTCATTCTGATTGCCTCCATCGGCGCGCTCATTCCTCTGTGTATTTAATCCTGGTTAACCTCATTGCTCTCCACTACTTTCTCTGTCTATCCGCTGAGATTTGTCCTGCTGTTCTTTGCAGGCGGCAGTTTTGCCAGTCTCTCAGTTTGTGTTAATAAATCCACTCTCCGTGTTCATGTTAAAAAAGTGGTTACATTTTAAGACACATATGTCTTAAAATGTATGTCTTGACTAATACAAATAGAATATATGAGATTTATTTTCTTAATACATAGAACATTTTTCTTAAAATAAGAAAATTTTACGCTATTTCAAGAAATTCAGTGTCAAGTAACATTTTCTTTACTTGAGATAATTTTTCTTAAAATAAGATAATATATCTTACTCGTATAAGTAAAATTGGCTTGTTTTAAGTAAAAATACACTAATTTTAAGATATTTGTTGGTTTATCTTGGTTAGATATTTTTTCTTGTTTTAGGAAATCTTGACAAGATAAATTTTCTTGTTCTGTTGGCAGATAATTTTTCTTATTTTAAGAAAATTATACCCTATTTTTGTACTTTTTTTTCTTGTTTTTGAAAGGGGACTTTTTGCTGTGTACGAGGAGAAGAAAACAAAAATATTTCAGCAGTTTAACAGACAGTTCTACAAATACATTCTCCCTTAGAGGACGTTTATAATCTCGATGTGGCCCGAAATGAAAATGACTTTGACACTGCTGGTCGTGTTTGGTGTCTTCTGAGTTGGAACAAAATGCAAACAGGAGGACGGAATGGCCATATGAACCAAACTAGACAAAAAAAAAATTCTTGGTAAGGTTTCGTGGCAAAGTCGCTAAGACAAACTGATGAACAGAAACAAAAATAAATCCAAAACTTAGGTTGACAAACTAAACTAACAGAAGGAATGAGCTAAAACAAGAAGGAAATGCAAAGCAAATCCAAAAACTCAACTGAACAAATGGAGGAAGTAAACTGGAATGGGGATAAAATAATGGAAACTATGAAAGCAGAAGTCCACAACAGGAAGGGGATAAGACATCGCTGCCCTGGCATAGAGGAATTAAACTGCCTTTCACAATCCTGACAAACCAGCAGAGACAAAACAGGAGTCACATGTTTCTGCTTAACTCTAGTTTAGACAGGATCCACGGAGCTTGTTAACGGCCAATAGGAGTCCAGTAGAGCTTTTAATGGAAACAAATGCTTCCAGCCAACGACTCCCCACACACACATGCACACGCACGCACACACACACACACACCACTGACACACATTACAAAACTCCACCGACTCCCTCCAGATTCCAGCTAATTATTAGCGTATGTGTGCAGCGGTGCATTGCATTATGCAGAAGAAACTCATTGGAGCAAAACAAGAACTGTATCGACTCTGCCAGCATGTAGCTTTCATTGGATCATTTATATCATCTTTTTCAATATGTATCACTTTGAGTTATTTACTTAGCTACTGTTATGAGCTATTGTAACGGTGGATTCTGAAATTAGTTTTAGCATTTAATGCTCGCATGAATGCATGTTTTATGTTTTAGTTGATGCTTTTATGGAGACCCAAACCTCCTCCTGGGATAAATAAATCCTTTTTTTTTCCTTGGCTGGCCACAAGATGAAATCATGTAGTTGTACTTTGGCAAATGACGGATGCTGGCAAACATGATCAGAGAAACTTGCTTCCCCCGAGATACGACCATTTAAATCCTCGTAGTGAAATGAACAGTTCTCCATAACTCATGAGTCTTTTATGAAAACAACCTGGAATGAGGGATGGGAGCTAATAATGTGGCCTGGCAACAATACAAGGAAAGCGGCTGCAAACTGTCAGTAGATACGTGTTGAGATAGAAGATAGGCGTTAGAGCAGGTCAGATCGTTGGTCAATCAAATACAGAAGCACTTGTTTGTAGGGTTTCTGTAAAAAGTCTTGAGTTCCAAGAGCACCAGAGCAAAGAGATGAAGGTTCACTTGGCTTTTTTTCCACATAAATGAATTTATTTCAGCGATATAATCACCAAGTTTAACATTTAACTTAAACATGTATGTTTGCTGCTGTTTTTTTTTTTTATATTTAATTTGAAAGTGTGGGTGTGGAAGTGACACCTCTCAGAAGCAAAGAAAACAGCATGTAGTTGCATGCCAAGTGCATTTCCTTCCAGGTATCTCAACTTTCTGAGTTGCATTTTCTTGTGAATATTTTTTTTTTAAATTTGCACTACAAACAAACCTGTGAGCGAGTGAGTTTTCCTCAAATAATCTGAAGTTCAGTTCCATGGCAGAACATGTTGCTTTGTGTTTTGGAGCATCTGGTTCCCAAGCAACAATCTGCCAATTCATCAACAGGTCATGGGGAAGAGGAGCTGAGAAAGTTCAATAGAGCTTGTGGCCAGAGCATTTTTGCCTCATTTTGCAGCCATCAAACAGTCACGTTATTAATACTCTGAGGACGTTTTCATCTCTTCCCTCTCTGAAGTTCTGTAAATCTCTCTGGGATCGCATCACGTTTCAATTAGACTTCACCAACTTCAAAAGAACAACTTGCTCAGCAATGTCTGCGCATATTTAATTCAAACAAGGTGTTCGCTGCAGCTTGTTAAGACTGCTCCAGATGTACAAGTTCAACACTGGTCAATGAAAAGGAGTGCGAGAATTATGGAATTATGGGCGCACACTATCCCGGATTGCACCTCAGGGGGCACCCAAAGCATCACTCATGAAAAATGATCATAATAAAATGTTAAGAACATGTAAAGCATGTTAACAGATGTAAGAATTACAAAGCCATCATGTTTTCTGGAGAAAAATATTTATCTCCTGGTCCGTTCCATTGTACCGCCATCTCAAATTTGGCAGACAGATGTGTTTGGACAAGGGCTAAAGGAGTTGGGGTAAAAAAAAAAACTAGACAGTGGAATTATTTTACTATTGCGGACAAAAAAAATATATAGAAAAGCACAATTTTACATGCTGTTGTTCACTACTGGAGCAACATTAAACATCTTTGAACAAATGAAAAACATGAAAATTAAAACAAAATCAACAAACATATCAGAAATGGCCCAATGTTCAACCTGATGCAACTGACCGGCTTCAGAAATGAAGTACAGATATGAACTCTGAACCGCAGTATAAGTACTGTGTTACTAATGTTATATTAAGTGTGTGTAACTGTCTTTGTAGTAGTTTATTTTTTGTAAAGGTCATTAGCAGTGACAGTAGCTTGCAACAGTAGTTGTTGTCACGGCTAATCAGGACCCAAATAAACAAAAAGTCAGTTAATCTATAATAATACCCGTCACACCTGTCGCAGGTTTCTATTGAAGTCCATATGCCCTCCAAATATGCTAATTTTTTTTATTGCAAAGCAGCTAATCGAAGACCGCCATGCATTTTCTGTGGCTTCTGATTGGCTGTACCCCTAAGAGCAAAGATAGGAAAGACAGTGGATGTTTTCCTCTATGGTAGTGCTAAGACGATTTCTACTATTAAGGTATTTTAAGTTATATTTGGTGTCTGAACTTTTACAATAGGCAGTGGAAGTGTTTTTAAAGACCCAATAGAAAATAAATAAATAAATGACTCATTCTGGATCATTGCAACATTTACTTGCTTGATTAGTGCATCTCAATTTAGATTTTAATAATCACATTGAATACAATATTTTAGCAACTTATGTGTAGAACTGTGACACTTTTACAAATGAATGGGCTTCCTAGTAGAACAGAGGTTACTGTAATCTCCTCCCAGAAGGTTCGGCTCTATGTGAGGTCTGTATGCATGGGTTTACTCCAGCTTCTGCTGTTACTTCAAAAACAGCATGCCAGGTTAACTATGTATTCTAAACTGACTGAAGTGTGGCGATGTGTTTCTATTCTGGCTCCGTTATGGTCTGCTGACACATCCAGGCGACACCCCACCACTCATTTGTTTACTTTAAAGTCGGGCTATAAGGAAAGCGCCTGCTAGAGTTTACATAGGAATAAACAATCTGACTGTAACATACTCAAAAATTCCAAAATCATCATCCGAAGCAGTTCATCTTCGAAATTAGTGCTGGGAACTTGCAGAAATGTGTCAGAGCTCACATAAGAATTACATCCCATTTGGGGAGGAAGTTTACATCCTCCAGAGACAGGAGGATGTAAACATCATTAGTTGCATGTATCCATGCAGGCGTCCATCAGTTAGAGACTTTCATAAAGTTGGCAGATGAAGGTCATTCTTCACCATTTGACAAAACAATGGCAGCTAAATCAAATGAAAGGTCAGATTAGATTTTACTCAGCAAACATAGAAGAAGGAAATGCTCTGGTCCCAAGAGAACTAAATTAAACAGTTTGGTCTGAGTGCAAACCATCCCTAAGTGTGGCAGAAAACTAGACGTATTACCCTAAACGTAACATTGCCACAGTGAAACGTGGTGGCTTCATCATGCTGTGGGGACGCTTTTCTTCAACAGGGACAGAGGCATACGGGAAGATGGATGCAACCTAAAGATGGAATCCTGCAAGAAAACCTGCTAAAGGCTGCAAAAACATTTTCTTTTACAGCCACGTATCATTTCCTTCCACTTTCATAAATAGGAACTAGTTAATATTGGTCCAGCACATACAATCCCAATAAAATACTAGTTTGAGACTTAAGTGTAAAACAACATCGTCAATTTTGGCTAGTTCAAAACTCAAACAGCTAGCATAGTTCTTCTAGCTAGATAGCTGCTATCGGATGCTAATGCTGTCGGACCGAAAATACTAGTTGGTGACTTCAGTGTCAGAAACATTGTCAGTTGCTTTTGGCTAGTTAAAAACTCACAGCTAGTTCTTTTGCTAGCCACTAACTGTCTAAAGCTTACCGTCATGTTTGTGGCTTCAGTGTAAAAACAAATATTGCGTCAGTTGCTTTTGTCTAGTTCAAAACTCTAACAGCTAGCATCTAGTTCTTTTGACTAGCTAGCCACTAACCATCTAAAGCTAAGTGTCACTCAGACTTCAGCATTCCAACTATTAGGTGCATCCCTGGTATGTCACACCTGAAACTAATAGTTGGATTGCCTCATCAGAATGCAAAAGTTTTAGTTTTTATGACCTAATTATTTAAGTCTGTGCATATAGATCTAAAAATCGCAAGAGACCGACCCTGCAGAGTTGAGACCGACCCTAACTCTGCAGGGGTCGACCGCAGAGTTGGGCCCCTGCGGTGGATGCCATAATAACGAGAAGTAAATATTTTGTTGTTTATTAAATCCAGTTAATTTCAAAAATACATGACAGTCTAGAAAGCATAAACAACAAATATATCAAAATAATTGCCAACTTTCTGATATTTCATGAATGTTTAGGTCTAGTAATAGATAAGAATATGTACAGGGTCACAACAAATTAAAGTGTTCTAAAGAGTGCATCCCACTGATACATTACAACAAAGTAGTTTTGAGGCATCACGTAAGATTAAGGCTACAAGAGTGAAACTGCATGCCTACTAAAGCACACCATTGATATTAGTGATTTGATTGAAAAGAATAAAAATACTGAAATCAAAAAAGACATTAAACATTATAAAATATACATCGATTAAGCACTGTGCTGGCCATAGAGGAGGCCTAAGGCACAAGGGAGCTGTTGAGTCACTGCAGTACTGACTGCTATTGGAGACCCTTCCTTACCCACTGCATCACCATCCACTATGACTCTTTGAAGATATTTGGATGATATGTGAGTTTTGACAACATTTCATTTCACTTTAGGAATTTAATTTGGCACTGACAATTTAAAGGGCCAGTGATTTTTTTGTTTTGCTTCAAATTTCAATCATGTTGTTTGCCTTCATCTTTCTCCACACACACTTGAACTCACGTGTTTAGCGCACATTAATAACAAAGCCAGACCAAAATAGAAGTTTATTTCTCTTAAATTGTGGTGAAACAAGACAGTGGAGGTGTCATGCTGTGGGGAAGCTCTCAACTGCTGTTTTTATGCAAGAGTTACATTTCATGCACGCTGTACCTGCAGGTCAGTGAGATAACAGTTTACTTCCTTTTGTGCAATGCAATAAATTTGATGTGAATAACATGAGAGTTGAGAAAATTATTTTGTTCCCTTCATAAAAACCTAACAACAAAAAAATCCATGAAGTTTATTTATTAGAGGGGGTCCAAATCAAATTCTGCTCAGGGCCCCATATGATCTTGGGCTGTCTCTGGCTGGCCAGATGGATTAGCAGCATCAAAGTTTCTTTTATATCGCTAAAGTCACACGGATTGAGATCCTATGTTTGAACATTGCATAAAACCATCTACTATTTGTCACTCACATAAACAATCAAACTTAACATTTTTTCCTATAAGAAGATAATGCAGTTCTAATGGGTAGTTATGGTTTTGATTTGTGTACTTTGGAGTGACTGGGGTAAGAAGAGACATTTTTCATGTTTAGCTAATACATCAAGGCATATATATTAGCTTTAACCTATATATTTACATATATTTAAAGATGTTATGCATCCCTTAAAATAATCGGATCTAGTGTAAAATATTTAGATATTATAGAATTAATTTTTTTTAAAGTTCTCATGACTCAACTTACCCTGTGTGTGAGGTAAAACAAGCATAGGTGCAGGATAAGTTAGGCTGTAGTTGTTGTACACAATTCAATGGATACAATAGATAACGTGCTGTTTAGTAGAAAGAAAGAAAGAAAGAAAGAAAGAAAGAAAGAAAGAAAGAAAGAAAGAAAGAAAGAAAGAAAGAAAGAAAGAAAGAAAGAAAGAAAGAAAGAAAAGAAAACAGAATGCTTTCAAGCGTGCTTGGAAAGTGAACATTAAAATTTGGAGCAAAAAAAGGCACTAGAACTGAATCCTTTTTTCAAATTCGTGGTTTGATGGTAGCATCTCAACCAGCAGTTGAAATGCTACCCCAAAGCTAGCATTTGAACTTGATCTGAAATTGTCTTTGATTTATGACTTCATATTGTTGCTCAAATGATGTAAAAATCTAAATTAAAAATATTTGCTTTGGTCTAAACACAATTTTTATGAAACTTATGATAGACTAAATTCACTTTCAGGTGGGAAAAACTGTTTTTATCCCGCTTATTAAGGCGTTAGCGCCGACGCTACGGCTCCACCCTGGAGTGATTAGAGTAATTTTAACGTCGGCAGGTAAAGGGAAATAAAGGTGTAGTCACTTCTTCATGACGTTCTTACAGTCATAAACTTCATTAAAGAATGCCTTCCTCATATTTGGTCACATGATCAATGGTTTTTTTTTTTTTTTAAAGTTTCCTAGAAACAACTGATGACTCAACTTACCATTTGGCTCAAATTATTCCAGTCTCCTCTAATCCTTTTGGAGATTTAACATCCAGCAGAATATGTTGAATAAATCTTAGCTAAAGATAAAATATTTACAGGGAATCTGCCCTCTTTGTTTAAATAAAGTGACAAGATGGCAGATTCCAGGCTTCAACACAGCATTTCACAAACATGAGGGTGATATCACAGTGGCTACATTCATTTTTAAATACAGGCTGCTCGTTCTTCCTTCCTCTTTTTTTGTAGTTCCTCTGAAAAACTCTGTACAAATTTTACAACACGGAGGGGTTGTTCATTCGCTCCATCTCCTCTGTTTCCTGAGGGGGACTCTGTCTTTTTCTCCTACGGAAGAAAAACAAAAAGGGACTTTTTGTCAGCACAAATCTTTGAGCTCTCTGTTTAATAGCAGTGCTTATTTTCCAGCTTACCTTCGATATAGTACAAAGATGATGCCACTCATGGAAACCAATAGGATCACCACAGATAAACTGACGCCAATTGCTTTGGCGTCTGTTGCTAACAGGAAACAGAGAGAGAAACAAACATACTCAGCTAAAATACTTGTTCTATCAACCTTATTGTTATAGTGGAAAAATTATCATGTTGATTTTTGCAAAGTAATGGATTCTGAATTATAGACTTTTTTGACATTAAATGACATTTATTGAAACCATAATGTTGTTCTGCCCCCTGATAAAGATGTGGAACAAGCCTTAAAATAAACTGCAGCACCATAAAGTTGCACTCAATTTTTCAGAAATCGTCAAATGCATTTGAGTACATTTATTCTTTGTGAAGAAAAGTTTCTTTTTTTTTGAGTTGATCAAAGTTTGTGGGAACTTCTGTTGAGCAATCTCCAGCCTTTTGTTTCCAATAATGAACAACAATGACCTAGCATTAAGTGTTATGTCACACACAGGCCACCCAGCTGGATTAGAGCTCATCCTGCCACCACACATGGCTGGCTGTTAGGTAATCAGACAAGATGCAGCAACCAAGTCTCCACAACAATTAGATGCTTCTCTATAGGCCAGATGGTTGCTCTCTCACCCACCCTTGACTTCCCGGGAGGGGCGAGTGGCTCTTCGTCTCAAGCCAAGCGAGCAGAGACAAGTTTTGAGGGTGAGGAGAACGGGTTGAGAAAGCACAGTGAGTATTTGAGAGAGAGCAGAAGTTTTGAGTTCAGTAATTACAAGTTTTGAGAAGACAGACATGAAGTCCAGCTTTCAAACTGAAAATGCAAGCACAAGTATTAAAAGTTTTGTACACAAAAGACATGAAGCCCTGCCACTTGGTTCATTAGAATGTAGAAATCCTATTAGATCTTAACTCGGTCATTCCACGCTGATGTAGGCGTCTCCAGTTTGTACTTTGCACAGATGTTTCTGTGCAGTATAGCAGCTACTTCAGTTCCTTCTCCATTGTTAAGTCTCCCTCTAGCCGATTAATGTCTGGTTTGGTTCTAGCCAAATTGAGGAACATGTGTGCACAAATTGTCTTTCTCAATTTGGGCAGCCTTTAAAAAAGAAAATGGTGGTTTGCAAGTACCACTTTCATTCATCCAATGATGTCACGCTACAGGCCAGTCAACAAATGCAGTCTGCTGCCAATCAAACCACCGGCTTGTAATCATGCCTGAGTCGGTCCCAAAACACTGGGAAGATCCACACAGGATCTGCAAATGCTAACAAATCTGGTCTGAATCGATTAAATCCATGTCTTACCTGGTATGGTTCTCTGCTTCTATTGCTCTGGTGCTCAAAGTCTGCTCATGTCTTCAGTCCAACCCTCTCCAGCCATTGGTAGGATTTGCTGATATTGGCCACTTAAGTTGTCTGTTGGAGGTACGGTCCAGTTCCATGAAGGGGTTTATCCTCCCATGATGGTTCCTTCACCTCCTTCTCTTCCATTTTCTATTGTCCGAGTACTTCATCCCTTGGCGCCATCATCCTGATGGTACTCTGGGAGCTTGGATATTTAATCTCTGATGCTCATGAGACTTCTGTGTGCTTACAGCTTGTGGATACTGGATCTGGGGTGGAATCCACCATGAATGGTAAGAAGCTTGTGTGCTTGATCAATTTATTACCCTAGCAGGGTATCTGATTAGACACAGCTGTCAACTTCCCAGACCTTCTTCTTGTCATTGAGCAGAATTCCCAGAACTCACCTTACTCATTGCAGGTATTCCAACGCTTTATTTTCCTCAACATTTACTATTCTTCTTTCTGGAGGTGCAATTCCCTCTCTGTGGATTATCTGACCCTCATTTTAGTCACCATGTGGCCACATTTCTCCAGCCCAAATGGTATTCTGATGTCCCTGCTGTATACTGGTGGTGTGAACCAGTGAATCAATGTCTCTCTCACTCTTAGCATACAGCTCAACTCAGTCCATGTAGAAGAGGTTGGCCTACTTCTAAGTTGGTATCCATAGCCAGTCTTGCTGATTATTTAGCTGAGGGGGTTCAGACCTATGTACACCACCAGTTGGCGACAGACCTTCTCCTTGGTATTTCCCACATTTGATGGAGATATGGACAAATGAGCCAGATTAATTTATTTTAAGACCGTTTACACATCTTTACCACAGGTGTCAATAACTGTAGCCAGCATCAAGCCAGATTTTTCCAGAAAGTCGGGATATAGAATTACCTGTGTAGGTTTCTGTGTGGGTTTCTTTTATAGAGCTGTTTTCGATGCTATGGTTACTTGGTGAGTATGTGGAGTTCTGAGTTTCATAGGAAACCACTGTGGTTGTGTTTTCAGTTCCTACACACAAAAAGATTATTTTGCCACATTAATTATAAAAAAATGTCACATCTGAAAATAAAAGAAACCTCAATGAAACCAGTATATTCTTTCATGCAAAGTTGTATTCTAAACCTACACATCTTTGTCAGGACTCAGAATTCATATTTTTAATAAACTTCTAATGTAAGTTGTACGACAGCATTTAAAGCTATTCCTTAGGGTTTGGCACTCTAGTAACTCAGACCTTCTCAGGTGCAAAGTTCTAACAAAATTACTCTAAAAAAGGAAACCAAAATCTTAAATACTGTAGATATGTGATTATGGCATGACAACCTAACTAACCAGAAGTTAAGAACTAATACCAACCAAAGAGCGTCTCTTTAAATGTACATAACAGGATAACTACTGAGAAAACACTCATACTGAGATGACAAGACTTTAATTTTGTCGGCTTTTTAATACTTAAACAGTCAGACGCGTCATTATCTAATACAGCTTGGAATGAAACATTGACAGTGTATTAGGGCCCCAATGCAGGTGTTGGCCCGTATTGGTCAAGAAACATCAGATCAGGTTTTATAAAGATTGGGGATCGACCAGCAAACTACAATCGGTGCCCCCTAATGACAAACTGTTTTATTGTAGGTGTTTGTGTCTTATAGTTCATGTTTTCATTTAGAATAATAAAAAAATTACACAATATTTTTATAGTGCTTTTTTGGTCACTTAAAGACGTTTATGTACCTGTGCAGCTCTTTGGTCCCTTTAGGTGCGCCACAAATAATGATTGATTGATTGATTGATTGATTGATTGATTGATTGATTGATTGATTGATTGATTGATTGATTGATTGATTGATTGATTGATTGATTGATTGATTGATTGATTGATTGATTGGACAAAAGCAGCTGTCGATGATAGGATTCCCTGTTTCTTACCTGATGTACTTTGCTCCATATTAGCTGAGCTTGTAGTTTCAGTAGTGGTTCTTCCAGTCGGATGGCTGGTGGTAGTTCCTGCAAAATAGAAAAAGAAGTAACCATCTGTTATTTTTTTAGCAATACCAACTCTCTTCCAGCTGTCATTTAAGTATTTCTGTTTGCTTCTTTTAACGGGAGGGGCAACAGTAAAAAAATTTTGCAAAAACAAATCGCAATGAGACCTGGCGCATGTTCAGATGATGGTTTTACTCATTCATTAACTTTTTACAACCAGTTGCGTAATTTCTAAGAATTTGATGAGTCGGACACATTGTGGCTGAGTATTCCCCCTTCTCAGTCCCATTTGAGGGCTTCTAGTATGAACGGGATGCTTCAAATCACACCACAGATTTTCTCTGCAAATGCTCCCAGACTGATGGATGTCGATGGCTTTGCTTCTCAAATGTTTTGGAACTTTCAGATCAGGGCTGCTGTCATGTCTTGGTGTTGTTGGGGACTCAGATACAGAGACGATACGGGAGGAGCAAAGTGGAGAAACACAGTAAAACGAGCGGACCGGATCAGGAAATCTACCTAAATGAAAGATAACAGAGGGTCTGAGAAGGAGTAACTGAACTGAGGTGTATTTATACCGGGGACGATGATTAGAGGATGACATGGGTGAGTGAATGAGCGGATAGGAAACAACTATTGAAGACCAAGAAATTGAGGCACTGAGGTAAAAGTAACACTAATAACCCAAAACACAGGAGTAAAATTAAATATGAGTCGGAAGCAAAATTAAAAAAGGGAAACACAAAGTCAATTCGACTATGACAATTTTAAGGCTGTCTCATCAGACTGGTTCTTGTTCTGTGATGTTTTTGATACTACAGGTTTATCAGTAATGATGCCTGGAGGAAAATGAATCAAAAACACCAAAAACCGGTTCTCTTACCCTAACGTCATGACTTGACAAGGGGAGTAATTATGTTTCCACATAGGGCCAGGCTGGAGGGGGTAGCTTTTTCTTCCCCATAACCAATGAAAAAGTCAGTTGAAATTGAATTTACACATTTACTCATCTCTTCTTTAATTTACATTTGTTAGACTTATATTTAAGTCTAACAAACAGAAAAAACAAAAAACTAGAAAAAGTCTGTAAAGGGAAAAATGCTTTTTTTTTTGCTGGCACCTGACACTGGTTATATTAGTTGGAGTAAATGTAGATTTAACTGACCCAGTTAAAGAACACGCAAGTTTGTACACAGTTAATGGAAATTCATAGTTATGTTTTCCACTTCCTCAGTTTTAGAAGATGCTAAACTTCATCATTCACAGCAATTCAAGCTAATACGCACTGCTAAAATGGAACCAGACTTCACCACATTATAAAGATTTCATCAGAACAACTCCATCAGACTAACTGAACCCAGATCAGTCAAAAAAATTGTTTCATTTTAATTTAATCAAGAGGAGTTCAGGAAAACACATCAAAGGTACAGAGAAAAGAAACAAAACTTGTTAAGGTTAGAGCTTCAAGCTGAAATTACAACATTTAGAATCTTTATTTATTGTAGCCCACATCCTAACATGTTTCAGCCTGTCGCCTAAAAACATGTAGTACTGCCCCCTAACAAATATGTTTATGCACATACTCGAATCACATATCGATAAAAGTACTACTGCAGAACACGTGCTGGCACGAAAACATAACCTAACGTTTCATTTTCTTTAGCAGGCCTGTGTCTTGTGTCTGCTGCTTTATCAAAACAAGCAGCAGCAAAAAGTTACAACACTCACCACAATTGAAAATTTTTTTAAACTTTTGACTTAATTAAGTTCAATTCAATTCAAAAATACTTTTTACCAAAGGGAAATTAAATGTTGTTGTTACTAATGTAACCATGCCTACAAATACTGTTACAGTCTAAAACTTATTTCATATGTTAATTTCAAGAATGAAATTTAGGCGGATATAAACTCGAGAACTGGAGAAGTAAAGCCTGACCAATCTTAATCCTACACTGGCTGTAAAGCGTTTGGTTTACAGAACTATTTAAAAAACCTACTTTATGTTTACAGTTATGAAATAGCAATCTGATTAAGTATAAACTACAGGGATACGGGTTTAGAGGTTGATACATAAACAAAATGTATTTGTAAAGCAATCCGCCTTGGATTCGCAGCAAAAACCAAAAATAATATTCATGTTCTTTCAATGGTACACATTGATCCTACGCCTTTGGTGGCGCAGTTGTGAAACTTGAACCATCTGAAACAGAATAATTTAATAGTTCATCCATCAACTTCAGAGCTTATCAGTTAATACAGCAGGTCATAAAAATAATGAAAAAAAAATCAAGAGGAAGAAAAAACAAGATAAAACCCAATCACTAAATTTCACTGTATGCAGAAGATACGCAACTATTCCTACAAAATGTCCAAATTCAACACAGTTTTCACATTATTATTATTATTATTATTATTATTATTATTATTATTATTATTATTATTATTATACAGTTTTTTGACTTGAGTAACTTATCAACTATTGAATGATGTCATGTTTTATTAAACTAATTTAACAGCAATCTAAATTTGCAAACCTAAACAAAATATGAAAAACACAACCCATTCATATTTAGGTAAAAGTCTAAATGCAACTTCCCAACTTCAGAGCTCCTTTAAGTTTTCTGAATCAAAGATTCAGAACTCCATACTTCCAGACTAAAACTTCCAGATTTTTCCATCAGCATTCAGAACATCTGAGTACAAAACACAAAAACTTGTTTCGTTTAATTTCTTTTTCTATGGTCTCATCTCATGAAACAACACAAGGTCAAGTTGGCTTCTGATTCAGCAGCGTGGTGAAGAACTCTTCCACTGATGTTTTGGTCAGCTATACAAACACAGATCAGCCCTTTTTCAAATTCTACAACACACTTTTCCAATTCAGATTCTTTAAAAGACTTTGAGAAAAATAGGAAGTTCAGCAAATTGTTGTTCAACCAGGTCTTGTTTAAGAACCGCAGATCCAGCCTAAGAAACTGCAATAAGAGGAACAGAGGGTTTAACAGCTCTGAAACAACTCTGAGTATACCTTTTCCTGGACGTATTCAGTTCTCTTTCAAGAAACTTTCTATTTTCTAATAATATCCAAACTTGGAAAACAATCGCTCAGCTTCTTCAATCTTTTCGACCCTGTTCCAACACACCTTTTACCCTTTGGTATCAACGTACTGCGTAATTCAAGCTGGTGCAGGCAACAGAATGATGAACATTCTTCAGTGACAGATAACATGAAAGACTAAAAGTGTGAGGGAGCAATACATCAATATCAATATGTTAAACTGCCTTGGTAGCATAGTGCATCTACATTTAGCAAACAGGGAATCTGTAACACTTGTTGCAATGCACTTATATTTAAAATATATTTCAATAAGTCTTTAAATTTTAACTAAAATCAAATAAAGCTGCATTTTTTTTCTGATGTTAAACAACAGAAAAAAAAAAAGTTTAATACCTGGAATGTGTGAAGTCGAGTCTGGATGAGCTGGAACAAGAAAAGCGTGTTTATTAATTTCAAGGTCAAAAGGGGGTTTCTGTTAAACATTTATTAGCAGTTAACATCATACCTGTAGAAGATACGTTTTTTAACGTTTTCATTCAGCATGAATTTTGATCATGTGAAGCAAACACCTAGTCTAAGAGGGTCCTAGACAAAGGCCGGCTAACGGGGTCCAATCCCAGAAACGTCACTGTGGTTTATGCTCCCAGTTTTCTAACGAATCTTTAAAACAGTAAATCAACAACTTGATGCCATCTGCTCTGTTTCTTTAAATAGATCACTTTTTAAACTAATTTGCATAATGAACTAAAGTTAATACACTGTTAACGAGGATCAATTGAAATGTATGCTTGATGTCTTTCAGCTAAATGCATTCTTGCTTATGTCTAAACATATTATTACATAAAGCGTGAATTAAATGTCTTGTCCTTAAAACAAGACAATAAGTGCATATGTATATATATTTTTTTTCCTTTTTTTCCTATTATGGTCTATAATATGCATTATTTTATGTGGCTCAAAATAAAGCAATTACTAATTGCAATGACTTCTTTTGTAAAAAGTCAATTCACAACATTAAGATTTGTTGTGAATTGGTGCTATAGAAATAAAAAATAATTCCAACTGAATTACCATGTTTGCATATTCACAAAGCAATCAGCTATTACTTAAGCAGGAAAAGTAGGTAAAAAGAAAGTGGTGCGCCCCCTATAATGTTCCTGTGTGAAACATACAGAAAAGACACATGTCAAATGTTCCTACAGAGAATAGCTGCTAGATCTGACACTAGAGTAAAAAGCAACAATATTAAGTGAACGTTATTTTATTTCTTTACAGTCACTCTTTACATGTTTCATACTCGGTGCATGTTTCGCATAGGATGATAATTTATGGCGTACCACCTCCAACCGCCACTGTCTATGTAACTCCTCTATAATTTTGTGTAAATAACTGCCGAAGGCAAATGTGACGACACTTTAAAGGTTCATAAAGTAGCATTTGGATGAACTAGAAAATGCATCATCTGTTTAAAAATAATAGAACTTCACTGGTCTTGACCTGTTTCCTGGACAAGCTGTTATCTTTTGGGAGCGACTCATTTGTATTTATAATAATTAAGGAGCTGTGTTTGGCAGGTAAGACGTTAGAATAGGCTTAGAATAAGCAGCTACCCATGCATAATTATGCATGGGAAAAATAAGATACTCCTGATAAGGAGAAGCATTCAGTTTTTATGCTCCACTAATCTGGAACAAACTTCCAGAAAACTGCAGAACTGTCAAAACACTGAGTTCCTTTAAATGAAGGGTGAAAACCCGCCTGCTTAGAGCTGCCTTTGAATCATGATAACTGGAACATTTCTCAATGTATATCTGCTTGATGATTTTGATGGTGGCATTTGACAAAATGTAATGTCTCATAATTGGTTGTTGAAATATGTTCTTATGCTGTAAAGCACGTTGAACTTACTTGTTGCTGAAATATGCTAAACAAATAAACTTGACTTGATAAACCTCAAATAATGCACAGATATGACAAAAAACATTATAATACCATCTAATTATTTGTATTTCATGCAGAAAAGCAACATGTGTTCCTGCTGCAGCATACATTTCACCGTGAATGTTTTTCCTAACCAGAAATGTGTCTAAAAAGCAAAATCATTCTTTGATGTATGGATGGGAAAAGTTGGAGTTCTTTCAGCTGTTGGTGTTGTAGTTGACAGAAAATGGTGTAATTGCAACAGAAAGAGCGCAACTCTCATCGCAGTCGGATCTCTTACTATCAGCAGGGAATGTTTTAAATTCCTGCTCACAGTGTGTGTAAAACTCCTGTTAGCAGAAGTTATTCCAATATGTCAGAAATGCTGATACAAGCCTTTGGAACGATCCTCAAAAGTCTTGAACCGTGACTGATAAACACTCTGCTGTGTTAACTGGTTTCTCTGGGTCAGTGTTTATTTCCAGCTCAGACTAGCAGCTGGTCCTGTCATGGTTTACAGGCTGAGTGAGAGTTTTGTGTTCCTTTCATTTCACTTCTTAAAGTTTTTATTGGTTCCATATTGGCTTTTGCTTACCTTACACAACTTTGCTTAACATCATTTGGATTTAATTTCTTGTTGCTTTTTTCTCAGCCGTTTTGGTTTCTACAACGGCGTCGCAGATGGAACAAAAAGGAGCACATTTCCGCTGAAACCTCTGAAATTTTGAGACTTATCTCAGAAATATTGCAGAAAAAACTTAGGTGTTCATTTTTTTTCTGATATGGTCAGAAATTTTCTTGGAAAAAAAATGGACATTATTGAGTTTCAAAACTCAAAATTTTTAAGCTTTCGAAACTCAAACGTTCACGATTTTTCTAGGAAATTTGTGTGATTTCAAAATTTCAGTTTTCTCTCTCAATTTTTTGACTTTTCAAACTCAGACACTTCCAAGTTGTTGTTGTTTTCTATCTACAAAGGCACTTAAATCCTCCTGTGTGCTTCCCATGCACAGGATGATTTAGACCCAATTACTTCCCATCCACTTGGCTTCCAACAAATCCTTGTATTAGACTGTAATTTTACTTCATTTTGAGGCATGTAAAACATTGCTCTCATGTCGTCTTCAGTTCTGATATGTCAGCAGTTGTAACAACCCAAGAAGCTGCAGGCCAGAATCTCTTCCCACCAGTTCCATGTGTAGACATGCATGTGCTGCGTTCCCTGGGATTCAGAGTAGTTTCTCCAGTTTCACCCTTCAAAAATGGTTTCTCAGCTTACACGTGCCACCTCACAACAAAACTCTGATTTAGTATTCCTGGATAGGAGGGCACCAACCCATAAAACATGTCCTAGTTGAGTTTCTATTTCTGAAACTCTCCGAAACCCAACGCCTCACGACGGTAACTTGATAAAGTTTCATTGTTAAACGTTGGAAGAGAAAGAAAAAGCTCTTACGTATACACTCCAGTGGAACTTTGGTAGTGGTCCACTGCAAATGATTACTGCACTTGATGAGATTTGATGTTCCGGCCCTCCTCACGTAACCAGGAATGCACGTGTAGCGATATCTGTAGCTAACATTGAAGCAGTTTCCCGCTTCTGGTTGCAAAGTAAAATTTCTTCTGGGAATTTCTGGACATGCACAGTGGCCTGGAAGAGAAATACAGACATGGAAAATAACATGAAGGCTAATGTCACGCCATGGCTTGATTTTCACATCCTCTTTCTCCAGGAAGGATAAAATGTAACTCGGTGCTCTTTTCAGTTCCGGTTTCACACGTCAGAATGTAAAAGTCATTCAGGTCTCAAGCCAGTTCTACAGTTATTGAAATCTACCCCAAATGCTGTTCATTCATAGATCATTAAGATAATGTGAGTACCTCTATGGGAGCCATTTTGATAGTTTGTGGCTCTGGAGCTTACATGAACACCAAGAAGAAAAGATATCAGCAATGATGCTGGAGAAGCAGTAGTAACAGTTTAACAATCTGGAAAGAGCTATAAGAGCGAGGAGTGGGGGCCCAATGGTGAAAGAAATGACAAAACAACAAAAGAGCTGCACCTTAAACCCGGCAAACTTCAGTTAGTTTGTTAAAAGTTAGAGTTCAAGACAGCACAGCTAGAAAAAAATAACCAACAAGTAGCATGGAAGACCACAGAATGTAAAACTCCTATTAAAAAAAACAACAACAAAAAACTACATCTCAAACTGGACAGGTGACAGTTAGCATGTCGAATGCTAAAGTCCATGACCAGATGGTTGATACACGTATCACATTTTTGGAAGGGATGCGAAGAGAAATGATTCAGATTTACAGAGTTGTGTCTGAATGAAACAGCTTTAACAAGCTGAGACCAGACGCTGAGATGTTCACACCAACTACTAGGTGTGGTGGGCGGATGAGAGTGAGGATTTAGGTTTACTTACTAAGTTAAGATTTTTTTCCTATTGTCAGATTTAGCAATGTTGAGAACAAAAAAACAAAATAAATACAAAAAACCTCAGAACCTTTAGCACGTTAGCATGCCACATGTCGAAGTCGCAGTAGAACAATTAGTTTTTAAGAAAGCCTGGTTTTCACAAAGCCATGTTTGGTGAAAACATAGCAGCTAAATGGGCATGTCATTAAGTTAACCACCAGCATATTTTACATTTTACTGTGATGTTATCTGATCTGTCTGACAGCTCAAATTAGGCTATTCATCAGAAATGAAAATATGAAATGAACTTTATAATTAAATTAAGGTTGACCAAAATTCTGTAACAACAGAGATTGATGACTGTAGACAGAAAACGGTTACTTTGAAGTTACGGTTGCCGCATGTGCTTCTAAAATCAACGCTTTACACAACTGACTTCGTTAGAAAAAGACAGCTGACAATGCTGTGGATTGTTTTCTGCAAACAAGCTTACATTACGTAACTTTAGAGCTTAACAGAAAGAAGAAAAAACAAACCATTACATCCTGAAACATAAAATTGAAGAACTTTACAACCGTGACTGTAAGGTTATCAGTGGCAGCTTTAGATATTGGGAAACGCCCAGGGCATCGTTAGCAGGGAGCCAATGAGCGCCAGTTGAAACAACAACACTTTTCACCCTCTCAGTTGGATTTTTTTGCACGTACAGTCAGGGATTGTCTCCAGTTCTGTTGAGGTTTTTCAGAGTTTTGACGTGTTGCTGGGCACCGTCAGTCAACCTGAGGCCAGATGGGGTGGACATAAGGTCACCTTCCACGTCCTGTCTGTCTCGGTGCCACTTCAGGCAAGGTGCAACCGGGACATTTGGGGAAATTACAGCTTGGCAAACTGATTTACATTAACTTATTTATTGTCTAATAATTCTAATATCTAAGACAATCTGAACTAGAGTGCACCAATATGACAGTTTGCACCGATATCAATATCCGATCTTGATTTTGCTTTTATAGCTCATATTCTGTATGTTATATATGTTTCCCTGTACTCTTTTGACACTGTTGCATAAAATATAATGTTTGTTTTAAGGCTGAAACAAACATTGTTTATTAATATCAGTCAATACCGATGTTAAAGCAGATTTATCATGTATTGACCTCAATAGTTAATGATGATTTGGTCCAGTAGATCAGAAAAGGATGGATCATACGCTAAATTGCCTTCAGCACAAGTAAACCGCAAAGAGGAAGTAGCTTATTCCTCAGATAAACAGAACACTAATAAAGCAATATGTTTTCTTAATACATTTCTAGATTTAGTGATTCATAGATGTTCCAAAAAACCCCTTAAAAATGCTGTCTTTTTTCTATAAAATATAATTTCATATAACATTTTGGATCAAATTCTAGTCATATCAGAATATTTTGTTTGCTGCAAAACCTTAAAATTAGTCAATTTACACATTCAAACCTGTTTAATAACCAAATACATTTGTTATTAGCTTAATTTAGTTGTTTTTTTCTTTTCAAAAACACTGTTGCACGTAAAGAACTTGCTGTGCTTTTTGTTTTGTAATTTTACACTGACGCTTGAAACCACTGCTCCACCTCGTATAGAGAAAGTAAATAACAAAACAATATTTAACCACGGAAAAAAAAAACAACAAAAAAAAAAACAAACAAAACAAATGTATTTCAAAAATAGCCTGGATTTAACCGTAGGCATAGATGTCAGTGTAAATATAGACGAGATCGTTGTGTCCCTACCGACGCTGGAGAGCCGCGTCGTTCCGAGAAGACACACCATCAGGACGCAGACAGAAGTGGGGAATCGGTCTGGATCCATCTGCCAGCGCGGTGCGGTTCTACAGCATGTTCCCCGTGGAAGCCGTCACCCGGTAAGACCATCGTCAGGGAGGGATCTCCTGCCACCACCGCGGGGCTCGCTGCTGTCACGCTTTCACTTTCACACTCATCGACTTTCAGTTACGCATCGTCAATAAAGTCGGAGCGCACTTCTGGCTTGATTTGATCGACGCCATATTTGTAGTTTTTTTGTTGTTTTCGGAAAAGTGCAAGTGCAAGTTTAGGATGTAACTCAATGAATAATCAAACAGTCATTATTATTTTAGTGATTTAATTGCAAAATTGAAACTAGTGTATAACATAGATTCATGACACACATGCAATAAGAATCATTTCAAACATTTCATTTCGGTTAGTTTTGCTTTTCTTTTTCTTTTTCTTTTTTATGGTCATGTTTTGGTGTACACGGGCGAACGTCACAGTTCCTTTTTAACAGAAAAGAAAGTTGAGTGGAAGGAAAAAGTGTAATTAAAAGAGATGTACAAGCAGAAGCCATAACAACAATCTGTGCTGTAAAAGCCACTGGAGATGTCTCCTGGACATGCACTACAATTATTGCATTTCATGTGTTGAGAAAAAAGAAAGACAGTAATGTAGCTCAGTGGTTCAAAGTCTTACAGTCAGATGAATGTATATCTGATGACGATCAAAGTCCAAGAAGTGAGGCCACATTTCTCATCCCGTGAGAAGTCTCCAGAGTCCGAACGACTATCTTTTTGGTAGGTTATGCCACCTGCTGGTGTTCTCGAGTCAAGTCAGCCACCTTTATTGCAGAATTAAAAAGAAACAGAAACATTTTGCGATAATAATAATAATAATAATAATAATAATAATAATAATAATAATAATAATAATAATAATAATAATAAAAATAATAATAATAATAATAATAATAAGCTTACGTCGACAAATAAAGTAAAAGAAATAAAATAAAAAATAAAGCTATTAAATCCTCCCATCGCTAGGCGGCGCTCAACATTGTTACGTAACTTCTATTTTTGACTTGTTCTTCCGCTGCTTCCGTCTTGCAAGCTACACCGAGGGAAGGAGGTAAAGCAAATGTGCTAAAGCCTTTTATGTCTAATTTAGATATCCGTATGGTTGTATTATAAGAACTTTGAAAACGAATTCTTATAATTATATATTTTTGCCCGTATTTTCTCCAAGAGAATACAAATCAGCAGTGATATTAGCCTTAGCGTATGTTGGCAAACTGTAACAATCATTCAGTCAGCTTTGCTAACATATCAGGCAATTTAAACTGCTGTTGTTTTTGATGTGAGCTAGCTATGCTACCTGCGTGCTAGCTTGGTTCATTAGTTGGTGTTACCGGTGTTTATAACAAAAACCGAAGCCTCTGAGTCTGAATGAAAGCCCAATCCTGTGTGTGTGTGATTGTGTGTTTGCAGGAAGCGGCAGCACCGACCGGGGCAGCATGTCGCTGTACGATGATCTCGGTGTCGGTGCAAGCGACACCAAGACCGAAGGCTGGTCCAAGAACTTCAAGCTGCTCCAGTCTCAGCTGAAAGTGAAGAAAGCGGCCCTGACCCAGGCTAAGGTGGCTCACCATGCTGCCAGGAAGGGTGCAGAGCAGGGACTAGTGCAACAGCTCCGGTGTTTTGTTAACAACTAGGAGAGGCGCATACATTTCCCAGAATGCATGGTTTACAACATGGACACAACTGCTCAAGCAAAAGCAAGATCTGCCTAATCAGAGAACTAAACCTGGGATTTTATATAGACTAGAGACTAAATTTTTACTTTGATAGCTGCTGAAGTCTCAACCTATTAGGATCCGTTATAAAAGCACATATTTGAAAATCAGGTGTGGCCTGATAGTTTAGTTTTAAACCATGTTGGAAATGCGGCCAAATGAATTGTCCAAAAGGTTCTGAAAAGAAATCGCTGATTTTCACAAATAAAAAAAATAGCCGGAACCAGAGATTAAGATAGAAGCATAATTCACAAGTTTACATCTAAAGAAACTGAATAAAATAATAACTAAAACTGAAACGATTAATCGGATTCATTGCGATTTATGGATTACAGAAACTCTTGTCAGCTAATTTTTATTTTCTTATTTAACAAGTAAATTATTTACTCATTTGCATCTTTTAATGTGTTTCTAATATTGTGTAAAAAGGCTTAAATGGTTAAGAAAAAAATCAGCAAGAATGTCTCAAATTTTTTGTCCGACTAATTGTCAGAATAATCGATTACTGAAGTAATCGTTAGCTGCAGCTCTAATAATAACCAGCAACTCTGAGAACCGTCATCATGAGATTGTTACACAACAACAAGGCGTCTTCAGTCAGAGAACCGCTGTGATACAGACTGCTGCAGGAGATCATTCCTGCCCACAGCCATCAGCAGCATTTAACTTCCCTCAGGGATTTAACAACTGGAACTCTGGATTGTGGAGGGCAGGACAAAGTGAAAACTGTCCTGCTCGGTTTCAGTCAAATGTGTAGAAGAATCACGCAAGTCTGAATAGTGTCAAAAATACTAAAATAATTATATGTTTGATAAAGGTTATGTTTGTGTTCCAGACTCAGCGGATGAAGCAGACCACCGTTCTGGCTCCTGTTATCGATCTGAAGAGAGGAGGTTCCAGTGACGACCGGCTCAGCACAGACACTCCTCCACACGCTGCCGTTGGACTCAAGGTCCGTCTCGCGCTCCAGCAGAGTCCCTAGAATGTTTTTTTGTCTTGTTTTGTTTTTTTTAATTGGATCTGGTTTCCTTCAGGATGCGGTTCCCAGCGGATTCTCCTCCGGGGACGTTCTGATCCCGCTGGCAGACGAGTACGACCCCATGTTCCCCAACGACTATGAGAAGGTGATGAAGCGCCACCGGGAAGAGATGCAGCGCAAGAGGGAGCAGGAGCGACAGAAGGAGATCGAAGAGAGGGAAAAGTGAGTGAAGTTTTTTTTTTTTTTTTTTTTTTTACTTTTTAAAACTTTAAAATGTAATCTGAAAGTCTGGAATCCAAATCCTGAAACCTGGTGTGTTTCAGGAGGAGGAAAGAGAGACACGAAGGCGGCGCTCCCAGCGGATTCTCTCGTTTCCCGGCAACAGAAGAAGACTCGGATGAGGAGGAAGAGTACGAGAAAGAGTGGAGGAAACGAAGTGAGTACTTGTTGCCACGGGGATATGTAGTTTATCGACCAATAAGGAGCAAGAAGCTCCCCTTAAAGAGGCACTATTATGTAAAACTAACCTTTTTGAGCTTTAAATCATGTTATAATGTTATTCCCTCATCATGCATGTTAGAGAAATTAGTTCATCTCCATGGCAACCAGCTGGGCAAAACACCTGAGTGGACCTAGCTCTGCAGCCTCTCCTCAGAGTTTCAGTTTCTGAGCGTCAGTGTTGGAGAGCAGCCCTTCCCCTCGAGAACTGCATTCTTGAGACAATTGTGAAGAAAAGTTCATTTCAGACTTTAGGGCAGAATAATGTGTTTAATGCATCAAAAAGATGTCCAAGATAAACATTTGAACTACATTATATTGTGTATGAATTTATCCAATTGGTTTAAATTTAAATGTAATTTTTTTTCATTGAATACATTTTTTGATGATATTCAATTTGCCACATATGAACTGTTTTCTGCCTGATTTTCACATTGCGCCACCAAGTGTCACTGCAGCCTAGACAATGATTACTGAAGTCATCCCGAGTGTTTTTGATGTGAGAACAGGAAGTGACGGGTTGTTTCCATGGTTTCCAGGTATGGGCGGAGCAGCCATTGCCCCTCCTTCGTCGCTCGTGGACAGAGACGGTAAATGTGGCGACTCCTGGCAGCGCCTTCCTGAACCATTCACACCCCTCTGGCTCCTGTTTGTGTCGCTGTGAGCTGTAGAGATACAGAGGAGAGAACGGAGGGGAAGGAGATGGAGAACCATGCAGGGTTTAAAAAACAAAACGATGATTAGTTATGGCCGTTTACAGATGAATTATTGTTATGAGAAATTTGCTCTGGAAGTTGCCGATTTTTAGGAATTTATTTTCAAAGTGTTTGGAAACTAACATTTTCCAAATGTGCTTCATAAGTGATGGACGGCCTGGTGTTGGTCTGTGACCTTCTGTAACATCCCGACAACCAGATTGTTATTGTGAGGTTCAGAGTTCCTGTGCCGTCTGGAAAAGCTTCCATCCACCTTCCAGATCTGGATCAGTATGGAATCAGAATATAAGACTATGAAAAAAACTCTGTACTTCCACACTTTGTGGTCTTCTTCTTCTTCTTCTTCCCCTTTTCTCTAAACCTTCCTACTTTTCTTGTTCCCTCACGTTTTTTCCTTGTATCCTTCATTCTCTTCCTTACTTACTTGTGTCCTTTCTTCTTGGACACAAGAACATGGATTGTTCCTTTTTGTATTTTTTTATTTCGTTCTTTTATTTTACTTTTCTTTCTTTCACCCTTTATTTATTTACTTCTTTTCTTCTTTTTATTTTGCTCTTGGCTGATTCTGGAAGACCTTTTACCAAAACAATGTCATGAACCCTGTAAGAGGCATCATTTTTCAGAGTTTGAACATTTCCCTAATGTAACACGGACAGTTTAATCCATCAAATCAATGCGTTAGAATTTAAATGGTGAATCCTTTAAAATGTGGAAGAGGAGACTTTAAACCAGTTAGAATCCAGCAGAGGGCAGTATTGTCCAGTCCCCGTTTCCAGCAGCAGTGGTTGTGTTCTGTCCTGCAGGCCCGTCTCCGTACGAAGACGAAGGTCGTCCCGGCAGAGGCGCCAAGGCCGCCATCCCTCCTCCCATGTACGAGGACTCGGAGCGGCCGCGCTCGCCGCCCGCCCCCACCAGCTCCTTCCTGGCCAACATGGGGTCAGTCCTCCAGCCTCTTCCTCTCAGTTCGGTAGCTTCAGGATAAGAAGCCCCCATGTGACGAGTGTTCTCCCCCACAGCGGTACGGTGGCCCATAAGATCATGCAGAAGTACGGCTTCAAAGAAGGCCAGGGCCTCGGCAAGCATGAGCAAGGCCTGAGCACGGCGCTGTCTGTGGAGAAGACCAGCAAGAGGGGGGGGAAGATCATCATCGGGGACGCTGCAGAAAAACGTACGTCTCTAATTCACAGTAAAATGTTTCCACTGTTAGCTCGGTGTAGTTTTTATCCATCGGCAGCATGAACGGCTAATTCTGCTTCTCTGTCTCCATTTGCTTCTTGATGTTAAAGTCTTCATCACTGATGCTGTCTTTCACCTTTTAGCTGCCGCAGCGAGTAAGACGGTGTCATTCTGCAGCAGGTGGATGTTTTACAGTGACTCTGTGTGCATGTGTTTTATTTTGTATGCGTGTGTGTGTGTGTGTGTGCTGGTGCGACTGAGCAGCAGGGTCGAGCCAGTCGGGGGCTGCTGATCCTTCCAGCGGAGGCTCTGCAGGTTGGCCTCCATCCTATTGTCCTACTCTTGTGTGTGGAACGCTCTGTCTGGTTTTATGTCTAGCTTTTTTAAAAGTGCGTCTGCATGTGTGTTAGTGCTTCCAGTTCTACTATCATGAACTGATTTTTTTTAATTTTTTTTTTAGAATGTTGTTTTGCTAAATTTTGAAGTTAAATGCAGAACAAGGTTTGTTCTAGTGATGCATGTTTCCTAAAAACCTCTATGAAAACCTCATTCTTATTCTTATTTTGCCCCTTATTTTTCATGTATTTTAGTTTGCTAACCATATTTACACCTTTAATCTATACAGCATGTTATGTTTTGCCATTGTGTCTTTTGTCTTTTTCAAATAGTTTTGTGCCAGATCGTCATGTCTCATGGTAGGTGTGTACTGATTAACCAGCAGGCCGACAACATCCTTAAAAAGACCTCAAATTTATGTACTTAAGTCTTAAATGTCATAAATTCCTTTTTTTTAAGTAAGTGTGCCTGAAATATGTTAATCACAAGTAGACCTGTCGCGACAACAAACTTTGCTAGACGATAAATTGTCTCAAAAACGATTGCGATAAGTGATGTTTTGCGAACGCAGCTCATGTCCCCTTCTAATTTACCATGACAAGACCTGCCCACCGGGCGGCTAACAACAGTAACTCCTCTGTTGCCGTCTTAGCGATTTTGTTGCTAGGAGGCCAGGACGATCAATTAGAAACACTGCTATGCCTTCTTACAGGTTTATCACCAGTCTAATGCATAAATCCTCCTGCTGATCATTCTGACTGGCTTTTCTCATCTGGCGTTGGGGCTAAGAAACAGGAGCTCCTCGCACAGTTTCAAGCAGAATTTATAAAGCTAAGTCAGAAATAGCCTTTGGTGAAGATGAAGCTGTGAGGCCTTCCAGCACATACCGTTCCTACCATTTCAAATCCCTTCATCAGATGCCAGGGTAAAAATCCTGGAGTTCCCCATGGTGGTGTACAACTTATGCTGCTGGGTGAAAGAAAACTGCTACTCTGTTTACTCTATTTTATTGTTCATGGTCATGGATCAGAATCAAAATAATAGACATATTTAAATTCTAATAAAAAAACTGCTTTATTATTTTAGAAACGGTGTAAATAGTATTTTACCTACTTTAAATGTGGCTAACCTCTATCTAATGAACAAAAGCCTCATTCATTCATCTTTCATACGTCTAAAAGCAGATCTGTGAGCTGATTGGACAGCAGACGTCACATGTGTCTGCATGCCATTTTATTCCTTTATTTCTAGTTGCCATAAAACCATTAGTCATGCTTTGAGGCACAACAGTAAAGAGCGTTGTGGTCAGCCGGTCAGTATGATTCGTTCATTGATGAGGAGAAAAGATCAGATTTTTCACTTTGATATCAGCTTCCATTTCCCATTTCTATTCATTTTCTCCTGTAGTTACTATCAGTTAATGTAAAGCAATAAAAAAAAAAGGAAAACTCTTAAAAGACGTATAAACCTGAAACTGGAGAATTGTTCTGAAACCAAGTGAACTTTTGGCGTCTCCCGACAGATCAAATGTTCAGCTCTGTTTAGTGTTTTCATCAGACATTTATCCCTTTCCTGCGTTTCCTGGAACACCAACCGCAGCGCGGCTGAATGACCCAGTCAGTCGTTCCTCAGCCGTGCTGCGAGACAATAAAACCTCTCGTTTTTCCAACCGGCGTATCAGAAAAGTACACCCAACGTCAGCTCGAATAGTTTCACGACCTGAGTAAACATCTTTATCACGTCTGTAAATGTTGTCTTGTTATGCCTTTCTGGCCCATCAGCAGATCCTTCCAAGAAGTCGGAGGCCAATCCCTTGACGGAGATCCTGAAAAACCCGACCAAAGTGGTTCTGCTCAGGGTACGTTTGTGTTTTTCTAGTTTTTTTTTGTTTCCCACAAGATGTACTTTATAAAAAACAAACAAACAAGAAAAAAAGCAGAAACCTAAAATGTGTTGCGATTTCGCAGAACATGGTGGGTCGAGGAGAAGTGGACGAAGACTTGGAGGGGGAGACGAAAGAGGAGTGCGAGAAATATGGCAAAGTGGTGAAATGTGTCATTTTTGAGGTGTGGAGAATAAACCTCGACAAGAGTTCATCCAAAGTGATTTCAAAAATATAAAAGACACTAAACAAGGTTGCTCTCCTTCACAGATCGCCGACGTTCTCGATGATGAAGCCGTCAGGATATTCCTAGAATTTGAGCGGGTGGAGTCGGCCATCAAAGGTCAGGGTTTACCCGCCGTTTTTCTCCTCGTTTGTTTAACCCAAGGCGAACTTTTCTCTTTTTCTTTTTTTTTTTTTACGTAATGGCCTCGCTTTCTTTTCGCCGTTGTGTAACCGCTCCGATAACGGGGGACGATAGTGTGTCCCACTCTTAATTGGGTCGTCCCAGATCGGAATCAAGGTGAGACTCGACTCCCTGCGGTGTTATGTCATGACTCCCTACGGCAGAACCGCGCTTACATCACAGCTCCCAGAAAGCGGGACGCGCTCTCAAAGAACGGGTTACACCGAGAAGATGGGTTGAGATGGGCGGAGAAAAAAAAATCTACTCATTACCCAGGTTCAGTTTGAGTTCAGTTTGTGTTTTTTTATGTAGTTTCTAACAACTTTCATTTTACAAGACGAGCAATTAACAGTATTCCAGTCCAGAGAGTCTAAAGTTTTCACACATGGTGGTCCGGTGGACTCGGCTAGATTTGGGACCAAAACTGTGACGTTTGATCCATTTTCAGCTGCTGTGGTTCCCTTTCACACTGCACTGCGTCAAATAAATCAAACCCTTCAAAAACCTCTGAAGAAAACACTGAGCGCAACTTCCTTCTTCAGGAAATGTAAACAAAAATAGAGTGGCGTCAGATTTTAGGGGTTGCAGGATTCCTCTTCTGTTTCTGGTAAAAGACCACAAGACATTTCTCTCATTAATCTCGAGCGTTTGTTTTGGTTGCATTTACCCAGAGTGCCTTGCGCTGTAGTCCACTTCCTGCTTTTGTAGCGGTCTCCTGTCTGATTGGCGTTCACATTGGAACCACACCAGAGTTCACTTCAACCGAACCGAGACCGAGGTTTTCAGGCAGACCAGAGTTCACCAGTCTCAAAAACTGACACCAGCTCTCGAAATTCAAAATCAAATATGAAAAAAAAAACTCTGTAAATAGGAAACTATTGACTAATTTCTTGTTGGAAATAAGTTTCATCAGACTCCAGGAACTGCTGGAAATCAGAAGTATGAACCTGTCTGCAGTGTTTTATTCTTCTCTCATTTTGATTGGATGGATTAGAAGTGAAAGAAACAAGAGAATCTAACAAGCTTCTTGTTTTGTTCATTTTAGATAACCCTCATATTTCTGTGCTCTGGGTAAACAGTTTCAAATCTTATCAAATGCTTTAATGACTTCAACCCCCTTCTATTTCTGACCTCTCCTAGAGGTCAGAAATAATTCCAGATTCTCATCATCAGTAAACTTATGCCTTTCTTTTTCTTTTTGTAAATTTATTCTGCTTTTTTTTTTTTTTTAAGGAAAATTTGTGTTGCTTTTTTATGTATAAATTTATGGAGCTATTTTTTAAGGTAAATTGAAGTTGCTTTTTTAGTCAATTTATTCAGCTTTTGTCTTAAAGTTAATTTATTCTACTTTTTTAAGGTAAATTTATGCAACTTTATGCCAATTTTTAAGTAAATTTGTGCTGCTATGTTTAGCTGATTTATTCAGCTTTTCTTTTTTAAAAGTAAATTTATTGTGTTTTTTTAAGTATTTTTGGTCTGTCTTTTAAAAGTAAATAAACACCGCTTTAAAAAAAAAGTAAGTTCATGCAAAAAAATTTTTAAAGTAGATTTATGCTGCTTTTTTGTAAAATTAATCAGCTTTTTCCAAAAGTAAATTTGTGGAGCCATTTTTTAAAGTAAATTTTTTCAGCTTTGTTAAAATTAGTTTTAGTCTGCTTTAAGCACATTTCTGCTTCACTGTGTTCTGCTTTTGTGCTTCTAAACAAGTCAGGATGTGACAACATTCAGCGTTAAACTCAGCCTGCTGTCTCACAGGAAGTCTTAGCGTGCGTCCGGTTGTCTTCACGCTGCTGTTGCTATGCAGTGGTGATTCTGCAACAAGCGGTTCTGCTGAATGTCTTTCCAAGTAAATGGACGGGACCCGTTTCTGTGTGTGGACTTTCAGAAATGGCTGCTGTCCTTGTTGAGGGTGTGCCACCCTGTCACTCCTTCTTGCATGACACACGCCGTCACATCCTAGACAACGTGTGTGTTTTGGTAAAAAAAAATAAAACCCTTATTCTGGGAAGAAACAAAGCGGTTCCGTTTTTACCAGATTCTTCGAACGGGTTAAAGTGTGACAAATGGTTTTAAATAGTCCTGCGTTTAAACGATGGGCTTTTAAATAGCAGGGATTATAACAATGAATCCACAGCCACAGAAACTTCCTGGTATTTTAGTGGGATTTTATGTACGCCCACACAAAACTAGTGCAGAATTGGAAGTGGCAGGAAAACAACGCGTGCTTTTCAATATTTTTTGATACAAATGGAAACTGTGTGTTTCCATTTGTATCATGTATCATGCTTTGGGGACATTTTTCTTTAGCATAGACAAGAAATCTGGAGAAAAACTACAAACCACCTCAGACAGGATATTCTGCTTCCATTAGGACATCAACCTTAAACATAAACCCAGCGTTCCACTCGAATTATTTGAATAAAATTAAGTTGTTATAATGCGTTAGAATGGCCTAGTCAAAGTCTGAAACTTAACCTAGCGGAGAATATGTGGTAGGACTTGAAAACTGAACCCAGTCTGAGCTGTTGCTGTGCACAGCTGGTAGGAACCTTTAAAAGTGGGGGCGCGCTGATAAACATGTTCCAATTTCATAAATTGTATGTGATTGGTAATCGGCCGATCTTTTTCATATTGCTATTTTAAAGAATTCATTCTCCGTACACTTATGTACTACATTGTACTGCAGCATTTCATCAAGTCGTAGCAGAATACATTGAGGTTTGTGGTCATGACATGTGAGTACTAAAGCGAGGCCCTGTAGTGATGTAACATTAAACCAGGGCAGAAGTTTAAAGGCATGATGATTCTAAAAAATATTGATGATCCCGTTTGACCTTTGACCTCCTCTTCCTCTGCAGCCGTTGTGGATCTAAATGGACGTTATTTCGGGGGTCGAGTCGTCAAGGCCTGCTTCTACAATCTAGACAAGTTTCGTGTTTTGGATCTCGGGGAGCAGGTGTGATGTCTGCCAGCTGAGCCTGTGAGGCGACAGCAACCTCCCCACCTGTACATATGTTTTTCTTTTATAAACAACAATGTATGTGTAGTAATAATGATTCTGTCATCTCGTGTTTTCTTGTGATTATTAAGTACCTTTATGCCAATACAAAATAAAAGGTGTAAACCAATCTTTTGGGTGTGGATTCCTTCCTCTGTGTTTTCATCCTGTAAGCGCCACGGAGGCCTAGTTTCTGACATAATACTCCTTTCCTGAGTTTTTAGCGTCCCGCTGGGGTCCAGGAGTCCTAACTTAGCGTCGCTAGATTATAGGAAGGGGACTAGGACAGTGAACGCAGCCTCAGCCTCAGCCTCATTCAGAGCTTATGTAAGTGAGCCAGAGAAGACGTCCCACAGGGTTGGATGATGAAACAGAAATGTGAAGGAGGACCCATTTAAAGGATTTCATCTTTTCATTTATATGGCATGGTTCAAAGGTCAAGGAAATATGGGTAACAAGGAAATGATTGCATATGAACACAAAAAGGTACAGTGCCCTTTCTGATTTCTTCATTTTTGCTGTGTCACAACTAAATGTTTGTGATGGTGTTTTTTAAATTGGGCTGGGGGCTGTCTAAATCATCCTTGTGAAAGCAATCCCCCCTGACCTCGTTAAATCATGAACTGAGATTAAAGATATTTAATGTGTTGCAGTTCACTACCAGACTTGTAGAATCCCAAGTTCTCTTAAATAAAACCTTTCTGTGTAGGCTAATATCAGAATTAACTCTTAAGTTTGTGGACATTTTATTTCTTCAAAATATGCAGATGTACAGTGCTTTTATAGATGAGGAAGATGAGGTTGAAATAGTGCAAATATGCATCCCAACGATTAAAAACATGGTTATGTATGAGTTAAGACCTTCTGTGAGAGGCATCATAGATTCCTGGGAACCTGAAGTGATTCATAGTAGACACTCTGTTATTGAGGATAGCAAGAGGAGAGAGAGAGAGTTCTCTCAAGGTCTACCATCGTCTCCCCTGTCTTGAGCAGGTTAAGTAACGTGGTTCTGCACCAATCAATCCTGTCTGCATGTCTGTCTTGGTTGAGACCAATGACAACAGTGTCATCTTCATCTCACAGATTAGTCCACTGACAAGCAGCGGTTTTGTTTAGATAGAAGAGAAGTGGGAAGACGGAAACCCCCCAGGGGTGCACAGACACCCTCATCTTGTACTCCTGGTATGTCAGGAAGCTGGTGATCCAATGGGGCCATGAACTGGTTGAGGTTCTGGTGGAGGATGTCTGGGTTGATGGTGTTGCAGACCAAGCTGAAATTGGCCTTGGTGCACATCCCTGGGTGGTGAAGGTGGAGGAGGATGAAGTGTAGTCCCTAGCTGACTGCATCATCTGCCAACATGTTTGCACACAAAGCAAACTGCAGGGGTCATCCGATATCCTCCAAATTCTCCAGTCGAGTCACTTGAAGCATTTCATGATGTGAGGACGACATACCAGTGATTGCTTAAACCTGGGGAAATGTATTTCTTGGGGACCAGGATGATGATGGAACGCTTAAAGCAAGAGGGTACTTGTTGAAGATCTGAGTAAAGATAGGGCTCAGTGTGTCAACAAAGGTTCTCATGCATGAGGAGGTAACAGTCTTCCGATGGTGAAAGAAACTATTGATGTCTTCCTCTAGTACAGGCAGGGGGTCTAAGGAGAGAAGGAAGGTTGGTGAATGGGGAGCTTTTGTCTCAGAGTGAGGTGTGGACAAGTTGTTGGAAGGTGTGAATGGCTGCCTTTTCAGACTTGCAGCAGAAGCTGTTATGTTTGTATGCAAGATGAGAATCCTGATGAAGGTGGAGGATGGGCTCCTTTATTTGCTGATATTTTGCAGATCGTTCCGAACTGATTGCAGGTCTTCTGCTGAGAAACTGTCGGCTTATCACTGTAGCTTCTTTTCCCCCCCTGATCTTCTTGGTGAGTTGTCCTGGCCTGTTTAGACACTAAGGTCAATAAGCTTAGGATCTCTAATCACTATGTTTCAGATTACAACAGAGCAACTCCAACATTTGCTTTTCTAACAAACACTTGAACTGTAAAAAGTTGTAGCTTCATGTTGTTTAACTTGAAGATGTTCTTACCTTCCACCGATCAGCCAGTGTTGTAGTCTGCAGACCTCCAGGTCTCTTTATGTTGCAGAGTTGCTGTCTACATACGCCTGCACAAAAGGATTCTAGAAAATGGGACCTGACCTAGATACATGCACATATGACTTACAGTTAGCTAGAAGGATGGCAATGAAATTAATCAGCATATCTCTGAGCAGAAGTATTTACTTCTTTTTGCAAATTCTGTTAATCTGTTTTGGGAGTGTGTTTGATAGAACACCTCATTAATGGATTGTTCTTTTTGTGAGCTTTGACTTGAAATCATTCTTTTGTAAAATAAATTTGAACTTATTTTGTTGAAGCAAGGGTTCCTCGAAGAGCCAAACAAGACTTTGTCACTGCCATGACTTATAGTTTGTATGGGATTTAGTGAAACTGGGCATTATGTGGCCATAATCCTTTACTTATTGTATAAATTGTAAAAACAAGTTTATACAACAGGTGCAGCACCGGCTAAGAAGGTAGTAATTCATCCTGTAACTGGTGAGTTGCCAGTTTGAACCCCGCTTCATCCATCTCAATTCTTGGGCAAGGCACTTCACCCGCCTTACCTGCTGATGGTGGTCAGAGGGCCCACAGATGCCGATTGAACGTCAGGCTCGCTTCTGTCGGTATGGAGATAATAGTGATCAACTGGTCTTTTATTGACATTGAAATAACAGCAACCATAACATCTTTTCAGCACCGCACTGGAGGGATTATGATTTGGGTTCCTATGTAGATTTGGCAAGAGTGTTAAAGCTACAAACTACATTATAAAACAGTCAAATATGAAGACGTCTGCCAGAGCGGGGGTCAAACTGGGTCATGCTTCAGACAGAAGATCCCAAAGGCAACAATGGAGCCATAACAGAAGTCTCCCAATCACACTTCAGACACATCCTGCAACAACACTTGGCAATACCTAAATGGTACATAGATAAATAGGTGAAAGCAAAACTTAACAGAACAAATAAAAGTAGAAAGGTTGTCCAGAAATGCTTCGAAGTCCACATGGAAAACATCCATCAAAGTAAAATCCATTACAGACCAAAACCTTAATCAAGTGTTTTCCTGTCTTAAACTTTAATTACTTCCTCTCAACTGCAGCCCCACATGAGTTGGCAGCTAATTTTGTGAAAACTTGTTTAAAGGCAGGCAAGCAGTTTATCCCCTTGAGGATCATCACTCCATCACTGTCACTTCCTCCTGTGTACGAACGCCGAGGTTTTAAAGAGACCAGAGGCTGCAACAGCAGCAAGGATCTGTTTTGGTGGGGTAAACTTTCTCCTTCTCAAGCAGCCCCATGGTAGACTTTATAAATGCCTGCACTCTTCATCTTGCATTGTATTATTTATGACTCAAAAGGTGCAAGGGCCCTTCAGGAAAGCAGTCCAAATTTGTAGTGCATTGCAAAAGCATCTGCATCTTTTTCATGCTTTGTAATGTTGCTACAAACTATGTGTGCTTCATTTGGACTTTATGTGATGGAGCACCACACAATTGTGAAGAGAGAAAATAACAGGAAATTCAGTTTCTAAAATCTTTAAAGGAAAAATGTTTTCATGTCCTCTGAAATTTAAACGGCACAAATACCATAAACCATACAAGTGTGCTAAATATCAGCACAGAGTGAACAGCACCTGAATGAACTGATTTGATTGGCCCCGACTGCCTGAACTGATACATCATTAAATTAAAATTATATTTATATAAAAAGTCTATTTTCACGCCAGATTGTAAATGAAAAAGAAACTGCTACTTCTAGTACAACATATACATTAGAGTTGACCTCGGTGGAAAATCCACAAATACAGAACCACTAATATTTTGGGGGTTGACTGTAGAATTTCAATTTTAGAATCTAGTATGAAAATCAGGCATATTTTGACATAACTGACCACTAGTTGATGGCAAGATGAATCAGATTTGATGCTTGGTTTGATTTAAATATCAACAGGGCTAGTGATAAACTGCATGAACCACATACGACAGGCGGTTTGAGGCAAATTCACTACAACAGTCTGAAAGGGGAAAACAGAAGTTCAACGTTTTTATATTGAGAAATAAAGACTTTTTCACTCTAAACATTTTCTATACAAACAACTTTTATCTTTATGAGACACTGTCTACCATACGACGCCTCAAAATAAATTAGTGTTAAGTTACTTCTGGTAATGCACGAGTTGTGGATATTTAAATTCTGGATGATAACGTGCATTTCTCCAATTTCTGTTTGTGGTAATTATCCATTCAACAGATTTAATGTCTCGTCCACTTCAGACTGTGTCCTTGTCAGTTCATGAACAGTGTTTGCATTTTTGTCTCACGTGCCTGACTTACTCAGTCTGTGTAGCTCTAACTTTTTCTGAGTCACCCAGCTTCCTGTTTGTTCAGGTGGCCAAAGGGAAAAAGAGTGTCACCCGCATACAGAGTGGACAGGAAAATGATGTGGCTTAACATCATGATTCAGTTTTGAGAGGAGAGTTCAGAGTCCAGGTTAAGGCAACGGTGGAAATTTGGTAAACTTTTAAAGATTGATGAACAACAAAAAGGCATAAATTTCTGACTTATGACAAGAGTAACAACAACAGTAGCAGTAATAAGATATTGTACAAGATTGTAAGAAGATATTGTGGGATTATTGGAGTAGAAATATCAGACACACAATCCGAGGGATATGCAACTGAGTAGGATGACTTTTTAAAATGCACATAATGGGCTTATTTAAATTCTAATAAAAAAATACTTTATTGATTCCAAAGGGAAATTAAATCTGGTTGTAACTCAAATTAACTGAAATTCTTCAAAGCGTTATTGTGGAGAGTAATGGTTGTTGGCAGCATTATACATTAAAAAGAGCTTTTACTGACGTTTTAGGACAACAGATTGTCTTTGATCATTTATAGTTTAAAAACTGACATGCAGATTAACAGGATTATAAAACACACAAATTCTGCAGATTTTGTTCATAAAAACACGATGTGTTTATTCGTTTTTTTTTTTTGCCATGACAATAGGGGCATGCCCATTAGATACTATGAAGCATTAAAACAACAATGTAAAATTTTTGACAACTTTAACGTGTGTTATATTTGGGCCGCGCTTTTGTCATGCAAGAACAACCACTGTGCGTACATCGTTTTACGAAACTGGAAAAAAAAAAGCACATAAAATACAGTCACGATAAGCGGAGACTGAATGCATTCAGAGAGTCGCTGCATGAGAGCGTCTCCATTGCAGACCACTGCAGCGGCACGCAGCACGTCGCCTTATTTGACCTTTTTTTCATTTGCAGCTGAATCCCTGCCTGGATGCTGAGGGGGAAGTGCATGCAAGAAAACCCCATCCTGACAGGAATAGTACAAAGCACAGACCTTTTCAGACATGACAGAGCTTAAAAAAAGATTTTAAGCAACAGATCATAAATCAATTTCTGACTCATGACTCGTCATTTATTCTGTTCAAAGTATAATGTTTGGTTTTTTTTTGTTGAAAAACCCTAGTATTAATCCTAACATTTAAATATAGTGATCACTCCAATTAAAGCACATTTCATCCAAATGCAGAGTTAAACTTGCAGCCGAATGTTTTATGTGTAATTATGCCCAACCTGAGTCACGTAGGGAAGCGGGATGCGTGAACGTGCGGCTCTGCACGTCTGCCCCAGGTCTGACAATGAAACAGAAACTCAACCAACGGGGTTTCCTCTGAAGTCGGGCAATTCCTGCACTAATAATAACGTTTTAATTGGTAAAAAAAATAAAAAAAATAAATATATATATATATATATATATATATATATATATATATATATATATATATATATATATATATATAGTAACTCAACTTACGTTCTTTACAATGTCAGAATGAAAATTAAATTGAATACTGCGAACTTTTTTTCAGTCAGAAATTATTAAACAACTGTTACCTAATGTAAAGGAAAATCGTCAAAAAGAAAAGTGAAATGTTTTTATTTTGTCAAACTACGAATTGTCTTTGAAATAGTGTAAAAAGAGCGAAGTGGGGAAAACTAATTTCAAACTAGTTTGCAATTACCACATGAGACAAAAACGCATTTGTGTTGTATTGGGGGGGAAAAAACTTATTATCTAACACACTTATCCGAATATAAAATAACATATTATACAGCTTAATTAAGTAATAATTAATGTGTTTGTTCTCATAAAACGCAACAAAATAACGCAAATAATCACTTTAGGATGAATTATCCTAAAGTATTATTTTTAAATAGTGCAGTTTAAGAAAATAAGTTCACCACCGGGTGGCGCTGTGATGGCCTATATGCGTTTGTATGTGTGTGTGTGTGTGTGTGTTACAGGCCAGAGCCCCCTGGTGTGTGTGCTTGTGCGTGAATGTTTTACGGCTGCTTTCGTCACAGGAGTCACGTTGCTTCGCCGGCCGGCTAGGCGTGGTTAAATAGAGGATGTGAGCCTCAGACCGGCAGATTAGCTCAGCACACCCAGCATTGAGGACACGGTGAACGGAGCTCCGGCTCAGAATACTATCCCGCTCTCCTTAAGCGTTCTTATTTCAAAGCCCGGGATTTAAGCGACTCGCTTCCGTCGTAGTTGTGTGCTTTTTATCCAGCCCTAAAGGAATGCCAAGAGAGCTCACCCAGAACAGGATCCAAAAGATCTGGGTTCCCACCAAGGATGACAAGCGAAGAGGTAAGACTCGTTTATGTTTCTCGCGTAATCGTATCCTCGTGCAAATATGTTTTTTTTTCCCTCTGTCATTTCTCTACATAATTTCAACTCCATACCAAACCTTGCCTTTTTTCTCACCATAATGGCGGACTTCACGTCGGTTCCGTTTTACCGCATTAGTAGCATCTCCACGTTACAACCTATTCTCCTACCGTAATAAAACCTTCAGCGCACCTGCTACGCAGACACCGGCATTTTTAAATTTCTAACCAAATGATTGGCGGCCTTTGTCGGCACATGTTCTACGTCATCATGCCCCTATTGAACTGGGAAGTAGCGAGACTCCTGTAACCATGGTTACGGTAACCCCCCTTTCCGCCCTCGATTCCTGGACGTGATGCGTGACGACGTGACTTTGTCGTATGTCGAACACCGCTGTTTCTGAATTACAAGGGTTGCATTTGGTAAACTGTAGTTTTGAGGGGAAAAATACATTGTAGACAAAATAAAATAATGATGTTGGAATTGTCTTTGCAGCTGTGACATACTAGGAAGCTCTTTGTAGACAAGTTAATTGACAAAAAGCAGACTGTTGGCTTAAAATTAGAACAATAATTTTTACTTTGTTTAAATGCTTTTGTTGAAATATTTTAAAGGCTAGTTTTTGGTGCAGTTTAAAGTCTATTTCATTGCCCTTATAAATAAGAGCTATTCGTGCTGCACGTCAATCCCACTTCATAAAACCCCAGAAATGGGTTTTCCCACTGCTTAATCAGTATTGTACAAGGTTCTTATGCACTAAAAAAAAAATTGTATTTAGATTTTTCTTAACTTGGATAAAGATCTTATTTACTAAATGACTTTCTTTTTAAATAAAATACAAAAACTATTTCCAAGAAGTTTTATTGTTTCATCTTTTATTATTATTTTGTTAAGACGTAAAAAAACAAACTTATTGGGATACCAATAACTTCGGGATCCTTTTTAATCAAAATGATTAAGAATAAAGGTTTTAGGTTGCAGTAAAAATTACAAAAATACGTTGGGTCTTTTCTAACAAAAACAAGTATTACAGATGACAAATTATCCTGTGAATTAGTCCTTTTTTATTAATAGGGTACTGCAGTCTATATTTGACAAGTGGAGGTTTTGAATTTTTACAGCTGCTGACCTAAATTTGATTCAGCTGCCAAGAAAAAAAAAGGTAAAATGTACCTTTAGAACACAGCCAAATAAGAGGTCAAACGGCAAGGAAGATCTGGAAATGTATGGAATATCAAACTGGAATATTTGTAGTGCCCTTGATTTTTTTATTTTATTTTTTTAAGTAAATAAAACTCCAGTGTAAATGTATCAGATGGGTGTGATGAATCAGTTGTTCGAAAATGGAATTAAGAGTTTGAGTCGTTTTTCCGTTTAGGCATTGTAACTCTGATGTTGTGGAAACAAGATTAAGAGACGCAATGACGAAGTGTAAATTGGCTCTCTCAGGAGGTTACCTGGGAATTAATGGCCTGTGTTGATGAACCCAGTGGCTGTGACGACAAAGAACGCACCAAAAGACGGGATTTCTTTTAATTTAAAAAGGTTTAAACTCATCAGCCCCTCTTTTGTGTGGACAGCCAAGTGAAAACAAGCGATTGCGGCTTCTGTAGGACAGTGCATATCCCGAAATGGGTCAAATGCACAGTGAGGTGGAAGTAAAAGGTCATTCTGGCAGGAAGCAGCCATGTGTTAGCTGATGGGATGTAGAGAAATATGAAGATCATGTCTTCGTGATGAATCCTAAACGGGTTCAGTTTCTGTTTTTTTTCTAGTGTCAATCACTTCCAAGAAGTCTGAAGCAGAAAACAGTCTGCCGTGCTGAGAGCAGCTTTTAGATCAGTAAGCGATCATTTTTCATGACCCGCTCCTTCCCTGCAGGCACCGGAGCCCCACACTTCGCCAACCCCCCAACCGTCATCGTGATGGTGGGACTGCCTGCTCGAGGAAAGACGTACATTTCCAAGAAACTGACCCGCTACCTCAACTGGATCGGCATACCCACCAAAGGTTTGTACTGCTTGAGCTCAGCAACTTCTGTTACACAACGAGATGCGGTGCCCCCTTAATTAGCTTAGCAGACAGCACAGAATCATGTTTCTCTCTTGGGGACATAGCGTTCATATTTGTTTCTCTGCAGTCTTCAACGTTGGGGAGTACCGCAGGGAGGCCGTCAGAAATTACAGCTCCTATGACTTCTTCAAGCCCGACAACGAGTCTGCCGTGAAAATCAGGCAGTAAGTCTCCTCTCAACTGAGTCTCGGTTCTTGTGTTGTTGGCTTGACTTAACATTTGCATTTGCCTCCAGGCAATGTGCCTTAGCAGCTTTGAGAGATGTCGAGGCCTACCTGAAGGATGAGGGAGGCCAAGTGGCGGTGAGTTTTCTTGGTTATTTATGTTGTACCTCCACAAACACCCAACCAACAGACCATAACTGGACCTTCTTGGTGTTTCCTTCAGGTGTTTGACGCCACGAACACGACGAGAGATCGACGGGATCTGATCCTAAAGTTTGGCAGCGAGAATGACTTTAAGGTATGTTGCCTTGGTAACAGATGCTGCAGTGTTTCAGGTCTAGAGCGATTCACTGAATCGGCTCACTTTTTTTCATTCTTTCCAGATCTTCTTCATCGAGTCTGTCTGTGAGGATCCCAGTGTGATTGCGTCAAACATAATGGTGAGTTTCAGACCAGGACACTTGATGATGATGAAGGTCCACATCTTTGATCGCACACTGGATCTAAAAAATAAATAAATGCTCACATCTCCTTTGGCATCAGGCGTGCGGTTTGCCATCTGACAGTTTTCCTCCCCGTACAGGAAGTGAAGGTGTCCTGTCCAGACTACAAGGACTGTAACAAAACCGAAGCCATGATGGACTTCCAGAAACGGATTGAATGTTACAGAACCAGCTACCAGCCTCTGGATCCGGACCAGTACGACAGGTAGGCTGGGATCCTCTCTGCCTTTTCTTCATGGCGACTGCATCCTTTTGGGCAGAACACTCATCCTGTCATCCTGCAGGGATCACTCCTTCATCAAGGTGATCGATGTGGGCCGCCGTTTCCTCGTCAACCGCATCCAAGATCACATTCAGAGCAAAATCGTCTACTACCTGATGAACATCCATGTCCAGCCGCGCACCATCTACCTGTGTCGACACGGAGAGAGCAAAGACAACCTGGAGGGCCGACTGGGAGGCGACTCGGGCCTGTCGCAGCGGGGCCGACAGGTACAACAAGTCACCGGAGAGGGAAAAACCCAGGCTAAATGATGAAACAAGATGCTAATCGACTTGTTTGTAGTTTTCAGCCGCTTTGGCTCGGTTCGTTGATGAGCAGCAGCTGAAGGACCTGAAGGTGTGGACCAGCCAGCTGTGCCGCAGCATCCAGACCGCCGAGCACCTGGGGGTCCCATACGAGCAATGGAAGGCACTCAACGAGCTCGACGCTGTGAGTGTCGACCAGAGGAACGCCGTAGTATCAACTTTAACTCTCCTTCCCCAATCTGATTGGCATCTTTTGTTGTCTTCTAGGGTTTGTGTGAGGATATGACGTATGATGAAGTGAAGGAAAAATTCCCTGAAGAGTTTGCACTGAGAGACGAAGACAAGTACTACTACCGCTACCCAGCCGGAGAGGTACACCAGCCTCATCATGGTCAAACGCGGGTAGAGCAGGTTGTGGAGTTTAGATCAGTGCTTCAACCTGTCAATTGTCCTGATTCCAGTCATACCAGGACCTGGTGCAGCGGGTGGAGCCGGTCATCATGGAGCTGGAGAGGCAGGAGAACGTGCTGGTGGTCTGCCATCAGGCCGTGATGCGATGTCTGCTTGCCTACTTCCTTGATAAGAGTGCAGGTAGGAACTAATACACATGGTGTTCATTAGAGGACTTGAGGGGATTGGATTCTTCAATTTGTATTTTCATTTAGCATAAATCCACATGGTTGACTCCGAGAGGCTAAAGCTAACGGCTAACTGGAGAAGAACTGTGACTGAAACAGACTTCTACTAGCTGAGCAGATTCAAACATCAAACTGGTTTTGGTCAATAAAACTACATGATCCAAACCAATCATCATTTTCACTTGGCAGAAGTCCTATGATTAAACACAGGCGCTGCCTCAAATCCCTACTTCCTGTGTAAATGATCCTTCAGTTTCTTGAACTGCCGCCTGATGGCTCTGGGTTTAAGGTTTCAGGAAATTGTGTTTTGCAGAAACTAATTGTTCTGCTTTGTTGTCTTCAGTGGTCCAGTTTTGATTTTACCTTTAAACAAAAACCACCCTCTACAATCTTCAAAAATCTCTTCCTTGCCTTTTTGAATTTTCTAAAATGTGAATTTTTCCATGTGGCTCCAGATGAGATGCCGTACCTGAAGTGTCCCCTCCACACGGTCCTGAAGCTGACCCCGGTGGCCTACGGCTGTAAGGTGGAGTCCATCTCCCTGAACGTGGAGGCGGTGAACACGCACAGAGACAGACCTGAGGTCAGCTGCCACCCCACCCACCCGCCTGACGAAGGCCTCTGCTGCCGAGGCGTTCTTCAGTCTGACGTTCTTCACTTCCTTTGTCGCCCCACAGGAAGTGAAGCGGGGTCCCGGCACCCTGATCAGGAGGAACAGCGTGACCCCCCTGACCAGCCCGGAGTCCCATATCAAGAAGCCTCGCATTGAGGACCTGGACGAGGCCCCCATCCAGGAGCTGCCCGGCTCCGTAGCGTCGCTGGCCCTCTGCACCTCCACTCACATTCCGCTGGCTCTGGCCGGACAGGTACTACAGCCCACTTGCCCTCATGGTCCAGAACCTGCGTCTGCTTCCTCACTCTCAGCCTTTTGCATGTCTGCTCACTCATTTGTTTGTTCCCTCCTCTCCTCCTCTGTTCCTCACAGCAATGGCTGGGCAAAGTTTGCCTGTAAGTATTTAACAAGGATCTTTTTTTCCTTGTCTGTTTGCTTTACATCCATTGATTTCCCATAATACTCAAGCGAGGGAAGTAGATTTCCTAACTAGTAGTCATTTACATTTCCTCTTCCTCCTGTACAACCCAGAGTTGAATCATGGGAAATGATGTAATCTACTGTTCTGGAAGTGAAAAGTGTACATACTTGTCCATGTAGAACTCAAACTTCCCAGCATTGCGTTCCTGTGATTCTTCAGTGTCGTCTCAGCCAGTTTCTTTTCTCTCCCCTGCCCCCCTGCCCCCGACCTCCCACTTTAACTGCTTCATGCTGACTCTGTGTCTGGTTTATTTTTGGCCTGTGTTTTGCTCCTTAAAGACGCACCATCCTCCATTACCTAAAGGTGGTTTTCCATCTTAGCTTTCAAAGGTAAACACTTTGCAAAATCTGTGCAGCTGTTCCAGGCAGTCCCATATCAAAGTATTCACACCCCTATATTTTTTAACTTTTTTTTTTTTTTTTACAGAGTCTTGTGTGTTTTTAAACAAAGAAATTTGGACAAAATAATTCTTAAAATTGTAGGACAAATTCATATTCTGCCCATTTTATTTTTTTTTCTTTTCAGCCTTTCATAAAGGCTAGCTTAGTACACACTTTAGTTTCTGCACAATCTGAAATTCAACAAGTTTTGGTTGTAATATTTAAGAACTAGTTTTTGTTTTTTGCCATCGTTTTTACATCCCATTAGGTTATTTCTTATAATAGGCCAATTGCAAAATTATACTCTGAGTGAATGTGGTTGGTTGCAATAACAATACATTTTATTTGTGCCTTTCTTGACACCAACGGTCACCTTACATAATTTAACAAAGTTTTATTTGGAGGTAATGGTAAAAGTTAAACACTTTAGAGTTTTTTGCAATACTTCCAATTCTCCATTTATATAAAATTCATTTTAATTACCTAGCATAATGTGAAACCTGATGGGGTGTGAATATTCATGGGACTGTAGCTGCTGCCATGTTGTTCTGCTTGCTAGCTAAGTCCACAGCCATCTGCTTTAGCAGCAATATTAAGTCTTAAACATGTAATCTAGATTCTACTAAAAGGTTTCCATTAAGTTACCTCAACCTGCAGCATCACTGAACTTTGTTGACATGAGTACAGCTGACCAGTTCTGAGCTAGTTTTTTATGTCGCATTAGGAAAGTATGAACCATGCTGCAGGGTGTGTTTTTTTTTTTTTATTTTATTTTTTTACTTCTCTAAAGATATTGGTTACAATAGAGAACCTGTTCACACACCTGATAGCTGACGTCTCATTTCCTCTAAAAATAGATGTTTGGGTGATGTAACTACGTGAAGTTTCCCAGGCCCGGCCTGAGGCCATAGTGCTTGCTGGAACAGTGCTAGTCAGCTTCTCTGTGCATACCTGCAGGCTGATGCTATCCGAGAGGAATCTAAGCGTTTCCTTGTTGTGTGTTTGCTTGCAGAACCTGAGAAGCTCCTCTGTCTGTCATGACATCCTGCTGCCCTGCTAGTGGACGGCGTGGGCGAGTCACAGCGACACAATCTGCTACATCTTTATCACTTCAAATGGGATTTCTTTTTTTTTATTTTTCACGAGAATTTTGGAAAAATGGAGTTTCCTGTTGGCTCACCAGTCCGGATATCGGTTCATTTCAGACCAAAGACTAAAATCACTAACGGGAGGTTTTAATATTATCCCCCACCCTTTTCTTTGCATCGTAACGATGAATCCTCTGTATGCTGACATGTTTCAAACAAAGCAACGTTTTGCACAGCGGTGACTTTTTTTTTTTTTTCTTCTTCTTCTTCTTGGGTTTGGTTTTGCCGTAGAGTGCCTGTAGCGCTTGCTTTCTGCAAGCCCCAAGCAGCTTCTCTTTTCTCCAGACTCAACTGCTCAAAGAGAGGGAAAACATTTCACCTAATAACTCTACATATCATTTCAATGTGCTACTTTGTCTAGTATTGAGTTTTTTTTGTAGTTTCATTACCACATTGCATATTGTTTATGGAACATTATTTAAATTTGTTTTGCTGTCATTGACTGCTATGCACAAAATGAAGCACCTATTTTTGTTACACTGCGTGCTGTTAATAATATCTCTGTAAATGTTAGTGTACATATGGAGAAACTGGATTGGGATGTGACTGGAGTCATGGTTGGGGGGGCGGGGTCATTTTTTTGTACTATGTTTGACTGAGCAAAGAAGCTGATCATTTTCTCAGTTAATATTTTGTTAACATGTCTGCTTGACAAACTTGAATTTTCTTTTTGTAATACTCTGTATATTTATGTAGTTTTTGAACGGCTAAAGCGAGAGGCGTCTTGTGCACATGTTCAGATTTTTTTTTTTTGTTGCATCTGGAACAATAAATTCACTTGACGAAAATGTGTATTTTCCTTATTCCTCTGTATAACTGAAATTCCTTTCCTCGCCATATAAGGACTTGCTCTGCAACAGATGGACTTTATGGCAGTTTTCCAATTATCTCATTCGGATGAATCATGCAGTGAGTCACAAGCTGCATATCTGTCAGTTTGCAGACAGGAAGATGGTCTCATAGAAGCTGTTTGGGGAGGTGGGACTTTTGTGGGTAAACATGATGCAAATTTAAATGTACTGTATTAACATGCAATTGTAATTGAGTGGCATCATTTCATATTTTTACTCAAAAGTAACCATCCAAGAAATTAAGAGCAAATGCGACTCAAATGGAGGAACTGATTTTAACACTTTTTTTTTTAATATTAGTCATTCAATCGGCCAAAAACAGTTTTGCGCAAATTGTATTTAAAACTATTTAGGGGGGTTTACAAAATAACATTCAGGCAGAAGAAACTCTTTACCCAATATTAAACTTATGCAACAAATGCTTATAGTAGCTAATGTGTGTGTTAAAGGGTATAGAGAGAACACAAGTCAACACCTTTAGAAGTCTGTTTCTACACCTGCAGAAGGAGAGAAAACTAAACTGAGAAATCATAACAAACATGAATCACAACTAACACCACAGAAAAGTACACGGTACAAGTTAATAGATGGATTCAGTGGCAACCGCAGCCCATTAGAGTTTGCCTGAAAGACACCAGAATCTAAACCATTTGTCATTTTTCCTTGACACAGTTAGCCTCTGTTTTGGGCTGCTCCAGGAGTCTCCAACTCTAGTCCTTGAGATCTACTGTCTTGCCAGTTTAATATGCAACCCTGCTCCAAAACAGCTGAATCAAATGAATGTCTCAATATCAGAGCTTCGCCAAGCTTTTTGGCATCCTGCAGAGGTAACTCAATCATTTGATTCAGCTGCTGGAGCAGGGTTGCAGGACGGTAGATCTGGAGGGTTAGGGTTGCAGACCCCCTTGACTATTACATATGCTTTTTTAAAATACATTGACACTAAGGGTTTTAACTCCTATCTGGATGCATCGCTTGAATACTTTTACAAGATACTCTGATTGTGGAAGCATGTGCATACCGTGCATGACACCAGATTATTTCGTGTCATGGACAGGCTAGGTAAGTAGAAGACAAGCCTCTGAGTCATATGCTTGTCCAGAGAGACAAGCATAGAGAGCGAGACATGACACCTTGTCTGCTCCAGACGGATCAGTCTGGGAAAGAAATTAAGCAAATAACAGTTTTTTTCTTCTGCAAGTTTCTAGGTGTTAGATGGAAGGTGTTTCACCGAGCGAGTGATCCAGTTGGTGTGCAGCTCTTAGTAACCTGACTGATGGGGATCAATCACAGTCCTTCGTCACAGCAGAATTAAATGACTATTTGTGTCTTAGCCAAGCCTGTTAACACTGAGGCCATGTACCATTGAGAAGCCTGACTCAGCAGCTCCTCTCCTCTCCTCCCCACACACACATACACATTCTCAAATGCAAGCCACATGCAAGTCTGGAACAGGCTGTAGTTGCCCAGGCAACATGTCGTTAGCACGCAGAACCTCATTAAGTTCACCTCACAGAGTATAGGAGCAATAAAGATTGAGAGAAGAGAAAAGCAAAGTCACGAAGGAAATTGGATGCAAAATGATAGATGCTCACTTGCATACAGGGAAAGTGGCCGACAAAATGCAAAATCTGCATGCAAAGTTTGTTTTGAAGTTCAGTCAGGTGTTTGACCATAATGTGTGTGTGCACTTGTTTACATAACACCTAGCCTTTATAGGACCTTTTCAGGAGTAATCATCTACCTTCTCAACAATGATTGGTACTGGGGAATAATGGCATCAGTGCAGCAGAGCGTTGTTATTAGGGTTCCAGGTTAGGGTAATGGCTGAGGTGCTTATTACACACACCAGAACTTTTATAATGTTCAGAGTTAGACTTGTTATGTTCACTAACAGACTGTTTTCCACAGAATTTTGTTTGGTGACTAAAAGAGAGAAGTTTTCCACACTTAACAACCGGGCCTGCTGCAGTATCACAGACCACATAATGAAAACCAGATGAACGCATCAAACTTACGTGGAAACTTCGATCTTTCGCGATGCCCTCTCCCAGTAGGTAATAGATTTTCTCAAAATTCAGATCATGTCTCGTTCACCTCCCCTCTAAGATAAAAAAAAATTGTATTTAAAATACATAATTGTTAATATCCTACAAGTGAATTTGGATAGTTTTGACAGTGTTTTGTAAGATCGGTTGGAAGTTTGTAACATTCTCTTATTTTTTAGCAATTGTCAACTTTAATGCTGTCCTTATTGGTATAAATATAGTGTTTAAACACTACACTAGTGATAAATGCATTTTTATATTCATGTTCAAACTGATACTTTATGTTCTACTTATTTTAAAAATACATTTTTTTTTCTTAATCATTTAAGACTCAAGAGTTTCCTTGTTTCTGTGTTGGCTTTTGGCTCTTTTCATGGCTTTCTGCATAAATCAAAATTGTAATGCAATTATTTATTTCATACTTTGTATCATCCCTATCTTTTATTTATTGCATTTTGTGTCTATAATTTTGCAACAGATTTATCCTACCCTCTTTTTTCCATTGGCTGTGGGCAACATCCATGCTTCTGTTCCCTTTGCATACTTGCAGACTTTAGTGCCAACTTGCCCTACTGACTATCTCCAAAAAGTGTAAATTGATGCAGACTTAGTGAATAAAATTGGGTAAAGAAATTGATTAGCATCTCCAGCTTTAAGTTGAAATAAAGCCTGCGTTTGTATGTTGATAGTTAGGGTTATGCATAAGTCTGGTTACCCCCAAAAATGGGGGATGGCAGGACAGTTTCCCAACAAGTATAGAAAGACAAATATGTGTGTGTGTGTCTGTGTGTGTGTGTGTGTGTGTGTGTGTGTGTGTGTGTGTGTGTGTGTGTGTGTGTGTGTGTGTGTGTGTGTGTGTGTGTGTGTGTGTGTTAAATTGTGGAGTTTCAAGTAGGAGGAGCGCAGAAGTGGTGAACCTGACAGCAGTCACATAGACTCTCTGACCACAGTGTGGCCAGATGGAGCAAAAGCACTTGGTCTGGTCAAGATTAAGACTGAAGGAAAAACCACATTCAAGTGGAAGACATCAAGTGTGTTGTGCTCTGGTAAACTTATGATGTGAGGACCAGTATGAGTCCATAGATCACTGATTTTAGAGAAGTGGGGACCTTTGGTCAATCCGCACTGTTACACATTTCACATTCACAAGGACTGTGAAGCGTTTCAACAAGGATTAGAATAATTTCAGAATTGAAAATACTGTATTTAGCAGCATCAAACCCCAATTTACAGACTTCTTGAAGTGGAACATTTTAGTTGTGCCAGTTTGCTCTGTAGGCATTTAAACCAAATGTTTCCACCTTTTGGAAACCTAATGGGTAACCAGGAAGCAATAAAACTATTAGGTTGTTGACAGATGGAAAGTGGTGGAAACAGCTCAAAGACAGGCCTTAAGCCTGATGCTTGAACTGAACAACCAGCAGAGTTTTAAAGTTTAATTATTGAGAATTATGTGTTTTACAGTTAAGATACTGATTTACGGTGCTTTTAAAAAGTATATTCCACCTTACAAATTTTGGTTTTCCATTTTTATAAGAAAAATAATCACTCAAATATATGAGACCAAGACAACATAAATGAATGCAAAAAGCAGTTTTTTAAAGATGATAATTACACTTATGTGGTACCAAAAAAGTTATGAAAACCTACTTGGCCTAAAGGGGGGAGAAATAATTGTCCCCTGCACTTTCTAATTGCTTATCTAATTATTTTTGATCAGATCTCCAGACTTTGACTAGTCTACTACAATCGTAGCTGTAGGTTTTCAGGCATTAGTCCCAGAGTACTACTCTTGAGGATGGTGTGCCATTTGTAAAGTTACACAGTAAAAAAATTATTTAACCTGTTATAGGAGATAAAAAAGTAAGGTTTTATTTTTCAAAGTTGTACTTTTACCTTGTTATTCATTCATTTATATAATGTCACAGCTTCAAATTAATTATTCCCCGTAGCATGATGCTGCCACTAGCATGCATCAACAATGATAACTGAACTTTGCTTTATTCTACATAACACTTTGTTTTGGTCCATCACACAAAATGCCAAAGTGTTAAAAAAAAGTTTAAGTAGTATGAATACTTTTTTCAATATATTTGTTTCTTTCATTCCTTTTTAATGCTCACATTTTTACAGAATAAAGATGATTTTTTGTTTTTTTTCTCTTTTGTCCTTTAAAGAATGCGCTACCTGCATTACTGCTGCAGCGAGATGAAAACCCACCCCTCTCTCTTTGTGCAGCAACCCATTCAGGAAGAGATTTTGCGCTGAATGGAGGGGATAAGTCTTTCAGTGAGCCTTGAATGGAGCAGAGCCGATTAAATAGACTACATGTGATCCCTGTATATACACACGGCAAAATGAAAGCCTTCTTACGTGATTCTCTGCATAGTTCCATCGCTCTCAGAAAAATGTCTTACTGTACTGAGTCATCAGGTTTTGGCGACTGAATACATTGTAGAGATAGATTTTAGATTTAAACAAAAAAAAAATCTATTTAATACAGAAGGTTTTAGTTCCAGTCAGAGAAGGATTTAAAGAAGTGAAGAGTTTTGTTTTGCATCAAGTGTGTGACTGATCTTTAGCTTCCTCATGTCATGCTGTCTGCAGATCCTGTTTATTTTTAAGAAGAAAAGAATTCTTATAGTTCCTTAAAATTCTGACATCATTTGCTTCTCATGATTTACTGTTTTGAAACAAATATGAAAAGAAAGTCACTTTACCAATGTAGTCAGTACTAATATGAAAAAATATGTTAAAGCAGAAGCCAGAATTAGAAGCTAATCAATTAGTTAATGTATTAAAAACTCCATGAGGTCATTAAACAGTCAGTGATTGTCTGGAAAATTATAGGATCTGATAGAAGTTTTTCTTTAAGATGTTAAAGGAAAATTGAGATATATATTTTTTCAGACTTCATTAAAATCCTCAAAGTTCATGAATTTTTCACATTAAAATTACAGGTAGACAGACTACTGGAGATTAAATGACTGAACTGTAGAGGTACTTCACATTTAAAATGTCCAATCCACATGACTTTTAGTAACATTTAGCAACTCTTGTGCTTATGTACTTCAGGCGATACTCTGATCAATAAAGCCTCTCTGCAAACAGCAGTTTTCTAAATTTGAACTTTTATTTTTGTTTACCCTTCTAGATCCTTAAAGTGCATTAAGCAGAACACACATATAGAGAAATATAAAATTTCCTATTCATTTCTTTTTTTTTATCTACATTGAACATCGATGTGTTCATTTACTACTGTTTCCATGTTATCCATGCCTCACAACAAGAAAGGACATTAGAAAAATGCTAAAAGTTTATGGAAAACTCATCCATAATGTTATTGACTTATGAGATGTTCAAATAATAAATTCTAAAACTGACTACATGCTTCTTAGAGGCAATGGTTTAAATGTATAACTGACAATATAGGTAAATAACAAGTTTATATGAATTTTCTTACACCTTAGCCAACTCTTACCTTTCAAGAATAGAATGTCTGTAAATGATACTGATGGTAAAACTGGTAAAACACCAGTTAAAATAGAAACTAACAAACAGCTTCTAATTACAGGGTAGTGAAGCCTCCCTGACTCTACCTTGGTTTGTGAGCCTGGACGTCCTCAAGATTACAGAGCTGTTGGTGAAGTTGGCAATTACAATGCCTTGTAAAAAAGTATGTTTAGCTCCTTAACTATTTTCACATTTCATCCTGTTATAGCCACAATGTGATTATGTGATAAGTAAAGTGTCCAACACGCAATTTCCAACTTACAATATTTTAGTTCAATTATGACAGTTATTCATTAAGAGATTTCCAACATTGTCTAGGAAAATACGGAATCTTATAGCATGTAGCATTTTAATTAATATCGATAAATATGGTACACTCTGTTGACGTACATTTTAAGAACCTGCCAGTGCTGCAGTGACTCGCGCAGGTAACGGTGTTCATATCGAACTTTTCTGTCTGCGACACCGAGCTGATAATGTGCAGCAGAGTGGGCACTCTGACTGGCGTCTGCCCTGGTGGAGAAGAAACGGCGCCAAGCACCCAGCTAGCTCAACAAATATGCTAATATCCGTGTGGTTTGTGGGAAATGAAGGAATTTGTCACGAGAAATGTAGGCAGTAAGTAGCTTGACTGTAAAATCTCAACCGTCTGGGCAGCGCGTGGGCACACACAGCAGGCCTGGGTATGTGGGAGCAGTTCTATGGTTTGGCACCATGAATAACTGCTTAAAAATAAAAACAAAAGTTCAGGGTGGAGTGAAAGGCAAAAATGAAAACAGCTCAAGAGGAAATTGTAGATTAAAGAGTAAAAGGTCACGGCACTAGTTTGGTTGTATTTTGGATATTTAAAACAAAAGCCACTCAATAATTATCAATATCGACGGATGTGTAACGCCAGTGGTTTGCTGTCAGGGCCAGCAGGAGCTTCTCTGTTAGCCGAGAAAATGTAAAAAAAAAAAAAAAGTGTAAAATATTTAAATCATATTTAATTTTATCTATAATTTAATTTTTATGCTACAAACGGGTTGCTTATTGGTATTAGGTTTCACTTTAATTACCTACTTTAAAAAGCGTCTTAAACACACTGAAACCCCACCGTACGCTTCTATTACGATTTTTACTCATATCACTCAGCTCTACTTCTACCAAGTCTAGACTCTGATGGCTTGATTACAGATGTGGATGTTGGGCCATCACATAAAAGGCCCTTGAAATCCATTGAAGTCTGTCATTATAATGTAAAAAAATAAATAAAAATAAGGTTGAAGGTTAGTTATTTATGTCGCAAAGCACCATCTATTGCAACTTTAGCAGAACGTAAATAGTTGGCAAATATGTTTGCAGGGAAGAGCAACTTTCACTCTGCGGCTCATGTTTACTTCCTAGATTGACAGCCTGGCGTCACCTCAAAATAAAAACATGTCGCTGCGCAGCGTTGGCACAAAGTGTGTCAAAGCCACTTGCTTCCTGTTATATCTGCATCCTGCCTGTTTCTAAATCCCCTGCATGACCAGGGGATTACAGATAGCTGACTAATGGGATGACCATAGCAACGTTAACATCTACAGGAGAAACCAGGAGGAAAGGGAGCGAAGTGATGGGGCTGGGTTTTCAGTGTGAGCGCAGTCACGTCCACCTGAACACGCCCTGCTCACGCAGCTTCCTCCTCCTCCTTTTTGCCTTCTTCTCTAGACAACTTTTTCTGCCCAGACAGTGATGTGTGGAGGCTCACGTAGTCTCAGCCAGGCGGCAGAGAGAGGAGGGTGATCAGGGTGGGGGGGTCGGGGGGAAGCGGGGCAGAGTGGTGTAAACGCGGAGTTTGGGGCTGTGAATTTGTTTCTGCAGTTCTTTCCAAACCGTTTACGGGGTCAGTGAGTTGGAGAAGTGGATGACAACATGCACTTTCATATAAAATCCTTCAGTTGCATTTCCAGGCAGCAGAACGTATTGACTTAGAAACGATTTATTGATGGAGGTGCCAAAATGTTGCAGCTATTTAACAGACATCTTGATTTAATTTTCACCACTTACTTTACAACAGCAGCTGCTTCATTCTCTTGCTCTTCAAGAGTTCATGAGCTGTCCTTGTATTAGTTATGAGGAAATTGACTGTGAATGTTTATTAAGAGGGATTGCAGTTCAACATAAGCTGTGTTTCCATTACAAATGTGCACAAATCTTTGTCGATATTCAGCTAATGTAAAAAGAAACACAACTTTGCAATTGCAGTGTTTCCATTAAATAAGAAATAAAATGAAAATCACACGTGATTAAGCTTGTTCACGTGATAAGCCATTAAAAGTCATGGCAGTGACGGCTGCAAGCAGTTACCTGAGATACACTAATAATTCAGCGATGAATTATGAATCTATCTAAAAAATCATCGGAGACATCGGCGTCTTATTCTACTTGGGAGCAGCGTTTTGGCGAAATTGAAGTCGATGACTTTACAGAAGAGTTACGGATTCAACACGCTGAAATCACACAACTTTTTCTGAAATGTGTGATGCTGTGAGAGCTCTGGTGGATCCAGCTGCACAATGCCTGGAAAAAAAAAATCCCTGAAGAACTAAAAACAAACCTTCATCCTGCTATCACTTCCTGTCGTCGTCTTTGTCATTTCCAACAGGAGCAGCATCCATTTTTTTGATCATGTGACTCGTGTGATGTGAACAAAGTGTTTCCATTGCAGTTTTGCCAAACACATTTATTCCATTGCAGCTGAAAAACCATCTTATCCTAGCGCAAAAACGTTTTACCGAAATTTTATTTATTTTTTTTATTGCTGCATTTCTATTAAGCAAGCTTATTTTTGTCATTTCAATTTACGCTACAGAAATGCAGCTGCAGAGAGGTTGTAAAGTGTATGTCCTTTAGCTGAGGTGTATGATGTTATTTGTTGATGTGTTATTTCTTTTTTTTTTTTAGAAAACAGCTATTTTGATCTTTTAATGAAGTTACCATGGACACAACCTAAGAAACTGGAGACGCTTTACTTTTTACTTTCAGTCTTTCTGGAATTACATTTTCTAGAAGTTCACCGCTCATGGTGGCATCATGTTGAAGTAGCTCTATTATACCAGTTCTAATTTGCTCTTTTTGTAGACTTTTATTTATTTGTTTCGGTTGAGATGTTGCACGGTTGGACAATTATTCCCTGTGGTTTTGGATGCTGTGCAGCTGGAAGGATTTCCTCTTTACATTTTTAACTTTCTGATTTTGCGACATGAGCGGCTCGATTATAGAACATGCAGCAACAGCCTTCAGTCAGAGGCTTCTACAGATTTGTTGCAAGTCTGACTGATATTGGAGATCCTTCTGACCCACAGTATCACCATCCACAGTGACCATTTGAAGATACGTGGATCATATGAGTCACAGCATTTAATTTCCATCTGGGATTAATAAAGCCTTTTTGAATTGAACTGAATTTGTATAAATTTAATTACCATTTCTGGTGCAGGAACCTTTTCATTTTTCAGGTGGTACTTGTTTTTCTTTAACACATGACTTTTTGCAATAACCATGATTTCAAGGTAGAACGCTGTAGTGGGACAATACTATTTATTTATCATACAGGTAGAATTGTATTTTGGTCATAAATTAGTTTATATTCCTCCACAGATCATACTTTCAGTTAGCTTTAAATTACACAACAGAAATTCTGTATTTTGTTTCCAAACAGAAGATTTTAAGGTAGTAAGTATTTTGTTGGCTTCAGTTGTTAGGAAAATGCTGTTAGCATAAAAAACTAAGTAAAAGAAATTTGATTTTGCATGAAAGCTGCATCTGACGCCTTGAAATTGGGTCTCTGTCTCTTTAAGAATCTCCTTCTCTTTCTGACACTCCCCCTTCAGCAGGTTATCACAACAATGCTTTTTTTGGATGGAGCAGACACACTGCATCACAAATGCTCTTTGTGCCCCAACAAAGCTTCTTAAATAATTTAAATAATAAGTGCGTTTAGGTCAGTAGAATACGGAAGAGGATTAGGGCCACCGAAAAAAAAAAAAAAAAGAATTCTGACTTTAATCTCAGAATTCTGACTTTAATCTGAGAATTCTGACTTTAAAGTCAGAAAGTCATAATTCTTTAATTCAATTCTTTAAATTCTGATAAATCTCAGAATTCTGACATTAAAGTCAGAATTCTTTTTTCTTTTTTCCGTGGCCCTAATCCTCTTCCGTAGTAGAAAGATACAACAATTGGCACCGCATAGGATGTATGTATGTATGTATGTATGGATGTATGGATGTATGGATGGATGGATGGATGGATGGATGGACTACCAATGATTTGATTGGTAAGAAATAAGCATAAATATTTATGGCATAAACGTATTCCAGAGCAACTGACCGGCTGAATCTCAAAATTGTCAACAGTTTTTTTTGTGTTTGTTTTGTGGCATTCCAGTCCCCTTCAGAAAAACCTTTACCAGGGGAAAACAGAAACTGTTTTCATACCGCAGTCTAACAAACTGTTAGACTTTGTTTACACCAAATGAACTATTACATTATTTCTTGAGTAAAGCCCGGATTGCAAATTGAATTCACATGTGACTCCCTCACTTTTTCACGATTATATGATCTTGACCTTATTAGCAACATGTTGACAGCCAACAACACCTAGGAAAAGGATTGTCAGGCTTGTTCTGCACATTCTTTCCACAACTTCAGTCCTCTAAACTTAAACCATGTGGCGGCATCTTGCCATTTATTGTCTGAGTGCTCATTAGGCGCATTTGTTTACTCCTATCTTGGGTAACATTAAAAGTTGTTGCTTTTTTCAGTACTCTGTGGTCTTTTTCAAACTTTATGGATTAACGGCTATTTGGGTAACCGCTAAGGCTGGTTCAGCAACATATCCGGAGGAATGTGATACATGTTGGTAATGCCAAACCCTTAAGAAAAATTCCAAGCAATGATTAAAGAAACTATGAAACAGTTTTAAGGATAGAAAGTTGTACTTTCAAACTCCCCTCCTGTTGCCGTCTGGGTCTGGGTAATACTGAAGTTTCACAATATTTACAACACAAGAAGCTGGGTCAATGTGCGTTTAGATTTTGCCCAGATAAGGTGAAGACCAGTTATAATCAGTCCATTAGGTGAAACTTTTTGTCACACCCAAATGTTTTAGATCATTAAACAAGTTGTAAAATTAGTCGAATATAAAACAAGTAAATTCAGTTTCAAAATGATGGTTTTACCTACCCTACATGTAATTACCCATTGTTAGGTCATTAATTAAGTTATGAATAGACTGAACAGATCAATCATCACACATCAAGCAGATGAATACATATTAATCTTTGTCTTATAGGTTTTAGCTATAGGTGTTGATGTGTTTGGACATTTATAGTCAGAATAAGACTGAAAGTTTGGCTGGACCATTCCTTCATCCTGTCTTTCTTTTTCCAAATAGTCATTGAACAAATATGGAAAATCCAGGCTTTGGTTTCATTATTAGCCAACATCACTGTGGAAGTTTACAACAAATCCTGTCCAGAGATTAGTTTAACACGGGCTAAACCAGGAAGCAACGCTTCTCCACAGTGTTATGACCAATCACCTGACCCAAAAGAACAGACTTGATATTCAGTTCGAAATCAAATTGCAATAGCCGCCAAGCATTATTCTACTGTAAAGCTCCAGAACAAAGAACTAAAAAATGGAATGTCTTCTTTTAGGTGGAATATATTAGAATAAAAATGATCTTGTTTCCCGATAAAAGCGTTAAGAGTTACAGTTCTGCTCCTGGAGCAATTTAACCTTTTAAACCCTCTTCAAGGTGGTTGACTGTTAGCACAGATGTAACAGAGTGAATAACAAAAATCATCTCAGGGTACATTAGCCTGCTCTGTGTGGTTCGATCCAATTGATGAACAACTAGAGATTAAAATGTTGAAGAAGTCCACAGTACATCACTGGCTGTATTTCCATTATAAATGTGTATAAAACCTTGTCAGTAATCTGCTAATGTCAAGACACAAAATTACATTTGTGCCGTTTCCATTAAAAAAGAAATGCAATTAAAATCACATGTGAATAAGTTTGCTCGTGCTGCAAGCCATTAGAAAACATATTTTGCCATCATCCTCCAACTACTTCCTGTCACTTTCTTTGTGGTTTGTGTCAGTGATAATATCCAGTTGATGATCATGTGATTCACATGATGCAAAAAAAAGTCATTCCATTGTAGTTTTGCGAAGTGCACCAATTTCACTGTGGTTGAGAAACCACAGTGTAACTGTGTCAAAACCTAGTGTCAAAACTTAGCGAAAAACAAGTTTCTTTATTTTTTAAATATGTGTTTCCATTAAGAGCTGTTGCCTTGCAGCAAGAAGGTTCTGGGTTCGATTCCCGGCCCGGGTCTTTCTGCATGGAGTTTACATGTTCTCCCTGTGCATGCGTGGGTTTTCTCCGGGTACTCCAGTTTCCTCCCACAGTCCAAAAACATGACTGTCAGGTTAATTGGCCTCTCCAAATTGCCCCTAGGTGTGAGTGTGTGTGTGTGTGCATGGTTGTTTGTCCTGTGTGTCTCTGTGTTGCCCCTGCAACAGACTGGCGACCTGTCCAGGGTGACCCTGCCTCTCGCCCAGAACGTTAGCTGGAGATAGGCACCAGCAACCCTCCCGACCCCACTGAGGGACAAGGGTGTCAAGAAAATGGATGGATGGATGGATGGATGTGTGTTTCCATTAAGCAAATTTATGTTCAACGTGTCAAGTTGTGCAATTATATGGTCAATGGAAACGCAGCTACAGTTTTTTGCACATGAGGGCAATTGCAACAGACCAGTCAGAATCCATGCTGATCCCTGTTCATCACAGTCATAAATGGCCATCAGAACCAGACTAAAAAGCAGTAGAAAATAGTGAATAACTTGAATTAGTTCCTTTTTTTGATTCACATTACTTGGATGCTTAAGCCAGAGTTGTGGTCAAGACCACCTAACCCAAGACCAAGACCAGAGCGTATCGAGACCGAGACAAGACCAAGACTTTTAGAGTCCGAGACCAAGTTGAGTCCAAGACCAAGGGAAGTCGAGACCGAGTCAAGACCTTGGTAGAAGGTCTTGACCTCCTACCAAAATGACCTTCATGTCATTTTGCCCGCGCTAAATGACATGATAAAATGTGAAATATGATCGAAATTGCTTCTCAAATTGATCTGAAAGATCCATATTCCCATAAAAACACCGAGATATTAAATACTTAATACATTTTACAAATATTAAAATGAAATGCTTCCATCTTTGTGCTACAATCCGTGGTGGTCTCGTCCCATCCCTAATAAGATAACACCCTGGGTGTTTGCCCATATTGCACATGTCAGAAACCATCACTGTCTGCACCATTAAACATAGCAATCGAGGCAATGTCTGGACGGTAAATAACGCTCAACTATGAACACTGACCAAGGAGCAACAAAGAAGTAACCAAACAGAAGTCGCTCACCGTGACTGTTTTCACCCTTTCTCCCGCTACATGAAGCCAGGTAGTCTGACACCATGGCAAACATTACACCTACCACTTTGAACGAAAACAATCATAGAGCAATGTGCATGCTCTGTGTGCTCTTTCGTTCTTGTGTTTTATTTATTTGTTAATTAAAAAAATATCAATGTACATGATTAAATAAAATAATGATAGCTACTGCAGTGTACCCAAAGCATTACAAGAACAAAGAATGGCTCTCAGTGACACTCCAGTCCTATTTTCTAAGTAAAGAGCCCTTCAGAAGAATTGCACTGTTCCTGAATGTCACATCACTATATTGCAGACTTTTGGACACAGTGTTGTCCCATATATGCGACAAGTCAGTTAACACCTCCTCACAATAATTAAGAGCAGTGAGTGACGACTTTTTTTCCATCACAATGCTTATGTGTCTCTGTTCAGCTAGCTTTGCTAACATCACGTCAAAGATGCTTACCTTTCTTTGAGCTTCTTTTCCAAGTGACGATAAAAGTTAGACGTAGTCCCCACCGTCTGTGAAAGCGGAGCGCTGCTGAGTTACCTGTAGCCATCAAATTTCTTATGATTTATGCAGCGCTATTATATTACTGATGATTAGACAGACATCTGCCGCTCAGAGAAAACCACTGCACATGTCCACTGCGCGAGTGAAAGGTGGAGAGGGGGAGTAACAGAGACATGTAATTGCTGGGATTTTAATCGGTGCGTTTTTCATCCACTGAAAACAAAGATGTTAACAAATAAACTGGACAGTACGCTGTACGTTAAGTGACATTTTCACAGTTGTAGTCTCGACTGGTCTTGAAATAAAATGCAGAGTCCTCAGCGCCCGAGACCAAGACAAGACCGAGACCAAATGCAGTCGAATCCGAGACGAGACAGAGACCATCAAAACATGGTCTCGAGACAAAGACCGATCTCGAGTACTACAACACTGGCTTCAGCATTGCCAGAGGAATATCTGGTCCAAAGGTGGATTAAAGTTGCATTGTGGCATTGTGGGCAATATTCTGCTGGAAAATCTTTATCTCCGACTATCCACATAGATATTTTGACACTTAGAACCTATTTATAAACTGGTGGGTTGCTGATTCAAAAATCTGCTCCAGCTACCTCAGTCATTGTGTCCTTGTGCAAGAAACTTCTATTTGCATGCTGGTGGCAACTGTGGCTCACCATCCTCAGTGTGCGAGTGTGTGGATCAATGGGTGAAATATAGTGTAAGGTGCTTTAGGGTCCTCTGGAGTTGATTAAGCCTTATACAAGTACAGGTCATTTAGTTCAGGCCATTGGTAGGTGTTGGTTTGACCTTCAGTTTCCCAACATCTTAGTCCAATCCAGGATCTGTGGGATGCGCAAGACAAACAAGTCTGATCCATGCAGAACACTTAAAAGACTTACAGGATCTGCTGTTAACATCTTGGTCCCAGATAGCATACCCCACTTTCAGGGGAGCTAATGGAGTCAATGCCTTGAGAAATCCAGGTTGTCTCAACAGTAAAAGGAAAAGAATCATATCCAAAGGCAAATGGTCATAAAATCTACAAGTGTTGTAGATTTCCAAAGTAAATGATGGTGGTTGTCATGGTGTATCATCAACTATCTCATGCTACTCTTAGTTCTTTGCCTCCCTTTGACTGGACCAATTTGTTGCAACTAAGCCATTTATTTGAAGAGCCACTGTTTGCTCCCTTTGCTCACACATTCTTGAGGGTTTGCCTTCTCTGTGTTTGTTCCTGAACTCTTGTTTTGACTCGTTCCGCCCTTCAGTTTATTGGTGCGAATTTTCTGGGCTTGTTGCAATAATCCCAAGCTATCTGAATTGCAAATGAGAAAATGCTTCATGCATATTATTTACTTACCTAAATTATCCCTAGTAAAAGAAAGTAGCTGCAACATTAAATCAAAAAGAGCATTACATAAAGTATATTTTGCTTGGAAATCTTGACTTCTGGACAGTGTTGGAGACCAAGAGCCCACTCCTTTCCACATCTCCCTGCTAGTGGCGCCTTCCAAACCAGATAATTCTCTTCCTTCACACAACAAAGAAAAGCACAAAGAAAAGAGACTAAGGCTTTGTCCTGGCATCTAAAGCCCAAATTCCAGTCTGATTAAGCATCTCCACAATGAGCAGGAACTCGTCCAATTCTCAGAGGCTTCACACAGAAACCCAATTTAACAACTCGTTTCAAGCACCATAGAAAACCTTCAGACCTGCTTTTTAAGATCTGTTCTTTAGTGCTGTGCAGGAGCACAATGAAGCAAAGCAAGAAGCAAGGCCAGAGTTCCTTATTTCTTTGTTTACTTAAAATGTGATAAATATAATAAACAAAAATGATCCCTGGGCGATTAAATATAACAATGTCATCTTGTTTGTGAAAGCAGATGCCGGCATCTGTTTTGTTTTAAAGCATAAGTCAATGAAATGAAGTTTATCTAGTGGTAAGTTGCATGCCAACACAAAACACTTTACAAGACAAACAAATCCAATCATTATCTAACTGTAGAAATTTCTAATCAAATTATATCAATCTAGTCCAATCATATAGCTGGATTGCACTAAGTTCCATGTCACGGTAATGATAAAACAAACGCAGGCTCTGAATTGGCTGACCTGATGGCCAAATAGTTGTCCTGCTTTGAATTGGTTCTGGAGTGTCAGAATTTTAAGTTGGAGGAAATCAAGTGGATTCGTTACTCACGTTGGAAGTTTATCACAAATCTTGGCATCAATATCCAAAATGGCTGTCATATAAAAAGTGGTCATAGCTAAGAAAAATGAACATTTATTACACTTTTGGCATCGTCAACATTAAACCATTAAAAAGAGAGAACGGGTTGTATTTGTGAACATATTAGAATTTAAAAAATAAAAATATTAAATTGGTATTAAGAAAAAATATTAAGAATTATAGCTAACTACAAATACATACATATAAGCTGTTAAGAAAATAACATAATTACAACTCAGTGAATACTTCACTAAAGGTGCATGTTTTTGCCTTTAATTGGAAATACAAAAATAAGAGCCAGATTTCTTCTCCCCTCTCCACAGGTGTAAGGGTCAGGACCTTAATTGGATGAGTTTCTGTTTATCTCTCATTAGTCCGTAGAAAATTATCTGCCATCCACATTTTGTTTTTTAAGATACTGTTAAAGGTTATTTAATGGCCCTGTTTTATCAGTAGACACAGTGAGAAAAACTGAATATCATCTGCATAATTTTTTGGAAATCCATGCTACGTCTGCCAATTACATTACCCCAGGGTCAGCAGAGTTTAAAAAGAGTGGAGCATAAAGTTAAACCTTGGGGAACATCATCATTTCTTCGCTGAATGATTTTATTTTTTATTTGAATAAAAATGAAAGTCATGAACTGTACCCAAATGGCCAACAATGCCCACAGGAGTCGAATTTCTTTCCATCACAGACTCCATCTTCACACAACAAATTAACTGCTATTAAGGAACGTCTGCATTTTTCTGACCCAATACTGATGTAGAAATATCTACTGTAGTGAAACAACCTTCTACTGGCTCTTTGAACAGGAAAAATAATATGCAACCTTGAAATCATTCCCACTTACGAAAATATCAGCATGGCTCGAAGTACGGATGCTGGCTGAGTGGCGTGCAGCACATTCCATTGTGGGACACTAAATATTTGATTGTGGTTTTCACTGGCTGATCTTTTTAAAAACTCTAAATAAATACATTTTTAATTGATCCTGTTTACTCCATTTAATAAGGTCACATGTGTTTGGATGTGAAAACGGGGGACAATGCAGCCTCAGTTAGCCATGTTAGCTAGTCATTCAATTACACAAGAGAGACTGTGGAAAAATACCACTTTTCCACATTGGATAATTGGATTGCCCTCAGAGAGTTCAGGTGTATCGGGCAGCAGCTTGTGTTGGGACAGATGATAGAGTGTGCTAGGTGAGAGGAAAAACACTGGCAGGATCTTCTGTCTGCGACCCAGACAGACAAGGTGACACATCCTCCATAAGCCAAGAGCCCATTAGCTGAGTGACGTCCAGCTATTGTGTTTGTAGGTGGACAAAACAATTGCCAAGTGCAGGACTTGGAATGAATAGAATAGAATAGAATAGAATAGAATAGAATAGAATAGAATAGAATAGAATAGAATAGAATAGAATAGAATAGAATAGCATAGAATAGAATAGAATTTATTTCCATTTGAACAGGTACATTAAGCACATTGGAATTCTTGTGCGATTAGACTGGTATTAAAGGAAAAATTCATGAAAAAAAGTCTGATTTCCATATTGATCAGATTAACAAGCATTTGGTTTTATGCTATAATATGATCATACAAACATCACAAGCATAACAAGCCTTCATAGATAGCCTTCATAAAAGAGTTAGTTGCCCTTAAAATGAGATCTGTTAACACAGAGAAGCCTTACGTCAGAGGTTTAGCTCTCCTTTGGAGCCAAATGTGTCACCCTGTGTACAAGCAACAGCTCCCTGTCAACCTTTGACTTCAAGATCTTATGCAAGCAAGCAAGAAATGTGCTTTGAATAGAGTTCTGCTTCATTCGGACAGCACTGTAGACTGGCTATGCTTCAGATGCTGTTTTGCTTCTGTCAATTTTAATGCTGTTGAGGAATATTTCAAATGATTGTGAAGGTGTTGATTAAGTAAGACCAACACTTTAAAAAAAATTCTTATCCAACTACAGCTTTTGTGAGAAGATATGACCTTTTTGGAATGAGATGCTGTAACAATTTGTAGGAATTAATGTTTCACAGCGACACCACAATGCCTGATCCCCAACCTGACCTCTGGTGTGTTCATGCTGCCTGCGTCAGACTGCATATAAACACCTTAATCAATCCGGTTCATTGCAAAAGACTCATTGTTCCAAACTGCCGGGTGGTGTTACCTTTGAGGAAGTTCTTTTAGGCAAGCTGTGGGAAACACAAAAGTTTTGAAGTACACAAGGCAAGCTTCTGTATTGATGCTGGAATAAAGGATTTTTTTTGCTGGTTTTGTAATGTTCTGAATCTTGCCTGTTGCGCAGCCGAGTTCCCTGTGTTGCAACATTTCTCCTCTGTACATAGAAATTCTTTTGAAATCTCAGATTGTACTCTCTACGTGACTTTATTGAGTTTTCAACAACTTATCGCCACAATTTCATGAGAAAACTATCAAGAATCAAATGTGGGTTCATATTTTATTATTTCTGCTTATTTTGCAGTCATGAGTTGTGAGAACGCGTGTTTTTTTTTAAATATTTTTATCTTATCAAGCTTTTCAAAATGGAAACCTTAAGGACAGCAACACCATTCTCATGGTGGCCTCACACCACTGGTTCTGTCAGGCTCTTTTTTTATAAATTGACACATTATTTAAAGGTCAAAAGAAAGCTTTGTGAAATACTTTGGTCAGAATATCCCATCATGACCATACCAGGGCACCCATCTCAACCATTTATTAATCAAAATCACCTTATAGATATGGTGTACCTTTTCCTACAACCTTGCTATTTTCCAGATATGCCCATTTTGACTTTTTTTGTTTGTTTTTGCTGCTGTTTACTCAGTTTCTTGCATGTGAATGAACATTTTGTTTCTGTTGATTCTTTATTATCTTTTCTCCAAACTGCAACAAACAAGTCTCCAAGAGAGGATTATTAGGACTGACCGACCCTCCATTTAGGACTTTTACAGGTGGTAAAAATATGGTCAGGAAATGACAGACGCCACACATCCTGGACACAAACTGTTAAAAAACAAACTAACACAGAGACAGTTTTGTATTCTGATAAACATTTTTACTTATTTCACTTAATGATGCTGTTTAAAATCATGTACCACAAAAATGTTTACTCATGACCTGCAGATTAAGGTTATTAAAACATATAACTGTTGTTAGGTGTTGAACCTCACTCTACACCGTTTTTAGTACATACAGGAAGTGAATGGAGAAGTCGGTGTCAACAACAGAACAACATTTCCCTAAGGCATGACTTCAAATAATACCTTCTTTCAAGATCAGCCAGAAGAACCCAATCAGCTGTAAATCTGATTTACAGCTGATTGTTTGATGTGTTTCCACTTTCTTTTGGTCAGGCATCCTGACTGGTCTCCTACAGTAACTGCATTGCCTTGCTAAGATATTCATACTCCTTAGGTTGTTTTTTTACATTTTTTGTCACATTCCAACCAGAACCTTCTGTATATTTTATTAGAATTTCATATGATAAACCAATGTGAAGTTCGGGGTGGCAGGAACATAAGCGTCTGGTGGACCTTGAAACAAAATACGACATTTGTTCTGCCTTCCAATGACTGCATATATTAATGAAATTCAGATTATTTGTACAGTCAATTCCGATTTATTATTACAGATGGCAAAGGTTTTCTCTCTGAGCTTGCCCAGCTGATCGCATTGAGTTACTTATTTCACTTCTTATAAGAAACAGAATTATTAATTGAAAGAAAATCATTTTAAAACTATATAATGTATACCAGTGGTATAAATCATTTTGACCTTGACTGTTTCATTTGTGGACCTAGGAACTGTTTCTGGACAAATCACTCCACTTTTCCAAAGAAGACTGTCTCAGCTGGTGTTTTCGTGACTAAGACATGAGTACAAATTCTCAAAATAATAATTAAAGAAAGCTCGGCTGAATTTATGTTTAGTAACCGTGAACCATGTACTTAGTCATTATTCATATCTTTACTTATTCACTGAGTGAGTCTGTGATTTGTCAGAACTTAGGCTGACAAAGCTTACAACTTGGAGATGGAAATTGCATCATACCCAAGCTCAATTAAACAAGAAAAAAAAAATCCAGTGGGATTTGCTTCTTCGCAAGGTTAGTAATTATTACCAATGAAATTGGTTAACAATGTTTTTCAGGGTGTTATTTTTAGAAAAACTCAATGACATCATAACCACTGACACATAACTGATATACCAACAGTGGAGCTTATTTAAGGAGTCTCAAACTGGCTAGCATACTTCTCAATGATGCAAGTATTACCCATGTGAACCTTTCAATGTGAACACGGGTCTGGAGAGGGCTTTCAGACTTTTCAAGCAGGAATTCAACTTTCCTTTTGATTCTATGAACTTCTGGACATTACAAGACACAAAGTCTATGTCCTGCTCGAAGGTGAAACTCCACCCCAGACTCAAGTAGGTCATTGCAGCTTCCACAATGTCCTGTATTAATCTGCATCCATCTATCATTTAATTCTGGCCAGCTTCCCTGGTCGGTGGTAGAGGCATGGTGCTTTTATTATAATTTTTTCAAGGATGAGCCGCAGTGTGTGGTTTCTGCTGCATATAGCCCTTTGTACCTTAAGACGTAACATTTGGGGTGCTGTGGTGGCACAGGGGTTAAGCAGAACCCACATATGGAAGTCTTAGTCCTCGATGCAAACGTTACAGGTGTGAGTCCTGGCCTGATGACCTCAAATAAAGGCTACCATAGCCAATAAAACTTAAAAAAACAACAACTTTTGGTCACATTTATGTATAAGGAAAACGTCCCAGTTAAACGACGTTTAACTAAAGTTCTACGGGGTTTAGAGTCCCAGTCTATTTCTCTTTCTTACTGTTTATTTAATGTCACATGCTGTTTTTATTTTAATTATGTAAAGCACTTTGAAATGCCTTGCTGCTGAAATGTGCTATACAAATAAAATTTGATTGATTGATAAGACCTCCTTCTTCAAGTTTGCTGTGCACCCTAAATGGTTTGAAGCAAAAGGTGCTTCCTTTGACTTCCTCTATAACACGTTTCTTCCTTTGCCATCCTTCTGCAAAGGCCAGTTGTGTGGATTGCATGACTAATATTTCTCTGGTCATCTAAGTCACCCAATTGATGGTATGGCTCTCTGTAGCTTCTTCATAACCACCACAGGCCTCCTGGCTGCACCTGTGAGTAATGGTCACAAAACCACCATGAGGTCTCACAGTCTGACACCAATTCCAGCACCTGGATAAAGAAAAAAAAATTAAATTTGGTTCATAATACAGTATAAGCTTGTTAACAAGATGTAATTTGATAAATTGTCAATGCAGTTCGTGATTTTGGTTAGGTTGGGGTTAGAGTAGGGTAAGAGTAGAGTAGAGTTGGGGTTACAGCAAGGGCAGGTACTTTTTGGGGATGATGAGGGCCTAAGAGTGGAGGGGGCCTGAGAACGTAGAGTCCACATGAATGGTGCCTGCTGTGCGGTGCTTCATGTGCATCCTAGTGTCCATTCAAATCTTAGACTGTACGATCCTCTATGTTCCATTGTTCAAACCCAACATATCGTCAAAGGGACCAGCTAGACTATTTGAATTAAGTAAGGTTATAGTAGTATAGTGTTTTCTCAGATGAATGTTCTCTGACACAGCACAATGACGCCGACAAAATAAAGATAGCCACGAGACAGCCAGCTGTACAATCCATCAGCAGATTAAACTCCATGCAGGTTCAAGGGGCATGTGCTCTCTGTGACCCTTTCACCGCCTGGGGGGGAACGTCTGTCCATCTGACCGTCTCACTGTGAGTCAGCATCGTGATCGCTGCGTCCTCTTAAATTCATAATGCTGTCTAATCTGCGCTGAAAGCCTTTGCTCACTTTGGCTGTGCTCCAGTGGACAGAGATTAAAATCACGACACCCTCTCCTCATCCCCTCCACGACACACATAAATACAAACAATGACCGATTATTTCAGCCATGATTCACTTTCACTGACCACCCTCAAAGTGAGTCAGCTTTCATGTGACAGGAAGGAAAACCCAAGTATTCGACTTGAATCTGGATCTGTTGTATGTGCATGTATGAAAGGGATGTGCGCCCTCTTGAGGATGAATGCTGGAAAATCATCTTTAAAAAGTTCCTTATGTGGACAAAAGTCAATAGAAATCCAACAGTTAGAAGTTCAACAAACATTCAAGTAAAGAGATTAAATTCTCAGCATATAGTAACCAAAGCTGATCCTCTTTACAACATGTCTGGGTTGTTGAATTACGCATCTTTTAATAAGTTGTTCACATTGTTATGATTGAACGTGTTGGATCATTGAGGAAAAAAAATAGCCCAAGATCACCTGAGTAAAAATGTCCAGTATTCAGATAATATTAATGGAGTAAACCTAAAGCTACCCTCCCAAACCATCCTCTTGAGGATTGTCCACATTTTTTGAAAGCTGAGTCATATTTCACTGATTCCACATCCAGTTCTGATTACTGTCCAACCTGTAGAGACGAGAAACTGCTTTGGCAGAACCTGTATGACAACATTTAGCACGGTTGACACAAAGCAACACACCGTGTCCCAATTTAGACAAATCCAAGAACAAATGAGAACCACAGTCAGTATCTATCAGTCTGGATATAGTTACTGCCTATTTATGCAATTCTGCTAGATTCTCATGATGATTCAGTTGGTCGACTGGGATTTCTCCCATTCAGCTGGATTTCTGCTGTAGAATTTCAACAACTGGGCCAATCAGCGAACAGAAGAAGAAATTGTGAACGATGACATTGATTTTCTGTGCTGTTATAGAATTGTAGTCAGTCTATGGTTGTGGTTTGGCAATGGAAGTAGAGGAAGTGTCATTAGGTGAAAGTTTGGTGCAGCCTGGCTGAGTTGCACGGCCTACCAAAATATCATCCATGAGGTCACAAAAGCCTCATTTAAGGTCAGTGTTCATAATTCAACTGTCAGAATGAACAATTAGACAAAAATTAGATCTTTGGGAAGGTTCTAAGCTGAGGGCCACAGCTGAACAAAAATAACACAAATGTTTGTCTCAGATTTGCCAGAAATGTCTTGATGTTCTTCAAGGCTACAGGAAAACTACTCTGTGGCTAACGAGGCTGATGTCATCACCTTGGGTGAAACTGGCACAACATTTCAGAAAGAAGAACAATGTAGCAACAATCAAACAATGTGCTGGTTTGGTGATGGTGTGGAGTTAGCGTGCCTTTTCAGAACATGGACGCCTTGCTGTCACTGACAGATCCATGAATGCTGGATTAAAGGTTGAAAATTACAAGCAAAGCAAAGTTTCAGCTTTGCTATCAGGCTGATTGCCTTGTGGTTGCGGCGTTGACAGAAAATGAAGCAACTTCCCTGTAATTGTCCCTCACTGAGGCAGCAGCAAGGTGACTGCAGCTGTAGTTTGGCTGCAGATGGGAATATAAACAGGAAATGTGCTGACTAATAGGACTATGGGTCACCTGAACGGAAAGGGGACGTAGGCAGTGGGATGCAGCGTGTGAGGAAATGTGACAGTCTTGGTAATCTGACAGAGACTTTAGGTTTTTACTTGTCAGTGTTAAACAGATTCAACAAGTCATTTCCTGTGTTCAGTCCAGAAACATTTGATCGTTCTTGTTTTTTGTTTCATTCTGACCCCGGCATGAATTCTTTAAGTATAGTTTATCATTATTTTACTTTTTACAATCTTATATGTTTAACAGGAAGATGGACAAGAAAAAAGTTTAAAATGTATAGAAAAGTCAATGTATGTCTTTTTTATATAATGTGAAAACTCCAGTTATATATGTGTGTGAAGAAATCAGCTTTATTTGACTCGGTGGTATCAGAATTATAATTATTTATTCATTATGATAAGTGTTGCTGAACTGAGTATATGATGTAAAGAGATTGTAACAAAAGCTCCCTTACTCGTCTCAAGACATTTTAAGAGAACTTTGGTGCAATTGTGCCACCTGCTGGATGTGAGTCATTTTTATCAAAGCAAAAATGATGAAAGTGTGAAAAATGTTTAAATTTCCAGAAAGTTTGGTTTTTTATATAAAATAAATAACTTTAACATAGTTTCAAATTCTTTCTCCACATTCTTGTTGTCTGGACTTTGACTGGATCACTTTAGCATATGAATATACGCTGATCAAAATGTTAAAATCTTTATTTTGAACATGAACTCTATTTACCAGTCGGATGACTTCAAAAAACAATAAGCTGCACTTGATTTTGTAGGAGCATCAAAATAAAGGAGGAGTAATGCACACATCACTTTCCAGATTTTTATTTGCAAATGATTTGAAATTGGTGGAAGAGTTGTTTGTGCCATCCATCCATTTTCTTTACACCCTTGTCCCTTAGTGGGGTCGGGAGGGTTGCTGGTGCCCATCTCCAGCTAACGTTCCGGGCGAGAGGCGGGGTTCACGCTGGACAGGTCGCCAGTCTGTCGCAGGGCAATACAGAGACACACAACCATGCACACACACACTCACACCTAGGTGCAATTTAGACAGACCAATTAACCTAACAGTCATGTTTTTGGGGAAACCGGAGTACCCGGAGAAAACCCACACATGCACAAGGATAACATGCAAACTCCATGCAGAAAGACCCCAGGCCGGGAATCGAACCCAGAACCTTCTTGCTGCAAGGCAACAGCTCTACCAACTGCACAGCCCATTGTTTTGCAATAAGAAGGATTTAAATCCCAGCAAGTGGTCTATGCATAGAGCTTGAGTTTCACCCCATGCATGCATTATAGAGAAAGACCTCGCTGCAAGTACAGCTCTGCAATGGTCCCATTTCCAAATGAGGTATGAGACCCTTTCTGTTTGCTGCAGCGATGTGTACAGCCAATGTGAGGTCTATGGTCTGAAGGGGCGAGGATTTAGTGTCCGCTGTTACGTCAATCCGCGTTTCCCCATCAGATACGATTTCCCCCTGCGTCTTCTTGCCGCTCCGCCCCGCCCACGCGGCAAAATACGCGCGTGCTTGTGCTGAGCACTGAGAAAGCACGCGCGTAGGGAACTACGGACACCGTGAAAGCTCAAACAACATGTTTCGGCAAAGTTGTCACTTTCTTCACGTTTTTGCAGGAAACTAATAGTAATAGTAATAATAATAATAATAATAAATAATAGTAATGATAAATACATATATGTCACATATTATAATTATTATAAATGTATATATGTACATATATACATATATGATATAACAGGGCAATGCATTTTAATGCTCAATATTACCCATCAGATACCGTTCCCCTTGTTTTACAGTGGGGGAACCCTATCTGATGGACATATTTCGCCCATCAGATACCATTCCCCCTATGTTCAAATAAATGATAAATACATGTATGTCATAGATATTATAATTATTATAAATGCATATATATGTTTAGTTATATATACATCTATATATATTTATGAAATAAAAACAGGGCAATGTATTTTAATACTCAATATTACCCATCAGATACCGTTCCCCTTGTTTTACAGTGGGGGAACCCTATCTGATGGACATATTTCGCCCATCCCTATGTTAAAATCACCCATTAGATACAGATGGGCGAAACAAGTCCATCAGATACCGAACCCCCACTGTAAAACAAGGGGAACGGTATCTGATGGGTAATATCGAGTATTAAAATACATTGCCCTGTTTTTATTTAATAAATATATATAGATGTATATATAACTAAACATATATATACATTTATAATAATTATAATATCTATGTGACATACATGTATTTATCATCACTATTATTTATTAATAATAATAATAATAATAATAATATTATTATTATTATTATTATTATTATTATTATTATTATTATTATTATTATTTATTGTTGTTGTTGTTATTGTTGTTGTTGTTATTGTTATTATTATTAGTTTCCCGCTAAAACGTGAAGAAAGTGACAACTTTGCCGAAACATATTGTTTGAGCTTTCACGGCGTCCGTAGTTCACTACGCGCGTGCTTTCTCAGTGCTCAGCACGAGCACGTGGGTATTTTGCCGCGTGGGCGGAGCGGCAAGAGGACACAGGGGACCGTATCTGATGGGGAAACGCGGATTGACATAACACCGCCCTGCTTCTAGATATGTTTACATGGGAAGTTTCGTCGAAAAAGAAAGCGAAAGAAAAAAGGTTAAATCTCGTCCGGTTCTCCTGGGCCTCTATCTGTGATGTTCAGATGTTTTTCAACACCATAGACTGAACAAATTGTAAGTTCGAATATTGTTCCTACTTTCACTTTGTCTTTAGGAACTTCCCTGCTCGTTTCTGCTCTCTGATGTTGGGAGAACAAACAACGTTTCATCTCTGTTTGAAGAAAAATCTACATGATTATTAGATTAGTGATGAAGTGGAATTAAACACCTGACGTTTCTTTGTTTTCTACACGGAACAACGTGCGTTATGTTTTCATTTCCAGAAGTAGGAAGCTGCTTCCTACTGCGTCCTCCATTTCAAATTAAAATGGCATTAAGGCTGAAATGTGTTTGGTTTAGTCAGATTATTAAATTAATCATCATCATCATCATCTTTGATGATTCAGATTATCCACTTGTCGAGTTTGATAATGGAGAAATAAAAAAGTTCCTTAAGTGAATTCAGACTGAATCAACGTCAGTGAATGGTAATGTTGCTCAGTTACTCCATCTAGTGGACTTTTAGTAGAAGTACAGGAGCTGAAGTACAGTCACTGTCACTTCAACTGACGCTGAAGTGAAGAAGAGCCAATCAGAAGAGGAACAGCTGATTTTTTTTCCTAAAACTTCTGATGTAAATAATAATCAGAGTTGATGTGCAGATGAATGATTTGTGTTTCCTCTACAGGTGAAGGTACAAAGTGTGTGAGAGATGATGTGTATGTGACTTTAACAGCATGGATCAGTGTGAGGACAGAGAGGAGGAAGTCCCTCCATCTGAAATCACCAGAGGTCAGAGGTGAGATCTCCAACCATGCAGAGCTACTTTCACTCATCATTCACTCTGTATCAGGTCAAAGATGTGGTGATGAAGCTGCTGTTCCTCTTTGGTGGTTCATAAAGACTAAACATTTTATTTATAAAGAATCCCATAAAGTCATTAATGCGGCAATGTGAGAGAACGGAAGGCTCTGTGACTTTATGTAAGCTTGACATCTAGACTAAAAAGAATCCTTAGATTATTTTTAACCTCCTCTATGAATGATGAGAAATGTGGGAACATAATTTTCTCTCCATTTTTCTTGCAGTGTGCTTAAAAGTATGCAGCTCCTAATTAAACCAGAGAACGAGCTTCCTGAAACTAATGGCTGTTTTTGGAGGGAAGGGAGTTACACACGGCTAGTTCTGGGGAATTATTTAGACTTGTGAAATAAAACCACCAATTTCTGAAAAAGATTTGAGTTTCACTTGAATATTTCTGATTCTTAATTTAATAAGTAAGGCTGTTTTTATTTGGAACTGAAAAATGTGACCGTAACGTCAACGTCACCAAGATTAAAGTATTAGATATGGTAAATATCTAGTACTAATTCTCTATTTCAGTGGAAATAAATTGTCTGGTTCTGTTAGGAATTACTTAGAATATTTGTGAACTTTCTTTTTCTGTTGTTTCACAGCTCTCTTAATTTAGTCACATAGAAAATCATATTTAAAGTAAAATTCCATTAAATTTAGTAGCTTTAATTTTTGTCAGGATTCCTGAAAGAATGAAGCATACCCATGATCCAGAACCAGAACCCAGCTGTGTGTCCTTTAAGAGCGACTGGTCAAAGGAGATTTTTACTGACTTTAAATCTTCTGGACCTTCATCATCAGAGAGGTGAGCTGGATCAACCTGCTGTAACTGTGATGAATGAGTCAGTCTGAAATGCTTTTATTAATGTTTTGTAAATGTTTACTTAGCTCAGCACATTTCCATGTTTATATGTGGACAGGTGTGTGTTGAATGTTTTCCAGAACCACTCCAGAAGCATGTATAATAATCCAGTAATATTTTTACACTTCCTGTCAACTTCACATCTTCTCGGTCTGGGTACGGAGGCTGGTGGACTGCCTTGGTGCCCAGACCACCAAGTTTAGCAAGTTTTCTGGGAGAAACCTTGCTAGTATTGATCCAATACTGATACCAACTTGATATAAAGACATTATCAATATTTTGTATTGATTCTCACCCAATATTTACTGGCACCGAGCATGGATCACAGATATGAAGCCACTGGAAGACACAGAACTTGTAGATAAAGACGTAAAGAACAAATGCTACTGCAATTGGATATTGGAGGTTGTTAGCAATGGCAAACCCTTTAGGAGCTGCCTGGTGCTCATTTTATCACATTGTGATTTGAGATGCTGCTGTATGGAACTAGTGGGGAAAAAATGTGTAAATTTTGACTGTAAAATTTGAGGAATCAGGTTTATGTAAGAGGACTTTGGAAACTAGATCAGATTTGGTTTCAACTAAGAATGGGTTGCACCAAACTATACTGTGGATTTGTACATATCAGCACCAAAATGTCAAGTATGAATATACACACTTAAAGACCAAGGTTTATTTTGAACAGTTTTGGAAATGAGGCCAAATTAGCTCTAAGCTAATTGAGATTATCTTAAAACTAAATTAAGAAAAACAGCTAGTATATGTCTACAACCAGTTCACAGTAGATTGTTCCCATAAGAGCAGACCGGAAGCAAGTTACCCCAAAAATCAGTCACCTTGATAGGATATAGGTGAACAGTATTACCTGTAATATTTGTTAGCCAACAGTGAAAATGAGGATGACATGATCATCTGTGATAATAACTGCACTAATTGGTCCGTATGTGTGGTTGGATCCTCACTGGCTGGATTGAGTCAGAGAGGATCCCTACTACTCCCCACTTGTCCAACAATTGGGGAAAATGTCTACCTCCCAGACTAAAACTGGGAGCTGCTTCCATGGGAGAAGAACCATAACTGAAGGATGTGCCTCCCATTCTACTTTGTGAAATGTTAGCATGAGATCATTTCACAAAGTAAAACCTGCAGTCTGAGAATGAAGTTAAGAACATGTAGAACAACTGTGTCTCTGATGCAGACGGATTATTGAAGGTTTTAAATGTGACTTGCTAAGAGAAAATTTGGAACAAGCCACCAGAGCAGAACCTGAAAAAAAGATAAAACCACCAATTTCTGACAATGATTTCATTTAAATTTTTTGCAAGATATTCCAATTGAAGACATGAAGAAACCACCCCATGCTTTAAATGACAGTTTTAAAGATTGTAAAATGGTACACTTTGTGTTTGAATTCTGCTAGTTTTCTGCCTAAATCTGATCCTTCATTTAACAGGTAAAGCTGTTTATATTTGGAATTGAAAAATGTGACTGTAATGTCAATGTTTTTGTTATCTACAGTAAATATCTAATACCTTAACCTTGGAGTGCTATTATTTCGGTGGGACTACATTTGACTGGTTCTGTTAGGAATTATTTAGAATTTTTCTGTTGTTTCACAGCTCTCTTAATTTACAGTCATATAGAAAATCATCTATCAGTCATCAAGTAAAACTCCATTAATTTAACTGCCCGCTCAACCATTTGGTTGAGCACATTTTGGGTCTCTATATCTCAATATGAGGAGTGTCTAACTTAGCTTAACCTGATTGAGCCATCTCTGCCACTTGCTTGAAGGACGATATGCTAAAGAAATCCACTAGAGGGCACTGTTTCTTTAAATAGTAATAGTTCTTCTTCTCCTCTCCAACCACGAAGTCAGAACCCTGAAACTCTGTCACATATATCGACTGGTTGTGGTAAAACGTTGAAAGGTAGGAATCGTTTTCTGGCATATGATAGTATTATAGACATTAATAAACAGAATTATGTTACTTGATATCACCGAAAAAGCTAAATTAAAGGTCAAATAATTTTTTGAAAATATGCTCGACCAAACGGTTGAGATGTCACTTAATGGTAAATGTAGCTAATTAAGCTAACGTAGTTAACTTTTTTTTTTTTTGCTATAAAATCAAGTTATTTTCATCTATTGGTATAAATATGAAACAATAAGTGTTATTAAAGTCTTATACACAAAGAATAATTATAACATTATCTGACAAAATAATTTTTGCGACTTTCTGAGTTGATATTAGCAAATATGGTAACATTTTAGAATAAATGTGGGAAAATCAAAATTTTCACAACTAGTAACTAATTTTAACTTTTCAACCACCACTAGATGGATGCTAAATCCTTCTATGGCGCGAGGCCACGCACTCGTCTTGCCCTTGTGCCAGATGATCCCCGAGAATCTGATGGTGATCTGAGCGATGACCAAGTTGAAGATCCAGATTATGAGCCCACACAAGGAGATGATGCTGGAGACTCCTCATTCGAATCCCTGGATGAAGAGGAGGCTCCCTCAAAAAGCAGGTCTTTCACAAAGCCACCTCATAAAAAAAGAAGAAAAGGAAAGGAAAGCACCCTAAAAACTATTCGATTGGAGCAGCCAAATGACAACCCCAATCCAAATTACACCTCAGGCCCCCCAAAAAACAGTTGGCCACAGTTTGAACCAGTTCAATAAGCCAGCATCCAAAGTTGGCCGACCATCTTCCAGCTCTCCACCACCAGAGCAGACAGGCTACATCTCAAGACCATCACGACCAAAACCACAAACAGATGTGCGCTACGACAACATGGGACACTGGCCTCTTCACTGTGAAAAACGAGGGAGATGCAACCTGTGTCCAAAGGGAGTGTCCAGGTGGAAATGTGAGAAATGCAATGTCTTCCTGTGTTTGAATGCGAGCCAGGAATGCTTCAAGTTGTATCACCAGAGGTAAAGCGCATCTAATGCACAAAATGAAGGCTGTTTTGCAAACACATATGAAATGTTTTAATGTTTGATGTTTTTCTGTGTTTGCCATGTTTTTTCAAAGTTTTAATGAAAACAAGTAACACTAGTTCAATCAATCCTCCAGATACATGACAGTTGTGTCCCAAAATACATGCTGTTGCACAAAAACAGAAAAGGTGTGCTGAGATATAAAAGTAATAAATGTTTCTATTCTGCAGTATTTTCTTTTCTTTTTTGAATGTAAAAATGATTTTTTTTGCACTGTTACCTATAATCAGAAGTGGATTGAATGTGAGAATTTTGTGCTGTTGCACTTTAATAATCAGACAGTCAAGATGGGAAAATTAAAAATTCTATATTTCCTTGTTCAACGCAATGTTTTCTTTAGTTGAAATTAAAACCAATGTTTTGTCATTGTGACAGAAATAAACTATCCAATGCCCCAGACATTTTTTATTGCTTATTTCTTTATAAATTAACATTTTATTTTAATTTATCTATTGTACTTGGTATTTTTATTATGTCATGTACTTAAACCATTAGGTGACATCTCAACCGTTTGGTAGAGATGAACTTTAACCATAAAGGACATCTCAACCGTTTGGTAGAGATCAATATTTCCAAAACCACAGGGTCTGTTGAAAAAAAAAAATTGATTGTGTTTATAGATCACCCTGGGGTAAAAGAAATGCTAAGAAAAAAATTTTCACAGGTTTTTTTCTAGGTGCGGTAGTTAAAGGGTTAAATGTTTTAATGAGAGTTTTTTTTTGTTGTTGTCAGGATTCCTAAAAGACTGAAGCGTGCCCATGATCCAGAACCAGAACCCAGCTGTGTGTCCTTTAAGAGCGACAGGTCAAAGGAGATTGGTATTGAGTTTAAATCTTCTGGACCGTCATCATCAGAGAGGTGAGCTGGATCTACCTGCTGTAACAGTGATAACTGAATCAGTCTGAAATGTTTTTTTTCCCACATGTTTTTAACAGGAGCTCAGCTCCTTCCGCCACATTTCTATTCTCTTATGTGAAATATGGGCTCCAGTTCTTTGGGAGCACATATAACTAGTTTAGTTAGGAATTATTTAGAATATATTTTTAACTGTCTCTTTCTGTTGTTTCACAGCTCTTAGGTTTATAGTTGTATAGAAAATATTTGTAATGCAAAACTCCCCTCTATTCAAATGTCTTTTAATGATAACTTTTTTTTTTTGTCAGGATTCCTGAAAGACGGAAGCGTGCCCATGATCCAGAACCAGAACCCAGCTGTATGTCCTTTAAGAGCGACAGGTCAAAGGAGATTGGTATTGAGTTTAAGTCTTCTGGACCTTCATCATCAGAGAGGTGAGCTGGATCCACCTGCTGTAACTGTGATGAATGAATCAGGAACTGACATTGCAGGAACTAAGAGCAGAAGGGAAAAGGGAGATCCTAAGATCACAAAACACGTTTTTTTAGTTATCCTTAATTTATTTAATTATTGTTCTGCCATATGCTTTTATTTTATTTTATTTTTTTCTGCCTCTGTCTAATTTCTACCCAAAATAGACTGTGACCCTAGATTAATCAACACCAGGAATATTAGTGAAAAGTAAAATAGTAATGCAAATCAAAAAATAACTGCCAAGATTATAAGAAAGAAAAAAACTCTAACCTACGTATGAAATTGAAATTGTTTTCTGACATAATTTGGTTATGTTTTGTTTTGTCTTTTGCCCATGTTAATGTGCATCTTCTTTTTTAATTAGTTATTTGATATTTTCTATATCAATGCCAGTGTTTGTTAGTCTGTAAAGCTTGTTTCACATGCACTAATTGGTGAATTAATTAAAAAGTAAAAAAAAAGAAATCTTTTGGACCATAGAGTGGCGAGCTGGATCTACCTGGTGTTACTCAGTTAACCGAGTCAGTCTGAAATGTTTTTATTTCAACATGTGCTTGAAATAACACGTGTTAAAATAACATGATATTTCAACACATTTAGAAAAGGCTCAGTTCTTTTTCCTAAATATGCCCATGTGAAATAGTGTATTGTGAATGTTCTCCAGAACAGTGAAAGAAGAAAGAATAATTGTTGGAGGCATCCTGGATGCTGCTACATCATGTTTAGCTGCTCAGATCTGTTCGTTTTTGAGCCTCTAGTTGAAGTGAAATGTTTAGATTGGGTTGTTGTTCACTCTGATTGGCTCTTTGCTACATGTTAATAAACTGAATGGATTGTTAAGTAAATTAATATTTCTTTTGTAAACGAAATGCAGTTGCCTCCCAGTAAACACTCAGTAACTCAGTGTTTCAGCTGTTTTGCAGTTTTCTGGATGTTTGTTCCAGATTTGTGGTGCATAGAAGCTGAATGCTGCTTCTCCATGTTTGGTTCTGGTTCTACATACAGAGCAGAACCAGAAGACCTGAGAGGGTTGGAAGGTTGATACAACAACAGCAGACCTTTAATGTATTGTGGTTCTAAACTGTTCACTGATTTATAAACTAACAGAATTTTAAATTATATTCTCTAAGCTACATGGAGCCAGTGGAAGGGCTGTAGAACTGGGTGACGTTCCTGGTTTTAGTCAGAACACCAACAGCAGGATTAGCTGCAGCTGGAGGATTGATTATTCTTTTTTTTTTTAGGTAGACTTGCAAAGACACTGTTGCAGTTATTAAATGCATGGATGACTTTCTCCATACCTTGCTGGAACACATAGGTGCCGGAACAGGAGGTGCCAGCTCTTGGCCCCCCCACTTTACGGCCCTGCCCTGCCCTTCAGCTGGTCCAATCAGACATTTAAACAGACTGCATGCAACTCTGACAATCTGTGACTGACATCTCTCTGTGTATATACAGACAGAGGCACACACAAAACCTACAGCATTGAAATCTGAATTCAATACTTAAAGCTCCAGATCGCATAACAGTTCAAAATTATTTTTGAACTGTTAAGTATGTCAGTCTTATGCACACCCCTTCACATAAAGTGTTACTGAATTCGGTATATGTGTCACATCTGGCCCAAATGCTGTAGTTAGAGAACTGCGATGATATCTTCTTTCCAACTAGCTGTTGGGATGGAAAAAAATAGATAAATCGTTCCCTTGTCGACCCACACTTTTCCCAGAGCAGATCATTTTTGCTCAGGTCGAAAAATAATTGTGCGAATAGTTTTTTTTTGTTGTTGTTTATTTTTGCTCGTCCAAAAGCCAGCCAACAGAGACCTGAAAACTATCAGTGGCCATCAATACTTATGGCCACTGAAGGTTTTCAGGTCTTTGTTGGCTGTTGGAATTCATTTTTGTTTGGTAAATAAATAACAAGCACATTAAAGTTTAATCGCGGTGTTTTTCATTTTGTTTTTAATGCAAAAATATTGTCAGCAGTTCAGCTGATTCTCTGTCCCACTCAGACATATTTTCCTGCACAATTTGAGAAACAAGCAGCAAATATAATCTGAGCCTTTTGGCTTTAGACCCAGAGCATCCAGATGTAGATGCGCTGCGCAGTAATGTCATGATGCGCTCCAACTATTAGATTGTTCTGCTGCTCAAAATTGGGATTGCTTTAGGACATTTGACATCTATTTTATTATATATTTTTTTCACTTAAGCATATGATGTAATGGTGACAAAACTTTCATACAAACATGGAGTTTTAATACCGTTGATTACTGTATTAATGAGGTCAGTTGCAGGCATTTATCCATCTTTTACATTTTTCCAGACTCCAGTTTCGAAAATGGCATAAATAAAGCGTGCCTTGTGCATGTTCCCCACTGACAACTTTTAACAATTTTTTCTTTTTCCACCAAATCTCGATTGCAGTGCATTTAGTAGCAAACAATCAGCAAATCAATAGCCAGAACGCAGTGCATGGTAGACCTGACAACTTTGTTCTCCAGGTAAGGGATGTTTACTTCAGGACAAATGGCGATAAACCCACTGAGTTGATTGACAAGTGCTATCATGTCAATTGAACAAGTGTGCACTCCTGACATTCAAAGTGCGTAACAGGGATGACAAAACACTCCATGGCCTCCCAACCTCACAAATGAATTCGGCGTTGCTGCTGGAACATCAGTCCTTCAATCCTGGAAATGTTCTTTAGACCACCAACTTTGTAACTCTGTCTTCGTAGGGTCTATCACCACACCCAGATTTCAGACTTGATCTCTAGTTTCTAGCTGCAATAACTGAAGTTGCATGCTGACTGTTCCTCTTTAGATTCAAAGATAATAACTTCAGTTTTGTTTCTTTTCAACTGGAGAAAGTTTTGGCACATCCACACATTTATCTATTCAGTGCTTGGATGAGTTCTGAGTCATCTGGTGACATCGTGATGTAGACTGTTAGACATTTTTTGTATCATCATTTTATTATTACTTTAGTTCATATTCAGTCTAATGTTAATCAGTAATGACGTGCTGTGTGAAAACTTTTTGATTGCTGTGTCGAATATCTCTGTTCCAGAAAACTGATTGTTCCCTCCAGAATTCGCTCTCTAGGGAAAGAGCTTGATGACCTGTGTGTTAGATAGAGCTTGCCATCCGTTTTATTGTTTATCCTATCTCACTTTTGTTTTCCGAAATAAAAGGTCTGCTCTAGCAGAGAGAGGGCAGAACGCTCTGTGAATGGCTCGAAGGAGCAGTTTGCTGAGTCTTCTCCTTTTGCAAAAGTTTGGCCATAAAATTCATATATGTTGTCTGTGGTTCTTTTGTGTAGGTTCATGAAAAATATCTATCATAGACCTATGTATCATCCGCGTCGTCATGGTAGCTAATTTTATTCCCTGTTATAATCTGAGCTAGTTGGAGCCAATGTTCCCTCTAAGCTCGCACAGTCTCAGCGCACAAGAAAATCTATGCAGCGCATAAAATAAAATCCACCATAAAGGTATTAATTAATATCTAATATTAGACCGAATCTAATATATTAAATTAGACCAATAATGTCTTATTCCGTACCATTTTTCAATGTAACGCAGTGACTGACAGATGTTCAGCCAATGATACGATACGGTTTAATTATGTTATGCAGCCAATCATAGCGTTGATAGCTCTATGTGTCCTGCCCATACGCACCGTGCAGGTTAGCTTGCTAACAACAGTGTGGCGGAGTTAAGAAACGCAACCCCTTATGGCGAAACGAACGGGCAGCGACACATCCGCTCACCAAGACAAAGTAAAAAAGAAATGCGGTTCTTTTAGGATGGAATGGCTGTCTGAGTATGTGCCATTCCATCCAAAGCAGGACTCTTATACTCACATAACGTACTACACATCTCATGAACGCCAACAAGATTTTTGTCTTTCATTTTAAGTGGGCCAAATCGCTTATATTAAAAGTAAACTAATTAAACAAAAATTGCTGCTGTGATTTGATTCTTTTAATAAGCCATGTAACTTGCTATGATTTTGAACGGGTGTGATGTGTGTGGTTACAGCGTGCACATCTGATGTTGCTCACAGTGGTCCTCAGTGAGCAACACTGAGGACCACTTTTGTGTATGCCCAGACACATGAAAAATTAGAGGGAACGTTGGTTGGAGCATGTAGATATTAAATAAGGGAATCCTAGGATTGAGCTTAGGGGTACCCCACATGTGACTTCTGTCCACTGCCATGATAAGTTACCTATTGAAACAAAGAAATCCCTGTTCTTTATGTAAGACTTAAACCAGTTGAGCACTTGACCGGAGAGTCCGACCCAACTCTGATATGGTTTCAGTAGTATGTCATGATGAACGGTGTTAAATGCTGCGGTCAGATTCAGCAGAACCAGCACTGTGGTTCTTCCACAGTGTGCATTCATGTGGATGTAATTGAACACTTTGACTAGGTCAGTCTTCATACTATGGTGAGCACGGAAAGCAGGCAGAAAAACATCAAAGTGGTTGGTCATTGTTGCGAAGCTATTAAACTGTTGAAATGACTTCAATAATTTTGCTGATGAATGGAAGGTTGGATATTGGCCTGTAACTGCAGTGTTGCATCTCCAAAACCCACTGGAAAATGCATGGTAAAACCAGTCTGCTTTATCAAGACTTGGTTCCTGTGTTCATTGTAATATGAGTTCAGCAGGAAAAGAAAGTTTTACCATGTGATTGGTGAGATATACTGGAGCTCAGCCAAACTAATGTGTGATGGGTGTCCTCTGCTTCAATCCTCAAATCGTGAGGATTGAAGCAGAGGACCCAGATTCAGTGCAATAATGATAATGGTTTTAATGATGAAATGCAAAACACAAAAATTCAGGCAGCGCAGGTGAGCAGAAGGCTAGGAGCTCAGAACAGGTAGCATCTGAATTAACTCAAAAAACAGGCACCCAGGAGACACGCTGACACGACAAACGACAGTATAGACAAGGACCTGATCAGGAGCAGGGGACACAGCTGGGATTAAATACATAATGAGTAATCAGGGAACATGAGACAGAGCTGGAAGCAATCAATGGGTAGACAGGACAACACAGAGACTCAACTGAACACAGAAACCTAAATTAATACACAGAAAAAAAAACCTTACAATGGGGGTGTTATTTGTGGTCATCCTTTTATTTAATCTTATTTTATTTAACTTATATGTATTGTGTTCATGTGATGCTCAGCTTTTCAAGTTTTGAAGACTCTTATTGTGAAGCTCTTGGTGATTTCATCTGTGGAAACTGTTAGATGAATATTTCCCGACTTCCTGGTTGTTCCTGGTTCCTCCACAGAGTGGACCAGCAGAGCTCAGAGGTTCCTAGTGGTCAGTCTGCCCAGCAGCACCAAACACAACTGGACTCCATATTTATGGTTTGTACAAAAATTACTTTTTCATGGATTCTTTTCAGTCATTTCCATGCTGCATTTTGTAGACCAGAGGACTGTCAGTCAACATGGTTCTGATGTTTTTTTCCATGATAACAGTCTGATGTTTCCATCATCTATTATTCTGTTCCAGCTGCTGGAGGAAAACATTGTCACTTTTGTGAAGAATGAGCTGAAGAAGATCCAGAAAGTTCTGAGCCCAGATGACCCAGAATGCTCAGAGAGTCAGAGAGAAGATGATGAGTTGGAAGGTGAGGATGAAGAGCAGAGGAGGAGCAGCAGAGAGGCAGTGATGAAGATCACACTGAACTTCCTGAGGAAAATGAAGCAGGAGGAGCTGGCTGACTGTCTACAGAGCAGTAAGAGGATTTCTACAAAGATTTGACCTGATGGATAAATGACACATTTATTGATGTTTGAAGAGATAGAATCACATTTATTCGAATAATCTTCCAAAGATTATTTTGTTTCCTTCCTGATTTTATGTTTTCTGTTAATTTAGAACATCTTGCTGCAATTTGTCAACATCAACTTAAATCTGGTCTGAAGAAGAAGTTCCAGTCTGTGTTTGAGGGGATTGCTAAAGCAGGAAGTCCAACCCTTCTGAACCAGATCTACACAGAGCTCTACATCACAGAGGGAGGGACTGGAGAGGTCAATAATGAACATGAGGTCAGACAGATTGAAACAGCATCCAGGAAACCACACAGACCAGAAACAATAATCAGACAAGAGGACATCTTTAAAGTCCAAGCTCGAAGAGATCAACCAATCAGAACAGTGATGACAAAGGGAGTGGCTGGCATTGGGAAAACAGTCTTAACACAGAAGTTCACTCTGGACTGGGCTGAAGACAAAACCCATCAGAACATCCACTTCATATTTCCATTCACCTTCAGAGAGCTGAATGTGCTGAAAGAGAAGAAGTTCAGTTTGGTGGAACTTGTTCATCACTTCTTTACTGAAACCAAAGAAATCTGCAGCTTTGAACACTTCCAGGTCCTGTTCATCTTTGATGGCTTGGATGAGAGTAGACTTCCACTGGACTTCCACAACAAGGAGATCCTGACTGATGCTACAGAGTCCAGCTCAGTGGATGTTCTGCTGACAAACCTCATCAGGGGGAAACTGCTTCCCTCTGCTCTCCTCTGGATAACCACACGACCTGCAGCAGCCAATCAGATCCCTGCTGAGTGTGTTGGCTTGGTGACAGAGGTCAGAGGGTTCACTGACCCACAGAAGGAGGAGTACTTTAGGAAGAGATTCAGAGATAAGGAGCAGGCCAGCAGGATCATCTCCCACATGAAGACATCACGAAGCCTCCACATCATGTGCCACATCCCAGTCTTCTGCTGGATCACTGCTACAGTTCTGGAGGATGTGTTGGAGACCAGAGAGGGAGGAGAGCTGCCCAGAACTCTGACTGAGATGTACATCCACTTCCTGGTGGTTCAGACCAAAGTGAAGAAGGTCAAATATGATGGTGGAGCTAAAACAGATCCACACTGGAGTCCAGAGAGCAGGAAGATGATTGAGTCTCTGGGAAAACTGGCTTTTGATCAGCTGCAGAAAGGAAACCTGATCTTCTATGAATCAGACCTGACAGAGTGTGGCATCGATATCAGAGCAGCCTCAGTGTACTCAGGAGTGTTCACACAGATTTTCAGAGAGGAGAGAGGGTTGTACCAGGACAAGGTGTTCTGCTTTGTCCATCTGAGTGTTCAGGAGTTTCTGGCTGCTCTTCATGTTCATCTGACCTTCATCAACTCTAGTGTCAAGAAACAAAGAATAAGGATCGAAGAAAAAAAAAACAAAAACAGTTCTTCATTACCTAATATACCTAAACTAAAGTCTCCTCATCAGAACGCTGTTGAGCAGGTCTTACAGTGGTCAAACCAACACCTGGGGGTCATCCCAATGAAAGAAATACTAACAACATCTCACATGCCTTCATTTAAAAAGATCCATCCCTCCATCCATCCATATTCTTACACTCTTGACCCTAGTGGGTTTGGGAGGGGTGCTGGTGCCTATCGTCAGCGAGACAGCTTGGGCGAGAGACGGCATACATCCCGGATGGGTCACATGTCCATCGCAACATCTAACATGCCTTCAATTGAAGAAACACTAATAATACTTGACCAGCCTTCATTTCGGGGGGAGCTAAAAATACCACATCTCCATCAGATAGCTGTTGACCAGGCCTTACAGAGTCTAAATGGACATCTGGACTTGTTCCTCCGTTTCCTCCTAGGACTTTCACTGCAGACCAATCAGAGACTTCTACAAGGTCTGGTGACACAGGCAGAAAGTAGCTCACAGACCAATCAGGAAACAGTTCAGTACATCAAGAAGAAGATCAGTCATAATGTGTCTGCAGAGAAAAGCATCAACCTGTTCCACTGTCTGAATGAACTGAATGATCGTTCTCTAGAGGAGGATATCCAACAATCTCTGAGTTCAGGAAGTCTCTCCACAGATGAATTGTCTCCTGCTCAGTGGTCAGCTCTGGCTTTCATCTTACTGTCATCAGGAGAAGATCTGGATTTGTTTGACCTGAAGAAATACTCTGCTTCAGAGTATGCTCTTCTGAGGCTGCTGCCAGTGGTTAAAGCCTCCAACAAAGCTCTGTAAGGACACAGATTGTTATTACTTTTATTTTTAATCATGATAAATCTGCTAATGATTAGATGCACATCAATATTATCAGTATTTATAATGAAAAGGTTCATAACAAAAAAATAACATGGGGAAAAAAACCCTCCATCAATCTTTCCAAAGAGAATTTTGGGGACTGAAAAGAAAATCATTTTTGATTAATTATTTAATTCCAGATATTTCTCACTGTCTCCTCAGACTGATTGGCTGTAAACTCTCAAAGAGAAGCTGTGAAGCTCTGACCTCAGCCCTCAGCTCCCCATCCTGCAGTCTCAGAGAACTGGACCTGAGTAACAATGACCTTTGGGATTTAGGAGTGGAGCTTCTTTATGCTGGACTGAAGAGTCCAAACTGCAAACTGATGACTCTAAGGTACAATGTTATCAATTCTGTTGAAACCAGATGTAAATGTTATTTCAACAATAAGTTAATCAACTTTTGTCTTTTGACCTTCATACTCTTTAAATGCAATCCACTGCATTCTTGTTTTTCTTAGCTTAATTTGATGGGTGGATGGATGATTCTTTAATTCCAGATATTTCTCACTGTCTCCTCAGACTGAGTGACTGTAAACTCTCAAAGAGAAGTTGTGAAGCTCTGTTCTCACTTCTAAGCTCCCCATCCTGCAGTCTCACAGAACTGGACCTGAGTAACAATGACCTTCAGGATTCAGGAGTGGAGTTTCTTTATGCTGGACTGGAGAGTCCAAACTGCAACCTGACAACTCTCAGGTACAATGTTCTCAATTCTGTTGAAACCAGATTTCTCTCCGTTACCTTCCATCAATGAGGAGGTACACTGTAAATGCAAAATTATATTTAAATAAAAATAGTAGGTTGACTTAAATCAGTTTTCATCAAATTGCTATCAACACTCACTCTTGGTAAGTTACTTGGAATTTATGGTTGAAAGGTCTCTCATTACTTTTTTTTAAATTTATGCATTTAAAAAAACATGAGCAGCATAAATAACACAAAAATATACAGATATCTGCCTTTAAAACCTTCACCAGGGTTTAATTTAGAAATCCAACTCTAAATTGTTGGATATTTTCTGTGTTGGAGAGTACTTTGTGTTACTACTGCATGCATCCAAGTACAAATTCTTTACTTGAGTTTTTTCTTATCTTTTCTGGAGTCAGTATTTTATCTCATCTGACTCATGAAGAGACTAATCCCTGCATTTCTATGAACAGGAGCACAATCACATAGCAGAACATCAGAACAAGTCTCCATGTATTATTTTTACTTTAAGCTAGGCTACAGTCAACTAGATTAAAGTTTTGTTTTGTTTTCTTTTGTTGAGCCAGTAATGAAATTAATTCTTTTTTTTCTACATGCAACAGTCCAAAGCTGGAACCTTTGTTTTGTGCTTCTGGTGTTCCTGTAACTATGATGCACGAGCAGAGAGTGAATTAATTGTTTATTTTATCAGACTGAATATTTTTGTGTATAAATGATGTATTTCAAATATTTAGTGTAATTATAAATTGTATGAAGTGGGATCGAGTGGTGCTGCTGGGGCTCAGGATAAAGCACAACCCATATGAAGGCCTTAGTCCTCAACGTGGCTGTCACAGGTTCGATTCCCGGCCTGATGACCTTTGCCACATGTCTTCCTCCTCTCTCATCTCCCACTTTCCTGTCTGACCAACCTGAAAGACCACTAGAGTCAATAAAACCTTTAAAACAAGAAGCAAGAGAACAAAGACAAGGACTCAATCAAGAAAATGTTGTTTAAGTTACATAAACATAATGTTTTTGTTAATTTTACTACTTGATTTAGTACTGTTAAAATAAATGGGGTTTAGTTATGCACTAATCTTAAGATTACTTTGCTTAATTTTTTCATACAATGAGTTTGCATAACTTTTTTAAGTGAGATGAACTAATTAGATCTTAATGTAAATTTCAATAATGGATCGATCAACTTTTGTTTTCTGACATTTTGTCCCTTTGAAAGCAAACCGCTGCTCTCTTGTTTTTCTCAACTTCATTTCATCCATGATGGATGGATAGATGATTGTTTAATTCCAGATATTTCTCCTTGTCTCCTCAGAGTGAGTTACTCTAAACTCTCTAAAACAAGCTGTGTGGCCCTGACTTCAGTCCTGAGGTCCCCGTCCTGCTGTCTCAGAGATTTGGACCTGAGTCACAATGACCTTCAGGATTCAGGAGCAAATATTCTATTTGTTGGACTGAAGCATCCAAACTGCAAACTGACGACTCTCGGGTACAATGTTCTCAGTTCTGTTGAAACCAGATTTCTCTCCAATACCTTCTATCAATGATGATGTAAATGTTATTTCAATAATAGATCGATCAGCTTTTGTTTGTGGACATTTTCTTCTTTTGAATGCAAACCACTTCTTTCTTGTTTTTCTCAACTTCATTTCATCCATGATGAATGGATGTCAACTTGCAGATGTTTCTCCTTGTCTCCTCAGACTGAGTGACTGTAAACTCTCAGAGAGAAGTTGTGGAGCTCTGTTCTCACTTCTAAGCTTCCAGTCCTGCAGTCTGACAGAATTGGACCTGAGTAAAAATGACCTTCAGTATTCAGGAGTGGAGCTTCTTTATGCTGGACTGAAGCATCCAAACTGCAACCTGACAACTCTCAGGTACAATGTCATCAATTCTGTTGAAACCAGATTTCTCTCCATTACCTTCCATCGATGAGGATGTAAATGTTATTTCAACAATAGATTGATCAACTTTTGTCTTTTGACCTTTTATACTCTTTGAACACAAACCACTGCATTCTTGATTTTCTTAGCTTTATTTGATGGATTGATTGTTCCAGATATTTCTCCATGTCTCCTCAGATTGAATGACTGTAACCTCACAGAGAGAAGCTGTGTAGCTCTGACCTCAGTCCTCAGCTCCCAGACCTGCAGTCTGACAGAACTGGACCTGAGTAATAATGACATTCAGGATTCAGAAGTGGAGCTTCTTTATGCTGGACTGAAGAGTCCAAACTGCAAACTGGCAACTCTCAGGTACAATGTTCTCAATGCTGTTGAAACCAGATTTCTCTCCATTATTTTCCATCATTGAGGATGTAAATGTTATTTCAATAATTTATCAATGGCCTATATGCCATGAGTAGTGGTGATGTATTTCTGTTTAAATTTTCGCCACATAGATTGTTTCCGGGTCCTGCTTGCTTCTATTGTTTTTAGCCATAGTAAGAGCTGTACCATGAACAGGACACAAAAGTTAAAATATCTTTGAGCCACTGGTACAACAACTGAGTTTTGTTGTGTCCAGTAATTAGCTCGTACAATCCAGTGATTAGTTTTTTCATTTTCCTGCTGATATCAAGGCGACAACGGACTGTAGCCAACACTTAGCCACTAAAGCTAACACGTGGTTTGTAGCTGCCTGGTATGTCAGAGCTTGAGGATATTGAATTTCAGCGTCAGAAATGGGAAGATGAAGGTTAAAAGCTGTATGTGCTTCGGTTACTGGAATAATTTGTTGGAGGAAAATAATACAGGAGGAAATCCACTGCTACGGGAACAGCAGCCTGTTCTACAAAACGGAACTTGCATAACGTGCCACTTATCTGGGCAAACGGAGTGTAATAAAACACACCATGCAGTTAAAAAAGTAAAACAGCACTTTTTAAGATTTTTCAAAAGGTAAAATCTGACCTATTCTACTTTTTGAAAAGGTAAAATAGGTAAGATTAAATGAACACAGTTTAAGTTTGATTAACCATTTGTATTTCCCAGGATTGTTGAATCCTCTGTTCTCCTCGGTTATTTTTCTCTTTTTCCTTTTGCCATTCATGGCCCATCACACACCCGTTGGTTTGTTTACAACACCTGCCTGGCACCCCGCCAAATTGAGAGAAATGTGTGTCGCAGGCTATGACGCAAATCTTTGTTGACAGAAGTGTTGAAATTTAAGCCGTGTTCAAATTCAGGGTCTGCATGCTTCGAAGGACCCGGTCTATGTAAGATGGGTCCTTCGAAGACCGTGAATAAACGAAGACCGTAAAAGAGAGAAGTTGTGAATTTAGACAGATCTAACCTTCACCAACTGTCCCTCGCCCCACCTCAGCGTAACTCATGATGCCTAGCAACGTGACAGCATGAAGCAGAGAGAGGCGAAGAGAAAAACAAACAATACTTAGCCTGGTGGGGGGGGGGCAGGAAAGCCAGGTGGACAGACCCTGAAGATGTCAGGATGTTTGTGACAGTCTGAGTCTGTTCCAGGCTCACCAGGAGCTGAAGTCTCTGACAGGCATGTAGAGCTGAACAGGAGACGATGCAAACAAAGACTTTGGACTGTTTTATCTGCTGGAGGCCTTGTTCAAGATGCTCCTTGGACACTTTCAGACCCTTTGCTCCAGGAGGCTGCATCTGGTTCTTGGTCTCATTGTAAATGTAGTCGGCGCCACCTGGTGGCTTCTAGAAATGTTTCCTTAGTTTTCAGATGTCCTTTTAGGCTTCAGTGAGTTTCTTCATGTTGTTACTGAGGGATTTCCTTCCTCCTCTCTGTTGGAGATTTTCCTGTGTTTGGAGAAATGAGTTGTGCTGCAGCAGCACCAATTGTCCTTCCTACATCCACCACATTTTGAAATGTTTTCATCTTCTTCATCATCACAGCCCATCTGTCAGCTCTTGACTCTTCTGTCTTTTTCTGGAAGTTTACAACACGTGAATGAGTCCATATGTTGGACATTTCCTGTCTCAGTGGAGGAAAGACAGAGAGACATAATGTCCATGTTTGCTACTGAAAGACACTGATGATCTTCCTTCCCTCCTTCTTTCAGGATGGATCCTGCTGGAGTCCAAAGGTTGACACCAGGTCTTAGGAAGTGTGTTTTTCATCTGACATGACATCACATGTCAATCAGCCTAGTGTACTTTTCAGTGTCTGACCAATTGCTGGTCTAGTTTCCTCCAAAATCAAAAACCCCTTTCCTGGAGGAACTGAACCTCCGACAAAGTGTTGGGGTTTATTATTACACATGTGCTGCGGTCATAGGAACATGCTCTGGACTCTCTTTTCCCAGATCACTTAGAGGGAGGAATAATGTTCATTCCACTTCCAAAACACAAACGGAGTCTGGAAAAAATGTAAAAGATGGTTAAATTCCTGCAGCTGACTCAACAACTGAATACAACAGTGTTCGATGGAATAACTGCAACATGTTTGAATGAAGGTTTTTGTCATTATTACTCTGCTTAGCAATTCAATAAAAGATTAATGTGTAAAGCTGGGCCAAAACAATAACTGTGTGCTGTGGCTGCAAATTGGAACAGGCATGTGGCTCAAATATTTGTACACAGCCTGACATGGAAGTGGATGTGATTAATACATTAAGTAGTTGCTCACAGGCTTTTTGCAAGTATGAACTGCGCCCAACACAACTATCGTCAAATATTTGAATATTTGGAAGATTAGAATATCTAATACTACTAATAATAAAATAGAGGCCAACCATCCTTCAGCAATGCCAATTCTAAGCACCAGGACAACCTGCTGTTCTGACACAGTGCAGCTACGTCTGGAAGCTCTGGGTCTAAAGCCAGAAAAGGTGCTGCAGATTGTATTTGCTGCATGTTCTATAAATTGTGTTGGCAAAAGATGTGAGTGGACAGATTAGTACAGCTGGACAATATTCATGCAATAAAGAGAAAATAAAAGCACCATAATTAAACTTTAACATTGTAGTATGTTATGTAACAAACAAAAATGAATTTCAACAGCCACCAAAGAGTTGATGGCCATCATGTAGCTGAAGAGATTTTGAAGGTAAAACATATAAAAATAATTTATTCCCCCTTCAAAATTCCTTTACATGCTCGTATGAAACACATTCATTTTTTCAAAAGCAGTTTAGCAGTTTAGCACTCCATCCATCCATTTTCTAACACCCTTGTCCCTTAATGGGGTCGGGAGAGCTGCTGGTGCCCATCTCCAATTAACGTTCGGGGCGAGAGGTGGGTTCACCCTGGACAGGTTGCCAGTCTGTCGCAGGGCAACACAGAGACACACAGGACACACAACCATACACACACACACACACACACACACTCACTCACTCACACCTCGGGACAATTTAGAGAGACCAATTAACCTGACAGTCATGTTTTTGGACTGAGGGAGGAAACCGGAGTACCTGGAGAAAACCCACACATGCACAGGGAGAACATGCAAACTCCATGCAGAAAGACCCCAGGCCGGGAATCGAACCCAGAACCTTCTTGCTGCAAGGCAACAGCTCTACCAACTGTGCCACTGTGCAGCCCAATGTATGACTCATTCAAAACATTTTGCCTGTCTTCTATGCCTTGATGTTAGCTGATGAGGCAAAAATGTCACCAAATGTCTAAGGTAACAGTGAGCTTCCTCCTTCTCTCCGTGTTTATTTGTCGAAGGTTCACTCCACTTCCACATGGGGGCAGAGTGGTCTTACCTTGGCCTCATCTCAGTTGATTCATGACAACATAGCAGCTCACATTCAACAATCTTAAAACTGTCACATCGTTCATTCAGCAGTCATCATCAGCGTCAATAAATGATCAATAACTGCAGCTGGATTGTGTTTGTTCTCTCCATCAGATTCCTGTCAACTCGCCATCGACACAAACACAGTGGGAAGAAACCTCAAAGTGTCTGAAGACGAGAGGAAGGCGACATGTGTGTTACAGTGAGTTACAGAAGCATCAGCAGAGGCTGGAGAGACTTTGCGTATGATCTGAATCAGTGCTGGAGTCTGAGATGCTCCGATCGTCATGGTTTCTCTGTCTTGCACAATAACATACAATGTGTCATCTCCTCCTCAGTCTCTAACAGAGTAGCAGTGTATGTGGACTATCCTGCTGGCATTTTGTCCTTCCACAGAGTCTCCTCTGACTCACTGATCCTCCTCCACACCTTCAAATTCAAATTCACTGAACCTCTCTATCCTGGATTTTCACTCCACCTCCCTGGTTCCTCAGTGTTTCTGTGTTGAGTCTAAAGAGTCTCCTCCTGTCAGAGAAACTCTCTGTTGAACAGATGCACTGCACTGACGGCCACTTTATTAGGTATACCTTGATAGTACCAGGTTGGACCTGAGTGAAGTTGGCCCCTCCACCTGCTTCAAATCAGACAAAATTGCTATCAATCAACTCAATTCTGTTTGTTCAGCATTTTTTTTGTTTGTGCTGCTTTGGGTTTGAAGATATTAATGGAAGTTTAAAGGTCATTTTGATTAAGTATAAGTGGGGGTGCTGGTTGAGCTTTTGACGTTTAAACTTTCATTAATATCTTCAAACCCAAAGCAGCACAAAAAAAACTTTTGATGCACAAACATTGTTGAGTTGATTAACAGCAATTTTATCTGATTTGAAGAAGGTGAGGGGGCAAAACTTCACTCAGGTCCGGGTTGGACCTTCTTTTGCCTTTAGAACTGCCTTAATCCTTGAAGGCTTAGATTCAACAAGGAACTGGAAACATTCCCCAGAGAGTCTGGTCCATATTGACGTGATGGCATCACTCAGTTGCTGCAGATTTGTCGGCTGCACATCCATGATGTGAATCTCCCGTTCCACCACATTCTAAACTTCACAAGCTAAAACCAAATCCCGTGCCGACTGTTTTTATCCACAAAGCACCTAAACCCCACTGCTGCTGGTTAGTGAGGGGGAAAATGCTGGGATAATTATCAGAGACGAGCATCGCTGGAAGTTTATTTTAGATGATAATAGAACTGTTTCTACTGCTGCCAGTACTGAATGTGAAACACCGGACCGGACCCTAAACAGCTGTTATCAGACCTTACACAGATCTATAGAAGTACTGAATAGTTTCATTTATAAAGCTGAAGGCAGCAGCAGCAAAACACCAGCAGCTCCTACAGCCAAATCTGTCCTCTTCCTCCGTTTGCTCCTCCTCATCTTCACCACCTCTTGTGATTTCTACGTTCCCGTCGATTTCAACACACTCAAGTTCAATTTAAAAAGGCTAAAAAAGCATTATTCATTTCTGTTTTGGCTTGGCGGAGCTTTTGCAATTGGACAAAGTAGCATCATTTACCCAGAATGCATTGTAGCGTAAACAACATGGCAACGTTTGTGTAACAGTATTTTATTAAAATGTGTAAAAACTATAACAGTCTACAGAATTATTACTGTATTGTTTTTACATCTAAAATAAATATTTCTCAAATAAAGTCTATTGTTATAACTGATGATGGATCCCTTTAACTACCAGATCTGAATGGTGCATTTAGAGCAGAACACTTAAAGTTTGATCTTTTAATATTTTTTGTTTTTGTTTATAACATTGGTGGCTTGTATTCCTGTAACGTCACAGTGGTGGATTATATCGGTCAGGTCCCTCCGAAGGTACCAGGCAGGCCAGCCACTAGTTTCTAGTTAAATATAGTTTCATCACATTAAAGGCTCTGCGGATTGATTACAAAGAAAATTCAACAAAAAAAGTAATTAAGAACATCCAACTTAAGTCTTTTGGTGCAATATGCAGGGCTATGTTTATGGATAAAATTATGGAAGTGCTAGAAAAGGAAAAATGGTGGAATTTCCACATTGTGGAATGTAGACCAAAAAACAAGAATAAGTGGGAAACTAGAAAAAAAAAACACTTTTACATTATTCCATTTTCTAGAACTAATAACAGACATACGGTTTTAGACTTAAAGTTGAGCTCAGATTTAATGTGCTCAAATTTCTTTGAACTGTTGAAGCCAGTATACATGCGATTCACTTCAGTTTTTTGCATATTTAGTACAACAGAGGTTGGTCGTCAAGTTGCTGCTGGTGGGTTTTTGCTTTTTAGAAAATCTTTTTCTGTCTCCAGAAAACATTAAGTCTTCAATAAAAGAATTGACTCTCCATTTTAAAAAATGATTAAAAAAAACGGTGTAGCGTTTAGTTGGGGGTTTTCCTATCAAATAATTTGGCACAACAGGTCGAAAGGAGCATCTGCTCCAGCCGCCATCTTGGTCGAACTTCCAGTTGGATCTGTTTTGTTCTGGCTTGGTTTCTTTCGGTTGTGTCCACAAGATGGCGCCCTCATCCTGCCATGTAAAGTGATGCACCTTTGCATTATCTGCCGTGTTGAATTAAACATGTTCATTTTTCAAGATGTTAATGCAAAATACAATTTTCTGTCCTGTCAAATGACACTTGGTGGTTGTCAAGACCCATTTACTCTTTAATTAGAGTGGGTTAAATGTTTTAACACTTTCCACAGTGTTTGAACAAACCAGAAGGGTTAAAAGGTGATTTCCTAACAGACCAGAATCCATCAATAAACAATAAAAAGGTGGAAAACATCTAATATTCTTTGCTCACTTAGATATTTTATCACACTTAAATGTTTCACAACACCAAACTACTTTTAACATCAGACAAGGATAACCTCCTTAAATATAGGAAACTGTTTTCAAACAATGATCTCATTTCATAAGGGAAAACAAGTTAAAGACCATGAAATCCTTCAGACAGCTGGGTGCAGATTCACCAGGCAAACCGAGGCTTGTTTACCTCTGAGTCTTTCTAAATAGAACTGAAAACATTCTTGTTCTTAAGATCTTATGACTGATGTTTTTTTTTTGTTTTTTTTAAATGTATTAATTTTACATTGGTTAATGTTTTGTAGCACTTTGAGATTTACATGTGAAATAAATAAATAAATAAAATGTTATTGCTATTTTATTAAAGCTCTAAAACAAACTAAACAAGAAAACCTTTCACTGGGGTTTCTTATTTGTCTGGTTTGACTGAAACTCAAACTAGACATTTTAGGTTGTGCTTTTGCAGAGCAGGTCAATCTTCTGAATGAATCCACTATACCAACTCATTGACCACATAAATCCACAACTTGACATTGTGAAAATAAATCAGCTTAATGAACGAACGCACGCCAATTTTGAAAAACCTGTAATTTTGTTGCCACTGGAGCAAACCCCAAAGACGAAGACAGGAAGTAGTTGGACGATGACGCCGCAGCATTTTTTTATTTTTAAGGACTAATTGCATGAACAAGCTTATTCACATGCAATTTTAATTGTGTTTGGTTAATTAATGGAAACACAGCATTTGCGAATTTGTGGTTTTTCAACATTTGCTAAATATTGACAAATGTTTTGCTCACATTTGAAATGGAAACACAGGTTATGAAGGAACATTTTTTTAGAATACTTCAACACGCTTGTCAGATACAAAATCAACACCACTTGTTCAGGTTCAATGCTAGTGTTTCAAAGCCGGTCTTTAAATGGTAAAGTCTTGAGATTATTGCAAAAGTGACGGTTTTCTGTCCTCAAATCAACAGACTGTGTTGTGTGATGTCAGTGGCTCCACCCTAAATGTTTGGTACTGTTGTTCCATTTACGTTCAGCTGTACCATCCTGTCCAACTGAACAGGATGGTACTGGTCACTGGACCTGATTTTACTAATCACAAAATATTTTTTTGTTTCAATTGTTAAAGCAGCGGTTAGGTATTGCTGCTATGTCATCCCAAACTGGACCCACCAGAGGAAACAAGGCTTTAGTGGCAGTTATTACAAAAGGAGCTTATTATCCCAAATCTTAAGTTTTTGTTGCTTTGTTTTCCCTTCAGTAAACACCCTTGTTTGAAAACTACTGCAGATGTAGTCAGGTTATATTTACTTCATCATAAAAATTGGTTCACGATATGAAAACTTTAGAGTAAAAAAAAAAAAAAAACTGCAAAGGGGCAAATCTTGATCTTTAGTTTTCTATTAACCTCCTTAATAACATTGTTATGCATTTTTTAAGTGACATGAAATAATAAACAGCAGCATATTTTCTCTCATGCACAGCTTGATATGAAGATCAAGTGGTAGAAGGAGCTTATGGCGCTGACAGATGTCTGACCCTTGGCGCTGACCCAGCAGCTTCCTATGTTCTCCTTGGTAGTAATCACTCAAGACAGTTGGACATCGTCCAGCAGAAATAGCTTCTCTGCCATCGCTCAGGAACATCGACTTTACAGGACAGGAAGTCTGACCAGTTTGGGAAAATCTAACAAAATCTGTTTGCTTCGTTATTTTGTTTCACAAAATGAACATAAAAAAAGATTTCTTTCCCCTGGGGGTCCTTAGGATTATGCAGCAGTAAATAAACCAAATCAGACATAGCAACAATTTAAAATTTGGAAATGGCTAAAGTAACATAAAGCTAACCAGAAATGGGGGGAAAAGAGAATCGTTGAGCCTCACCTCCTTCTATATTGTTCCTGTTTTTATCAGAGAGGTCAAAGGTTGTTTTGTTCACATGATGCTAAAGAGAAAATATGGATTTCAAGTGGATTCTAGTGAGGAAGTTTCATATTTGTAAACTCATGGAGGACAGTAGTGACTGGCCCATTTAAAGGCCTCCTGGCTTTGCTCTTTGTCTCTGTCCCTGTTGATGACATAGAACAGAATACTACTGTTACATTGGATACTTGGATGATCAAACCCTTATTTTTTAATCTTGCATTACTTTTTGTGGCTTATTTTGGCCTTCTGGCAAAGGTGAATTTAAAGTTTAAAATTAAATGGTCTGCTAAATGATAAACAGCTTATTAACCTAAAAGAATCATGGGAAATGGGATTCATCTCCTCAGTGACAGTCAGGGTCTCTGTCAAAAAGATTGTTGGGTGATCTACAGGAATACACCCTGGGCAGGTCGCCAGTCCACCACAGATAATTACTACAAAATTTTCACAAACTTCTAGAAACGATTAACAAAGTAACATTTAAGAGGCCAGTCTTCCAGCTGTAGTGATCTAGTAGGGATGTACTTCCTCAATGTACTTTTGTTCTGCAAACATCTTGATTATGGGAGAATTTGGGCTGAACAAGTCAAAGGGAGATTCTTCATGGCTCTCAAGACATCTGGTGCCCAGAGGTGTTTCCATGGCGATCCAAACCTTATAGCTGCAACAATCTGCAGTTAACCTTTGTCTGGCACTCTACAGGTGTTCTGTCAGGGACAGTTCAGTCATGACAGCCAATATCATTTTAAATCTGTTGTCATACAGAAAGACAAATTAATGCTACAAACAATAAAGATGAAAAATATGTAAAAACTGTCAAGTGTTTTTGAAACCTAAATGAGAACACTTTCTCAGTGGATGGAAACCAGGCCTCCTGTGTTCGATGTACTGGAACAAACTAATGCAGTCCATTTTAGTCTATTCAATTTGTTCAAACTTTTTTCACATTTACACTGATTACGTGTAATCTATGTATTCTATTTCTTCAGATAGAAATGAGGACTAACCCACAGTTTAGCATGAGAGGTCTTGATTAGCATTAGCTAGCTCGTCAGCTAGCTCTGCTCAATGTGATTTAACCTGAAGTTTGCGAGAGACCTCCGACTCAGAGTACTGAAAACTCAGAGCTCTGTCCATAAAACGCTTGAATGTAAACAGAGGCATGCGACTGAGTATTACCAGAATAGTGTAGAATCCTCCAAGTACCTACCATCCATCCATCCATCCATCCATCCATCCATCCATCCATCCATCCATCCATCCATCCATCCATCCATCCATCCATCCATCTCCTTCCGCTTATCCGGGGTCGGGTCGCGGGGGCAGCAGCTTCAGAAGGGAGGCCCAGACTTCCCCCTCCCCAGCCACTTCTTCCAGCTCCTCCGGGGAAACCCCAAGGTGATCCAAGGCCAGCCGAGAGACGTAAACCCTCCAGCGTGTCCTGGGTCTTCCCCGAGGCCTCCTCCCGGTGGGACGTGCCCGGAACACCTCACCAGGGAGGCGTCCAGGAGGCATCCTGACCAGATGCCCGAGCCACCTCAACTGGCTCCTCTCGACATGGAGGAGCAGCGGCTCTACTCTGAGTCCGTCCCGGATGACCGAGCTTCTCACCCTATCTCTAAGGGAGAGCCCAGCCACCCTGCGGAGGAAACCCATTTCGGCCACTTGTACCCGTGATCTCGTTCTTTCGGTCATGACCCAAAGCTCATGACCATAGATGAGGGTGGGAACGTAGATCGACCGGTAAATCGAGAGCTTCGCTTTTTGACTCAGCTCTCTTTTTACCAGGACGGACCGGTACCCCGCCCGCTTCACGGCAGACGCTGCCCCAATCCGCCTGTCGATCTCCCGCTCCCTTCTTCCCTCATTCGTGAACAAGATCCCCAGATACTTAAACTCCTCCACTTGAGGCAGGACGACCCCCCTGACCCGGAGAAGGCACTCTACCCTTTTCCGGCTCAAGACCAATGGCCTCGGATTTGGAGGCACTGAGCCTCATCCCGGCCGCTTCACACTCAGTTGCCAACCGCTCCAGTGAGAGCTGCAGATCACGATCAGATGAAGCCAACAGGACCACATCATCAAAAAGCAGAGATGCGATCCTAAGGCCACCAAAACGGATCCCCTCAACACCTCGGCTGCGCCTAGAAATTCTGTCCATGAAGGTAATGAACAGAATTGGTGACAAAGTCTGGTCCGCATTGCCGGCAGTAAGTCGGCCTCGTTTCCGGTGAGAGTTGGACTCCGCCAAGGCTGCCCTTTGTCACCTCCAAGTACTAAAATATGCTATTGATTTAAAAGTGAATGCCTGCTAGGGGTCAAGTTACAACCAAGTGAAGTCGATCTTAAGTCAACAGCACTTTAACCCATGATATGTCTTGGTGTAGCATGAGTTTGTCCATGTAGCTTTTTAGCACGGGAGAATTGAGTCATTTATGCAGAAAACTGCAAAACAAAACATTTGAATGACAATGTCATGCGTAAGTATTCATAACTCTTTTTCTTTTTCACATTACAACCACAAACCTGAGTGTACCCTGTTGGGACTTCAAGTGACAGACCAACACAAAGAATCCTATGGTTGTGAAGTGGAAGAAATAATCAGTCATACATTTGGTCAAAGTTGATTAGAAACTGAATGGAAGCAAAAAATATAAGCCAATCCTTGAAGCTAACCTGCTAGAAGTTGTAAAATACTTAACAGACTACGGCTTTGTTTAGTCTCCCACCTTTTTACAACCTTGAACATACAGTGGAGATATCATAGAATGCTTTCAGGGCCGGTATCCTCCAACTTTTAGATGTGTCTCTACTTCAACCAGCCTGAGTTGAACATTGAGATCATTGGCAGGACTGGAGAGCTGGACTGCCTTCTGAGGAGGTAACTGAGCCTTCAGTTGGAGGCCTGGATTTGAGAACCCCCTGCTTTACAGTAAAGCACATTCCAATGTTTGACAAATTGATCATTTTATATGTTTCTGGATGTATGAAGACGTAACATGACAAGTGGAAAAAGTTCAAGAAGGGACACAGTTCCGCTGTGTTCCATTAAAGGTATTATTGTATTATTCTATGACACTCTCACATTTTTATCAATTAATCAAAGAATAGATTTTGGTATCCAAGAAATCCCCACAGAACAAAGGGGTCTCTCTGTACTCTTCAAGTTTTCTTGCCTCGCCAAAGATCCTGCTGCAATATTTACTACATCTAAAGCATCCGGATGTTCCTTTCATAAATACATTACTTATCTGTCAGCCGCTTCAACCACTATGCCTTAATCAACATTCCAGAGGACCTTTGAAATAAACAGAAGAAGCAGCGTATTGTTGTCCAAAGCCACAACCTTGGTTATGTAACTTACTTCATCCGTTTTTCAACTGTCTTAACAACTTGCCCGAAAGTCAAAGCACAGGCTAGGTTGTTCTAACCAGTTGAATATGCTGTTGTACTCTCAGTTGGCCCTGCGTCTTGTCCTGCAGCAGGTTCTTCCCAAGCAGACGATGAGCTGAGTTATGTAACAGATATATCTTCCAGCTCAATGTTCAACTGTGTGTTTCCATATTCCCTTTGTGAATTGTCTTGATTTCTGCTGCTCCTCTGCTAGCTCCTACCTTAACCTGCTGGTTAGTTTGTTTCTCTCACCTGTGCCTCTGCTCTTCCTGCGTTCCTGCTCCCTGTGACTTCATCCTTTTTTGGTTTCCGGTGTATAGAGCTCCCTTCTCCGTTTGGTTCTGCGGGTGAAACAATCCCCGGTAAACAGACACTTTTCTCTCCCACTGTCAAAGCTTCAAGTATTCCAGCCAGTCGAGGTCTGAGTCTGCAAAGAGGAAAGCCTGTGAATCCTTGAAGATAAAGCATTACTTCCTAGTCGTGTTGCCAGTCAGTCAACATCCTGTCTGCTTTTCGATATCGGATCTGAAAGTCACCCCTGTTCCTGCTTAGACAATCAACAATTATTGTCACTAAAAATAATAATAACAAATGAATTCCTGGGTTGTGGTTCCACTTTGGGTATAGAACATGCTAAAACCATTACATGAACACTTTGGTTTTCAATCCAGGCATGTTGGGTCAACTGGTTGCTCTGAACTGAACTCAGAAACCTGATATGACTGTGAATGTGTTTCCATTTCTACACTTTCATATACTGGGACATATTCCACAGTGTGATAAACCTCAGCTCACAAAGACCCTTAAGTCAGTGTTACTGCACAATTTGGAAAAGTATAGAATTTTGATGTCATTATTTTCTCGCTCTCTGTACTGTATGGACGATATTTGTATTAACGGACTTAATTCCTTTAACCATTATCTAAATGTTTTATCTATCTAACTCCATAAATTTGCTTGTGGAAAACAGGGAATCTTTCATATGCCAAATATGCTCTACTTGAAACACCAGATTCCTCCAAAATACATCAAGGTTTGTGGTTTCAGTTTGACAAAAGGTGAAAAACCTCAAGCAGTGTGAACGGGTTTACATGTCGTGTCGGGAGACAGAGTCACATTCCCAGACATTTTGCAGGATGCTCATATTTTCTTCATAACCTTACTAGGTTAATGTCTAGCACAGTTTTGAATACATGTGGGTAATTGAGTATAATCTATGCATGCTGACAGAGGAGCACTGATAAATTCTCATCTCTGCTTCCAGATGGATTACTCTGAAATATCATGTGTATTGTTCCAACAACAGTCGTATATTTCCTCCTTATTGCTGCCTGCTATAGTTTTGCCAGAGTTTAAGTTCGCGTAAAGCATTGGTGTAGATTTGATTTGCTTTGCTGCTGCAAACGCTCAAAACCAGTCGACTTCTCTTCAGGTGAAAGCCCGTGACATTTTTATTTTATTGGCGCTCAGGGAATTCAATGTAAGATATTTCTTCTCTTGTCTTCTCTTATTTTTGTGTTTTTGTTGCCAAGGTGATTTTGTCCCACAAAAACATTCTTCAACAGACACACAAATGTTTCGGAGCATATTCTGTGGAAACTGCTTTTCGTGGACTGGCCCTACATGAGCTCCAGCTGTCTGAACAAACTGTGACCTTCAGGCGTCTCGGGAAACAAATTTATAAAGTTCTGATCAAAAATCAATACGTTTCTCTGAAATGTTCTTTGTAATATTGTTTATTCTAACATCTGTGACATAAATTGGCCGAATCAACATCCAGGACAGCCTGGACTGGCCCGAGGGATGGTGGCATATTGTTGATTGCAGTTTCTTTGGTAGAGAGCAGAAGCTCCAATCATCTACAGCAAGTAGAAGAAGGAAAGTTAATCTTGACGATCAAACCTCTGATCCGTTGACCTACTTCATGTTGTCAAACAGGTTTGAGGTAAATATTTTTAGCATTAAGGTGGAGGAGTTCTTAACCATACACTCATGAATAATTCTGACACACTGACTCAGTGACTAGTGGATCACAATCAAGTTACTAACAGAAATGTAAAGTAGTACGTCATCAGCGTAGACTTTTTGAAGAACTTTGACAATAATGAGTTACAACAACGTTTTATTTCTCTTTGGGATTAATAAAGTGTTTTTGAACTCATGTTGTCAGGTTGGTTCTATTTAATGTATTTCTTGGTTCTACAGGTTTAGGAGTTTTCTGATTTTACAGGGTATGCAACTGTATCTTCAACTTGGGCCTTATTGGTACAGATTGTTTAGATTTTTTTTGTATTTACTAACTGATATAAAAATTATCGAAAGGAAACTTGTGAGACAAAAAAGCAGAAATCTTTATATTTCTGTCCAGTTCTGTTATGAAACATAATAAAAAATATTTTTAACCTTTGGTTTGGTTTTATTAGTCCTTGGTTGCTATTCTTAATGTCTCTTAGCACAACAACATGCTGACATACTTACGCAATTATTTATGCTCCAATTTTTAAATTCTAGTTCTTCATGGGCACATCAATAATGAAAGTAATAAATCGAAGGATAATAAAACTTTATCCCAGTTTAATGTTTAAGAAGTCGTTCTGTCTCAGTCTGATTAAAGGTTGGTTGGTTTGGTAAATTATAAGTCTCGTTTTAAACCTCATGTACAATGAATCAGCCTCGGGATAATTAAGTTCATTTAAATCATATGCTTATGTAAATACGTGGAGTCAGTCGACTATCTGATGACTGAAGAAGCAGTTTGTTTGAGGATGTAAAGTAAATGGGCTCTTAGTGTGACACACCCTAAGGTCACGGCTGTGGGCCGAACGTTTATTGAAAAGCGGTCGTTATGCAACATCTCGTTCTGTTGAGCTCAACCAAAGCCTTCCACAGGCTCTGGGATGATCTCACTGGATCCGGCGGATGAAAACCCCCGCTGTGTTTGAGAGCTGCGTGACATTTTTATGAGCGGTCCGGACTGCTTTGTCACCTACGGTCAAACCGGAGCGATCCTCACGAGGTCATGGTCAACAACAACCTGTTTGTATCCCAGCAGCGTACTCATCAGCAGCTTCTATTTATCTCCGACCACAGAATCCTTCATCGCAGATTGACTTTTACGAGATAAGCAGAACCTTTTGCAAGGAATCCAGACACATTTTGTCGTGTTGCAACCATTAATCTATACGTATTTTAACGGGACAAAGTAGCGCAAGATTGAACAAGACATTGCACCCTACATCGTGGTTGGAGCTCGGCATCGGGGAAGTCTTTTCTTCAGTAAGGAGTTGAGACGGGTCAGAGGAAACAGGAAGTTGGACTATCGGGGCAAATGTTTCCCTTTCATTAGGACATGAGGAAGTATGTAAAACTTTAATTATGCAGCACCTTTAAAGATAAAAATCACATGAACAAAATAAATACATAAAAATTTAAAGCTGTATGTAACTTTTAACAAAAAAATAATATATTTTTTTACATATTTGTTGAAACTGTCACCATGCCATGACATTACGGCATGAGAGAGATAATCTGTGGAAATATTAGCTCCTGTTCCTTCTCCCAGTGCTAACTAGAAACAACCAATCAGAGCCAGGAGGCGGGTCTTAGAGCTGTCAATCATTCTCCTGCACTCTGCCTATCAGCATAGCCTGTTGCGAATGCTAAGGCTAGATAGAGTGGCCACTGATGACCGTGGATAAACTGTATACTGTAACTGAGTTGCTTCTCCTCCATTATTAGATGTAGCGCTGCATTCATGAGATTGATTAACAGCACTAAGTCCCTCCTCCTGTTTCTGATTGGCTGGTTGGTTTTGGTCAGGAGCGGTGGGTTTCGTCACGAAGGAGGATTGTCACAATATGGTGACAGCTTTAAACAAACATTTTATCAAAGTTACGTACTGCAGCTTTAATGGAGATTTATTTTTTTGTTGTACGTTCGAAATAAATAAAATAAAATAATACAAAAGAATTGAGTTGAATTGCATAGGAAGGCAGTGATCAGGCTCGTATCATGATGACCCCTAGTGTAAATTCAGAGCTACAGTTGAATGGTTTGGATTGACACTTACCCAAGGTTTTAAAGGTCCAATCAAAGTCTACAACTAAATCCAATGGACAATCTTCAGTAAGACTTAAAAACTGACTTCAACAGATTCTCCATCCACTCTGACTGAGCTTGTGCTATTTTGGAAAGCAGGGTGGAGAGAGATGTGAGGGGCTGTAGAAGTGACAAGCTGTTAGAGACGTAGACCAGAAGAGTTGAAGATGAAATTGCACCAAACTACAAGATTTTTTCTTTCACTTTACAATCTCACATGACCTTGTGCTGGTCTATCACATAAAATCTCCGTGGGTCACATTGAAGTTTTATGTGCAACTTGTCTAAGTCACTACTAACTGATGCTGGACCCAAACGTTCAACTTTCAACAAGCTGTTGTGTTAGGATTTGCATAAATCCAGCTTGAATTATTCAGTCATTTTATTGAAGCCCTTGCTGTATATATGTTTGAACATACTCCAGCTGTTTTCTCTCTAAAGGTCAGTCTCCTTTAGTAAAGTGAAGCTCAGGCAGCAGGACGGCCAAACCACGGAATGAAGCCGTCTGAAAGCATTTGAGAAATAAACGAGTCAAAATGTATCTTAATTAGATTTAACGTGCTGAGGAATGTCGTAAAAACTTTATTTGGGTTTCACACTGCATTTTTGCGTCAGAGCGTCGGATTCCCTGAATGCACTAAATACATTCTGATTGCAAAAACATGTTTAAGGTTTGACAGATTTTCTAGTAGGCAGTAAACCTGGAGCGTCTGCAGTGTGAATAATCATAAACCTCTTCACTGGGATGGTTTGAAACTGGAGATGACATGTTGGCAGAAATCCACTCTAGTCAGAACGTCTGTTCCTAACGCAGTGTCTCTTTGTGTGATTAAAGTTTTTCTTTCTTTAGCATTATGTTTCACAGTTGCAGCTTTGACTGAGCCTCACATCCGCTCCGTTTCATCCTGTTTGGGTGAATCGTGATGCTGTGCTTTAAATGTGTCTATGAAAGAGATTCTCTATTAAAACTCCTGATTACATAACGGGGAACGGATGGGCCGGGGGCTTTTACAAATAAACTCTTTGGCTTCTTTTATAGCTCATATGTCGCGACAATGAAACGTTTGCTATCAGAAACCTTGAGCAAAACCGATCCTAACACATGAGGACTCCTATGAAGTGATGCTGGTTATTGTGCAGTTGGTTGAAGTTTGAAGTCACAGGATTTTTTCATCCGGACAAGCTGTGTCTGTTTGGTGGTTCTGAAGACTCAGTAAGCTGTTTGTTTGGTTCTGTCACCTTCCTTTACATAGAACAGAAAACAGAAAGACCCTGTGAGGATGTTATATAAAACCCAGACTCTGAGTTTTAATCTAAACGAGGTGGAGACCCTTAGCGCTCACCGGAGAAGAGACGACTGCAGACCAGGTCGCTCACTGTGATCATGATTGGAACTTATGACATAAGTTCATGTTTATTCCTTGTGGTTTTAAACTAATATATTATCATCCCTATTAGCTATACAGTGATAGCTAATAAGCTAACTGTAGCTAATAAGCTAACTTGACAAGAGACTGCAGATGTGAATCAGCATATGCTGCAATCTGGTACAGCGCATCACATGGTGACATTTATGTTTGAGATGCACTTTGTCCCTTTTAAATCACATTTATTATTATTATTTTTATTAAGGATGATTAAGAGCAGAATATATACCACCTCTCAATAATTCACTCTATTCCTCCACATCCTGTCTCTGGAGGAGGAGCGGTCAGGAGGAGCTGTTCAGCCAATCAGAGGCGGACTTGGAGTAACACCAGAGACATGTCATATTATCTCTACCTTTTTATAAAATAGATTCTATTGTTCACAAAATGTTTTATATTCAACCAGAGAATGAAAAGAAACATCAGTCAACAGTCAACAGTCGTTAATTTTAGACAAAATATTATCTAATAATGTGGTTATTTTTGCATTTAACATGTCAGGCATAACACCATTACGCTGAATGGCAAGAAAAATCCCCCATTTAAGATTTAAATCTAGAGTTGTTACGACAAATCTAGATGGCAGGATGTTGGGTTGTTTTGTTTTTTCTAGGTTTGTTTAATATCTTAGTTATTCTTGTTTTGATTAGATCAGAGTTGTTTCTGTTTTTTTACTTTATATCGCTGTTCTGTTATTTTAGTTTGTTTATTCTTTATGGTTACTCTTCGTTCCAGTAGAATTCTGTTTTGCCAGTTTGTTTGCTCCTCTTGTGCAGTGTCTCTCTCTCTCTCTCTCTCCCTCAGCCTGCCTTCTGCTCTGCCCTCACAGCTGCTCCCCGTCTCTCATCAGTCCAGTCCATTGTACCATCAGTCCACCTCTATAACCTCACATCTCTCAGACTCCAGTTTCTCCTCGTTGTCGTAAGTCGCTTTGCGCTCTTTAAGCAGCAGCAGAAACTTTGACATATTCTGACAGAAACTCAAAACCTCAGGTTTTTTTTTGATAAATCAATTTATCAAATTTATTTGTAAAACAAATTTCAGCAACGAGGCTGTTCAAAGTGTTTTACATCAGAAAAATACAATGTCAGAAAGACGCCACACAGTCAACAGTTGAGAAAACTAGTGAACATTTTACACTTTTGTTCAATTTTTCATTTATTATAGTTCAACAGCAATTCTAATCAGGCAGGTCTTAGTCTGGAATTAAAGGAATTTAGTGTTTTGCAGTTTTCTGGAAGTTTGCTCCAGATTTGTGGTGCATAGAAGCTGAATGCTGCTTTCAGGTGGAAAACAATCAAAAACACTTAGAGAGGCATAAAAAGATGGATGTAAAAAGTCCAGCGAAGACATTTTACAGAAACCTAAAGAATCTAGTCAGAGCAGGCAGAAAGTCAAATGGAGTGGATCACGCTGTGGATCTGGCTCGTCTCTGTTCCCACAGAGAGACCAACGTTCTCACACTGACCGGGGACAGAGTCCCATGTGTCGTTCGTCATCTGCTACTTTATCAGTCGTTTCTTTCCCAGTAAGTAAAGGGAGACGAGCCTCACAGGGGGAAAGATTTACTGTATGATTACCATGTCATGCACATAACCGACACGTACCGCATGTAAAATTGAAAGCAGCTTCCAAATGCTGATTATTACATGAGATTGTTGAATTATTCATCAGAAAGTGTTAACGCCTCTGTCTCATTTTTGATGGATTTTTCTACATCAAAATGTCCAATTTCCAAAATAAAATCTTTGTAGACATTTCTTTAGATGCAAGACAAAGTATTTTTTTCTTCTTAGCAATGTTCCTGTTTTCATAGATTTATGTTTTAGTAAAACCAGCAAGTGTTGCCCAACCTTTGCTGTCAAATGTAAAAAAAATAAAATAATCCAGAACAAATCAGGACAACATTCCTCACAAGCGATTTGGAAAACATTGACCTGTCATTTCATACAGCAGCTGTGTAAGACCATGTTTATATTTTTGGATCAACAATAATGTACGGATTTATTTTCTACAAGTTTTAGACTATTTTACTTTATTAAAAAATATATATTTTTAGTTTATTATTGAGGAGATTAACAACTAACTACCTGTCAATTTAAAGTCTATAACCAGTTTATATTAAAAAACAAACAAAAACGGCATTTTATTCTGACATGTCTCCTTTTATTTGTCATATTTTCTATTTCTTTGCTGTTTTTGCATATGTTAATATGTTGTTTCATTATTTTTCCATTGTTATTACTATTTTACTTCCTAATAGTTTTTAGTTTTAGAAAAACCCATGCATATCAAATAAACCTAATGAAAAAATGTCTTAAGAAATCAATCTTTTCAGTTTAATAAAAGCGTCCCTGAAGCTCTTTCAACAATTTTGTGGTAAAAAGTTTGGACAGCATTGACTAAATGTTCACCAACACTCCTATATATTGTACAGGTTGTTTGTAGTGATGGTATCTGAGTAATAAGCATTTCCAGTAAGATGAAAATTATAAATATGTTTTTATTTTACAGGTTATTATACGTTATGTTTAGTTTAACAGTAGGTCTCTGTAGTTCAGATCATGCTGAGTTTCCTCCTTATCATCTGTTTCTAATGCAGAGAACGAATCCCTTCAGGTTTTACTTTGACTGTTGAAGGATTTTCAGCCATTATGTGTCGATGGCTTGATGTAAATATCCAGAAGGGATGCAGTGTCTTTCCCATTCGCACTCTCTCCCATTGTTTACGTAAAATACGTTCCTCTGCACGTCTAAATCAGAGGACACAAACCCCTGGCATCAGCGGAGCTACTTCACGTAGCCTCTCCATGTGGGAAAATATTTGGAAGCTATTTCCAGACTTCTTCTTCCTCCTCCCAAATGTCAAGATAAATTTTTTTTTGATTGATCCACAACGTTCAACGGGTTAACAAGTGTCTAAATAAAACGGAGAAAGGCCGTTTGGTTCGGAGATTAATTCTAGCAAAAGCAATTGCTTTTTCATGTCACTTTAACTTTTTTGTGGATTCCAAGATGACTTTGTCAACAGTGAGAAGACCGGTCCCAGGACTTATTTTTAAAGTCCTATATTTCTCTCCTGGGAAATAGCAGTATGTCATTTTCCCCTGTAAACCAGATCCAGAGTGGGCTACTGTGTGGCACAAGAGATATACGGCTATCTGTGGTTAAGAAACTTTAGTCATGTGAAAAGGCGCTCCCTTCTAAGGTTTTATAAATCATTACCTAGTAAAAAAGAAATGATTTTCCATAGTTTTTATTTTCAGGGTTTGCCAGTTTTCTCCCACAATCCAATAAATTTGGTCTTAACCTTAATCTCTCAATTAGCCTTTATTTTGGGACTGCATTGACCGTCATATCTGTCCCTGTTTTTCTCTGGGATAGAATTCCAAACAGGAATTCTTTAAAGGCTTTTGAAACCCAGTGACTGAGGTCACTGTTTTTTTTTCTTTCCTTCCACAAGCTTCTCACAGTAGTTTGCTAGAACTCTGGCCCATTCCTCCGTTTTGTAGTCTTGCTCTCACACACGTTTTTTGACCATACCCATAGGTTTCATACTTAGATTGAGATTTGTGACGGCTGCTCCAAAAGGTGTTCTTTTCGTTCCATGTTGCCTCGTCCGGGTCCTCCGGTATCCGTCCGTTTGCGAGGAAGCTGACAAACGGACTAAGGTGAAGCTTTTCTCTAAGCTTCACCTTTAGCTAAATAAAAAAACAAATAAAGCATCTCACCTGCTGTGGGACTTCCTCCAGAGAGCAGGACCAGAAATCCCCTCACTCAGAAAGCCTTGCTGACTTCGATCACTGCAATTTGAGAAATGTTCCCTGATTTCAAAATATACTGCTCAAAAAAATAAAGGGAACACTTAAACAACACAATATAACTCCAAGTAAATCAAAATTCTGTGAAATCAAATTGTCCACTTAGGAAGCAACACTGATTGACAACAGGGACACTCGTCGGGTCAATCAGTGTTGCTTCCTAACTGGACAGTTTGATTTCACAGAAGTTTGATTTACTTGGGAGTTATATTGTGTTGTTTAAGTGTTCACTTTATTTTTTTGAGCAGTGTAAATATATTTAAGTTCTCTGAGATGTCCAAATATGACTTGCACAATCTATTATCGCTGTGAGAGTTTTTAAATGCTTGACAATAAAAACTAGAATATCGGATTTATTCAAGGACTCAACTCGACATCCGCGCTGCTGTTACATGTTTAGCATTGAGATGCTATTTTAGGCTTGAATAGTTTTACTCATAGGCAAAACTCTTGTTAGCACAATTTGAACATAACAGTAGTCTTGTCCAGCGTGCAGTTTGATCGTTTTGTGTAGCTGAAGAGAATCTCCAGTGGTTAGAGAGAAGTGACCTGGTTGCTCATTGTTGTTTGCGGATGTCGCCCAGGCGTCAGTTTTACGGGCGTACCAGAAACGTGAAAACAAAGGTTTTGGCTCAGAACTTTAGCATGAGTAACAACAACAAAAAACATTTTTTTAGGTGTGTAAAAAATTTTAACACGCTAAAGTCCAGATTTACACATAGTTCTACAATCACATTTCATTGCGACTTAATTTTTGTCTTTTTTTTTATGAAAATAAAAAGTAACAGGAAGGCTGGTGAAGGTGGTTTCTTTCTTTGGTGCCACACTAATAGATTTTTCTATTTTTTTATTCATTTTATTGTTCTGATGGGGAGTAATAAATCAAACCAGGCGGTACGGAGTTCACTTTTGCAGCACACAGTGCTGATGTCATCGCTGGTAACTGTAACCACATCCACTCAACATCCACAGTAATGAACGGATTTAGTGAAAATGGCCAGAGTCTGAGCGGAGTGCCGCCTCTGCGTAACTGCTGTTCCCTCTGTCTCCATTTACATAACATAATGTGCTATTATGACTCGATGCGAGTTAGGAGGAGATTGTGTTTTGGCTTAAAGTGCACCCTTTCAAAAATCCTGCATGTTGAACAAATAAGCGAAAGAATCTGAGGCCGAGGGGTCGTGACAAAATCTCAACATCTGATGGATTGGGGAAGATGGAGATTGATGTTTGGTTTAAAAAGCTGAGATTAAACATCGCTGTGGTCCGCAGAAACACACAATGCCAACATTTTTTCTGACATTCACCCAATAAAATACCCATAAAAGGCTGCGTCTGCAGTCTGGTGGGCTTTCAGTGGCGCAGTAAAAAACTACTGAGAGAACGACTGCAGGTTTAAAATGGCAATCTGTTTCTACATCCCAGAAAACGTGTGGCGAGCCATCCACCTCGAACACACTCCTGTCTGCACACATTTCATGCCGTATCATGTTGCCCGGATTTGAAATATATGAGTTTGATATGTTTGAAAGTGTGATTTACAGAAGAAAAGTTTCACTTTAAGAAATAGGAGGCAACCACCAGTTAATGATTCAGGTATATAGAAACGCTGACATTAAAGTATGAAGCATTCTGACTCTTTCCAGTGAACTCAGCTTCTGAGTTCTGAGTTCTGGGCTAGTCCTCCTGCAGCGGTCCCTACCCAGCTGGCTTCAGGATCCACAACTCGTTCTGATTCAATAATGGGGCGGTTTTATTAAAAATCAACTTATTTTTTCTCCCATGGAAACCATCAGGGAGGTGCCTTATCACCTATTTCCCCCAGCCTCATGGCTTTTCGCTCCACATATGGGGCATGGTTACCATAATACTTTGGGTGACTTTTCTTTTATTCTGCTTTATTTATGGAAATAAAGCAGGTAAAATGGTCCAACTAAATTAGCAGCTGCTAAGTTAAAGCTGCAGCAGCAAACGGCTATAATATGGAAATATTTTTATTTCATTCAGCAACAGAGTAAGGAAGAAGTTTCCTGTTTGCAGGTAGAGGATGCTGCCCTACATCTGCTGCTTCGCCTCTCTACGCAGAGCAGGACGGTGAAAATAATTCATGTCTTCTGTCGGTCCTTCGTGGGGGAGAAGAAGAGCCTGTCAAGATGTGGCCAACTGCTTTTAACGTCCTGCTCACTCTCACTGAGGGCGTGTGTGTGCGCGTGCGTGTAGGAGTGCAGAATTCCCACTATCTTAGATCTGCGATGATTTCTGGAAAAGACATTGCAGAAGTTTACAATAAGCGAAATGACGTCTTTTCTAAATAACAGAACAAAACCTGTCCAGCTCTGGCTGAAGAGTCTGAAGTTTTTCTATTATTCTTCTGGAGTTGAGATGATTTTACATCAAATCACTTTCATCTGTGACACAGATCCTGTCTGCTTATGGATGGCTGGACATTCGCATGCTGTTTGTATTTAAATGTGATTGTTCAAACTAATGACGCTTTTCTGTGACGGCGAATTAGAGCCATTTGTAGACGGTGAGAAAAGGGGAGTACATTTTCACCAAAAAATCTCTAGAAATTTTCTAGAAAAAAACTTGGAAATTTGAGTTTGAAACGTCAAGTTTTCAACTTTTCAAACTCAGAAATTTTCCAATGAGTTTGAAAACTGACACATTTTTTGAAATTCAAAACATTTTTTTTTTTAGTTTTGAAATTCAGAAATTTTGTTGACAATTTATCATTTCAATTTGAAAATGTGAATTTTTTTCTAGCACATTTTTTGACTTTTGAGATTCAGAAATTCCCCATGTTTTTTTTTCTAGAAAACTAGAGATAATCTAAGTTTCAGAAGTTTTTATTTGTTTTTTCTTTCATCTACAACGGCCCTAATATACCGTCATATCAAAACAATGTTCATTAGCGATACTGAGAACATCTACATGGTCGCCATGTTCAAATCCCAACTTCCCCATCTATGTAAACTGGAACGCTGTGACCTCGGATGTGACGTCAAACCCAGCTCCAAGTTCCAGCTACCTGGAACGTTCATCTATCAGAAACTTGCATCACTTGTTATTTTTGTATTAAAGCTAAGTAATAAAAAACATCATTTTAACTGACCTAAAACAGAAGAAGTTTACTTTTAATAAAATCTACATGCCAATTGACGATACATGCTTAAAATGAGAGCTTTGCATGCGATAAATCTCTGCTGTCAGTTGAAACATGATGGAGAGGAAAGAAATGAGTCAAAATAACTGATTCGGAATTTAAAAAAGACCCACAGAAAAATAAATCGTGTTTTCCTACCCTGTCTCGGCTCCTGTCTGAAATGCTAATTCGGTAACTGATCCTGAAAGGTTGCGCCAGGGTTACTTTTTGCACTTGTGTCTGTGAGAGTGTGTGTGAGTGTGAGGTTACCGTCCCTCTTGTTCTGAATCAGGGATGTGAAAAAGGAGGAATGTTCTCCTCCTGGGAACAGACAGAGGAAGAGGACAAGATTACGCACAGAGAAGAAAACAGTCATGTGATAAGTAGGAATAACTTTGAAGGTTGTATCAGTATTTATACGTCGACAGTGAAGGGTTAATGTTTTCTTATCATTTAGCCCAATGCATTCTGAAGAAAGTTTTTGAAAGCTGTTTGAAACTTTTCACATCTGACAGTCCGGTAGATTCAGTTTGATTTGAGACCAAAATTGCGACAATTGCTTAGTTTTCACACGACTGTGTTAACTGAACCAAACCCCTTGAAAGAAAGAAAAAACAAAAAACAAAAAAAAAAACTGTTCCCCTCCTCGCCTGTGGTGGCGCTGCACCAAGAGACACTGAAGGAAACAAAATGAAAACCTCTGAAAAAGGCATTTCTGCACCTTCCCTCTTCACGAAATGTGAAAAAATGGCGTGGCATCAGATTTTAACGGTTGCAGGATTTCACGAGAAATTTTTATCACTCGCACTAGACTTGTGTGTTTGTTTTGGTTGTATTTACCCAGAATTCCCTGCGCTTCAGTCTGCTTCCTGCTTTTGGAGCGGTCTCCGGTCTGCTTGGCGTTCACATATGCATTCAAACAACGCCAGAGTTCACTTCGACCGAACAGAGGCCGAGGTTTTTAGGCGGACCAGAGTTCGCTTCTTTGGATCCATTGCGCGTTCACACCTCCCCAACCTGAACCGGACTTTCTAGACAAACGAACTGGAGTTAAAGTGAATCAAACAGAGCTGGTGTGAATGCAACCTTAGTTTCCTTCTGGTTGTACTGTAAACAGCATAAATGTATCAGTCTGTCATCATGCAGACTGAATGGGATGAGGAAGGCAGTAAGACGTTTCTTGTTGGAGAACTGCCTCTCTGCAGTTGTCAGACATCTGTCCTGCTTGATTTGATCTCAATATTTTCCAGGTTTGGGTAAACATGGAACCAGAAACAGTACTGAGTATTTCCAGACTTTAGTAATCATCGCACTGTCTGAACCTTGTGTCCTTCCTTTCACTACATACTTTCTTCCTTTTCTCATTCATCCCTTGTTATGCATTATGTAGTTTTTTTTTCTTTAATCCCCTCCTTCTTCACTCATGTCCTTATTTCTTTTCATCCTTGAGTCTTTTCTTGTTTCTGTCCTTCTATCCTTGTGACGTCCCCTCAATTATTTTGCTCAGTAATCTCTTGGACTATTTCCTTGGACCCGCCAATCTAACCTTTCACCCCTGCTAGCATTTCACCACACAGACCAACGCCTCAGGCTCTACTCGACCCTCCCTTCCTCCAAACCATCCTCTTCAACCAGTAGGACCATCCAATAATCTCCTGCAAATATCTGTCCCTTCGATCCGCTCACCTCTCACCCCCTGGATTGAGTCGTCTCCAGTTTTTCCTGCATTACAAGCAAGAAAAGGTTCCAAACAGTCTGGCCTGGGTTTGTGTTTTTGGAGAAATTGTCACAGCAGCAGCTTGTCAACAGCAGGCATGTGACTCCATCGCTTTAGATCATCTATAGACAACAGGTCTCGCTTATGGGGTTACTTCAGTTCAGCATGAAATGTAACGGAAGTCTCTAAAGAACCTGCGCAGGCATGTGCGCCGGGATTAATGTAGAAAACGCATATGATAGACAGGAAGTGCAGAACCAGAGTGTAACGGTGTGTTCATGTCGTAATCGGCTTCAGGAATCTTTTCCTTTGGTTTATCCACATAAGACCGGATATGACAATATTGATTTAATGAAGTGACAGTAGTCCCTGCAGCCTTGTAGACTTCATACCGTAACCATGAGTCTCACCGACTCATTTCTCAAATCACAGCGGTGTGACTCATGTCATTTTAATAAAATACCAGAGGAGTCAATTAATTAATAAAATTTTTTTTTATCAGATTAATTACACTCTATTGCTGTGATTAATCATGACTCATCACTACGCTTAACTTCGTAAGCATGCACTCCAGTCAATTAAAATGCAAGAAATTAGCTGATTGTTCTTTTTTCTTGTAGCAGAAAACAGGTCATATCGTCTCCGAGCGCTGCATAGCAACAAAGACAAACTGACAGATAAGATCTATATTTCATTTTCTAGTTCTTGGGTGCCATGCCCATGCCACCCTGGGCAACTGCCCACACATACCATATCAAAAACTGACGCAGCATGGAAGTTTTCAAAAAATATTTAATATTTAAAATATTTAAAAATGTTAGTATTTTTATGTTTTACTGACTCAAACCAAGCATGCCTGAAGATTCCCAGTTTTCTTATTTCCAGGAAGATTTAAACTTTAAAGGAAGTCACTTTGTTTTAAACGTTAATTCAGAAATGTCCGTGCGATGAGGCGACCGTTACGCCGCCTTTCCTCATCCGGCGTAGTTGAAACTTTGAGCTCGCGCACATAGATGTTTCCACGCGCCACGAGAAAGTTGATAAATGTTCAAGTTTTGCTGCTGTCGCGGAAAACTTTTGCTTTTATATTCACACCTCTTCACACGGAGAAGTTGTCAAGATGTGGCCAACTTCTCACAAGAGGTGTGATTATTTTTCGCCAGCCGCTTCACGTTGAAGTAAAGGATAAAATAACTGGCCTGTAAGAAAAAAAAAAGACTTTCTGAGAATTTTCGTTGCTAAGTTCAGTCTCGAGCGTCACGACCTCCTCCAGTGTCTGGTCAATGACTCTTTGAGGCTGCAGAATGCTCGAAGTGAGGCGACATGTTTGGCTGTTATACTCGCTTTGTTATGTGCAGCGTTCGGGAATGCGTGGACATTCCGAACCGAGGGTCTTACCGTAACAGCCAGAGGCTCGGGAAGGGTTAGGGTCGTAGTCGGGCTCCTGACAGAGCAAGAGAGGATTTATGGTCACCTGCAGGGCGAAAACATCTGTCTTCCATCCACACCAGCATGGCCGACACATTTTCTAAAGGAATCCTCCCCGCCTCCTCCGCCTCACACACGGCAGCCGGGCGTCACGGTAACCGAGACAGCCGTCTCTCCCTATCAGCACAACATAAATTAGACGAGTTTGTAATTCAGCTTTTGAAGAAGTGACCCTGAAAAATCGGTTTCTGTTGATGGCCCGACTTCTGTGTGTGTGCGCGCGCGCGCGTGTGTTTGATCCAGAGAGGAAGAGGAAAACAAGCAACTGACAGACGGAAATAATTGTGGAGGTCAGACCTGAAAGTGAAAGCTAGAGTTTCATTTTCACACACATGCTGTAGGTCTGGCGACACACACGTGGACATTTCAAACAATTCAGCGCCTCAAGTTCTTCCTAATTTCCTCATTAGAGAAAAGCCTTTAACAGACCTGAGCTTTCCTTATCCTGCTTCTCTAAACACGGGAGATTCAAAACTTTGGGGGAGAAAACGCTCACACTGTAACTTGCATTTGTGATCTTAGTGATGTGAAAAAAAATATTTATTTCACAAAAAAAACAAACTTTATTTTTGTCTCATGCCAGTCCCACTGCCTTGTTAAAATACAATTTAGCTGTAGCTGCATTTCTATTGATCACATATGCACATTTGAATTTGCATATTTATGCTAATTCAATACATTAAACATTTACAAAATGTTTAAACATTTTGTTTACATTAAACAAAATGTAAGCAAATTTGTTTAATGGAAACAGCAATTTTGAAAAAAACAAACACGTTTTTCAAAAAAACAATTGGATAAAACAGTTTTTGGCTTGGATGAGGTGATTTTTCAGCTGTATTGAAATTAGTGTATTTCGCAAAACTTCAATGGAAACTCGATTATTTATTTTTTTTCATCATGAGTCACATGACCAAGCAGCAGCTCTAGACTAGCAAAACAAAGACGACAGGAAGTGATGGGAGGAGGATGTTTTTAACGAAGTACCTGCAAATTATGTTTTTTCAACATTAACGGAATATGGACAATGTTTTGTGCATATTTGTAATGGAAACAGCTTGTGATAAAATACATTTTTAGCTGTCTGACTTTCAGACCTGTGAAAACACAGCCGCAGGAATAAACATGGAGGAGTTTCTCTAGATCTCGCTGAGACATCAGTCCTCTAATTCTGGAAATGTTCTTCAGGTGATAGAAGGCCGACTTTGTAACCGTCTCTATGTGGTTCTGAAGGTTCAGGTCTGAGTCCATCACTCCAAACCAGTCATCTCCAGCCATAACAGCTGACTCTTCATCATTCCTGAATAACTGCTTCAGTTTTGTTTCACTTTGCAAACTGCAGAGGAAGCATAGTCAACATCAAACTTCTGGTATGATTCTGTCTGGATATTTGAACAATTTTCTCTGAAGCATTTAGAGTGGATTAGTTTCCAGATACTGACCTTGCTTTTTAGCTGATACTTCCAGGCTAGACTAAAATTTGTAACTGTCTTGAAGGACGAGCCTAATTTCTTCTGAAGAAAACGTTCAATGTCAGACAAGACGAAGAACGATCTACAAGAAATTAAGCATATGGGTGAGAAATGCTTGGTTTACAGATATGAAATGCAATAAGCCAAAAAAGCATGATGAAATGGAGGTAGCAATTCACAAAGAGGTCCAAACTCCGCCGTCATAGTTTAATCTTTGCAGCTTTCATCGGTCGTCTTTAATTCATGTTTCTGCTGATAAAAGCCCTTTTGTTGTGTTCGAAATGTTCCACGCTTTTCTTAACTTGTCTACAAGTTCTGAATACTTCGCAGCTCTTGTTCTCGTTAGTCTCCTCCGCTGTCTGGCCATTCATTCCACTTTAATTCCACTGTACAACAGCTGGCATGGTTTAACCGACTATTATAAGCCTAACCTTTCTTTAATAAGACTATAAAAAGAAAAAAAAACAATTATCAAATCATTCATTCTAGCGTCTGAATGCTAAACTAAACACAAAGCCAGCTGCTTTTCAAGAGAGCAAACTGCTGAAAAATAACACAGTTGCCAACAGACACAAAGAACCTTAAAATCTGACTTTAGACATGGCAGCTTAAGGATTTTACTGCTTAGTTGCGGCTTTTGTTTGCAGTTAAACGCAGGAAAGGAACAAGTCTCCGACTGTCAACGTTGTGGCTACGCGGCTAACCAGTCAGGGCGCATTCCTGCGGGACGTTTAGAACTCAACCGATAGGATGAAGCCTGATGACAGACGACGGGCCTTCAGAGCAAATCCAGCTTCCGATAAGCTCGTTGAGTGTCAGCCGGCTTTACCTGGAACATTAACCGACTTCCTGCGGGCGTAGCTAATAATTATAAACAGACCTTCTGTCAGTATTTCACAGATGTCGCGCGGCCAGGGGCGGATCTACTGGGGTGGCAAATGAGAGCCTTGCCACCCCAGCTGGCGACTATGAATTCAATAAATAGTTATGGCAAATCAGACATTAAGCGCATGAAACTCTTTTTTCCGACAACATTGAATGCAACACAATGTAACCTGACACCTACTGCTAAGTAGCGGGAAGTGCGAGAGAAGGACAGAGCGCGAGGCAGCAGCATTGATGTATAAGTTACTGGACTGGACATGACGTGATTCATCGTAAGTCACACATGCGCCATTGCTGTCCATTGAGTCAGGAATATTGGTGGTCAGGAAAATACTACAATCACGCAAAGAATCAGAACAACGGATGCAATGTTCAACCATAGATCATGGTAATAAGGGCTTCAGATTTCACAGGTGAGGAAAACTTTTAATTTAAAGAAAACATTGAACAAGTGAGCAGTGGGTCAGTTATACTAGCCCAGGGATGTCAAAGTCAAATACACAGAGGGCCAAAAAAACAAATTTGCTACAAGCCGAGGGCCGGACTGGTTTAATGTTTATTAAAACATATTGAAATGATTGCACATAGCCTATTGAACCAAGACCTAACACAGTGTATATTATTTAACGATTAAATGAATAAAGCAATATTTTGTTATGGCTCTGTCAGTAACTTCAAGGGAAAACATTTTTCAAGAGGCAAACAGCAACAAATTTAATTGTTTTTAAAAACAAAATATGTTTCTTAATATCAAGATAAATGCATAAATCAAAGTGCATGCATTATAAACTGAAAATGCATTACTGTGCTGCTCTATGATCCTACCGATCACTGCTTTCAAATAGTAAAGTAAAAAAATAAATCAAATCAGTTGTATTCTTTCTCATGGCTCTTATCTGCAATTTTACCTGAATCCATTCAACTGAAAAATAAATACAATAAAATAAAATAAGATAAGATAAAATAAAATACAAAAATATATGGCACACAGACAAAACAATACTTCATTCAAAGAAAAATCACGTCTTGTAGAAACAAATGTAAAAATTTAACTGAAACTTATAAACTTGTCTGAGGCTGAGCCTGATACTTGGAGGTGTCTCATCTTTTGTACAAGTTCATCAATGTTCGGGGTGAGGCTCTGAGCTGATGAATAATGAAGCCGTTTGGGCGCGCTGTAGTCACTTCGCGGGCTACCGTTGCATTATGGGAAATGTAGTGTTTGCGGGCAAAACACGAGCGGGCGGCTCTGGCTTGCGGGCCGGTTCTCATAGTAATTAAATATCATTCAGGGGGCCATAGATAATTGATTTGCGGGCCGGATGTGGCCCGCGGGCCTTGACTTTGACATATGTGTACTAGCCTAACTGTTGCTGGCCTGGTATTGACTTTGATAACTTCAGCATGTGCTGCGCAGTTCGGTGTGTTTTGGTTCGGTTAGCACTAAACAACCCGCCCACCAAGTCATCAGTAGAGCAGCTGTTTAAATCAGCTAATCAACCGCCGCTGTGCTCAGGCGAAAACTTATTAATAATCCAAATATAGACATTAAGCCTGACAGCATAATGTAACAGACTCGATGTTCTGTTTTAGTGTTTTTGCTACTTTTTTGTGTGGAAAATGTTTGTTTTTTGGTGTTGATTCCCTGATCGGTAATTTCTGCTGTCTCTGCCCGTTGAGCTATTGTTTGTCAGTTGCCATGGCAATGGGTTGTGTGTAATACCGACATACAGAGCGAGAAAAGGCGGAATAGAAGTTGTTGGAGCTATTTTTTCTTTATTTCTTTATCCATTTGAATTTTATTACTTTATTCTTAAATTTCTATTTTTTGTATTATTTACAGAGTTTATTTGTAGGTTAATAATTGTTAATTTTATTAATCTTTTGTTTTATTTTTCTTATTTATTTTCTAAATTTAGACAGGAAATAATCTGAGTCAGTCCACTTTCTATAAGTTCAGGGTCCTGGTGAAGGACCAGCAGGGATTTGGGTTTGGGGCCGATGGTTTTTAACAGCGGTAGCATGAGAACAAATGAAAGTTTGATCTCTGTAATTGTTTGGTGAAAGAGGAAAATAAATCAACAAGAACAATCAATAAGTTTGGACATTGAACCTTGTTTTGCCTGTGTCTAGAATCATGACCCCAGTGCCTTAGTAGTGGCTTGGTGGAACTTTTATTGGATGTTTGGCTTTGCGAACAATCAGAAGTGGTTCTGTCTAGTTTGGTTCTTCACCTGTTTATCAGCTTTATTGTACCTTTATTGTGGCGCACTGCAGCCGCTGCAATTCCTAAAAACAAGCGACAAAAACTGAGCTAATCCCCCGTGTTCGCAAAACGTGGTGATATTTATAACAGTCGTCAAACTACGGCTCCTACAGCATATTTAAAATAAAACGATTCACCAATATAAATAGAAATTTGCCAATTCTTGCATCTTGACAGAACTAACAGAAACTAAACTGTTTATAGTATCATGGAGAATTTATCAAACATCAGTTTTCTAATCTTTATCCTTGTCCTTTATTTGGGATAAAATGGTTTTCTGGACACAATGAATCACATAGCGACCAATAGGCGCTGTCCAGTCCAGTAATGCATGTCAATTAGCAAGCGTATGAAAGACGTAAAAATAATTAACTATACTTAAGAAATTCTATTTAAGCCTCGGTGATACATATTTTTCTAGATCCGCCCCTGATCATGTCCAAGACTAAAATATATTTTTGATGGGAGATCCACATTATGTGTAGCTGACAAATCTGCAGCAACTGCAGGAATGTTTGACACCTTATTGAATCTATCACTCAAAAAAAGGAAGGCAGTTGTAAAGGTAAAATGGGGTCTAACTCGTTACCTAATAATAAAATGAGCCTTTTTGCTGAGCTAACTATTGCTGAAATGAGAAAGTGAGAAACAATACATCATCAAAAACATTATCTGGAAGCGTCCACAAGTGATGTGCGCTAGGGTGTACTCTGTGTTTCCGCCTCACCAGCAGAGCAAACAAACCAGGAAGCTGCAGCAAAGGAATGAACTCCTGCTCCTATCGGCTGATTACATCAACTGGAGAACGTTTAACTTACACATAATGTACAGGAGTGTGTAGTGTGGCATGTCAACACCTACAGGAAAAGGGCTCGGTACATTGATTTGTGGCTGTGTGTGTACTCCATGGTTCTAGTGCTGCTTTAGGTTTATGTGGGAGATCAGGGGCCATGTTTGTCCAAACTTGTCACTACCAGGGTGGTGAAAAAAAAATTGCACTAGACAGAATAGTTAGCCTGCTAAAGAATTGAGAAGTATCCAACTGACTTGAGGCCTCAGCTGCAGCCTTGATTGCTCCCTAACATGTGCAAGCTAACCACATGTTTAAAACCAAACCAGCCAATTACCTTGTTTCCCAGATTTCTTTTCTTAGTAATTTGAAAACTGTGGTGGCCATAGCGATGTGTGAGCCATCTGCAAGTCTTCTGGAAGTCATGTGTAAACTGAAAAGAAGGCAAATAAGATACAAATAAAATAGTAGAATTGTATTTTTTTTTTTTTTAAAGCTAAACGCATGTTAGGAATGTTAATGCTTTGCTGATTGTTAGTATCTTATATTCAACATGTCTAACTCTATCAAATGCCAATTCCTGAAGTGTCAGAGGGAATATTGCAACTTTTTATATTGACACACAAACACTAATCATGTGTTATCAAAAGGTGGTGGGCATGGTGCATGTAATGCACTACTTGTTCTCAGATTAACACACATCATGGGACGTGCTTTAGTAAAACACTTTGTAAGGCAACAATTTAAAACGTTGTTTTTTTTTTTTTTCTTGGAATCTTTAATGTGGGCAAAACTCTGTCAATATTCTACTAATGGCGATAAATACAATTTTGCAATTGCTGTGTTTCCATTAAATAAGAAACGCAATTAAAGTCACACGTGGATAAGTTTGTCTTTTTCTTCTTCATGGTTTCCACCAGTGGCAACATCTGGTCGTTGGTGGTTGTTGAAAGAAGGGTTTCCATTACGGCTTTGTGAAATAAACCAATTTTGATACGGCCTAGCAGCAAAAAAACTTTCATCAAAAAACTATTTTCTTTTAAATAGGTGTGTTTCCATTTAGCAGATTTATTTTTTAAATGTCAAATTGCGCAATTATATGGTCAATTGAAACGTCGTGCGCATCCAAAATCAAACCTCTAAAGACATTTCTGGGAATTTGAGGCTAAAAATGATGCATATTGTTGCTCTGTGTGAAGCTGACACCAAGGTTAGACTTTAGGAAACACCCTGTGTGAGAAATAGGGTGTTGGTGGAAAACATTATCTGAGCAAATAACTCTTGAAAAGATCTCTGTCAGTAAGACAGAGTGCTTTCTGCAGAAGTAAAGACTTAGGTGCACAATATCAAGGCATTGCTGAGTCTTTTCAGTTGCACTGGGGAAAAAAAAATAACTGTCAGTAAAATAGAGTGGGAGATCCCTGCGCCTTTGAGAGTCGGCCCGAGGCGTCGAAAGCTGCAGGAACGGCGTAAGAAAAATAAACTCAGAAATGCCCTAGAGAATATCGCTTGCAAAAACATGGCAGAAAATACAAAGTGTCAGATAAGAAGCCACAAAAAAGAAAAACATTTTGTTTTGATAAAAGGTAATATTTGTTAGCTTAGTCACCAGGTGTAATTACGTGCCTGCATTCCTCACGCACAGTCGCAATCCGTGATTCATCATCGGTATGGTAATGGCTGCCTCACACAGAGAGCAGAAAGCAGGTCACAGGCAGAGATCTGGTATGAATGTACCTCCTGAAATGAATCGATCCCTCTTCTCTGCTGGTTACTGACTCTTACTGGCTGACATTTTGAAATATTTGGCGTACAAGTCCTCTGTTTGAAGATCAAAACGTCAACTTTGTATGCAGAATTCATTCATGCAAGAGGACTCAGAATGCTCTGCAAAGACTTGTCCAACTTCTGCAGGTGTGTCGTTCATTTGCAAACACGTTGAAAGTATGCCTTTGTCCTTTAACTAAAGGAACATCTGATTAGAGGTTGAAGGTAACAATAAAAAGGAATAGAAACAAATTGTAGGCATCTGTTTGCCAGGTGACAGTCTAAGAAGAAACTGATGCTGTAGTTGGTGGGAACACTTCGTAACATCCATTCTTCAAGTAATTTGTAGGAATGTATTTAGTAAGGTTTAAGCAAACCTTTATTTTTTGTTTTCAGAAAAAGAGGAAAGGCTTCGAAGATCTCGAATGATGTTCCAGATAATCTGTAATAAGGCGGACTACACCGGTCCAGGTTTAGTCCGGACTGAAAACCACTGGCTCAGGTCGTGTACAGTAAACCCGAAATCAAACCTATAGAGTCCAGCTATGATTGACTGTAGCTTAAGTTGTTCAAGAAGTTATATGTGTAAATGTAAAATGCATATTATTATTGCTTAGGTGTTAATATTAACACCTGATAGTCCAGTAGACTTGTTTCTATTGGTGACCAAAATTACAACATTTGTTTCATTTTCAGCTGATGTGGTTCTCTTTTACACTGCAATGTAGTAAACAAATTAAAACCCTTTGAAAAACCTGTTCCCCTCCTCGCCTGTGGTGGCGCCGCACCAACACCCAATGAAGGAAACCACACAAAAACCTCTGAAGAAGACACTGAGCGCAACTTCCTCCTCCACAAAATGTAAATGAAAATGGAGTAGATTTCTATCATTTCACTTTTGTCTTTGGAAAAAGACGATGAGTCATTTCTCCCGCTGGTGCTAGACTTGCGCATTTGTTTTCTTCCTATTGACCCAGAATGCTCTTTGATATAATCCACTTCCTGCTTTTGGAGAGGTCTCCTGTCCACTTGCATCCATATATGCATCCAGCATTCACTTTAATCAAACTGAGGCCGAGGTTTACAGTTTGCTGTTTTGGTCCGCCGTTAGAGTTAGTTCTCACCTCACCAAACGAACTGGACGTTCTTGGCAAACCAACTAGAGTTTGGTTAAAGCAGACTGAACAGGACTGGTGCGAGATAATAATCAGCAGGTGATCCCTTTAGTTTCACTTTCAGTTTCAACCATCCAGCCTTCTAAGCCATCTGCACAGCTTTACACTGATATTGGATCAATCCTGCAGTATTTGAATCAGAGCTGCCTTGTTTCTTTAGCAGTGGTGTGAGTGTACAGTATGCTGGGAGCTCATGGGGCAACGCTATTTTGCCATGTCCAAATAAATCCATGGCAGCATGACTTATATGGATGAAAACATCAATTTGAGAACTACTTCACTGTGTAAAAGGAAGTAGTTCTAAAATTTGAGTCTCAAACATAGATATAAGGTGTGTAAAAAGTGTGTTTATCCAGGGCTTGTAATTGTAGCTTAGAGCTTTGTCTTGAACAGCCTGGAACAGGAGGCAGACTTTAACTGGACCAGAAATCTGGTGACATTTTAATATCGTGAAATCTCCTGCCACAAGATCTCATTACACCCCCAGTAATCCCAGTAATTAGAGAATAAAATCTAAGACCCACCGACACGGTAACTCATTTATTAGCTCTATCAGAAAAGCTCTGTAGCCTTTAGAGTAACTACCTTCAGCTGATTCTGGTTTTGGCGTTCGCATGTCTATAACTAATGCGTCACTCTCTGATAAAGGCTCCGGATCACATGTGGTAAATAGTGCAGAGTCTTTCTGCAGATCAAAGGTGTGACCACAAGGATGAATCACACGTTGTGCAAAGCCAAATAAAACACCTCCCCACTACTGAATTCTGTCAGTGCCAACTTCAATAAAGACAGCTGAGTAAGCTCCAGAAGCAGACTGAAGAGTTAAGCCCCAACACAAACTTTTCCACGCTTTGCTGAGAACTGTGAATGCTACGGGTCCATCTCGTCTCATCAGTCCATTAACATTTCTTCACAACCCATCTGCAACTTCTGATACATTGGTGAGGCCGAGTGTTTTGCGTGCTGCAGAGTCTGTGTTTGGTGAACGGCCAGGTGTGGTGTTTCTGTCACCAGACGTGCATTTATACTGGCACAGGGCAGTTTTTCACCCCCTACCCTTTTCTTACAGGTGCACTTGATATTTGTGTGATAAAATCTCTAAACAGGTGCTGCTTTTCTTCAAGTGACTTGTGCTTTGGTGTTTCTGGCAATGAGGGAAACGATGACTGGCAGCCCTGAATCACGCTGATTCCAGTAAAAACTCGCAAAGTACTTTTCCCAAGGTCAAGCAAAAACAGAACTAACCAAACACAAAGAAGCAAATACTATACTAAGATTTAATTAGACTATGTAAAATTTTCTAAGACATGAAATGAAATGTTTGCATTTCTTCTATCTACGTTTGTTTCTATTTGTTTTAAAATTTGAAAGTTTTGCAGACATAACCAACACACTGACACACACGACAGTCACCAAGAACTGTCCTTTGAGGGAGTATGCTGCCCGTTTGTTAATAATGACAGCAGCGCCTGCAGCTGTACGTAGCTTGAGATGTAAGTGATTTTTATTATTTATTTAATTTTTATTATTTATGTTTTTGTGATCTGTATTTGTGTGGTTTAGGTTTGTTCTGGTTTTTTGTGACACACACATGATGTGCGTTGGAGATGTGGTTATGGTCTTGTGGGTATATTATATTAAAATAGAGTTTTGATATTAATCTCTTAGTTTATAGTAGCTATTTGCTTTTCAGCATAACATCATTTTATGTCTGACAGTTCAAAACAAAAACTGTTTTTTTTTTCTTCCAAAGATCTCATTTAAACATCTTTCAGGTCAGTCTGGACAATTATTCCTTCTGCATTGGCTTAAGTCTGATTTTCTTCTTGTTGTTCATAACATATGTTCATAATATTGTAGTAGAATGTTTCCGAGTTGAGTCATTAATCTTTGTAAATTTTTAGAAACATTTACCATGACATTTTTAATTAACTTCGTAGGGAACTGAACTCAAAGCCTTTATGACTCCTTGGGGATTTTTCTTTTTCTTTAAAGGCATAAGTTATCTGTAATTTATGCATGTGATTTTCACAAAATAAGTAAAAAAAAAATAAACAACAGAGTCATGCCCAGAGACGCAAATCAGAAGAAGTACAGGCAGATTTACTGATGTGGGTCAACCTGGTTTCCATTCCCATGACTTTCAACCAGTTTTATCCCAGTTCACGTTTTCTAAACCAAGAAGGAAAAGTTGTTATAGCTGCACATGGAAAACACTGACAATGACCATTTATCATTTTTCTTTTCATTACAAAAATTTATTTTGTCCAAAACTTTTGATTTGCATAAAAAGGTAAAAAGTTAAAGGCTATATTTCCTCTTAACTAAATGACATTTATTCTCCTAATAGACCATGATTTTGCTTTAGTTTTTTTGTTTGATTATTGGCAAAAAAGCTAAGAGGCACATTTACTTGAAAAAAAAATGTATCAGTTTAAAACTGTAAAAAAAAAAAAAAAAAAAAATATATATATATATATATATATATAAACTAATTTCTTCAGTAATTCTTATAAAAAGGTAAAACTCCAATAAATAGGAAGATTTATCTTAAACCATTTCCCTTAGAATTTTCAGAATGCAAATGACTAAATAAAAAACATATTTAATGTGTTTTAAATATATTAAAACATAATTGCACTTATGCAATGTACTTGCAATTTAATTTGGCAATTAAATTGCCAAACTATTTAATTGACAATAGTTTGGCAATTTCATAAATAAATTATATTAATATGTGATGTTATGACCGACACAATCATGAGGTAGACCGTTTGCTTGACAGTCATTCACATGAAGGGTAAGAGTGCTGAACATATTAAAGGAAAGTTATGTGGGAGGAAGAATGGTTACACAGAAATAAATGTTTGACATACATCACTGCGTTTATAGTGAATTAAACTGCAATAATTGATGAGCTTACGTTTTGATATAAATTTCTTAAATAAATTATTTTTCCCATGATTTATTGAGAACCACCCATACATTTTCAACAGGACTTGGAGTTCAAATCACTACCTTCATACTTCTCTATTTATTAACTGATGCACTTGTATAAACCTCACATTCCCTCAAAAACTAACTAAAGCAGCAGAAGTTTATTCTTCCAAACGTTCTCTGAAACATTTTTGTACTATATTTATCTCACTGGCGTGTCTAATTAGCTTATTGTAGAAGAGGGGTTGTGATGATGGTTTTCTAAAATAGCAAAGGAAATCTTTTTTTTTTTTCTCTTGTTATGAGCCTGACCATAGAAGCAGCAAAAACCAGTGATTGACTGAAGCCTAATGTAGAAATAAAGCAAAGTGTGCTGTTGGTTGAATAGGTGATAAATCCCTCCCTGTGAGTCCCAGAGGACACAGCATTTGTCCTCGTTTATTACACCCTTCCTGCCTGCATTTACCTCCACTGTTGATTACCAACTGTTTTGTCACTCTAAATTCCCATTTAATTCTCTGCAGGCAACACCCTTTTCCTCTCTATTGTATGCTTCCCCCGTTCTCACCAAGCACTCCATGGCCTGCCTCTTAATTAGAACAGTTAGTATTTATACGGAAGCAAATTAATCTCCCCCCTGTGACATGATGTAGTTCATGTCTGCATTGAACAGAAGGACCAATTTTTGGTTTAGTGCTCAACTTACTTAGATGTACGACACATGTTGAACTCTGTGCTTCTAATTTTGGTTCAGCCACATTAAAACTTTCATTTTTAAACAATAATATTAGGGACTGAGCTACAGAATTGACCAGTTTAAAGGAAATTGAAAGCGTGAAGCTGTAAATCATTAGCATTACTTTTAGAGTTTCCCACATTTCTGAATTTTTAAAATGGGGGTTTGTGGGGTTAGTACTAGCTTACAAAACACCTAGCCTACAGCTAGCCTGGAGATGGCCAGGCTAACTGTAAGCTAGCTGTAAGGTTGCCTGGCCATCTCCTTCCTACACAATTTAAGATTCTCTGGGATTTCTCCTGTTGAATTTCAACCGGGCCAATCAGTGAACAGAAGGACTGTTGTTAACGATGACATCAGTTGTCTGTGCTGTTTTAGAACTGTAGTCTGCCTATATAGGGCTGTAGTTTGGCAATGGCACCGGACGAAGTGAACCAAGCTATTTGGTTCGTGTTAGCCATGCTTCAAAATATTGAGAGATTCGGAACAAGAGGAATGATTCAAACATTTTATTTCTAGCAAAGACATTGTTCGGTTCTGTACTTCTCTCTTCACAGTGGAGGACCTGATTTTCGATAAGGTTCATAGCATAGCTTCCTTCGTGATGGAGCTGGCGTACTACATACGTCACGGCAAAACGTCAGGGATTGGATAAAATCAGATTCAATCATTTCAAACTTCAGCAGACTCCACGCCTCCAGAGAAGCTACTGAGAAGCTGTCGTTTCTCAGTAGAAAAGGGTCCAGGCCCTCTGAATGAAGCAAAGTATAAACTGGTTTTTACCAAGATAGTGTTAAGATTCCTACTGGTGTAAAGGACGAAGACGTCATGGTTGAGTAGCCTACTCCACGTTTTCAAACGGGTTCCTTCCTTTTAAGTGATTTCTTGATTATATGACGTTTTAGTAAGGAGGCTGTTAGTTTTTACAAAGTAGACAGTTTTTTGTGGACTTTACCTGGAACATTTAAAGCTGCAATATGAAACTTTTACAAAAAATGTTATTTACATATTTGTCAAATGTTTGTCACCATTTTGTGACAGTATAATATGAGACAATCTCTGAAGAGGAAGATCTCCTCCACCTCCTTCTCCTGCTGCTCTTGCGAAGAAATAAATCGATCCAGAACAAAAACAGTCAGAGCGATAACATTATGAATGCGCTGCTAAATATGCTAATAGCAGAGAGAAAACTTACTGTTACAGGAAAAACCATTTATCTGCCACCATTGGTGGCCATGTAACTAGCCTTAGCATTCAAGTTACATTCTGCAGCTTTAAGTGACAGAAAAGCCAACATTTTTCACGTGTTCAGCCGTGTGAATTTAAACAGGATGCATCTGTACAGTGTGTTGTTGTCGTCTCTCTATCTTAGCTGAATGGACTCAGGAAATCCTGAAACTGTGCTATATAGCAGCTTTTATATATATATATATATATATATATATATATATATATATATATATATATATTATGTGTGTGTGTGTGTGTGTGTGTGTGTGCGTGTGCATGTGTAGTTATTATCCATGCCATTAAAAAGTGGATTTTATTGTTTCAGCTGGGAGGCAAATATCTACTCATGAATACACCAGTGAAGCTATAAAACAGGGATTTCCTGGGACTTCCTGGAACTGAGGATTGTGGAAAGTTGTAACGATTCTCTTGAAAAGAGTCCGACTCTTCAGCTGCACTTGGTCTCGGCAAGTTCAGAAGAAACTAAACCAAATGTCTTTGATAACTTGTGACATCCCAAACTGCAAATATTTCACTTCAGTACGTGTTACCTCTTTGATGGCCGACTCCCTGAAACCAGAAGGCCTTTCCCAGCTCTATAAACGTTCCAATTGTCTTCCCAGTCCCACTTCCCCTTTCTAGAAGACAGGCCTTTATTTACTCCACGAGGACCACTTATTCTAATGTTACCTGTTACCGTCCTGTTCCCATATGGGAACTGCCAGGTTATCTCTCTGGGCAATCTAACCCGTCAACTCTCCAGCGCTCTTGTACGCTCACACAAATGCAGATTACATATAAAAAAAACACATCTCCTTTCCTCCTATCTGGCTGAGTGATCTAATGCAGCGGCTCTCCTGCCGTCTGGCTGCCACGGCTGGTAAACTAAAGCTGCGGCTTTGAATTACTCCCCGTCCTTTTTACTTCCCTCTGCCTCTACCTGTCTTCCCCTGCTTCTCCTGCCCCTTTCTGTTCTCATACACAATCTCACGCTTTAGGGAAGTGATCCATGCTATTGCGCTTGCCCTTACAACAGAGGCTATATAGTGTGTAGTTTCCCCCGTGTATATGTAAATATGTTAAAGCTGACAGGTAAAGAGTGGCTGGTAGTGGTATTATTACACAAAAAGCACCGCAAGGACAAAAAGGTACGTCCTGTGGAGGTTTGCCGGGTCCTGTCGGAAGCTTTGTGTCAACCAGTTGCAATTGAGATGTAAGCCTCGAAATTAAGGCATGTCTTCACATTTTTCCCAGGTACGGTGGACCCCCACGTATTCACGGTTCAGAATTAGCAGTTAACTTATTTGTGGATTTTTTTTCCCCCGCAGAACTTAACTCCAAATTGTTCGTGGAAAATTTGGCTGTTTGTAAATTTTTTTGTAGAGCATATCTAAAATATTCCAAAGAAAATGCAGCTTGAGCCACCGAAGTACCAAGGCGCAATGCTACTTAGCACACTGCTTAGCATTGCATTTGAAAAGCAAGACTAGTGAGTCACCATGAGAAAATCTAAGTTTTCACGACTTTGCCTGGATGACCAGGTGACAGAGAATCGCTTTGTAAAATATGAAGGAAAAAAATATAAGTATGACCTCGTGACTGCAATCAAACCAAACCTAGTGGAGCATCTACCGTTCATTCGCAGCGGATTCCTGCGAAGGGGAGCAGATGAAAAGTAGGAACTTTTTTACACTGAATATGGGAATAGAAAAATGGTAAAACCCTTCTGGGTTAAAGTGGCGGATTTGCTGAGTAACTGGTTGGATGTAGCAGTTCCATTGACACTTGCCCTGTGCCTGTTAGGCATAGGACTGGTCTCCGAGTCAGGACAGACCTCTGAGACAGGACCTGCCTCTGAGCCAGGGCTGGCCTCCGAGTCAGGACAGATTTCTGAGAGAGGACCTGCCTCCTGGTCAGGACCTCCTCCGAGACGGGACCTGCCTCCGAGTCAGGACCTGCCTCCGGGTCAGGACCTGCCTTCTGGTCAGGACCTGCCTCCGGGTCAGGACCTGCCTTCTGGTCAGGACCTGCCTCCGAGACAGGACATGCGTCTGGGTCAGGACCTGCTTCCCAGTCAGGACAGACCTCTGAAACAGAACCTTCCTCCGGGTCAGGAACTACTTCTGAGTCAGGAACGGCCTCCGAGTCAGGATATGCCTCCCAGTAAGGACCTGCCTCCGAGTCAGGACCTGCCTCCGGGTCAGGACCTGCCTTCTGGTCAGGACCTGCCTCCGGGTCAGGACCTGCCTTCTGGTCAGGACCTGCCTCCGAGACAGGACATGCGTCTGGGTCAGGACCTGCTTCCCAGTCAGGACAGACCTCTGAAACAGAACCTTCCTCCGGGTCAGGAACTACTTCTGAGTCAGGAACGGCCTCCGAGTCAGGATATGCCTCCCAGTAAGGACCTGTCTCTGAGTCAGGACAAACCTCTGAGACAGGATCAGTTTCCCAGTCAGGACCAGTTTCCCAGTCAGGACCAGCCTCCGAGTCCTCATTCCTAACGCTTTTTACAGGATTTGTTCTCACCAACGGAGAGACACGTTATCAGAAGTGTCAAAACTGGATGCATTTCTTCTGCAGAACTTCACAACTCACAAGAGTGAATGATTATGGCCTTTAGACTGCTTACAAATGTTCAATCTGAGAATACCAGAAACTTTTAGTCATCTGCTGTTACAGTCAAAGCTTGGTGGGTAGAGCCTACCGAAGAGTCAGAATCGGGGGCCGAGGTAACGGTGGCGGACTGGGGGGACTAGAGTATAATTAGAAGGGGTTTGAAGAAGAAGGAGAGAAGGTGGGGGGGCTGATGTATCGTTAGGGGGGATGGGGGGTCGGGGGAAGCGAAGGAGAGGGCGAAGGAGAGACGTTGAGGGTTGGCTAGCGTACCATTAGAAGTGCTAGGGGGCGAAGAGGGTGGGGGGGTCTAGCGTACCGTTGAGTGCTGGGGGGATGGACGGATGGACCTCTTATTGCGAAGGAGAGACGTTAATCCCCCGACCCTCTCAGATATGCTATTTTATTTATATAATTAGGGATGTTGTAAACTGATATTTTAGTAGTCGATTAATCGAGTAATCGTATTAAAAATGTACTAAATAAAGTATTCGTAAATCTGGCATAACAGTTACTATTAGATATCAATAACAGTCCAATTTTTCATTTTTGAGCTTCCCTAACAGTTCCTTTTTTGTAGTTTAGAAAACTAACCTGTAATAACAACTCGCTTTCTAAGTTAACCTGAAGAAATCTGAATTTATTTTCAATTTAATGAAAAGAGGCAGGCTCACAAATACGCTTATTAAAAATATCTGTAATCAATTTTTTAGTTTATGTATTCATCTTCAGTCAGTTTAATAGATGAACTCTCACGTTGCCCCATACCTGTCAAGCTTTGAGTTTGAGAATACGGGAAATGTCGCTTGGAGAGTTGGGGGGAGGCGGCAGGCGAACGTAAGATGGGGGTGGAAATACGAACAAACAAACCTAATGTGTGTGGGGGGTTGGGGGGAGACATGACTGTAGACCAGGGAACGAAAGTAAGAACTGGGGGAAGCTATACGGGATATTTACGCCACCTTCATTCGTCACACTCAGAAACTCATCTACCATCCATGTACCTCTTAAGGTCCCTTGAAATGTTGCCACATCTGTAAGAATAAGGCGTTTGTGGGTCATAAATAAACTTGCCAATGCTGCTTATTGTGTTGTTTAGTGTTCTGAATTTGATTAGATGATTTATGTTTGAAGAAATAAGACATATTTAAAATTCAACAACTAAATCATATAACACACAATGACCTACATAATGTGTGGGAGAGAAAGAACCACAACACATCAACCACGCCCCAAATTCTGCCTCTGATAAACTACACTCTACGGGTGAGCATGGACAACTTGGACATTAGAGTTAAGTTATGGGATTGTTGCTGTTTGCAGGATCTGATGACGATATCTCACAGCACTGAGATTGTCTCCAGTAATGACAGCAAAGTCCTGCATATGCAGAGATAATTAAAAGCAGAAGCCATTGTCATGTTATCCCTTTGTGTGAAACCACAAGAAGAATGAAGCCGTTTTCATGTGTGTTTTTCCACATTTCACCCACTTTGTCCTCTCTGTTTACTGTAAATGGCTAAATTAAGCTGACAACATTAATTATAGAGAAGAAGAGCTAAACCTCGTCAGGGAAATGTGGTTCTGGAAGAATCTTTAGCCTCACAAATCTTAATGTTGAAACTGTCGTTTTTTTAATGCAAATTTTGTTCTTTTATATTTATGATCTCTAGCCTAAAACATGTGTCCAATTGAACCAATATTTTAATACAAAGCAAATTGGAAAAGTGATGTACATTTGCATTGCACATTACAGTAAATCATAAAACCTGGGACGTGTGAGGGGATACTCAGGGACGTGTTCTCTGTATATTTTAATTACATGAATTAAACGTAGCTTTTCTTTATTGATTTGTGAATGTCTACCCAAAATCTTATATGGACATGAAAACAAAAGCTGATGAAGTTATTGTCAGATCTCTGCAGTAGTTGATTGGATGTGAGGTAGAGTCGTTGTACAGCTAATGAAACAGCTTAGATGGGCGATTGGAGGGCGTTATAGACGTCCGTTGGAGAAATGCAGAGCTGAGGAATTGCCAGGCCACATGGTAAGTACTGTTCCCACAGTTGCTTGTATTTCAAAATTGGTTTTAATTACCAGTTTTTGTTGTTTTAATTGTTCATTGCGTGTGTGTGTGTGTGTTTCTTACAACCACCAAACTATTTTCAAGTCTTCATCATTGGTTTCCTTGCTACAAATTCATGTTCGTAGCACTCCCATGTTTCTAGTCATTGTTAGGGAGGGAATTTTCTTTTTTTTTGGTTGTATTTTTATGGATGTGTGTGGGAGAGACCGACATAAAACAAAGAACTTTTAAAAAGCGGGAGGAAATCTGATCCAGATAGCCGTAAAATCTGTTCTGCTGCTCCTTTCTCTGTCCTTGCCTCACCCGTTTCTCCGTTCCTCTGTTTGTTCTCGGCAATCCATCATCACATATTTTTTCCCTTTCTCTGTCCCTTTTGTCCGTGTATTGTATGTAACCCCTCACCAAACAAACTTACTAGTGTCTTCATGCCTTTCTCTGTTTTCTTCTGCTTTACATTACCCCCCCTCTCCACCCCTTCCCCTCTACTCTCCGTTCTCACTCAGCTTCAGGCCAAGGATCCCAGCCACACACATTTATTCAATAACCTGTTACAAGCAATGAGGTAACAAGAGAAGAAGCCTCGCGGTAATTCATTCAAAAAGGGGAAGGAAAAGACGTGACACAGCAATGTGAAAACCATAAATTTAATTATGAATTTTATTACAAAGTGATGTCTATACTCTAGAAATTGTCATTCAAGGCAAATGGATGCTTATATTGTTTTATTAGACAGATGAGAGGCTCAGGTATCTAGTGGCTACCGTCCTGTTTGTACCATGGCATATGCTTGCTAAGGTGGAGAACTCCATATTAGCTCCTTTATTAGCAGGTTGGCAGGAGGTGTGCCCACCACTGCTCACTGTCCCTGTCAAATATGGCAGCAGGTTTGGGATCAAGAGATTGAGAGTCTTGATCACAGGTTTTTTTGGTATGTCCATCTATCAAACAAACTATCTTAGTTTATCCACAGTAACGACTGGTCTATTTTGGTGAAGGAGAACTAGACCTATTGTGGTCCTCCCATCTTCCAAACAATCAGTTAGGGTCACGCTGATCATGAACAAAAGAACAAGATTTAGCTACAAGTATCTGAGATTATCTTCCCCCATTAGGTGGATGGGCTCGGCACTAGAGATAGGGTGAGGAGATTCGTTATCCATGGGGGGCTTAAGGTATAATCAGCTGAAGTGGTTCAGGTGTCTGATTACGATGCTTTCCTGGACACGTCTCTTGAGAGATCTAGAACTTGCTATAAGGACTGTTTTTCTTTTCGTATAACCCTTCAGATACCCACAGCTTCTCCGGGGGAAAGGGATGATTGTGGGAAAATGTCATCCTTTGATATTTATAAACCCAACCTGGGCTGATCATCAAACTGAATAAACTACTCTTCAGTTAGGAGAAAGAACTACACAAAGATAACGGTTTGTCCCAACTTTAGGTTACGGGGGTTTACCACCTGCTACCAGCCTCATCTTGATACCATCAGTCAAGGCTTCTAGCAGCTGTTATTAATATTCATATTAGTAACACCTTGTCTCTCCATCATTTAAGATTCTCAACTTTCTAATTCTTCCCTGCATCCTAAACCTATTTTCTGGTTTGAACCGTTCCAGAGCAGCCAGATACAAACCAGCGCCTTGTTCCCGTGGTTGTTTGCTCATGTCAGTGTTGTTTTCTTCCGTAACCCTAATTCCTTCAGTTGTTCTGTATTTGCTGTTTTATCAATAAAGTTTCTCTTGGGAGGGGGAACATAATGAGAGGAAACAGGTCTGCTGGTTAAGTAGTCTTCACCCATTTCAAAATAAGAGCATGAACAACAGTGAAGTAGAAGAATGTATCTGGAAAAATGAACTCAGGTTGTGCTAATGTTTTCAAAGTTAGCAAAAATGCCAAAGCGCTAAACAAAATATTAGCTCCTTTATTAGCAGGTTGGCAGGAGGTGTGCCCACCACTGCTTACTGTCCCTGTCAAATATGGCAGTGGTAGCATTCTGCTATTCAGTTGATAAAACTAAAGATTTTGTCCAGATGAATAAAATCTTGAAGTCAGTTTTGACCTCAAAACCTTCAGTTTTCTTTAGGATTTTTCTAGTTTGTTTTTTTTTTCAGCTTAAGACCAAGTAGCAGGAAGAAGAGTGTCTTGTCCAGAAGAAAAATCCTGTTTTGGAAAGTTGAATACAGGGTTTAGAACTAAAATAGAATCAAACATGTGTGATCACATAAACAAGGTAAGAGAAGTCCTTACAATCTGTTTTGTAAAGAACATTTCAGATTCAGATATTAAGGGACATGTTACGTAACAAGACTCCTTAAAGGAAGATGCCAAAATTAAATCAAAAGCTGATTGAATGGTGGGAGAAGTAGCTATAAATAATAATAAAAAAACGGTTCATGTGTCAGTAATATCCTGTAGCTCTTTTACTTGTTAGGAAACAACCTGATCGCCTCATGTTTAATATCAATAAACATTAGTAAATACTGCTGCCAGCTGAACATTCTTTCATATTCGAACGCTGGAAGTAAATAAGCGGCGGGTTCTGCTGCCAGAAAAACTGTGTGGGAATGAAAAACATGATGAACTTGGATCACCCGCAGAAAAAAACAACAACTTTGAGCTGGTAGATTTTTCATCCTAATTAATTCCTCTAATAACATTTTTATGGCTTTCCAAAAAAAACCAGAGTGTTTGGTTTAGCTCTACACAACTGGCTCTTTTTTTTTTGTTTGCTTTGTTTGCAGTTTAAATGCTACTATTATGTTGAGCCTGTTTGTTCTCTGGCCGGTCTGGGTCTCGCTGTCATGGAGGTGCTGTGGAAAGTATTAGTGTTTACTGAGATATGGTCGATGTTCCATGCGGATCAGCATCTGCGGCCTATTAGCCAAGTTAAAGCAAACCCACTTGGATGGATAGATAGGATGGCCGACAGACAAGAGCCACAACAAGAGGAAGACGGGATGAAGGGCTTTGCTTAGGAAAAGAAAGCTGCTGCACGGTGCGCTGCTCGCCAATAACACACACTCCTCCCCCTGAACCCTTTTCACTGAGGCTTGATTACATTTCACAACTAAATGTACTTGGCTAAAGTCAGGGAAGAACTGTTGCTGTGACTGAGAGAAAGCAGGAGACTGGCTATAAGGAGTAGCTGCCGTGGAAACCTGGAGGCTCGGCTAGCCCTTAAACTATGTCACGCTAAATACTAACTGGGAAACTACATCAACAAGTGTAATCTGTATAAGACATATAACTTATCTTTTTATAAAGCTGATACATTCTCTAATAAATGCATTTAAAGGGCCAGTATTATGTAAAATTGACTTTGAGGTTTCTATCAGGTTAGAATTTTATTCCCTCATGAAAAACAGATGTGGAGTGTTACTTTGATTTTTTTCATGCATGTTTGAGAAATCCTTTAATCTCCATGGCAACCATTCAGCTGTGCAAAGCTCCTCGGTGGACCTAGCTCCTCCTCTGAGCTTCTGCCTCAGAGAGCAGCTCTCCACCACTCGGCTCCTAAAGACTAGCCAGCAGCAATTAGCAAACACCTGGTGGAACTGAGCATCAGCTGAGCTCACTACA